>NC_080843.1:36414976-37039976 GCF_030435755.1 Ochotona princeps | reverse complement strand
AAGCAACTATATATTCACTGACTACTGAAGGAAGAACAAATGGTAAGTTCTTCGGATGATCTCCTGGCAGCTGTCACTAAAGCTAAACATAAGCATATATAGTAACACTGCCACTGCACTCCTAGGTATAGAGTAGAATTGAATGCATATGTTTATCAACAGACATGTTTAAGAATTTTCATAGCATCACTACTTAGAATAACTCCAAACTGAAACAAACTAAAGGCATATCAATAGATCACACAAATTACATACTATTCAAATAATGGAGTAATATACACTGGTGAGAACTACCAAAAAATTGCAACAGATAACATCATGAGTGAAAGAAGCTGTGACATTCCACTCTATTTACACGGGGTTCAAAAGCAAGCAAGAAGGCTCGGCAGTGTGGTCTAGTGGCTAAGGTCCTCGCCTTGATCCCATATGGCCGCTGGTTCTAATCCCGGCAGCTCCACTTCCTCTCTATCTCTCCTCCTCTCAGTATATCTGACTTTGTAATAAAAATAAAATAAATCTTAAAAAAAAAAAGCAAGCAAGAATAACTGGGTCAAAAGCGAGCAAAAGTAAGTAGGTCTTAGAGTGGTTACCCTTACTGAGTTGGGGAGGCCAGGAAATGAGTTAAAGACTAGAAAATTACAGAAAATGGGGCTTCTATGGGATTGGTGATGTTCTATTTACTGGTACAAGTGCTGGTTACATGATGTGCTTGTTTTGAGAAAATACCACAGGCTGCACTCTTAGAATTTGTACCCTCTTCTGTATGTACATGATATTTCAGTGTAAATGTCAAAAGATAAACAACAGGCACACAACTGTTATAGAAAATGTTAAATGAAAAAAAATTTTAAATTCTCAATTGTTAATGAAAAATGGTGTTGTAGCTCAGAAAAGACAATCCTAAAGAATGACCCTCTGACATGCTAAGTGCTCTGAAAGGAAACCAGAAGACCTCAAAACCTGCATTAGAATTTGTCTCTCCAGCCTTCCCATCTTCAAGTAGGCAGGGGCGCTCAAGTTTCCTGAACTGAAGTTCTTCCAAAACACATGCATGTGTTTCATTTCCTAGAGATGTGAGAACCAGCAAGGATTCAAGTCTTGTATTACAGGAATGTCAACCTCTTTGTTCTTTAGATTCCTTTACCTTACAGAGAGTCACTTACAAACTACAGTCTACTCTTTGGGCCCATTCAGTTGCCCACAAACACTGACAACCACTCAGCATTGTCTACATTCTCCATTTTTTTCTTTTTTCATGAAGATAGGTATATAAGCTGCTGAATTTCATTATGTGATTAAGTAGTCACTCTCCTTGTTTCCCCCAAGCAGGTTAGCACAGTGAAAGGAAAAGGAGTGTGCTCATCAGGTTCAATGACAAAATATCCAAAGGACTTGATACATGAGAAAGCAACTTGCATTCCTGTATTCACTGCTGCATAACTAATTGCAAAAACATGGAAACCACCTAGATGTCCAATCAAAGAAGACTGGATAAAGAAACTGTGGTACATCTACTCCATGGAATACTAAAAAGAATGAAAGCCGAGTCCGGCACGGTAGCTGAGTGGCTAAAGTCTCACCTTGCAACCACTGGGATCCCATATGGCTGCTAGTTCATGTCCTGGCAGTCCCATTTCCCCTCCAGCTCCCTGCTTGTGGCCTGGGAAAGCGATGGAGGATGGCCCATGAGACTTTTTGGTTGCTTTGTAAACGTCCCTGTCAACACTGGTTTTGCTACATCTTATGGGTAATGATGTTCTAGTTTTTATTGTAATTTCTTCAGCACCACATAGTTTATGCTGTAGTATCAATTTCTACAAGAAGGTTGTTGGTTTTCTTTCTCATCACTCTAGCAATGTACTGGTGTTTTTGTAGCACGCTCTTTAACTTCATGTTGATGAAAATTAACCGTTTTTCTCTATTTTGTGGACTATGTTCAGTGGCTCTGTATTTAAGGGAACATATAATAAAATGTAACAGACTGACATGCTCAGATGTGGAGACAGAGTGCAGTATGTCTCCACGATAGACCAAAGATGGAATCCCAGTGAAACAGTTGAAAATATCTCGATTGTAGGATGCTGGATTCTGACATTGTCTGTGCCCAAAATGTCAGGAAACACCTCAATAACAGTATGATGGACCTATGGCTGCTCATGAAGGACCATCCATTGAATGCTAGAGGGGAAATCAATGCAGGTGTGGGGGGGATTTGCGGAAGGGGACTGGAAATCCCAGAGCCTATGGAAACATATCATAAAACATAATAAAAGTAATTTTAAAAAAGACAACAGGCCAAGACACATGTGTTCAACACATGAGGTCATGTTTCACTTTGTAATGTTTATGCTGCTATTTAAACAACTATTAACCTTTCACAGATGGTGATACAACTTAACAGGGGCAAAGGAATGTCAGATTCAAAGGGTGGAGTGCGTATCTTCAAAAAGAACATCACATTTTCAGTCTTAACAAAATGTTGGAATGTGAAATGAACAGGTAACAACCTTAGAAGATGAGAGAATTGTAACAGAGATGCAAAGTGTGATCACACCGGGTACTACAAAATGGCTCAAGTTCAAGAACAGCCAAGATAAGCAATCTGGGGGTAGACTGCGAAGAAATGAGCCTGGATGGAAAGGTGAGCTTTGAGGGGGCAAGCAAGGATCATGTGGGGAATTCAAATTCAAACTGCTCGAATTCATACACAACACAGAGATGTATCTCCTTAGCAGTGGTCAGACAAGGCGACAAGCAGGATGGTAGGAGAGCAGGGAGACGGAAAAGTGTTTTGGATACTGACGCAAGAAAATATTCTTGAAATAAAGATGGACTGGTTAAGGCAGTAGCGCTCAAACAGAGGGAAGGGTTTGTTGTATGTGGTGATGCATATAGTATGCAGTTGCCAGTAGCAGAAACTGAGGCAATGAAAGGTATTTCTAGCATTGGGTCAAGAATAAAAGACAGGTTCAGTCCAGGAGTTGGGACAAGAGGATCCAGATCCAGCCTGCCAGAGGTGGCTGAGGGTGACCTGGGACCTCAGAGGGAGAATGCTGTCCCATTTCCCCAACCCCTGGGGGCTTGTATGACAACCCAAAGTCAGGACTGCCAAGAAAAACTGAACACTGCAAAGGAAAAGCTTCCTTTTCCGAACATTTTAGAGAAAAAGTGGCTTATCATCTTTCTGTAATGGCCATTCACAGAGCAGCTGAGGGGTCCCTTCCAGTCCTTTGATTCCATGACAACTGCCTTTTTCCCAGGCATAGGCCCATACTTCGGGAATTAATGGGATATTTGTAAAGCATTTTCATTTCCTTTAAAGTTTTTATTTACAATCCATTTACATACATTTAAATGCAGCTAGAAAAGCATATTTAAATTCAATTTCCTTTGAAATTGTCAAGGGACTGCAACTGAGAGAATAAAAATGCACTTTAATAGAAGGAAAAAACAATCTACACACCACAGAAATCACTGTCACTTTCTCATCTGAAAACTCTCCCTCCCCCTCCCTCTCTCGCTCTTTTTTCTTCTCCCTCTCTACCCCTTCCCCCTCCCCCCTTAAATTCTCAGTTAAATGGTGGTAAAACATATTTTTTACACCAAAGTTTGCTAGGATCAGTTCTTTTCTTATTCTCTGGTAAATTTCTATGCTGTTCTTGAAGCTGTTTACATGATGTGATTATTTTGAGAAAATACACTGACCTTGTGCCTTTGGAATTGTCCATTTGCTTAAATATATATAACATTTCATAAAATAAAAGCCCAATTTCTAGTGGTGATGATACATCTCATATGAGGACATGATATCCAATAATTAGACAGATAATACTGGTGATACTGATTAATACAGCTATAAAACCAATGTAAGGATAGATGACATTCTGAGTAGAAATAATAGCAATAGCAGCTCATGCTACACCAGCTGTCAGCCAGATACTCTGCGAGGCATCAGGAGGACAAAGATGAAGCCCACAGCCCCTGCTTCCCTAGTATATATGCAGTCTGGTGGCAGAAGTAACTGCATCGACAATAAAGTTTTATCAGAGGTACAACTTTCCTGCAGCATAGAGCGGCCAGGCGTGCCTTTCTTGAGCCAGGAGTGGGCATGAAAGGTGACAGCAGGGAAACAGAGCTTTGAAACAAGGAGGCTGCCAGGACAAACAAGAGGAAGCATCCCAGTGGACCAAGGACGTGGAGGCAAAAGCAATTTAGTGAGAAGTAGCTGCAATGGAGTTTATGGATAACGTGTAAGACTCAAAGCCTTTTTGTCCCAGGAAGGCATCTTACAACAGTTGATTTCATAGGAACTGATAAATTTAACCTGCTGGGAAGGAAGTCTTTTAAAACTTAGTTACTTCTTTGTGTTTCTTTGTTCTTCTAGCTTAAACATGCAGCCTGAGGTCTGTCAGCATGTTTAGCAAAAGTCAAGCAAGGAAGTGAAGAGAGAACACACGATAAAAGGGGAAGGAGACCAAGAGACAGTATGACGGGGGCCCAAACGGTTCAAAGTGTGAATATCTAATTGTTTGACCAAGGAGTAAATTATCTTATAAAACAAAATGCCAAAGTTTCTGAAGCTTCTTCTGGTTTATTTGAAGAGTGTTACATCCAAAAGGGACCTTGGAAAACACCTTAGAAGAGGGATTTCAGACAGGTATGTCAAGGGTGTGAATTCTCATACGACTTAGAAGTCAGAAAAAGAAAAAAAAAAGACTAATGACTTGTTGGAATGCAATACAGTCCTTACACAATTGAGAATTAGCCCTAAGCCAGTGGTTGCAAATTCCTATGGGACATGCAAGACAATACAAGGATGCACATGGCAATACAGGATGAGTTGTCATTCACTGGTTGTTCATTATACTCCAGTGAACCAGAGTTTAGACTTCATGGAAATAACATATTGCCATTAGGCATACAGCAGCATGCAGAGGAGCTTTCCTCGCATTGTTCCTCTAAGTTCTAGAAAACTGTCACTAACAAACACAAAGAATCTACATGGAATGAGTGGCCAGCCTTGCAGGTAAATGCTGGTGAACAGGCCCTCATGCAGGGTGGGCCTTTGGTCTAGTTCCTAATGCATGTTCTGTATTGGAGTGTTCAGGCTCGATTCTGATTTCAGCTTCTTGCTAACATGTATCCTGGGAGGCAGGTGATGGCTCAAATATTCCTCACTTGGGAGATGCAGGATTATGATCCGGGATCACAGTTTTGGCCTGGCCCAACTCCGGCTGCTGCAGACATTTGGGAAGCAATCAAGGTCTTCTTCCACTTATTTGTTTCTCTTTCAGATATGAATGAAAGTGCATGGATTAAAAAGAATGGTTTGCATTCCAAATCAGTATGCCTGAATTTGAGTCTTGGCTTTGGTTTTTGGTTCTTGCTCTGTTAATGAGGTCACAGGTCTCCCTATGACAGGAGCCCAATGACAGATATCCAAAGACTGATGCTGCCTAAAATGGTCTGTCTGCTTAGCAGGTGGTGGAGCTGGAAACTCACCCCAGACACCGAGAGTGGGACATGCGCATGTCAACTGCTACATGTTTATCCCTAAGAATCAGTTTGATTTCCGGCTGCTCCACTTCCAATGCAATCACAAATCTGGCAGCCATTTGGGGAATGAAACATCACATGGAAAAGTGCATGCTGTCTCTCCACTTCGCTCCCTCACTGGAATTGTGTTTCAAAAAAAAATTCTTTTTAAAGTTAAGCCTTGATTTCACATATGAATTTGATATTAAAAGTCAAAAAATAAAAATTCTCCTTTTCTGATCAGAGACATTTTAGCCATATAAGCCTTTGAGGAATTTGTCTGAAACTAGTTCCTAGACACCTACTTTCAAAGTTGTGACTTAGTAGGTCTGAAATGGAGTAAATCAGGAAGTAGCTCAGTTGATGTCACACACAGCAAGCTTTGGAATCGCTGTTAGTGCACTTGCCATTACGTAAAACTTATAATCTAAATAAGGTTTTTGGCTTTACTAATTTTCATTTTAAAGGAAAAGTAATATTAAGTTTTAAAAAGTAAAAACCTAGCTATCACCTACGAGTTATAAAATCGTGTTGAGATGTAATGAACTAGTCATCAGTTAGTAGCTGGAAATACTCACTTTTGACCAGTTCTTCTAGGGAAAAAAAAAACACACACAAAAAGCTTCCTCATTGGTACAACTACAACTAGTTCAGACAGTGTGGCTAAACATGCCTGGTTGAAAAAGAAGAAGGGAATGATCATACCCAGCAAGCCAAACATACACATGTACTGGAGAAAATCTTCAACAGGTTACTAATTACCAAGATGTGAAAAAAATCTCATTAATATTATCAAAACTGTCACCGAAGCATATACACTTAGGAAGAGATTTTTCCAGATAATGTCCTTGGTGAGGCTTGACATTGGCATAAATCAAGGAGGTCTGAAATTTTTAATAAATATTCACATGAGGTGCAGAGTCTGCAGCTAGACTTTAAAATCAGCCTGCCTATACCTACGTACTGCTAGAATGGCTCATCAATCTTCCAGGGAGGATGGTGAGAGGATCATCATGACATGCAGCTCCTTTAAGCTCCTTTTATTTAAAAGGAGGCACAAGGCCTGCGGAGTTTGAGCAGGGGTTAAAATAGAATTTTAAGATTCAAGTCACTCATTCTCTCATCCTGCTGGTGGTGTGGTACTTTTAAGCAAGCTATCTATCAGCTTCTTCCTGCCCACTGGGACCTAAGAACAAATCTCAAACTGAGCAAGAAGCCTATCAAATCTCATCAATAACCAAACTGCTCCTCTGAGTTTTTTCAATTAAACTCTACTGTAGGGGCATCTCAACCGCAGAAATACCTCACATTTGAATATTTGCCATTGCATTTGTCTCCACAATTTGGGAATGGACTGTCCTGCTATCCATACCAGAATGACAGAAGGTGAACTATTTTGCCTCTTAGATTTCTTCATTGTTACTCTTCCTTTCCAGGTGATTATACCTAAATAAGTGCCACTGTAAACCAGGGACCTAATTCTAAGAGAAAGAATAGAAGACCTATAAGTTGCATTATAAATTGCTAGGGAATACTGTGTCTTGGAGTAGTTAGCTAGCCAGGATATACTACACAAGATAAGCAAAGGTCTATTCACTGTCCAGTAAGAGACATGGCTTCAGATCTTCACACTGTAAGATACACTCCAGCAATGGCTAGGATTCTGCCATTGGAACAAAGTTGCTGATGGCTGGCAGGTGTATGGAGTACAAAAGTTATCTTCCCCATGTGCTTCAGCATTAGCTGTCTGCAAAAAAACTCCTTGATACGTGGGAAAATTCCAGCTCTACTGATTTCATCTTTAGCCACTGGGGAAAAGAACTTTAGTGGAGTGAGAGTATACTCTACTTTTTACTTTTTGGAGGGGATACAAATTCTCTCTGCTAATGATGGCAACATCACTATAAGCATGTTTTTAAGAGTTTATTTGTTCTCAGTGTTTATGGGAGACTTAACTACTGGAAGGAACCAGAATCATGGTTGTTGACTGAGAAGCGAAGAGTATTCCTGACCTTTTAGAGCTCTTTTCTCACTAATCATGCTAAGAATTTAGTGTTTTACAAGCTAAACATCTTAAACTCAGGGGCCTTACTAATCAGATATGTCTAAAATACCACTCGTATAAAATTTACAATATGATGGACATAACATTTTAAAACCAATCTTGGTTACTCTCTTCACAGATATTTTGGAAACCAATAATGCCTTAGAACACTGGAACAAAAATTTTTCAAGCCTTTTCTCCTTGGAATTTACGGAATGACATCTATTTTCATCAAAGAATGGGCTACTCTGTTTAGTATTTTAAGTATCAAAATAATTTATTATGATCACCACTATTAGAAACTGATTTCCCAATGGGCATTGAGTGATCATTCTGGTAGTTATCTCACTAGAGAGAGAACGAGTGATAAAAGTATTAAATTTACATGGATTACTTTGAATGAAAAGAGAAAAGCACTCCACACTGAGTTGACAGGATGTCCTTCCCTGATATCTGCTCAAAAAAGACATTTCTAGCTATGACTGTGTCATCATAATAAATTGGATTATTTCAATTCAAAATGAGGCCGCAATGAAGAACAGCTTGCTGCAACAACCCTATAATATCAGTTCTAAATGTTAAGAGTATTTTAGCCAGCACATACTGTCCTGCTTGCTCTGGAGACACATCCGTTTGATTGTACCTTTAAAACTACCTGGAAATGTATTGCTATGTTTACACAATAAGCGACTACATAGATTCTAAAAATCTCATGATTTTCACAACTTTGTGGGTCAATGCACTTTGAAGGGAAACTATAACAGTATAATAGTACCTCACATGTTTCTGGCCATTATAATGATTTTTTCGTCCCCCAAGCACCTATAGCAATTAGGTTTTACACTGGTTTTACTTCTTGCCAGGGTTTCAGGACATTTTTCTCAAATTAAACTAGCACAGAAGACCATATGATTGGTAGATACCACTTTGTCTTTTATTTTTCAAGAACGGTCTGTTCTCATTTATAGTTGATTTTCAGTTTCAATTCATTTCTGGCAGCTAAATCCTAGGTCTCTAAAAATAAAGGATTATAAAGAGAGAAGGGAGTTATCAGTAGAAACCAGATCTAATACTGGGGTGAATTACAATTGGTTGATTTCAACCAAATGAATCTTTTTACCGTAGGCCACGGGAACCCAGTTTTAGATGAAAACAAAAGAAATAACCATTGATCTGACTCCTACACCCTCCGGGCATTCCACTCTTGAATTTTGGCCTGGGTAAACAGTTGTTAGGATATGCCCAACACCTACCTCTGGGGGACTGGTGTCAAATTAATCTCCATGTTGTCAGTACCTTCTCAACAGGTTTTACACAGTCATCTCCTTCCCTCCAAGTCCCAGAGCAACAGTTGTCAGGGCCTGAGTCAAGCTGTGCTTCTGCCCACAGAGTGGCACTGTCAGCACTGTCGGCTGCTCAAATGATTTTTTTAAGCAGAGCAGCCGGTTGCCTTCAGCAGCAATGCTTTCGGGGGCACTCCGTGCTGTTCACCCAGAGTCTCTGGCTGCTCTACAACTGTGCTAGTTAAGGGATCGACAGAAGGAACAACAAATGGCTACAATTAGCATTCGCCCTGCTCCTGCAAAAGAATTTCATTGCTATGGCAACGGGAGTTGCCCAGACAACATAGGGCTTTGGCTGAGAACAGCATACTGCGCTATACCAAGTAGTGAACAAAATAGCCCTAGACTGGGCTCTCACTTCATGGCGCAAAGATCTCTGCCATCATATTTAAATTTAATTAACAAGAACTGTTACATTAATTGGGAAGCCAAGATTCTGGCTGCTCACAGTCCAAGATAAAAGGTCATTATCAAACCATTTTTTGACAATTCCAGTAAAATGAAGAATGATTACCTTAAACTCCCTCTTAATTTGATTTTCTATGTGTAAATACCTCAAGAGGGCCCGTCCTTTTATTGCTACAACAGTGTTAGTTACAAATCCATATTAGCTTCTAGGCATTTATATCCTAGTACCCAAGCAATCTATGAAAAAAAAAATGACCATGTGCTTCCTTACCCCTGGATATTCAGCTGTGGCCTAAGACATGTGTGTGATCCAATGAAAGAAGGAGCAACAATATCTAACATCTATAAAAAGCTTTGGCCTTGTGAGTTTCCTAAATCATCTATCACAATGGTGTTGTAGTAAGCTTTCAAAGCATAAAACAGAATTCTCTTTGGTAGTATGCGGCACTACAAGTAAAATGGACGAATTCATCTAAATGACAAATTCAAGAAAACTACCTTAGTCAACATTAAATGCCTCATGCAATCAAGCTACACAATTATATTAGAGTCACACCTATAGCTGTATAAACAATTCTTTGGACTTGTTTTAGAAGCAATTCTTAGTAAGTCAACAAAGGGAGGTATATTTAGGCACCACAGGGCAATAGGGCTAATTGATATAATTTAGCTGATGACAGGTGTCTTTCTAGAGTTTCAAAACTCAAGTATTTCCAGTCTCTCTTTGCCTGCATCATCCTTTTATGCATGCAACTAAATGATATCCTCAATAATGCCTAGTGTTTTGCATAGCTTAACTTAGTTTTCACAAACATCGTATAAAATGGATATAATCCATGTCCAAACTCAGTTGTAAAGACACACGGTAAGTGGCAGAAAATGAGTAGCAAAGCTGGATTACAAAACTAAGCTTGTGTAATGTCTTCTTGATTTCAGCTGAATTACAAATGCAGTATCATGTAAAGTAATACTGTAATTTTTATTTACTATGCAGTTGTATTTTTTATTACTTTTAAAAAAATTATTTTCTATTAAACAGTTGTGTGCAGGTCTTCTCCCTTTTCCCCCATCCCTTTCTTCCCTCCCTATTGTTCTCTAATACAGTATAGTGTTAATGCTTTAGTCTCTTTTCAGAACAAACTATGAATTCTGTACTATGCAAAGCCGAGTAAGCACAATCCTATTCAATTTGATCAGTTCAATACCTTAAATAATTATCTGGGAATGTGAGGTCAGTAAGCGAAGGAAGCAAAGGGGACAGAGACTGATGTCTGTCTTAAACACAATAACTAGCCCTGATTTTGGAACAAAATGCCAAAAAATATAAACAATCTGAAAATAAATTACATTCCTTTATAATTTTTGCAGGTATTTGTTTTCACTTCCTAAAAGGTGATTTTTAAAAATAAATACTTTGTAAGCAGTACACATGATGAAACTTACAAATATTTTACTGTCTGGCAGAAATTCTGTTTTATATAGTTTTTATGATTCTGTGTGGATAATTCAGCTCACAGTGTATTACTTAGAATCCAGTGAATGCCACTCAAGCTGAACTAAGTAACAACAATAAACAACTTTAGTGCTTTTAAAAAGCTATTTTTAGAAGCAGGCAAACAAATTTGATCTAGTTTAACTTTTGGTCCAAGTTTCTTTAAAGGGCAAATAATGGAAGATTTTCCAGTAATTTGAATATCCGTGGTTTCTACTTTTTCATGAATCTCTAGACATTTATGCACATGATTCTAACGAAATCAAGAGTTTTGTCATCAAAGTTAACATTTTTAAAAAATAAGTCCAAACTATTGCAAAAGAAGCATAAAAAACCAAAGTTTTATCATACGATATTTTGTGACTCAAAACAATTACACAAAGAAAACTACTGTGCTTTAAAAATCATTGAACAGCAGCAATATTGAAATTACTGAGAAAGAAAACAGTGTAAATGGAGAAGAAAAGATCCTTTCATGATACTGCTTGACGGGCAGGTTTTTAGATTAATACGTTCACTTTTATTTCTGATCATAATTAAATGTGTCAGCAAAGTAAACACACTTAAACAAGTATGGGGAAGAAAACTCCAAAACAGTTCTGTCTTCTGTCCAATTTGCTATCAACACATTTCTTGTGCTTACAGATATTTTAGGATAATAGCAGCAAGATTGTGAAAGTGTCCTACGATATCTGAAGATCAAACAAAATAATGCATGTGAGAGTACTCTGAAAACTGCAAAGTGCTATGAAAATGTGTATTTCACTAGAAAATTGTTAGCTTTTATGGCCTCAAAGACATCACCCTTGACATTTACTTATTTTAAGTAAATCAAAGGAGAAAAGATGATAAAGAATATAAATTACATATCTCTCTAAGCCACCCTTTCTAATCGATCTTTTTCTCCAATCCTCATCTAGGCCATCCTCAGCTTTATTCTGCTGCTACAACTTCCCTTTCTAGTTATTTACTGAATTTAAATACAGTCTATGCTTGGGAGATGAGCCCTAGCTGGTGTTTCCTATTTCCTCTGTCACAAAACAGGAAGTAAACATAACTCCTATTATCTCTCCTGCCTCTGCACCTTATCTTTGTCCTCTCCTCCTGAGATGCTGAGTGTATCTTCTGTTCCAGAAAAAAGTAATCTCCAGATTGCATTCGACGAAAGGCAATTTATTGAAGTGATGTAGAGAATGGAATTTGCTGTCACAGATCCCAGTTCAATTCCTGGCTCTGTCATTTATCAGCGTTATGATTTTGAGCAAGTTACTTAACCTTTCTAAGCCTCATGTTGAGGCAATGTAAATAATGCACCCAAGAGTATCAGACATGTAGAAAGTGGTCAAATACCAGTTTCTTCTTTTCAGAATTTCATCTTTCTAAAATGTGTTCCCACTCCTCTCACCTCAAATGTCTAAGGCAATCTATTTCCCCTGTTTCTACTATTCAGCAGTTATCAAGTTGTAGATACAAATTCTGAGTTTGAATCCTGGCTCTGTTGCATAATAACTATAATCAACAAAAAGCACATTTTCTAACAACATATATAGTACATTAAGAATGGAAACGTCAATTCTGCTTGCTGGGAAAAGAACAAGCTCTAACTTGTAAAAACCAAAGTTTTTGGACTAGTCAGCTTCATCCCTTAAGAAGGCATAGGTGATCTGACGACATGTGGGTATTATTAGTCATGTCTAAGCAAACCTATCATTCCCTTTTCTATCAATTACTCAATTGGTGCTTAGTCTGTACTATTAACTTGAACTGTTGCTCTGTATTAAGAAATTTTGAAATATTAGCTGAATTTAATTGTCATAACAAGTCAAGGCTGAATTGACTGAGGCCCATCATAAAGATGACAAAACTATGGGACAACCAGCAAGAAAACTGCTCAAATTACATAATAGAGTCTTGTGCCATAGCCTGGTGGCTACAGTCCTCGCCTTACAAGCACTGGGATCCAATATGGGTGCTGGTTTGTGTCCAGCTGTTCCACTTCCCTTCCAGCTCCCTGCCTGTGACCTGGGAGGACGGTGGAGGACGGCCTCAGAGCCTTGGAACTTCGCCCCTGTGTGGGACAGCCAAAAGAAGCTTCTGGTTCCTGGCTTCGGATTGGCTAGGCTCCGGCCATTGTGTTTACTTGGGGAATGAACCAGAGGATGGAGGATCTTTCTCTCTTTCCTCTCTGTAAATGTGACTTTCCAATAAAACTAAATAAATCTTAAAAAAAAGTGCTCTTTAAAAGAGTTACATAATAAAGTGGCAGCCGGTGCTCTTAGTTTTCCATTATACTTAGGGTCTTATTGTTACTCTTACCTGTAAATTACTTGCCACATGTTCAATGTTTAATTTGTATTTTTGACTTTAGCTGCTTACATTTTGCTTGTGTTGCTCATGTGGCTCCTGTCATATGTATGTTTTCTTAGACTTAAAACTACAAGGAACCAGATTCTGCACTCACATTTTCAATTATTTAGAATTCACAGAACTTGTTTCACTGCCACACAACGTCTAAGCACTAAATGCAGTTTCACTGATAATGAGGAAAATGTACACAGCCAGGGCAAAGTCAAGGTAGCATCATGTACTTGGTGGTAATAATTTGAAACAAAATTATAAAATATTAAAACTTAATGAGCACAGTCTCAATTAGGAAACGGAAAATCTGCTCATTAAACTTGCAGAAGATACTTAGTTGGGCAGGGGTTAAATGCTTTAGAAGAAAAACGCAGATTTTCAAATGACCCTCACAGATTAGAGAAACGGTTCATCTGAACTAGGAAGAAGTTCAATTAACAGAAGAACAAAATGGCATACTTAAAAACCAAAACATACCACAGAGATAAAAAATGAGAATGGGTGGCCGGGCACATTAATAGGGATAAAAGCCACAACGGAAACAAACTTATTATCTGTTAGTAATGTGGGCTATTTTTAATCTCTATCAGTGGCTTATAATTCTGGCTACACAAAGGAGTTTTAAAAAATACAGTGCTCAAGCCTTACCCTGGACCAGTTAAATCAGACCATGTGGAGATGGGTTCTACATTGGTGTACATTCAAAACTCTTAGGGTGTTTCTACTGGAGCCAAGATTCAGAACCACCTGAACATACAATCCTATCTTTTCTATCAATATGAAAGTCTTGCAAAAATAGTGACAATTATTATGTATGACCTCATACTGGGATACATACTGTGGGTCACAGCTAGAAAAGTATTTAGCAACAAAAAAACCTTAATATTAGTCAGCAATGATTCCAAGCATAAAAATAGAAAGAGAATGATCTAGATCTGGGATTCTCACAGTACAGTTCATAGTTGAGTAGCAGCAGGGGATGATTAAGAAATGTAAATTACAAGAGCTGGTATGGCCAGTGAAGTTACAGCCTTTCACACCAGCACCCCATTGGAGAATCAGGTCAGGTCCTGGCTGCTTGACTTCTGATCCTGCTCCCTGCGAACAGCCTGGGAAAAACAGCAGAAGATGGTCCAACTACTTGGGCCCCTGCAACCAACATGGGAGACCTGAATGAAACACTTTGCTTTGGCCTGGCACATCAGTCAATAGATGAAGATCTTTTTATATATCTCCAATTCTGCTTTTCAAAATAAACAAACAAATGCAAATTCTAACACCCAGCAATGTCTGAATGACACATGCTAAAGTTTGAGAAACTAAGGAATCAACTTTCTTGTGTTTTCTTATAGAATATATATATATATAAAATTTTTTTTCATTATAGGAGTTTTATATGCTTGTTTCTGTAACTCTTCTCAAAATTCTTGTTAGAAATAGGTAAGGTGCATAAAACACACATTTAAAAATCATAATCTATAAATACCTCCACCAGTTAGAATAGTTTTTGTCAAATTTACATGGTAAATTCAGTGAAGGAAATTGCTACTGAAATAATCTGGCAGAAAACCTAATGAATTGATTAACTCACCTGTCTTTTAACTGGCCCTCCTAGCATCAAGTAGTCTAACTATAGTCCTCAGTTTCTGTATAGATACATTAATCTGCTGCCTACACTTCCCCAACACCCCTGGGGAAAGGGGTGGGAGACCACGTGAGGCTCTAGCTACTGCTAAACCAGCTCTGTGCCTTTGGAGACACAGATCCATCTCTGGTTTCGGGTTCTCTCTCTCTCTGTGTCCTGTGACTTCAATAATCAAGAGTTGATAGTACTTATACTTACCGAAGGCACAATTACATTAGTACAACCTTATCCTGTGTTAGCAGTAATAAAGTACTTCCTCTAATTACTATTCTTTCTCCTAGTAGAGAATTAAGACAGACAAGAAAATACTACTAAAATTTTGGATGTTTCCTTAAAGGAGGGTGTAGTTTGATAAGGCATGCTGAGAAAATTTTTTTCTCCAACTCATTTTGGCTTTTATGCCCTCCACATTTTGTCAGTTACACAATGTAGGGGTGGGTACTTAGTGTAGATGTTCAGATGCCAAGTATTATATCAGACTGCTGGGGTTCCATTCTCACCCTTAGCTCATAAATCCATCTTTGTGCTAATGCAGACCCCGGGAGACAGTAATGATAGCTCAAGTTAACGGGTTTCTTCTAGTTCACGGGTTTTTTGGGAGACCCAGGGTAGAGTTTCAGGCTATGACTTTGGCCTGGCTTAGACTGGCTGTGGTGGTAATTTGGGAAGTGAATTATTACATGAGAACTTTGTATTCTCAAATAATTATTTTTAATATGAAAAAACTGCAATTTCACAGATATTATCACATCCTTATTGGTTGGATTAGTTTAGTACAATCCTTTCACCTCAACCAGGTCAGTGCAGCAATATGCACAAAAACTCTCAAGATAACTCAGATCTGTTAATACATCCTGAAGAAATAGTGGTGTTTTCAATGGTAAAAAAAATTTTAAAACATGCAGAAGTCAAACAGTGGAAGCAGGTTTAATATTATATGGCCCATTTCTATAGAGGACACTGTGCAATTACTGAACCACTACTAAAAAAGAAAACCAAAAGCTGGTGTGGTGCGGCATAGGGTTAATATGAAGCTTATGCCATGGGCATCCAGTTCCAGTATTAGCTGCTTTACTTCCTTTCCATCTCCCTGCTAACGCACCTAGGAACGCAGCGGAAGATGGCCTGAACACTTGGGCTTCTGCCACTTACATAGAAGTAGCAGATGGAATTCTATGCTCCTGGCCTCTGCCTGGCCCAACCTTAGCTGTTGAAGCCTTTTAGTGAGTGACTCGACAAGACATCTCTGTTTCTCTGCTCTCTGTCACTCTGCATTCCAAACAGATAAAAATAAAAGCTTTAAAAAACTGAGGATGCATTAATACTAAACTTAAAACCCGAAACTATGAAATTGCTGAAAGAAAATGTAAACTAAGACACTGGTGTAGGGGATGATTCTTTTTGGCTAAGAACCCCAGAGTACAAGTAACAAAAGCAAATCTAAACAAGTGGAATCATATCAAACCCAGAAGTTTTTTGCACACCAAAGAAACGATCCACAGAGTGAAGAGACATGCAACAGTATGGGGAAAATATTTACAAGCTAAGTATACAACAATGTGTTAATATCTAGAATACATTCATAACTTTACAAACTCAACAACAAAACACTCATTGAACTGAGAAATTCATAAAAATCCCAACAGTTCTCAAAACAAGTATGAATGGCCAACAATGCATGAAAAAATGCTCACCATTACTAGCTGTCAGGGAAAGGTAAACCAAAACCACAATGAGACTTCAATTCACCCCTATCAGAATCCATAGCATCTAAAACAGAGTAACAAATACAGGTGAAGATATAGACAAAGAGTAATACCCACACACTGTTGGTGGCAAGGCAGATTAGTATTTTCACTGTAGAAAATAGTAGGGATATTTCTGAAGAAGCTAGAAATAAACTTGACATATGATCCAGCATTCCCACAGCCAGGCAAATAGCACAAAGTCTCAAACACAAAACATCAAAGAAATATCTGCATGACTATCTTTATAACAATTGTTCACAATAGTGAAAATTTGGATAGAGCCAAAGAGTCAGTCATCAGATGAATGATAAGGCAAATGTGGCATACATATACAATGGAGTATTACTTAACTGTTAAAAAGAATCTTACTTCCTTTGCAGCAAAATGGATACAAGTAGAATATATCATTTGGGTGAAATCAACCACACACATAAAGACACATACTGCATGTTCTCCCTTATAAGGAGCTAAATTAACTAAAAAAAAAAAAAGAATGCCTGCAAGAATAGGAAAAAGAAAAAGAAAGGAATGCCCATGTGCATTACTGCTGGGATAAACAGGATCAACCTTTGTTTTATACCTTTGCCAAACTAGTGGTTAAGACTTATGCATTAGTATACTTCTAGTTAACTATCATTGAAATTTCTTATGTTTTTAAGTGATTGTTGTTTATAATACAGCCTTTACATATATTGCTGCTAAACTAGGGTCTCTTTCTTCTTGGCTTGTTAAACTTTCAATGCAGTTTTTAGCCCTTGACTGCAACGTAAACAAAAGATATGCCATCCCCCCTCCCACAAAAAAGTTTCAATATCAACATGCTATTGTTTAAAAATGAGTAGTCAGGGCATAGTTAACCCTTATTCACTTAATTCTTTATTCTGAAGATAGCCCATTGATAGATGTTTTGACAAGCAGGAAACTCAAATAGATTGCTTTGTAAACTAACTTTATATTATTTTATTTTAATGGGCATATTTAATCCAAAAAAACCAGCTCAATTAAATATAACGATCAAAATAGACTTGATGAAAAAATTGACAAATGTCCCTGATATATGAATATTTCATTTAAAAATGGTATAAATAACTGCTTAGTCACCTGACAGAACTAAGGTTAAGTGATGGATGTTAGTGCCCATACTCAGTGGGCCATGTGTTTTTCCCACTTCCATAGAGCATTTAAAAAAGTGAGATTGTACTGTATTCTAACTTTCCCCAAAGTATTTCAACATGTTGAAAATTTTGCTTTAGAACATATTATACATTTTTGAGACAAATAAATGGAAGTAATCATTTAGTGAGAAATTTATACAATCATTCACTTAATTTTTAGATGCAACTCATAATCCTGTATTCCAACACAGAATTCTGTATTGGGGCGTAAGTAAATGGAATCTATCCTTATTAGACTACGCATTTTAAAGAAGTCAAAGGTAGTCTTTGAATATACCACAAATTAAATGTTATGTTTTCTATCTTGAGAGTTGATTCCTAATTCATGTGTGAGGTTACAAGTGGAGGATAAGATTTTGTACCAATAATCTGATTAACAGTAAATACTGGGGAGGCCAATCTCAAGATAAAGTTATGTGGTCATTTGTATATTATTCTTTCCTTCACATATTTATTCATATGTGCACCTGCTTGTTCACTCCTTGATCAAAAAGATTTTCTGACATCTCATAACATATTCAACTTCTTCTAAAAGACTATACATGAGAGGCCAGAGTTCAGTCAGAGAAGGCAGACTAATGCTCCTGACAATCAGAAGGACAATGGATAACTGTAACAAGGAGACTTAACAGGCAGGCAGCAGATTCTATAATGCAGTGTGTACTCACGAGGAGACCAGACCTTCTCAGAAAATACACTGAGTGGTGAGGAATGTGACATAAAGTCTTCCTTTTAAACTATGGGTTTGAAGTAACTATCCTAGGATTTTAACTGGTGCCAAACGTATTTTCAGAATCAAAACCACTGGGAGTAAACAGAAAAATGGGTGAAGGCCATGAACATTTAATATATATAACAGGGTATCTACATCTGAAAGGTTGCTTACATTACTCAAAATGGAAACAAAATGAGGTATCTGGAATTAGACTTGTGCTGGAAGTATAAACTGCTACAGTTATTGTAGAAGATTGTTGAGCATTACCCATTAAAGTTGAATATTTGCAGCTTTATCTATTTCCTTGAATACTGAAGGAAATCACAATTATAGTTCTTGATATGTACTTGACAGAAATGAAAGACAAGAATAATAACAATGTTCCTTACAGCACTTTTTTTGGAACAGCCAAAATGGAGAGACAATATAAATTCCACTAACTGATAAAAAACCAAATGTGATACAGTTATATAGAATAATAAACAGTCAGAATGCATCACAGCTTCACTTAACATGGACACAAAGTACATGCCTCTATTGATGAGGAAGACAAGGTAAAATAAGGCTGTGCCATCAGTCAGAAAGGCATGGAGTGTGGTGGAATCAGGAAGAATCAACATGCTTGCATTCATATTGTTTCCTGAATTGATTACTGTTTAATAAGCATTCATGAAGCCAAATACTTCAACTATGCCTTTTCCTACATGTACACTATTCTTTAATATAACGGGTACATTTCCAATGATGGAAAAATTCAGATTGTATGGAAAGTTTAAAGAAGGCAAATTAAAACTTATTAGAACAAGACAACTTTGGAACAAGGCAGGCGTCATGGAGGAATCCTCTTTACAGCTATGGTCAGGAACTTTTCATTTTGACAGTAGGAACAGTGTTTATTATTTTTTGAAACATGATAGTGACACGGTTAAAGAGGATCTTGGTGAGAAAATACAAAGAAATTCCAGGCAAGATCAGGGATCGGTTTAGAAGAGAGGCATGTGACTAACCATATAGCCCCACAATATGGAAAAAGTAGTTAAAACCTTTAAAATTCACACACAAGTATGAATCTAGGAGAATAGATATTATCACAAGGTGGGCAGTAACAGCAGAATACGAAAATTATTGCAAGATGGCAAATTTAAACATTAATCATAACTGGGGCTGGCATTGCAATATGGTGGCTAAAACTGCCACCTGTGATGCTGGCACTCCATATGGATCATGTCTCCCCTGTCACACAAAAGCTGCAGGCTTTGGCCTGCTTCAGCCCTAGTTGAAGTCATCTGGGGTAGTGAACCAGCAGACTGAATCATCCTCTCTCCACGTCACATTTAAATAAATTAGTTTATTTAAAAAATTAATTAGGGCCTGGTGCAGTAGCCTAGTGCCTAAAGTCCTCACTTTGTATGTACCAGGATCTGATATGGGCACTGGTTCATGTCACGGCTGCTCTACTTCCCTTCCAGCTCTCTGCTTGTGGCCTGGGAAAGCAGTGGAGGATGGCCCAATGGCTTGGGACCCTGCACCCATGTGGGAAACTCAGAGAAGGTTCCTGGCTTGCTCTGGCCTTTGCGGCCACTTGAGGAGTGAAACAGCAGATGGAAGATCTTTCACTTTGCATCTCCTTCTCTCTGTAAATCTGCCTTTCCAATGAAAAGAAATAAATCCTTTCAAAAATTAATCTAAAAATCTATTTTTTGGTTGTTGAAACACCTATGTGGATGCTACAGAGTTAATTTCGAGGCATGATTCCAACTTGCACGATTGCAGCTGATTTTCATTACTTCCTCCTCTTACTCCTTGTGAGCAGAGTGTGCAAGGGGAACGGGGAGCAGTGGAGGAAGAGAAAGTAGGTTAATAGAATGGAGAGTAATAGGCCGTGTCCAGCTTCCAGTCAGTGAGTAGCAAACAGAGCCCAGTGTTTAGGAAGTGATGAAAGCCTCCAGAGCTCTCGGGGAGAGTAGCACCCCCAAAGGCTGCCAGTGTAGGCCCAGGTCCCAGGAGCTGGCCCATGCACGGCCCTTCTCTGCCCTGAAGACTGCACATGGCTGCCCCCTAGTGCGCGATGCCCTTCAGTATTTCTTTCAGCGTATTAGAGCAATAGAGCACCATCATTATCATTTGAAAAGTTACATGATGATGTATCACAGTGAATTTTCAAAGATTCTACGTTAGGGATTTAAGGAAGACTAAGAAAAAGGCAGGAAATCTGTTCTCAATGATAAAGTAGCTTATTGTATTAAACAAAACTCTTCATGATTTGTCAAACATCAATGTCAGAACTCCTCTGAGTGGTCATATTAACAAGATATAAATAATGAAAAGGTCGATAATAAACTTTGCCACAAGAAGTTTGCAAACAAACACGGCATAAATTAAAAAAAAAAAAAAACACAAAAAAAACAAGCAGGTCGAACATGTCCAGAATCTTGAGTTCACTAATTGCTGGTGCCAGAGACCAGGGTCAAACCCTATGGGCAAAAGCCCCAGACCAAGGTTAAGGCCTGCAGGTGAGCGTCCGCAGGTGGGAAAAAGTCCAAGGCAGTAGAACCGTGTGCTTTAAGGACATCCCGACACAATCACACTCTGGTCTCTTGATTATCATGTTAGCTGGTTAACATCTTATGGGATGTGCCTATTAAGGTCTGTGCCACATCCAATTCTTGTAATTTGACTCCCCAAGCAGTTCAATAAAATGTTGAGACAGTGGGCCTTCTGGGTTGACCTCTCTTCGTCGAAACAGGGGGTGGAGGCACTTTCCTCTGGCCACTGGCTTTCAGAACCTTTATCCCGTTCTTTATTTTCTTATTGTGTATCCCCTTCCTCTCCAATGCTGTTCTTGCCATGTGGGTCATGGTCAAGTTTCTTAGCTGTCTTCCATATAATATCTATAGCTATGATGCTCAATATGTTTTGAGTTAGTGTGTACTCAAAACTAAAATTCAAGACGTTGTTACCATCTTTAATGCCAAATCTAAACAGTATTTACTGCCTCACCGTTCAGTGTTGATGTGTTGGGATATGAGGAATATGCTTTAATTTCCACATATTACCATTTTTTTCTGCTGCAGAAATGCTTTACATGCAAAAAAGCATTCATATATAATTTAACTAGGCCAATTATCATATTTCAAAATAAAAGGAAGTTGCCAAAATCTAAACCTCAAGGATGTGATCCTGGGCTAGGTAACGATGAGAAGACTCAATGCACAAAGCAGCTACGTCCTCTTGTTTTCTTAGTGTGTTTCAGTGTTCCTTTTATTTCATGATGCCTCCAAAATCTTGAAAAGACCATTTCTTTAATTAACCCAAAGAGGTTTGACTAATAGAAGGCAATTGCAGGCATGATTACTTAAATGATCATGTACAAGGCACTTAATGATCATTATCATTTATTCTAATATTAGTTCTAATAAACGGCAAAACAGCCAAATGCCATCACATCACAATAATATACATCATGGCTAACACTAGTAATTTCTAATTTACTTGGGAATCAATGGGACATTGCAGCTCTCTTAATGCATGTCAATGATTTCTTACATTTACAGACCCTTTAAAAGCAGAAAAATACTTGGTTTTTATCTCCTTATTTAAATCTTTAAAGTAGGCAGTCATACCACCACCCTTTTACAAACTGTCAACAGTTCCAGCTACATCAGCGACATTCCTGGCTTTCATGAGAGCAGTGCTGATTCATTAAAACTCACTTATTTACACAGGAGTCATGGCTCTAAGGAACACCAATGTTTCCAAACACTAATTTCATTCCATTCTCTTGCTTATTAAGAATTCAGAGGATAGAGGCTAAGTATGACTTTAAAAAATGTTTATTAATTCTCATCTAGTTGAGGGGGGGATAGAAAGAGGGGAAGAGAAGATTTTTCATCTGCAGCTTCCCTGCCCAGTTGCCTACAACATGGAGAGCTAGGCAAAACCCAAGAGCCTGGAATTGCATCCAGATCTCCTGTATGAGTAGTAGAGGGCCTAAGCATTTGAGTAATTATCTGCTGCCTCCTGGGATATGCTAGCAGGAAGTTGGATCAGAATAAGGGGACAAGCCTGGAACTGGCATGCCGATACAAGATAGGTAGCCATCTCAGGCGGCAGCTCAAACTCACCATATCATAAGATCCACATGTAGGAAGGCATCACTGTAAGGCTGCTTTCACAACAAACTACAAAAACTACTGGATTTTTTTCTCTATTGTTCATTTATATAATTTTCTCTCACATTGAGATGACAATGAAAATGATTCTGAAATGTGTTACAAAATAGGCCGATGCTATCTTGAGCATGTGCGGGCGCATACACACACACACACACACACACACGGCTGGAAAAGTGTCCTTGTTATATGCAAACAGCACATTTATTAGCCTGAGCTAGAGGCAGTAACATTATCGATTGTTAAGGTCCCCGATCACTCACTAGGAACGCATTTTCAAGAGCACTGTAGTTTCCAGGCCTCTTCCTTCCTCCTTCCCTCCCCCCCTCCGTCTCTCTCAACCAGCCCCCAACACACAATGCTAATTCTGAGAGTGCAAACAGAGGCAAGCCTCCTCTAGCATCAGGCACAGTACTGAGGGGGAGAGGTGAAAAAAACATGAGTACAATCTATATATGCTGGGGAAAAGGAGGATGAAAACTAATAAAAGAAACTTTGGCTTTTGGTTATATTTTAATAGGGACAAACTTTCAAGTTCACACACTTGCTCTACTGGGACTCTCTTTCAGAGTGGGTTCTCCGTAAGGGACACTCACAATGCCAAGTGAGACAGAAGGTGTTAGAGAGTATCTAAGCTAAGGGCTGCATGTCTTTAATAACTGAATCACTTTGGTGTCATACCATCATTTCCACCACATACTTAGTTATTAAGTTGGGTTGAATTAGTCATATGCCAGTGTGAATAAAAGGAGTGCTACCCTTGAGGGCATCTTGCAGCCAACGCACTATACAGTTTCTAGGATTGTGGCATCTGTGAGTCAGGTCAAGGAGCATGTTATGACCGCATTACCATTTTTTTTCTAAAATAAATAACAATCTCTTCATATTTTCTTGCTGCTTATCACTAACACATTTGAATTTGATCATGAGGCTTTAACTAGCTACATGATCATTTAGATTATCTCCAAATTTTATTTTTTTTTCCCTTGATCTTCCTGCTATGCTTTCAAGGTCTGTCATCTCCCAAGCAATATTTTTAAGCAATTATTTATTTTGAGCCAGGATTTTGTATATTAGAGTAAGAAAAAGGACCGTAAAATCAGAATTTCAAGTTATTGAAAATAAGGGCTGGCATTGTGGCACAGCAAATAAAGCCACCACCAGCGACGCCAGCAAGCAGTCTAAGTCCCGGATATTTTGTTTTCAAACCAGCTCTTTGCTAGTGGCCTGGGAAAAGTAGAGGAAGCTGGTACAAGTGCTGAGGTCCCTGTACCCCTGTGTGAGACCTGGATGAAGCTCTTGGCTCCCAGCTTACTTCCTTTGTTTGTTCTCCCCCCTTCGCTTTCTTTTCACCCAAACTAAATCCTTTTCCTCAAATGTGACCTGATGAATCCCTGGTTCATATGAGTACGTAAGGGTAGAATTTTAGTTGGTAGGTTTGTTGGCCGGTGGGTCTCGGTGGGATGCTCTGTGAAACAGTACTTTGGGGAAGAGGGGATCTAGCTACAGAGAAGTATTCTGTCACGTACATGGGTGACAAACGTGGACTTCAGGACCAAGGACCAGATGGTGCACGGGAGCAGAGGAGGACCTCACCTCTCATCCACAATTGTGTTTCTTCTAAAGACCTTGCTCTCTATTCACAGAATTCTTGTTAATACCTCATCCCTGCCTTGTATGGTCATTCTAGGGTCTCTCATTTTGTCCAAATGGTAAAATGCTCATTTCTGGAAGAAAAGGGCATGCATGACTTGGGGCAGAAAAGCATATTGCTTCTAAGCCTGGATTTAGAGGCAGATTGCCTGGAAGAAGGTCAAAATAGTGTTTCCAATCCCCTGTTTTTACATCCCTGCCCCACTGCTTCTGCCTATAGTTCTTGACATGTGTATTTCCCTAGCTCATACAGAATCTTATGAAGAGTAAATCATTGCATTTCTCACTTGTGTCACCACTGTGGCCTGAACTGTGTGCCCCCTCCTCTGGATTTGTTGAGGTCTAAACACTGGCGCTTGTGAATGGGCATTATTCGGAAATGTAGGACACAGTCATGGGAAAAGACTTTCCTCAAGACCCTGGGGAAAAACCCTACCTTGCTGATACCTGGCTTTCAGCAGCATTCAGCTCCAGGTTGTGAGAGGACAAGTCATTATCATTTTAAGTGTCTTCGTGTGTCCCTTTGCTACACTAGCCCCGGGACAACTTCATTCTTGCATCATCATCTCTCCTTCCTCTGTTTACATAAATTGTTGTTCCAGATTAAAACATGGCTTGATAGCCAGAGAATTAGGAAATGTTTTTGTTACTTTGGAGTACTTCAGAGAAGAAAAGCAGGTAAAAAGTCTCCTTGTTGCTCTTTATAAAAATAGATGTCTGCTAAAAAAAAAGTGTCTACTCAGTGTCAGGCATTTTGCAAAATATTTACCTTTAACACTGACAGCAAATCTGACAAAATGGTTCCTGTTTTTGTGGCGTCGTGAAACTGACCTTGGACCCCACTCATTTGTCTCAGGGCCTCTGAAGCCTCTTGGCTGCTTTTCTTCTGGGACTTCACAGATTACTGACACTACACAGGCAGTTACCTCCCTTTGTAGCTGGGTTACGGATGCAAATGCTAACTCTATATCTCCCAGATTAATTTCCTCTCACCCCACTAAGAGGACATGTGTGGTTCCTCGCTCCCCTGCTCTCCCCGCAGAGGCTACAGTGGAACAAGAGAGATCTCAAGCCTAATTATCAGAGAACATACAGCTCATCAGGTGAGCATACTTGCCCCTGCTTTGTTGTCCTTCCAGGTGCTCCACACCAGGACTTACATCCCATCCTCCAAGAGCCCTACCCCAGTTACAGCTGCCTCAATCAGAGCCCCTCAGTTCCACTTCCATCAGATCACGAAGCCAGTGCAGCCTGTCACACAAAGGGTGAAGAAATACAACACGCTCAACATCATAACGATCTGTAAAGCTCCTAGTTCCTTTCATTCAAATTCAGGAGTCTTAGGACCTCTTTCTCCTTCACATACAGCTGCTGGCTTCCATTTCTACCATTCTAGCAACTGAGGCCTCCCTGGATCTGCACTACACCCAGTGGCTCACCCATCCTGTCTTCCTCCCGGCCTTTCTAAACAGGTGGCTTTGCTGACTGCTCTTTCCCTGCATCCGTGTCACTGGGGAGATTACCTCGGGCTCATTTTTCTCGTGCCTATTTCTTCCGAGTAACCCTCACAAACCCTGCATGCCTAACTGTGCGGGTCACCCGGGGAAGTCTAATAGTTGTTTCAGGCACAGGTGAGGAACCTACTTTGAATGCTTTATATGCTTTGCACTATGTCATTAGATCTGAACTATTTATTAGTATTTTTTTTTAACTACAACTGTATGCCAACTAAAGGTTTCACATTTTTCATTTTTGGGATCATGTTCATCAAAGTTTAGTTCTGGAAAACTTACAGTAGAAATGGTTCCCTTTTATGTATGTTACATGCAAAATTGTAACATGTGAAATAGGAAGGATTCATGATAAAGCACCAATTGAATAATCAATAATGATTTATCTTTTTTGTTTGGGGAAATGTACAAAAATCAACAAATTCCTTACCTGCTACACACACACACACACACACACACACACACACACACACAATTAAAAAGAACAGAATTTAAAAAGCATCTACATCCATTCTTTAATGCCTTAGAAGCTTGGATTCAGAACCTTTGCTGCCAGAAAAGGGAGAGGTCAGAATGGGCAAAGATTTTTAAAAGATCATACTAATTGTAGTCCACGATGGAACACAAACAGAATAAGAGCCATATTAATCGCAACAGCTACTTCAGGAGAGTCAAGGACATCGCTGCCCTTCCAGTGCAGTTCTTTATCTCCTTTTCACTGAATTTATTCCTGCCTTCAGCATACATTTGTGAATGCTCATTAAATGAAAGGCATTTATGATTTCTTGCATAAATGTCCTTTTCAAACAACTTCAAGTCTTCACTACTTGAGAATTTTCTAACCTGTTCATGCTTAAGAGTCTGTTTGATAATGACTATGACAAAAGGTTGTCCTGCCCTGACTATAAATTAGAAAGAAAAAGCCTTTCCCGACAGCCTACAGGGCATCCTTCCCTGGGCAGGAGCCCTGCTGAGTCTATTCTTCCTTTTGCTCGACTACATGGTAAATACAAGAGACTGATGTTTCAGGAAAATGTGAAATCACCCAGATTGTGTTACATTTGCAGGCTAGAAAAATCCCCTTAAAAATTCTTAAGTCTTTTGACAGCTACAGGTAGCATGTGCCTTGATTTGAAAGCCCAAGTGTAAGGGTGTCAAGAACAATTAGTATTTTAATAGCTCCCTTTCTTAGCTTATTTGGCAGGCACAAGTTTGTCAGAAAGAAACTATTAAAAAAATGTTCTCAGGAATATAAAGCAGCGCACTTAGAAAAAAAAAAGCATCATTCCACTACATGATTCTATATGCACTTTCTGCTTTAACAGAAGAAACAGTTAAAAGAAATGGAAATGGCATTCGTTTGTATTTACAACTTAGATAGACAAGCTTCTTTAGACAAAGACTGATTAGGTGCTGTCCTGATTGTTTTCAAGGCTTTAAGGCAGTTAGTATTTGGCATACACCACTGAATGCCTTACACATTTCAGGATTCTGCCTGATGACAGACAGGCCAAGGAAAGACAGGCCAAGAAATAAGAGGATCCAAGACTAAGTAGATTAGCAAGGAGGTACCGGTATAAGGAATTTGTGTACAGCATCAATAAGGACTGTTTTGTGTGTATAACTCCCTTAGAGTTGTTTTGTAGAAAAATATGCTAATTCAAAGATATCTAACAAGCTTCAAATTTGATGCTGACTTCAAATCTTAGAGTGGCAGAGCAGCTGTGCCTGGAGGCAATACAATCCCATTTCTATAAAAACCTCTCAAAGCTCCATTTATAAATGGTAAAGTAAAAACAGATAATCAAATCCAAATTAAGGCTATTAAGAATTGATTTAGTATAAAGATAATATTGCAAGATTTTTTTTTAGGTTACGGGTGTTCACTGAAAATGCATATTTGTTTGCCTAAAATTTTGATTATGTTTTGTCTTACTTTGTCACAGTTAAATAGTTTTATCATTAGGGTTTTTAATTGCATATAGTTTATAGAATTCTTTCTGATTAATCTGCATCCATTTAACCGGAACAACAACAAAAAAACCCACAATTCTACTTAATGAAGAGAGAACCACCTAATGAGGATGCAATCACATTTCAGGCAGATGCACCCAAAGGTATAGCTCAACTATTCTATTTGGCAAATCTGTTATAAAGAAACACTACAGAGAAGATCCATTAAGTCTCATACCCTGAAAAATACTAGTCATTCAGAGCTAAGCAATATTCAAGGAAAGAGAAAGAAGGGAGGGAACCAAGTCTAGGACACTATATTTTCTAACTTTGCGACACAAGCTTTACTGCTATGCAGTTTTTTCCATATCACTTCATCTTTGGCCTTTCCCACACTTGTTTACCCCCTGGGTCCATTCCCAATATTCAGTCCTTGACTTTCCAGTCTCTTGTTTTAGAGAGTGCTATTACTTAGTTCATTATTTTACACAGCATTATGGTCTCCTAAGCAAGAACTTCAGAACAACTGTCTGCCCTCAAACCTTCACTCGTGTTCTTTGATTCTCCTCCCTCTCTTTGCAGCCAAATCAACAGTACCAAGAAGTGGGGTATGAAGGGCGCTAAGTCTTTCTTCTCATTTTTACACTATTGATGTAGGTTTTGGCCAAACTCTTCATAAACCTCACTAGTCCAGATTTTGTGGTCTGGATCAGACTCTCGATATATTTCTTCCGAATTTGGAGAACAGGGGATGGATAACATTGTATTTTCATGCACCTTAAGCCGACTGGAGTTAAATGCTGGAAATAACTTTGCCAAATACATACTGGTGTACTGTAGCCTCAAGGGTCCACAGGATATAGTATTAGAATTTTTTGATTTTTAATTAAGAGATTCTATGCATACATAAAAAGTAACTTAAGAAACCTGGGACCTGAGTTATGGTTTAAGCAAGAAAAGACAAAGTTGCAGCAAATATATATACATATGTATGTTTTAATAATGAATATGGATGTTTAAATATGGATTAAGTATCTTGAATTCAAAACTCTGAAATTGGAAAAAAGCTGAAATACCACACCTGATCTCTTGTGGAACTCATAGTTAAAATACAGGTATCTTAAACGAACTAGAAAAAATAAGGCTTCAGACTTTAAGGTATATATGAAACATAAGTGCATCTCATGTTTACATTTCAGTCTGATTCCCCAAGATATCTCATTATGTATATGTAAATATTCTACAATCCAAAAATACGAAATACCTCTGGCTGCACACATTTTGAAAAAGTGATACTCTGTTGTCTATGAGTTACCAGTTATGACCCTGGTAGGTTATATTTCACGTCTTCCTTACACATTCTAGGGAGATGAAAGATTTCTTTGCTCTCCCTCCCCACTATGGGATAACATAGGGTATTAAAAGTATATTAGGTTTTACAGTTCTTTGATGTGGATCATAAGCAGTCTGACTTACATTGATTGTTGGTTCATTGGTTACTTCACAATATCTTATTGCATGTGAGAGGCTGTTTGAGGTTGAGGCAATATTACATTTTACATACACTGTTTTTCATATTGACATCATATCATCTTAAATTAAGGTAAACATGTGGTATCTAACCTTTTGGGATTGGCTCATTTACCTTAGCATTATGGTTCGAATCAGCATTAGATAATAGTTAAACTACAAAGACATATAAGGATAATTAAGAGTGGTCCTGACAACCTCTGAACAGGAGGTCATAAGCGCAGAGCAGAGTGGGGACCCCAGAGTGGAGCAGGGGGACAGGAGGAGGCTTGTATCCCAACCCTGAAGACTCATGGATTCTCACCAAGGACCATCAGTATGAGCACCAAGGACTACATCCCAACTGCCAAGGAGATCACAGGGAGTTGGAGTGCCTTCAGAGGCCAAGAACTCTGAGGTCATCCACTCCCGCTTGGATCCACCACATGGGATGAAAGAAAACCAAATCCTTCCTTGCAGGATCCAAGGGCATCAGAACAACAGCCTGGAGCCCTGAGTGGTCCGCAGAATCAGAACAGTAAACTTCCCTCAGGACTCAGGAGAGGAGCTTTCTCTGGTCCTCGCTTGTTTCCAACCTTGGGTCCCCACCCTCTCTTGCAGTGACCATCAGGATTGCTCCAGAAACCCCTCAAAACAAACAAACAAAACTCTAGAATAGATAGAGAACAACAAGGAAAGCTTGGAATCAGACAGGAAATGGTCAGCGTGGATTCACTTATACCTTACTAGGTGGGACACAAAGATTGGTTACTCCTCACCAAGGTATTGAGGGTTTCTCTGCACATCCCTCTTAAAACTGTTCTGTATCTAAACTGTTGACATAAGTCTTGCTAGCGTTATAAGCCAGTCTAGACAACACACACAAAAAAGAAAAGCGAAGTTAAGCAAAAGTATGCTTCAACGCTATATAATGCTAGATATTATAATGAAAAGAGACATGAGACAGCTGAATAGTAACCTATAGCCATTTTAAGGTGTACAGAACCCAGTCATGTATAAACTAAAATTGAAATGTCAACGAAGGAGTCACAGGATGTGGTAAAGAACTTGCATTTTTTTTTTTAACATGTTGGTTACTCAATACTATGTCAATTAATTCCATAACGTTTAAATTGTTGCTGTTGTTATATCGGGGCTTTTAATTGATAGGGATGATACTCTGCCGGCTCTACCTTCAGACCAGAGATGGTCTCCCCAACAAGCCATTGAATTTGTCTGGACAATAAGATGCTGGATTCTATGCTTGGTATAGGCTTGCAATGAAAGAATCTCAACTGATCTTGAACTGTGGTAATACAATAAGGTGGAGGAATCCACCGTGGGGGAGGGTTTGGGGAGGGGTGGGGGGAATCCCAGTACCTATGAAACTGTGTCACATAATGCAATGCAATTAATTAAAAAATATTTAAAATATTAAAATAATAAATAAATAATCTTCCAGGTGGGAAAAAAAAAGAAAAAGAAAAAGGGATTCTACATTGAGAGTACCACAAGCAATCGAAAGTAGTCCAATCTACATCCAGAATATCCTTATAATCCACTCTCCAAGTAGGAAAGCAGTGCTCTCTTGTGGTTACATCTGGAGCCAAGAGATGAGGCATACCAAAGATCCAAGAACCTGGAAAGGCTGTGTCTCAATAACTCAACTCTGTCACACAACAAACAAAATAGTACCGGTATGGTATAAGTTATCAAGTAATGGATGGGAGGGGATTTTGTACAGATTCACACAGTTGTTCTCAGAGCATGATATAGCACAAAGATTAAGAACTTGGTCTCTAAAGCTACATAGGTTCAAGTACAAAACTTAGCCGTTGGACCTCTAAAAGTGCTAGCACTAGTCATTCTTGACTATTAATGACTTTTGCCTACAGAATGGAGAAAAAAAATATTGATCACCCGATAGGATTACTGAAAAGGCTGGATGTGGGAGTATGTATAAAATGTAGTTCTTTCACATAATACAATGTAATTAATGAATTTAAAATAATAAATAAAAAAAGTAGTTCTTGGCATTTGTAAGCCAAATACCTCTAACATTAACTATGATTATTACTATCATGATTACTTTGCTAAGTATGTACACAAATTTAAAATAGTTGCAGAATATTCTTTAAAAATAGGCTATAAGATCACCATAAAAAAGGCATACAGGTAGAAAACATAAACATCAGATAGTTTTAAGAACATGAAGCAAATTAAAAAGTAAAACATTCAATGCTTCAATCACAGAGTCCAGGTTTAGGGTTAGCACTTTCAATAAAAACATTAAATAATTTTTAGGAATAAAAAATTAAAAATAGAACCCTGAAACAACTAAGGCCCTTCCTGCAATAAAGAAATTTTCCTTACCAAATCTTGCGTTTTTAAACAATTGTTTCAATAAAGTAATCTTTACACACACAGTTCTTTTGAGTTAAATTGCACATTTGATAATTTTTCTTCTTGGTTAGAAATATGAGGCTCAAATAAAACAGAAATGCTTATAGAAAAAAAATTTAAATCGTGTACTTTGTTATGTTAATCTTTGTGGCTCTATCCCCTTTGGCATGTATGTATAATCTAGTACAGCAATCTTTCAGACTTAAGACAACCTATTAACTTAAATAGGGTTCCTGAAGACCACTATCAGAGCTGTCTTAAATAATTTTTGCTCATATAATATCTACAATATTTAAAATTAAATGCAAACTGAATGTATTTGTATCTATAAATACAGAGATACAGCACAATAATCAGAAATAATCATTCTGTATACTGTAATTCATTCCTTTAATGATTTAAAGTGAGGGCAGATTCAGTAATTTTCAAAAAATCAAAAAGGAATGGGATTGGAATGAAAACTTCATTGTGGTCACAGAGTGTCATGAGCTGTGCACCTCTGGGAAGTGTTCGGCCTCTCCGTACTTCTTTATCTAAAGACCAAACTATCTACAAAAGCCAAATTACCTAAAAAACCAAATCTCCGAAGTCCAGGACAACACTACTCTTTCCAGTTCTTGTGATTTCCTATGTCACCATGGCTCAAAATCATAACCCCCAAGGCTGGAATTACATAGTCAAAATGATCTTTTTTCTTTTGCATTGTTAGAATAGGGAAAGGCCAAACAAAAACCACAAACATACTAAAAGAAATAAATAAGAGTTCATTAGCAAATACTGTTGCAGATTTTTACCTCTCACTTACTAAGCACCTACTATCTGTCCTTCACCTTACACAGCATGGATTAATGCAGCTAGTAAGGGACTTTAAGACTTCGATATCATAGACATCTGGCATACAAGTTTCCCTTTCAGTCACACATTCATACTTTAAAAATTTATCAACACCCAAGAAAAACTTTGAGCGAAAATTTTGAATTGTTTTCCCATTTATGCATTTGGTAAACTGTGGTGGCAATCAACAAGGAACAAATGGCACAATGGATGAATAGTCTGACTATGAAAGATAGCAAGGAACACATCACCCTTGAGTAGGGAATCAGAATAAATACAACCCAATCAACAAGAAATAGCATGCCAAAGAGGGTTTCAGGCAGCTGAGCCACCCAAATGGGTAAGGACTTTTTGAAAAGAACTTAAGCTAAATACCGTAGACTAAGTGCATTCACTTTCCTTTTAGCGATTTTAGCACATTTTTCACAATATCACAATGTAGTTCATCTCTATTTATGATTTTGTCAAAACACTAGTCAAAATATTTCTAATTCTTCTGGCAAAAAAGGCAGAAAAAAACAGATAATAGAGTCAGTACTTCAAAATGTGCTTTGATATATAATAGAGCCATTATTTAAGACAGTAAATAAATAAATAGTAAATGCCTTATTTTTGAAAAGGCCTATTGAACACCAAACATGCAAATATTAACAACAGTAATAAACATCCACTGGAAATCCGAAGTAGTAACCGAAGGTACAAACCTCAACGCCATGACGTCAGGATGTGCTCAATGCGTCGACAATCTCACAGCAAATAAGTACATCCACCCATTTTGCTATCTACTTTTGCTGAAACTTGAGAATGTCATAGCAGCCTACTAAAATCACAGATCAAGAGCATCAAAGTAGAGAAATGTGCAATTTAAGAATATGGTTTATTACCATGGTTACAAACTTTCAGAACAGGCCTCTGAGACATTGGACTGAGACTTTGCCGGAGATCTGTTAAAAAGCATACAAACAAAACAAACTTAATATTGAGGTTTGTTCATCTCAAGGAGTTAACAATATTAGGCATACTTTTTTCCCCCCTAAGGTTAAGTATTTCTGGAAGCAAAGCAATGCTTCACTACCCTGAGATACATGAAGCAGTAACATTATGACTCTTCCTTCCTGTTTAATTATGCTGCTGTAAACTCCACTGGGAAAAGGTACATATGGTTCTGGAGATGAGACATGTCACACTAATCAGGATTTTCTAGGTTCACTGCATTGATTTGTTAATAACATCGGCCAACTGGAAGGCGTAACTCTGACATTTGCCTTTGCAAGGGATTAAGCAAACTTACCACACTTCTGAACAGTTGTTACCCACAGCACTGCATTCTTGACACATGACTTTCAAAGAAAATTTTATCTACCCCCCCACCCGCAAGTGTTCTTCTCTGTGATAGTTCTGTATAAAGTAACATGAAACAAGTCTGATTTTTCACCTTTCGGCTTCGGTGTCCTTTTTCTTCTGTCGCGGAAGGCAGCCCCCGACTGCAAGGCCTCCAGCAGACTATCCATCACTCCTGTCTCATCACCCTCTGTGAAGAGAGAGGCAGGGAATTCCATCAGCCCTCAGGGTTACCATAGCAATGTCAAAGCGCACACAGAAATGGGTGATGGTGATGGTAGGGAGAAAAAAGATCAGACGCTAGGACTAAGGCAGCACTTTCAAAATTAGATAGCATTCGAACTCTCTCATAAATCAACTATCTTTTAATGAAATCTGTCTCATTAGTACTTGTGTTACTGTCCACTAAAGAGGACCGAGGTCCACTGATTCACTTGAGAGAACTGCCTTTATAGCTCAGCGGCACAAAAACTTCAAATGGAATCTGGTCTGCTCAGATCTGTGTCTCGGGTTATCATAAATCACATTTCCCTGCTAGAAATAGGTTATTTTGAAGGTATCGGCCTCTATTCTAAAGCTGACCAGGTGTGGAATGGGACTTTGTTGTTATTGAGATGCTGCTGTCTACACCTATCATACAAAATTATACTTCCATGCTAACTTTTGTGAAGATGTTCCCAGTGATCGGTCTTTTGTACCACAGGGCAATTGTTCTTTCACTTGAGATGGCAGGCAACAATAATTACAAACTTTTACAGAACACTGAAAATAAGACACTTTTGAGGTTTTAAAAAATCTAAAGGACTAGATCTCATTATGATTAGTTTGAACTGATATTCTGTAGAGAATTGCCAACGCATGTGGATTGAGAACAACTTCTCTGTATAAATAAGAGTATCCTTGTACTGTTAATCAGTCTTCATAGCTATCAACGTAAAAAAAAATTATTCAATGAAAGCAATAGAAAGTTTTTTCAAAGAAGCTATTGGCCCAACGCAATTCAATGAAACACTAAGGAACTTTGGTGCATGCTAGCGACGTTATTTACAGGTATTTTGTATGAAGCTCTATGGCTGGTATAACATGACATCTAAAATACTGAAAACTTGCTTTCCTATAGATTTGTTTTGCTTACCTGTCTGAGACAATTCTTTTACAGACAAAAATTGACAAGTGAATGCAGTAGAGTACAAATAACATACTCATTTACGGTTTCTAAACAAACACACACATATAAATATGTATCAAGCCATTTCCATCTGCTTCTATTTCATATTTTTAGAAAACTATTATAAACCTTGAAGGAGTTTTCAAAAAACAGGGGTGGGAAATAGAATATTTGGATGTTGTTAATTTACATGTAAATATAAATATAAAGTGGGTTGATGGTTGTTTTAATTAAAATACATTAAATATTTCAGACAGTTTAATAACTACACAGCTATCTGAGAATTTACATTCAAATTTAACTACATTTTCCCTGAAAGAACAGCAGGTAATTTCAAATATTTAGGGTAGTGAGTATATTTTATTATTAAAAGAAAACTTTTTCAAAATCTAAAATTAATTTTTAATCTCATATTTACATGACATAAAAAACCCTACAGTTAAAACATGAACATATTATCCTATTGATGGCACTGACAGTAGAGAAAGAAAGAATGAATTAACTCAAGCCCCTTTAGATTACTCTTACCAGTGAATATGTAAGGGGGGATAAAGAAAAAGACAGAGGTAATTTAGACTTTCCCCTTGATAAATTTGTTGTGGTATTTTAGCAGTCCTCAATTATTTACATGTATTATATGAGTGGGCAAAAATGTTGATGTTGACAAAGTGTTCATTGTGGGGGAAAAACACAAATCTGGAGCAAAAGGTGGAGAGGAGAAACCAGGAAGTATAGGGGTGGATTTACAGCACCAGGGTAAGCTCAAGATTAAAAAAAAAAAAAAAAGTACAACGTTGCTGAGGTTTGCAGACCAAAGTTTCAGAAACAATGAAATGGCTGTATTAATGGATATGCTACTGCTGCAATCCCAGCTTAGAAATATCATTATTCATCGAAAGGAACAAGAATACTTAGAGAATAGTTGAATTTATGGCTGAGACTAAGAAAGAAATTTTTTTTTAAATGCCAGAAAAGGACTTGAAATAGGGATGTATCAAAAGGACAGAGGGGCAACAGTACAGGAATCCCTTTGCCACATTTAGTATCACTGATTTGGCAATGCTATAGAAGGAGAAGGAAGCTCTTATTTAAAGGATATCAATACATGCAAAAGATATGAGAAACAGAAAATTCACTATTTTGTAATCCTCTAGTAAGGAGCAGTCTACAGGCAAGGACTGTCAAAGATCGCAAAATTTGTTATGCCTAAAGCTGAAGGGGAACAGGACATGCAGAAATCTAGTAGAAACCATCTTACTCAAATAATCAAATTTGACATTGCCAATAATAGGAGCCCCTGACATCAATCACCTGACATCAAATGATGCAGAACAAACTATTTAGTGCTTTGCACAAAAATACTTAATCGTGAGAAAATAGTTACACAAAGTACGGGACAGTCTGACAAAAAGAATCAAGAGAGGGACAGAGGGAAAGAGAAGAAAACACTAGAACTGTTTTAGATTAAAGGAGAACTGTCTTAGATTAAAGAACTGCATTTGAGGCCCTGGCACATTAGCTCAGTAGCTACATCCTCACCTTGCATGCACCGGGAACCCATATGGGCACCAGTTCATGTCCTAGCTGTTGTGCTTCCCATCCAGTTCTCTGCTTGTGGCCTAGTAAAGTAGTAAAGGATGGCCCAAAGCTCTGGGACCCTGCACCTGCATGGGAGACCTGGAAAAAGCTCCTGTCTCCTGGCTTTGGATTGGCACAGCTCTGGCCATTGCAGCCACTTGGGGAGTGAACCAGCAAACAGATCTTTCTCTCCTTCTCCCTGTAGATCTACTTTTCCAATAAAAACAGATAAATATTAAAAAAAAAAAAGACTGGACTGGTTACCTCCTAGATTGTAAGAGTTACATAGTGTTACTTGGATAACTGGGGAAATCTGACTACAGACTAGAATCAACAAGATTATCCTGAGCCTTCAACTGCAGAGTGTGATCATTATATTAAGGTCGGAAGGCATAATTCTGCTGTGCTTAGAAGTAGACGCTGATGATTTCTGCCTTACTGAGTAAGGTAGGCCCACTCCCACATTTTCTACTTCATGCCTTTGAATACACTTTATCTCTAACATAAGATGCTTCCCATACTCGTCTTTTAAGACAGAGAGCTGAGAATTTTACCCTGACCAATATGAGCTGAATGGGATACCAGCAACAAATCCTTTAAAATACATTGTTTGATTGTTTCTACCATTAAACTTTGAATTCATTGAGGCTTATGTTACAAATTTATTTAAAAACCTAGTGAAATCACAGTATTGCACAGAAAGTGTATGGAAAATATATGTTGACTAAATTAATGATTGAGGCATTAAGATAGTAATCTAGGGAGTAACTACAGAGTAGACTGAAGGACCAAAACAGACAGCAGTCAGGTGAAGTGTTGGGAGTATATTCTCACCATCCCTGGAAACACAACATTGTTTATCTTTTTCTTTTTGTCTCACACACTTAATTTGCTTCCAAATCTTATTCTAAACATGTATTTATTTGGATTCAATTTAAAACGCAGAAAAAGAAAAGAGAAGGGGTCAGGTGGAAAAAGGAGCTGCTATTCCCATGTTCAGTTTCCAAATGTCTGCAACAGCAAGAGTTGGGTGAGGTGAAAGGCAGGATCCCAGAACATAATTCAGGTCTTACACACTGGTGGAAGGAGCACCACTACTTCAGCCAAACAACCTGCTGCCTCCAGCTTAGGAGGCTGCATTAGCAGCAAGCTGGAATCAGATATGAACCTGGGACTTGAACCCAGACAGTGATATGGGATACAGGTGTTCTAAGTGATGTCTAGATCACTGTGCCAGAATAGCCAATCCCAATTTCGAGGTCTCTCTGAGTAAAACCCACAAATATTTCCTGAATTGATAAGCTATGTCTTTTGTGACTACACTGTTGCTGATACGTAACAGAATTCCCCAGTCACGTTGCTTCTAGTCTGTTCAAAATTCAAATTCATCCCACACATTATTGGTAAGTCTTTATAGAATTGTGATTTTCAGTTCCTCTACTGATTTTCTGTGCTCATCAATTCCCACAATAAAAACAAAAAAAGAAAGCACTTGGTAAATTGCTAAGTGATACAAAAATTCATGGTCATGAATTCATAAATAGACTCCACAGTGAAGGATAAAAAGTTTGTGAATTATCTGTTTATTATTAAATATTTCAAGTACTGTTAATTCTTTTGTAGAGTATTTGATTATGTTGTTGATCAAGGCCATGATCACTTATAACGCTATTTCTGAGGAAAATTCTAATCTGAATAGACTTTCAAGATGCAACCAATGTGTATGATGGTAATATCTAAGGAGAATGTTTCTCCAAATGCTCAAAATGCAGATCTACAACATTCGTCCAGCCAGCACATGTCCACTTTGCACATGTTACTGTGTTCCCGGAGATCAGTAAGCATTAAAGAGAGCTCGGACTCAAAGGTTTGCAAGAGATCTTGTCTGTTCTCAGAAAAATGTGATGGGTACAGGGTGATGTATATAAGCTACTGGTGATATAAGGCTTCTTCGTGAATGACGACTGAAAGAATAAACAAGAGGTAGTCATGGCAGCCACTGGGCAGGAAATAGCATGCTTTGGCAGGAGAACAGCAGGTATGAAAGCAAAAGACCTAAATCAAAACAAAAGAGGAGTTACAGTAGACTGCTTAAATGATTCATATTATAAATATTCTAATCTAAATAAATATTCTATTCTAATCTAAACCAGAAAAAATTTAGTCATTTTAAAATCATAGTCTTGTATTTAATTTCTCTTCAATATTTATAGCCTCTTCCTGCTGTGAAAACTTTAAAATAAACAGACTACAATAGTTGAAGCCTTTTTATGTCTGAATAACATGCCACTTTGTTTAATTTGAAACTGCATTGCAACAATTGCAGTATCAAGGGAAACAAGAATGGAGAGCTAAAGATATTTGTAAAACAAAATATTAAGATTTGGGGACGGAAAGAGTGTTGACCTGATAGGCACACTATGAGGGTGGTCTCTGGGTCTATTAATAGAGGTTGAAGAAATAAGGGGGAAAAATACGGATTTTGGTGAGGCACCAAGGTTGGGGAAGACAACAAATTTCCTTTTCAACATGTTCAGGATCTGAAAGTTATTTGGAAGCTTGGTCTTAAACATGGAGATAAAACCAGGGAATATTTTGGAAAGTCATTTTCGTATTTAAAAAGTACTCATTCAGAGTAATGGGCCAAGCCTAAAAATCCCCTGGGAACTTCCTCTGACTAGCAGAGCTAGTAGTAATGTGGACAGTGGGAGTTTCTGGGGATGAAACACCTACAGCAGAACAGTGATGGTAGAAGTCTCTGCAGAGTCTCGCTTTATTGCTTCTTCGTCTCTCCTTATATACTCTTCCCCCCCCATCCTCATTTAGCAGGATATTGGATACAGGTGAGTCCAATTAGTCTAGGTGTTTTTAGCCACATGCCCAGTTCCTGTTCCTGTCCATTCCAACTAGCACTAATCAACTCCTTAGCCCACAACAGGAACTAACAGGGTAAGCCATTTCATCCTTCCCTCTTAAAACTTGCAGGCCCTGGAAGAGCTTTCCTACTTCAAAAGAGGGAATTTTTGTGAACTACTTAATGGCCAATGGTAAGAGAAAATGGGGAAGTCAATGATCAGGTTCTCTTCAGCCAGGCACATGATTATCTCAGGTAACTAAAGATAGAAGATTCTATGAGTTTAGTGAAAGCCAGGAACAACCAAATAAATCCAAACAGGACACATACAAAAGCAAGAAATAGGAATTGGACTGGATTTCTCAATGGTAACACCTGATTTCCAAAAGACAGCAAAGAACTGATTTCCAGAATTCTGAAGAGGAATGATTTCCAATTCAGAAATGATTATAATGAAAAGGAGAGCAAAATGGTGGCATAGCATGAGAGTACTTGTTAAAACAGACAAAAACAGAGAAGCTGAGAAGAAGCTGAGAGTGCGATCCTGGGAAATAGGAGGAGGGCAGACCAATGGCAGTGGGACACCTGAGACCTATGGACAAGAAGTAGCAGAGATATGTTGGCACTTTTGAGTGGTCTGGATGATATTCTGCCAGCTCAGCCTTCAGACCAGAGAGGGTCTCCCAAACAAACCGTTGAATGTATCTGGACAATAAGGTGCTGGACTCTATGCTTGGTATATGACTGCAATGAAAGAATCTTGACTGGATTTGAGCTGTATTATTGCAACAAGGTGGAGGAATCCACCATGGGGGGACGGCATGGGGAAGGGTTAGGGGAATTCCCAGAGCCTATGAAACTGTGTCACAAAACGAAATGTAACCAATAAAAAACAAAACAAAACAAAACAAACAAAAAAGTAGCAGAGACAGCAGCATAATGCTACAATGGATAACCCAGTGGTGGCCAGAGCTCCACCAGTGATCGGGGTGGTGGTGGGGAGAAAAGGGGAGATCATCAGGATCCCAGAAGTTGAATCAAGTCACAGAACTGTGGTTCCTGCTGATATTTTAAAATCCAATCATTAGCAGAAGCAGTGGTAAAGCTCTAGGACAGGTCTGAGAACAGGGTGGATTTCATGGCCCAGACCCCCTCAGGCACAGTCTGAGTTCTGTAGCAAAGGCTTGGGGGTGGGGAGGGGAAGTGCTTAGAAACATTGAGCTAGGTATTTTAAGCCAGGCCAGAATTCACTTCCTGCTCAATGAACTGCACTGATTCTACCAGGAATATAACACTGACTTGACATAGCATGGATTCCATAAAAAAAATGGTCCAGGTTGCCCCCAGACCTAAGTGCCAGCATGTTTCAGGAAGAGAAAAAACAAACAAAACAAAACAAAAACAAAACAAAAAACAAAAACAACTCCACCCAAGCAACACCACTGATAGTTTAGTTGAAAATCTTTATAAAGCTCCTTAGAAACAATGTGAGCAAATACAGAAGTTCAAGGAATATGTTATACAAAATATAAAAATATTTTTTAAAAATCAAGATGAATTATTAAAAATGAATACAATACAGCAAATTAATATTTCAATGGAAAGCCTTAATAATAGAATCAGTGCGGCAAAAGGAAGAATTTCAGTACTGGAAGACACCTCCTGCAATAATGCTGAAACAGTCAGAAAGCTGGAAGAAAAGTACCCAAAAACTAAGAGACACCATCAAAAGGCTGAATTTAAGTTACGGGAAGACTGAAGGCATGTAAAGAGAAGTTGGGTTAAAATATATATTCAACAAGATATTAAATGAGAAAGTCTCAACATGGAGAATGATTTGGGAAACAAAACACAGGAAGGGCATAGAACCCAATTAGATTCAACCAGAAGTAATCCTTGGCATGTTGTATCATAATCAAGCTCTCTTTAGTTGAAAATAAAGATCCTTAAATATGAACCTGAGAAAAGTCAATAAACTTATAGAGGAGCCCCAATCAGACTCACAGCTGACCTCTCAGAGGAAACAAAACTACAGTCCAGAAGAGAACAGAGTGACATACTCCAAATCCTGAAAGGAAAAAAAAAAAATGATCAAACTAGAATAACACACTCAGCAAAGCTTTCCTTTGTCTTTGCTTTGAAAGTATTGTTACTTCAGTTTCAAACGACAGCTCAAGATTTTGCCTTCTACCAGACTTGCCTTACAAATGTTGTTTAAAGAGGTGCTTCAGAGAAAAATACCACCACCTACAAAATCCAAAGGAAAACATGGAGAACTTAAACCAGAAAAGAAAACTAAAACAATGGGAAAGCCAATGCTAAAATGAAAGGATCAAATCATTTCTTGAGATGAACCCTAAATAGCTTAAACTCATCAACTAAAGACATACATGAGCAGACTGAACCAAAAAACAGGATAATAGCAGGGCATTCAGTTACATAAAACAAATATTAATTTAAAGAGATTACAATACAGTAATTGTGGGGGACTTTAACATACCCATTATCCTCAAGGACAAATCAATGGACAGAAACTCAACAAAGAAATTAGAACTCACCTAGACAATAGAAAAATGGGCTTAACTAATATCTACAGAACCTTTCATTCTACAGAGACAGACTACATTTTTCATCAGTGCATAGAATGGAAACTTCTCCAGGATTGATCACACTAAAGGTCACAAAACAAGCCCCACCAAGCTTTTAAAAAATTCAAATCATAGCATGCATCTTCTCAAACCATCATGGAGTAAATCTGGAGGCAAACAAGTCAAAATACCACAGAAGATACGCAAATACTTGGAGCCTGAACAACGTCCTGTTAAATAAACAATGGGTTGTAAAAGAAATCAACGTGATGACTTTCAAATATCTTGATTTCCTGTTTTTGCTTGCACCTGCTGTTATAACAAGAATTATTTAGCCTGAGTCATTTATCAAGAACATAAATTTGTTTTCAAAGTTCTTGAGACTGGGGTGTCCCAAATACGGCACCAGTAAATATCCAGTGAGGGCCTTGATGTCTACGAGGAAAGAGTAAATAGAAGGGATCTAAATCCTCAACCACTTACCAAAATCTCAGTGATGTTAAGATTGTAAGTAATAAAGTATGCATATCTTCTAGATTATACATTATTTAAATAAAAACAAGGAGATACATTAAAAAAAAAGAATTCAGAGAAATTTCATCTGGGAGGTAGTAGAAGGTTGAGGACAGTGAGGAGAAGATACTGAAATTATGTGTTGAATCTATTACACTTAAATTGGCAAATCTGCAGGCATTACATTGCTAAACACAAAGTAACCACAATAACTTCTGAGAGGGAAAAAGAGAAGGCTGAGGAAAAAAGACAAAAATTAACACAAAGTCTTTGATTTGGTCTTCATCCAAATGTGAAACTAAAAACTAAAAATTTGAGTCAAGGGAGTAGGAAGGTAGAACTGATTGTTCATGTAAGGTGCTTCCCTCTGAGGAGGGGAGGAACATGGTAACATGAAATGAGGAACACTATGTCAGTGATGCTAAGCTCATCACGGAGGAGAGGGGGATGGACAACATTCACAGAAGGATACATGGATATTTCAGAATTAGTGAAAATTCTAAGAGTGTCAGTGCTGCTGCAAGAGGGAGGGCTTTGCTAAAGATGCCACAAAACCTACACAAGGCAGGGTTTCTGGAGGAATGTCATTCATCCAGGAGAACTGGGTGGGAATAGGAATAGAGGGTAGGACAACAGAGAGGCAGAGATCAAACACGCCACGCTATGAGGTCTGAATTTTGTTTTTTACAGGGAACATTACTGTGCTTTAAACTAGGAAGAGATAAAGTTTCCATTTAAGAAAAATCACTCCAAGAACAGGAAAAATGGAAGGCAAGAGGGTAAAGAGAGGCAAGCTTAGTGACTTGAATCTAGGCAAAATGTGACTGCAGGACCCAAATAAGGAATGGAAGTGGTGAAAACGGGAAAGAGGAAGAAGGGGGAATCAAAGAAATCTTGGCCAACTGCATGTATGTTGCTACCATCAACCAACAGGGACTCTTTGTTGGTGATGTATCGGGCTGAGTCTAAACAGGCAACCAGTTTTGGATAAACTACGAAATTTATATCTATCAGTAGGTCAAAGGTATATAGTAGGGTTAATAGATTAACAGACTTACACAACTACAGGAGGAGAGAAACTGGTTATCCTAGATTTCAACTTAGAGGCGTATATGGTGAATCTGAACTTATGGAAAAATGTACACATATAGTGAAATAATTATTAGAGAATAAATTTAATAACTTAGACATGAACCCTAGCTTTGTATTAGCAATCAGCTAGAATATTAGAAAACTGCTTTAACTCCCCTTTTTTCCTTTGCTCTCGACTTTAAAATCGGAAGGAGGACAGCACCAAAAGCACATAGGTACCAGGAGGATTACAGGTGATAAATCATGTGAAATGCTCCCCGGAGTACTGGACACACAGTTCATTTTTGTGGTTACTGATATCTTGGTGGCACATGAGTTATCTTAGAGAACAGGGAACGTTGTGCAAGGATAAAAAGGGAAAATTGGGAACTGAGCTAAATCATATGGCTAATGAATATGCACCAGAGAGCTTAAGAAGAAATGACTTGTCAATCTGTGACCATTTTTTTCTGGAGTTTCTTTTTTATGTCCTCTACTGCACCCCCTTTCAGTTCCCACTGTTTCCTGACATACTTTCTGTAAGTTTCACCACATTTTATATGGTGCAGTCATAAGTGACAGAGATTGAAAACTGGAATCTACAATGGGAATGGAGAAGGAAATCTGTTTCCCGAAGGAGTTGTTGAAAGCATGTAACTAGTAAGCAATATCCATAGGCTCAAAGTTTCATCTAATCATGTCTAAAATAAATGATAAGGTTGCCTTATGCTGCTGGTTATAGAGCTCTTGGGAAACAAAGTATGTATTTTTTTTTAAAGATTTATTTTATTTTTATTACAAAGTCAGATATACTGAGAGGAGGATAGATAGAGAGGAAGTGGAGCTGCCGGGATTAGAACCAGCGGCCATATGGGATCAAGGCGAGGACCTTAGCCACTAGGCCACGCTGCCAAGCCCACAAAGTATGTATTTTTTAGGGAGCCTAGTTCAATCTTAACCATTTAAAACAATGCTCAAAAGACTACTTCAGCCCAACAGCAAAAAGACAAGAATTAACACAAATTCTTTGATTTGGTCTTCATGCAGATGTAAAACTAAAAATTAAAAATTTGAGTCAAGGGAATAGGAAAGCCAATTTTCACTGGGACTTTACTGAAAAAATGATAATCCAAACTTTGATCTTTTATACTGTAATTAAATGACTGGCTCAACCATTAAGTGAAACTATCAGAAAAAAAACCAGTATTTTAATTTTTTGATTTTCTCTCACATCCACTATTTGCACAATTTGAATTAAATCTATTTCTTTTTTAAGTTAGGAAATGCAGTATCTTCAAACTTGGGTGGTTTCCCTGCTAAGTAAGATACAACAGTTAAATGTGTAGTCTATGAGTCAAATTCCTATTATGTGCTCCTTTTCATCCCTTGGTGTTTCCTGGTGCTTGTCAGATGGCAATAACAGTATTTACCAACAAAGGTTGCTGTGAGGATTAAATGAGTGAATATGTGTAAAGAGCCTCAGGGAACACGTATTAGTAACTTCAACATGGTGATGCTCATTCTTGTTCATTAATGTGAAACACATCGTGACTTAACAAAGCAACACTTTCCTTTCCTACCCTGTTGCTATTTGTACACTTAAACTCCAAAGGCTGGAAGGGTAAACCTCATGTTCAGTCTTCCTTGAGGCTTAGAGCTGGTCTTGTGAGGGACCTCGATCTGCCACGGTTTTAACAATAGAGCAGCTAAGGGGGGAGAACCACTCTCTCTCACAGGAATTTCAGAAAAGCACTCTAGCAGCTACGACAGCCAACGTACTTGCGACTATTGTCTTCCTGACTTAACTTAACTCAGAGCTGTGCAGCCACTTTACAACCATACCACAGGACCTTCTTCTAGTCGTTTGAATAAAACATAAAACTATGTTTTAATAGTTCAGAAAAAAACATTTTATGGATACATAATAATATATACCATGTCACTACATGAATTACTAGAGTAAATTAAATCAAATCCAAATGAGTTTTGCTTTCTTTATAAATAGGATTACAGGTACAAAATTTATAAGATAGAATTATTATTATATGAGCTCTCGAACCTTAAAAAGAAATTTTTAAGGTTAACATTTCCATGATAAAATTTTAACTATATAAACAACCAGGAAAAACTGGAAATATAACTACATTATAGCAAATCATATGGCATTATTGTCAACTTGCAAATCTTATGATAATGGTTCTACTAGGAGAATGGGATTTTGGCATTCATTACACTTATTTGAACTGATTAATATTTAATTAATATTTAAAGAGCTTTAAAAACACAGTTTACTTTTTAACTGAATCTGAGCAATTGGGAAAATTCTAGTTTAAATAAAGTTCTCTCTTTGGTGACGAGTCTTTTTGCACCTTCTCTTACTTTATGGACCAAAATAAATTTCAAGTGAGTAAAAACATGTCAACAGAAGATCCAATTGTCAAAGTACACAGGACCAATGAAATACTATGTATTTTTCTAGTTCCGAAATGAGAGGATCTTTCCATAAACAAAACAAAACAAACAAAAAAACAAAAACAGAAAAGAAACAAAACAAAAAAAGCACCAAATGTCACTCTGATCTCTAAAAAGTCAAAGAAAATAATAAGAAGAAAGTCTACACACAAACAATGAAAGAATCACCTGCAGAAAGCCATGTGATACAGGCTTCAATGATATCTTTTTGAAACAAAAAAAAACACGACTTCAGAAGACAAAGACTGACAAATGAGTAAATAATATATTCTGGATTCCATACACTAAAGTATGAGCATTTGTGGGTCAGCCTAGTCCCCCACATCCCATGTTGAAATCCTAACCAACACAAAGTGACAGCGTTAGGTGTATTTTTACTCTTTAGGGTCCTTGTGAATGGGTTGAGTGCCACCCTAAAAGGTATAAGCGGCAGTCTGTCGCTTCCACAAGGAGACACAGCTAGAGGTATCTCCTGTGCACCAGGTCCTCACGAACTGAATGTTTCAGGGCCCTGATCTTGAACATTACAGTTTCCAAAACTATGAGAAATTAAGTAGGTTTTTTTCATTTTTATTTTAATAAGCTACCCAGTTAGTATTTTGAATGTAATGAAACACCATTATAACACAAGTAAGCCTTTATGCATAGAATAAAACCCTTAATCCTCATTCATGAGCAAAAATAGCCTAAATACATCAATGATAATTCCCCCATCAGCGTGGTGACAATTCAAAGTCTAGCAGTTATGACTAGCAGTGATGACAAATCAAAGTCTAACTGCAATCCGTACCAGAATGCGTGGGTTCAATCTCTAGATCCACACTGGATTCTTGCTTCCTACTAAGGGGCATCCTGGGGGGTGGAAGATAATGGCTGAGGTGGTAGGGTCTCTCCTACCCATGTGGGAAGCTGAGATTAAGTTCTTATTTCTGACTTCAGCCTCTAGTTTAAGGCCCTGGGGAAGCATCTGGGGAGGCAGCTACAGGACAAGAACTCTTTATACTTGCTGTCTGCAAATGCATACATACACAAACATAATTTTTAAAATAATGGTAAGTCAGTATTAGTGAAAGCTTGGAAAAACATTTCTCACACTTTTGGCAGGAGAATAAAATTTTAAAAATCCTGGTGCAAAATATTTTAATACTTTTATTCAGAATTAAAATTGTATAAATTATAATAAAGTAATTTCCCAAAATACTGTCCTACATATATAACTTGCATAGGTATAAAAGCATATTACATAGACTATTTATTACACTACTATGTATAATAATGAGAAACTGGAAACAGTCTAAATGTCCATCTGCAAGAGATTAAATTAACTATGAACTCCATTTACTAACCATATTGAGATGCTCACAAATTATGAAGTAAGTTTAATTTATTGGTGAGGAACATCTTCCAATTACAATCAGTGAAAAAGGTCAAGTTCTTTTGTTTAAGATTTACATATTATTTTTATTGGAAAGTGAGATATGCAGAAAGGAGGAGATACAGAAAGACTCGTCTCCTGGTTTTCTCCCCAGGTGACTGCAACAGCCAGCGCTGAACTTATTTGAAGCCAGGAGCCAGAAGCTTCTTCTGGGTCTCCCATGTGGGTGAAAGGTCCCAAGATTTTGGGTCATCCTTGACTGCTTTCCCAGGCCACAAGCTGGGAGTTAGATGAGAAGCTTTGTTGGCCGTGACAAGAACCTGTGCCCAAAAGGGATCCCAGTGGATGCAAGACAGGGATTTTGCCACAAGGTTACTCTGCAGGGGCCCAAAAGGTCAATGAAGAAAATGGACACACTTTTCTCTGATACTTTGTATCTAAGGCTACATAGCCACAGATGAGCTTTATGACTTCTGTTTTAGCAATTACTCTCCTGCATGGCTCCGAAGAAGGGAGCTACTTAATCTTCCTTCCAGTGGTAAATGACGTGAAGATAGCTCCCATGAAAGTATTCAAGTTCCCAGTTTTGACGAGCTTGTTCATGGCAACGTAATCTAACAAGTACTAAAGAAAGATTTACTACCCAGCACTGACTCCCTGAGAAAACAATGTTGTTGTTGGCCTCTGGTGTTGTGTGGAGTCTAGGGTGCTGAAAAGACACATTTAGTTATGAACCAAGAGAATGTCAGGGCAGGGAGTGGGGGAATAATGCATTTAAATGCATATGTAGATGTGAAATGCTAATGACATTTAACAAGAAGTGACTCTTGCTCAGAGTGAACACCATGACCCTCTGATCACAGAGTAGCCCAGAGAGGAAAAGGTTAATTACACAGTACACTACTACCACTTCTGGGTACAAGTGTCACTTGTCACCCACAAGGGCATCACTTCATCGGGAGAGAAGAGCCTGACAAGTTGAAGCCTGAGAAGTGCTGTCTCCATTGAAAAGATATGAAGATGTTTTAAATTTGTTTTCACATTTTCTTATGTTGGCAAAGGATTTTTACAAACACTTTCCACCTTTTTTCTTTTTTTTTACTCTGTGAAGCTTTTGATTTCAGATAACGCAAATGCATAATTCAATAGTATAGTAAGATTCAGAAAAGGGTAGAGAAGGGGCAAGAGAAAACTGGGATGATTTCATGGAAGGTTTAGGAGAAGCCAGGATAAGGCGGTTAAGGCTCCATGGAGGCAGCAAGTAGTGCCTGCAGCATGACATGGAGCCTGGCGGGCCAAAACGGTCACGCTCTGACAGCAGCATATGGCGTGCACTGCAGAAAGGGGACGATGAGGTGAGGAAGGCAGGCTGCGCGCCTGTAGATTCAAGGCTGAAGAACTGCCATGGAATGTTTTTGAAAGGTGTGAAATAATCAAAACTGTACTTCACTCTGATTAAAGTTGGCATAGTGTGAAGGTGTCAAGCCTGAGTGATTGGGGAAACGGTGGTATCATTAACCCAAAATGAGAACATGAAAATCAGGTTTTATGTGGAACATGAGAAGTTAGGTTTTAGATGTATTGATTTGAGATGCTGACAGAATATTCATACTGTTTCCTTCAAGCAGGAGAAACATAAAACCATACAGTATGTCTTTGGAGCACCTAGCACTAAGCGTTAGGGTCTGGGCCAGCCCTAGGACTGGATTCTACAAAGCTTTGCTGGGAGGATGGCTTAAATATAATTAGGAACTACCTGTGTGATAGGTACAAAGACAAAGCAGGGGCCCAGTGTGGAAGTCTAGTAGCTAAAGTCCTCTCTGCACACACCAGGATCCCATGCGGGCATCAGTTTGAATCCCGGCTATTCCACTTTCCATCCAGTTCCCTGCTTGAGGCCTGGGAAAGCAATCAAGGACAGCTCAAAGTCTTGGGACCCTGCACCCACGTGGGAGATCGGGAAGAGGCTTTGGATCAGCTTAGATCTGGCCTTGGTGGCCACTTGGGTAGTGAACCAGTGGATGAAAGATCTTTCTGTATACTGCCTTTCCAATAAATAAATAAATCTTAAAAAAAAAAAAAGGAAAACAAAGCAAGGTGCTACAAAATTCTTTGACACAAGGCAGTGGCAGTTACAGTAACAGTTTTGACTGCCCAGTAATGATTTCCAGGTTTATTCTTTAATACCTGTTTCTGTGCTTAATTTAGTGAGCACGTTTTATCTGCAATTTAAAACACAGGAACCCAGTGGTATCATGGAAAAGATTGAAAAATGTATGTATTAGTGTTTTAAGTGTTAATGTTCCTGGTTAAACTCCACTTCAATGCTGCCAACCTTGCCCAAAGAAAGTAATTCTATGATATAAAGCTCTTGGTTCACTTCTCATGTGATTTTTTGTTCAAACTAGTGTAACTAGCTTCGTTTCAGAGGAGCAAAACGGATACATCCCTGTGCATCCCCCTTCTCCAATCAGAGGGAAATCACTACAGTAGGAAAAACTGAAGACATTTTAACATCCTAATCAAATCAGAGCCAAGTATTTTGGAAAGGGAAGAAGTCACAAAGACAATAAGGTAAATCTGAATGAGTGGAAAGCAAAGAGAGAAAGGAACGACTCGTGCTTCAGAAGCAGGCAAACAGCAGTGAAACGAAAACTGGAGACAACTGAACTTTGAATGAACTCATTACCAACTGCACAAAACTGGAGGCAAAAATGTGCTAAACTTCCTCATGAGAACAGTGGGAAGATTCAAACCACTCATAGACCTGATTACCTAAAGCTGACTAAGTGAGCACAGAAACTCTAAGATAAAAGGTGATATTAGGTAAGCCTGAGAACATTTTCACTTAGAAAACAAGCAATATGAGATAAAGAATAGGAAATCTAAATGTGAATTAACAAACTCTAAAAGCCATAATTTTGAATGCCAGTCGGCTAGAGTCTGTGTGGATCATTTTACCTTGATTTCAAAATTTAGTTATTTTTCTTGTAAAAAGCAGCTATTATCTGACCCTTTTCTAGATCAGGGAACCTGGAGTTCAAAGACCTAACACGATGTGTCCAGCGCCCTAAATGGGTAGGCAGCCGTGGAGGGATTTGAAACAATTTCCTTCTGATTTTTAAAGCTCATTCTAACTACTCTAAGCTTTTCTTTACAATGGTGGCATGAACACGGAGATATATTCAGAATGTTAGTTCTGTTGACTTGTACCAAAACATATTTTAGGAAAATGCTTTTATGCATAAAGAGATAATAGCTTTCATAGCTTGGACCAGAATCAATTTGCACAGACAAGGTCTTCCCAAAATCACTGTGGTCAGATGCCTACCCCAGAGTCTGACAAAAAAGGAAAGGCAGGTTATTCATAATTGCCATCTTTTAAGATTTATTTAATTTTTATTGTCAAGTTAGATATACAAAGAGGAGGAGAGACAGGAAGATCTTCCGTCCGTTGATTCACTCCCCAAGTGACCGCAATGGCTGGTGCTGCACCGATCTGAAACCAGGAGCCAGGAACTTCCTCCAGGTCTCCCATGCAGGTGTAGGGTTCCAAGGCTTTGGGCCATCCTTGACTGCTTTCCCAGGCCACAGGCAGGGAGCTGGATGGGAAGTGCAGCAGCCAGGATTAGAACCAGCAACCATATGCGATCCTGGCACCTTCAAGGTGAGGACTTTAGCCACTAGGCCACGCAACCAGGCCCACAGATGCCATCTTTATCACAGAGAAAGAATTCCTCTTCTGAGATGAGAATTATTTACCCTAGTATGCAGCGGTTTATGGATGCTTCCTACAGCCCATGCTCTGCTGATGGCTATTGTTAGCTTAACACTAGCAAGGCCTGTAAACCACCATCATTATCAGTCTTGGTTGCAGCTCCCCAACATGAAAGGCTCCCTGACCTTCATGCACTTTGCCCTCTTATGCATCACTGGCTTCAACAATGCCTCTGCTACTTCAGCAAACATTGTCATCTAAAATCCAAGTGAGGGCCTGGCACCGTGGCCTAGCAGCTAAAGTCCTCACCTTGAATGCGCCGGGATCCCATATGGGCACCTGTTCTAATCCCAGTTGCTCCACTTCCCATCTAGCTCCCTGCTTGTGGCCTGGGAAAGCAGTAAAGCATGGCCCAAAGCCTTAGGACCCTGCACCCATGTGGGAGACCTAGAAGAAGTTTCTGGCTTCTCGCTTTGGATCGGCACAGCACTGGCCGTTGTGCTCACTTGGGGAGTGAATCATCAGATGGAAGATCTTCCTCTCTGTTTCTCCTCCTCTCTGTATATCTGACTTTGCAATGAAAATAAAATAAATCTTTATTTAAAAAATAAAATAAAATCCAAGTGAGTTCTGGCTAGAATCTAGGGGATGAAATTGACTCTCCTCCCCAAATAGGCTGTTTGTCTCCTCAAACCGCATGTAGGACCAAGAAGGTACTTGCATGTTTTCTGCCTGATCTTTGCTGTTGCGACAGAAGATCACTTTCCCTCATTAAGTAAAAAGCACTCTCCTTTATACACATAATCTGGTTACACTACTGCCAACTTTCCGGGTCCCTACCAGTCATGTAGATGTCTACGTTTTCATTCAGTGCCGAGTCCATCAGGGGACGGCCTTCAAGTCAAGTCCTGTTATCACCTGTTTCACTTCAACAAGTAATTCCTTGATCTTTTCAATTCCAGCGGGTGATGCAAAATAGAGAAAATGGATTGGTCCTGGAGTTGAAACCTTGTCGCAAACTAGATCTACCTTACATCTAATAAAGTTCACACCATCATTCTTTGTCCTTGTCGTTTTCAGTCTTGTCCTCCTGGTATCTTAATTCCATGCTCTCCCTTCCCAGACTCCTAGTAAAACATAAGCTCAACTTCCATCTTTTGGTGCTAATACCCCAACTGCTGAGCAATCCCGGTGAAAGCAGTCTTGCGGGGTCAGGACGAGGACACGTTGTCTTAACCGGACTCATACCACTGTCTGGCGGGCATGCGTTTACCAGCAAGCTCTCGAACAGACTCATGTTAGGGACTGTGTTCATGCTTCCACAGTTCCCTTTCCCTCCCAGCCAAGTACTGCTCTTTCCCTATTTCATAGAGAAACCAGAAACCACTTGATGAAAGCTTTACTTTCAAGCCATCAAACCTTCAAATGCATCAGCATTTGGCCCCAACCTTTCTTCCTCCTCACCTGTCACAATGGTGGAGCATGTTGCTTTCCAAGACAATTTCCTACAGTGGATGCCCACTTATTGAATGCCCATTCCAGTAAGTGGGTTCTTATTCCTATACACCCCTCACCTGCTACACCCAGGTACTAATTGCATTGACTACCATTCCCTCCCCAGATCCTTTTTCCTCATCCTTTCCTGTCTCCAATTTAAAAATGTAAACACCTGTGTTGCCCTTTCTTGAATTCCAGTTCCATGTCATTGCTACCTTTTCCTTATATCTTAGTGTCAACTCCCACATTCATGCATCAGCCTTGTTAAATTCTTCCAGAAGCTCAAGTCAGTGGGACAACTGCCCATCTCTTCATACATGATCTCATAGCAGCATTTGACCATGCTGAGTATTCCCATCCCATGACATGTTCTTTTCCCTGTGCTTCTGTGTCAGACTCTCCTGGTCCCCTACTACTCCCAGTTACTCCTTTTCAAGCTCTCAAGCTCTCTATCTAGCACTTCCAACTCTGCTTAACCTTACAGCTTTTCTCATTTTTCACTGTAGTGGCTTATTCACCCCTATGGTTTAGTACACCGAGAACCCCCATATTTCATTTGCACAAATTCTACTCCTCAGTCCTGACATGGATGACCAATCATGCTGGTTTCCCCAAGACAACATGATTTACTAGAACACAGGACTTCCACTGTTAAAGCAGGCAGGATCTCAAGCAAACAAGGCCAAGTTGGTCATACCAGCCTCTAACCAATGACTCAATACACATGGTAACTTGAATGTCCTATAGACATTTCAAATGCCAAAAATACAAATTTGAAATCATCACAATTTGGCCATCTTCTTCCCTATCTCAGCGACTGATACTGACTGTTCAAGACAAAAGCCTATGAGTGATTTTTTAACGACTTTTGAAATAAACATGACTTCTATAACGTCAAGCACTAAATTTCAGATCATTTTCCTCATTAGAGATACATTCAGAATTCTCAAACAAGCAGTTAGCACTTGCAAACTTCCTTCATCGATGAAAACACAGAAAGTGTGTCTAATTGGAAGAGTCACAGATCTGTGGGAAAATACCAATGGCATAAGAATTTTCTCTTCAGTATTGCACTCTTCTACTAATGTACCTAACACTAACTTTGGTTGCCAATGATTATTGCCAACATTTTCTAACTACCTACCATGAGCCTCCTGTGAAGAGAGAGGGTTCATCTGGCTTATGGGCAGGTGCGGTTGGTTTGGGATCTCATGATGCCAGAGGACGGACAGGGCAGAGCATGTGCTGAGGAAGCTTCACTTGGTAAGCCAAAGCACAGACAGCAACTAAGCATAACTCTGCTCAGGAAACCCAACTTGTTAGGAGAACTACCTTCCCAGTGCATTCATTCAAATGGTCCACAGAGCTTTGCATAGCCCTACCTCCCAAACACCATCACAGATTTTTACCTCTTAGTACCATTGGCCTAAGACATGAGCCAAATCCTACTCAAAGTGTCTGGGGATTTCACAATATGGTGCAGGGGGTTAAACTGCCTGGTGTGATGCCAAAATATTATGTGAGCACTGATTCCAGTCCCAGTTTCTCCATGTTGGATCCAGCTCCCTGCTAGTGTACCTGGAAGACAGCAAAGAGTAGCCCGAGAACTTAGACTCTTGCCTCTCATGGGAGACCTAGATGGGGTTCCAGGTTCCTGGCTTTGGCCTGGCTCAGTCTCACTCATTGTGGGCATTTGAGGAGGGAACCAGCAAGTAGAAATTCTCCCTCCCTCTCTCTCTCTCTTCTAGAACTCTACCTTTCAAATAAATAAACCCTTACAAAACAGATGAATTTTATTTTCCAACAAACTGAAATAAAGAAATGCTACTCAAATAAGGGAACTCTACAAAATAACCTATATTAACTTGTGAGTATCCAATCTGGAAGATGCAGCATATATTTTGCAGGTTACTAGGAAATAAAATGGTTGCCCTTTAGAGTTCACTGTGCAAATGGCCTGGAGGCTTCACTTGTATTCCACATGGTCCCTTGCTCTGCTCTACATCAAATATTGCATTTTGCACTTGGACAGCTGTACAAAGGAGAACGAATGATAGTTTAGGATGTGAATGTAGAGTAAGACCCACAAATCTACAGGCCAAAGAAAAGAAGACAAAAAAGTAACATCATAGTGCTTCAGGTATGTTTATGATTTTTCATCTTCATTCATCATGAAAGAACAGAAAGGTTGGCTTTTAGAATGAACAACTGACAATAAATTTGAAAACCAATTTTCTGAAAAGCAGTTAATACAGGGTCAGACTGCAAAGTAACATGGCAGAAGGTAGGGAGTTGTTCTCTTCTGTACAAGAAATTCAGGTGCAGCACTCCTGAAGCAGGTTGCTTCCTATGACTTCACAACTTGCCATTTCTTACTAGATACACAGCAACAAGCATACCGACAAGTCTGCTATGCAATGTATTTATCTGAGCTTGCACTTATCATTTTTAGCCTCTTGTCAGCCATCTTGTGACCACATTTGTACATATTAGTACTGTCATCAGGGGGTATGAGCATCAATAAGAGGAGAAGTTGAAATTAGATTAGTTAATTTGCTACTTCATTAACAGCTGTAGTAAAAAGTCCAAAGAGAAAGAGGAATGTGACTAACTGAAATGAGGGGTTTGTTCTGGAAGTGAATCTAAATTATCTATGTCCCCTATTCCTGCGGATAACTGATAGTCAGCTGTGCACACATCTGCGGGTGTTTATAAACATTTACCATCTGTGAGAAGCTTATGGCTTATAAATGGTGAGCTAATTAGTGAAATACTAGTCATTTCTAATGACAGTTGTTATGGATAAAGATTTTATCCTGATTAGATTGATCCCAGAACCTGGTAGATCACTGGAGGCCATCTACCTTTTATGACAAGAGGTAAGTAGTTACACTGCACTGAACCTGTTACACATTAAAGACACATTATAACTAGATCAGGCTGCTAGTCTGTGTATGTTAATGAGTTCTATTCTTAAGACTGATGTGTGTATTGAGTGTCAAAGAAAATTAGCAGCTGTCAATCTGTAGGAAGGTCAACCAATTCTGAAATGTATGGCAGTTTCATTTTTGTTCAACATACATTTAAGTACCTTACATTTAGAAAATTAAGAGCATAAAAAGCAAACCAGTAACTGACATAACTACTGATAAAAAGGTATGCCTATAAACATATACGTATAACCGGGAGTATATTTCCCTAGTCCACACCAGGAACTTTTTCTAAACATAATTTTTTTTCACTGATTAAAACTTTTGAAAAAAATAATTGGAATTAGTAACTTTAAAATACATTTTTCTTATAATCAAATAGAAAAGAAAATCATACTACATATTAAAAAAAGTTCAATTTACTATCTGTTGAGAAATGTCTTACAATAGGGCTTAGATTGTAATACAGAATGTCACAAAGAGTGAACAGAGGGCTGAGCAAAGGTTATTGCTTACTCACTAGTAAAGTCTATTTTTTCTATTTAAAAATTTAATTTATGGAATAGAGAAGGAATTTTGCAAGTTGTAAGGAATCTTACTTTGGAGATGAAAAGGAATATGCCCTGAGAAGTTAACTTCCCTATTAGTGCTTAGCTATTCATAGAGGAGGGGTAGAGAATCCCGTCCCACCCCTTTGGGGTCGTGAGCATTCAACCTTTCATGGCATCCACCAGGATTCACAGAAAATCCAGCAGTGTCATCAGTGTGGAGAATTCTGGCAAATGAAGTAAACTACACCATTTAAAAGGTTACTCCTTTGCACACTTAGTATTTTCTATCCTTGCTTTTGATGTCATTGCAACCTGATGATTCTCTGTGTTATGTGTTTATATGAAACATTATCTATCTCACGCTAAACACAAGGCATAAGGGCAGAGTACTCACTTGCTTTGTGTGTTCCCACATACTCCATGCCTATGGATAGCACTATGATACAGCTGGTGTGAAAGAAATATTTGCTGAATGAAGACAAATTTTGGTAGAATTTTTTTTTTTAATGTTCAAGATGAAACTTTTTTTAAATTTTTTTCATTATTATGCTAACAAATGACTCTACTAACAAAGGAGATATGCTAATATAAAACTTTCATAATTTTTGTCAGAAATTTAATAACCAAAAAAGCCAATCATGCATGAGACTTGGGAATATTTTCCACAATGCTAGATAAGATGTGGTTAGAATTTAAATAATGAAAAAAAAACCACTGAAGGCTATTAAATCTCATATGACAGGAAGATAAACATTAGTGCAGGCTTTAAATAGGAGAAGGTTACAGTGTTTGGAATTGAATCTGTGGGTTGGTTTTAGCGAAGGAGTGAAACCGATTTAACTCTTTTCAAGGAAATAATGGGACACCTTCTCTCCCTTGGCCTCCTTAAACCCTAAGCCTCAATCAGTCCTTCAAAGACAAGGCTATTTCCAGGTTATCCTCAGAAGCTAAACAAATGTTTCCAGAAATTCTTCGTTAGTCTAATTAATGGGCAATTAGGTTTTTTTTTTTTTTTTTTTTTTTTTTTAAAGATTTATTTTATTTTTATTACAAAGTCAGATATACTGAGAGGAGGAGAGATAGAGAGGAAGTGGAGCTGCTGGGATTAGAACCAGCGGCCATATGGGATCAAGGCGAGGACCTTAGCCACCAGGCCACACTGCCGAGCCCCGGCAATTAGGTTTTATACCGATGGCTGGCTGGTTTTGTGAAACACATCAGCCTTTCAAATTCATCCCATTTTCTCATAGTACATCCTAGTACAGTCTTTCTCATTCCACCTCTTTCAAAAGCATAAAAGTGTCCTAATTGATGTAACTCTTTCTAGTCACCCCCACATTATCTATTCCACAGCCACCTCTTCTAAAGCAAATCATAACATTGCCCTGCTTAAGTCTTTGAAGAGAGCCTACAGGATGCAGCAAAAACTAAAAGCAAACTCACTCTCATGATTTTGAGGCTATTCTCATCTCTTGCCACAGCTCTACCCAAAAAATCATTCTAAGCTTAGTACATTCTTTATTGTTGATCAATAAAGAATGAGCCCGGTCAGGTAGCCTAGCGACTAAAGGTCTTGCCTTGAAAGCGCCAGGATCCCATATGGGTGCTGGTTCTAATCCCAGCACCTCCACTTCCCATCCAGCTCCCTGCTTGTGGCCTGGGAAAGCAGTAGAGGACGGCCCAAAGCGTTGGGACCCAGCACTTGCTTGGGAGACCCTGATGAATCTCCTGGCTTCAGATTGGCTCAGCTACAGTCATTGTGACCACTTCAGGAGTGAATCTTTGGATAAAAGATCTTCCTCTCTCCTGCTTTCTGTGTATCTGAGTCTCAATAAAAACAAATTTCATGCCACTGTGTCTTCCATTGGGGTCAGCTCAAATCTGGCTGTTGTGGCCATTTTGGGAGTGAACCAGCAGATGGAAGATCTTGCCGTATCTCCTCCTCTGTAAATCTAATCTTACAATAAAAAAAAATCTCAAAAAAAATTAAAAATCGTATGCTTGTCCTTCACATTTTAAACAGTAGATTCTCATGGCCACATCAGAACATCAGTTCAATTATCACTTAAAACTAAAATATGGTAAATATTTAATGTCATTTTCTTTTATATTTCATAAAATATTGATATCTAATATTTACATCCAAAAGGTTTCTGCTAATTTTATCAGAGAAATAGAACAATTTCTCAAAACATTTGACTTCTGTTTCAGCATCACCTGACTTGAAATTGAAGAAGGCTAAAACCATCCATGTGTATGTATGGGTTTGTATGCACACATGTACATATCCCATCTACAGAGGCCTATGCTGGCTAGGTTGCAATACTACTGTAGGAGATTCAATCTCAGCTTCTAAAATAGCAAACTGAGTTGGAAGATATTTTCCCCTTCAAAATTCCTTTCTAGTATTCAAAGATGCCTGAACCAGTATTTCATTTCTATGACCTCAAAATGCAATGCTTTGGGCCCGGCGCCGTGGCCTAGCAGCTAAAGTCCTCGCCTTGAACGCCCCGGGATCCCATATGGGCACCGATTCTAATCCCGGCAGCTCCACTTCCCATCCAGCTCCCTGCTTGTGGCCTGGGAAAGCAGTCGAGGACGGCCCAATGCATTGGGACACTGCACCCACGTGGGATACCTGGAAGAGGTTCCTGGTTCCTGGCATCGGATCGGCGTGCACAGGCTCTTTGCGGCTCACTTGGGGAGTGAATCATCGGATGGAAGATCTTCCTCTCTGTCTCTCCTCTCTGTATATCTGACTTTGTAATAAAATAAATAAATCTTTAAAAAAAAATGCAATGCTTTAGGAATAAGATGGTATTAAATGCAAAACACAAATTTTCTTATAGGGAAGTAAAAAGATTTCAAAACAACTCTGTTTCACAAATTTTTGCGTAATGTAGATGCGGCAGTTCTGAAAAGTTTGATACCATTTGGGCTCCTCTAGAATCTTCTAGACAGAGATCAAGCAGGTCTTTAACTGCCCTCAATGCTTCCACATATAACCTCCTAACAGTTTATGCTCAACCTCAACAGACACTATGATTTAAGAAACAACGTGTTTTCAGATGGCCGTGCTGGACACCACCAAGTGTTGAAATTGTAGAACCAACTACAATTCAGTACAACACGAGCCCCATGTTTCTTTGAGTATCCCATGGAAAGAAAGTTTCTAAATGTTTCACTCTAGGAGAAGGTAGAAATAAGGGTGTTTTCTCAAGGATGAAGGTATTTCCAAGTATTCTAATATCTTCATCCATCAAAGCCCAAATCACACTAAAATGATAACATTATCTTTTGAAGCATTTAAGGGGCTTATTTAGTATTTAATGACATAAAATATAATTTCTAGATACGACTATACATTCTAGATACGACTTTCTTCAAAAGACAAAAATGCTTTTTCTTACATCTCCCAATGGATGTATCACTGACCCAGAACATTGAAATAACAGAGGATAATTGAAAAAAAAATGTAATCCAGCATACAGTACAACCAATTTTCATCGAGAATCTCCACTGGAAACTAGAGAACATCAAGGCAATAAAACACCAGAAAAAATTAGTATTTCTAATACTTAACTACAATGCAAGAGATGATTTTTTAGTTCTTGTTCTCCAAATTAAAATAACCCTTTCTATTCCCCAAGTGAAAAAATCCTCTGGACTCTATAACACTCCAGGACTACTTTTCCAGTGTAGTGAAGAGGCAGACACACGTTTTCAATCTCCTAACTCAAAGCTATTCAGGCAATGTGAGCCGAAATGATTTTGGGCACAATGTATGCAGCTTGCTCAAGCAGTCATCTTTCACACAACTCTCTTCAAGCTGATGATAGAACTTCTGATTCAACATTAATTTGACTAAAATGTTTCCAATCTGCAACAGTTCCTGCGAGAACGGCACTAATCATTTAAAAACAAACATCCAAAGAATCACTGTCACTTCTAACCACTAGTGATGATGATCAGTGAATGCTCTGTGGTGACAACTCATGCTAGTCGGATGACAGTCTCCCAACAATTACTTGTTCCAAGAACAGCCAGTCATCTATTTTGTTACTACACTAGTCTGTCATATTCTTCCTGCCTGGGGCATTCTAACCTGTATTAAAGCTGCCCTCAATCTTAACTCTGTTAATAATATGTTGCTTCTAATTTTCTAGAATAATATTGCATATCTGAGGAAGGAAGCCATCCAGGAAACAATATTTTAAAATCCTATTACAAAATAATGACTAATTTTTATCTGAACACTAATGCCGATTTATACCATTTACAAGTAGCATGTAAATATTCACTTTTTCTGCCTAATTTTCTCAGTCTGCACTGGGGTATATTTATTCATCACTTCAATAAATCAACAAAAATCAAATACTGCTGAGTTGTTTTTTTTTCTTCTTGGAGATAATCACTTTAGACTTAGAGCAACCATCTTAATCAAGTTCAGCAGCAAGTAAGGATTTAACCCACTAACACCCAAGGTTTTGAGTCTACAAGGTTTCCATGACATATTTGCATGTTGCCATAAGTGACAATTATTGCCAAGTTTGTTTTTATAGATTATATAATGAAAAATGGGACATAATGACTCCAGATGGGGACTGGCTTCACTATAGGCTAAACATAGAGTCATATGAAACCAAATTCAAGTTTGTCATAAAGATACTTTCATTGGTTTTTGATAAACAGTATATGCAACAATAAATAATAAGCAAAGCCTGGCTAATAGCATGTGATTGACTAGTGTTAGCTGTTGCTAATTACCTAAGTTTTACAAAAGAAGGGGTAGGAGAGAAAAACACACCAACCAATGCCATTCAATTTGTTTCTACCGTTGTAAAGATAAATTATTTAAAAATAATCATTGGATTATTTATAAACATCAATTACCAATAACAGTAGAAAATCGAAAGCATTACTGCTCCAAAGTAGAGTATGTGCAATTACGGAAAATAACCTAAGTTTATGATATCTGTGGAGGACAGGAAATTGTCAAAGCCTTTATGAAAGTGCACACATTAACTGCATATCTGTTAAGACTGGCAGAGACATTCCAAGTAGCATTTACGTGATACACATTGCCTCTAAAATGGAAGCCTAATTATTCAGTTATTCTAAATTATAGAATGAAAACAAAGGAGCAGTTTTGGCCATGTGGGTAAACAACGGATTTCTAAAATCTAATTATCTCTTTATTTAATAGAGTGAAGTTGCAAAAATGAGACATTTATGTCTTATAAATAGACAAATTGTAACCTAAAGACTAAAATGTACAGCGGCTCATATAGTTTTTATTGCTCCATTAAATAAACTCTTATTTACTTCCCCCACAAAACATAATTATACAACACTGGGTCCATTTCAATACCATTCTGATGTGCTATTTAAAAATTATGTGAATCAGCTTACACAGTCAGGAAGTGTTAATGCATAATATTTGAAATCTATTATCAAATGACCTATTTGCTTCCATGATTAAGAAATAGAAATGGAGTTTGGAAAAAGTATATAATCACAAAAAAATCACTATTTGAGTAGAAAAGATTACACACAAGGACTGCTATAATCTTTAAGTACTTCTTTCTGTACTTACTATTTTCTCCACAACCTATGAAATATTTCAGATATTTTCTAAATTAAAATAATCCAAATTTTAACATTAGTCTTAGGTCCTTTACATATCAATAAATAAAGACATCACAAAAATGTAATCTGCTAGTTAATTGTGACAGCAAATCGTCTATCAGAAATAACTAGACATTTGAGCCTCCAGGCTCATAAGCTTTAAAGAAAACAAAAACAAGAAAAATGACCTCTCAACTGTCTGACATGATAATACAAATACATGCTTCCTGAGACTTTCTGCTGAAAAAGATCTTTAATGTTTCAACTCTCTTCCTGGCAAAACTAACCCCACCATTTTATCCTTATTTTCACTCAATTAACAGAAACACTGAAATGAGTGTGATAATAAATAATAGTAGATTTGAAAAAAGTTATCCATTCTCTTGCTATGGGCAAGTAATGATTGATGATGGGCAAAGAAGAATTGGGATTTAATTTAGTCTACTACCTCTGGGAATGAAGAAAGAACTTGACTATTTGAAAAAAAATCAGTTGTTATTTGCATGGTAGAAATGTTAAAGTCAGGGAAATATATGGGCAACAAGCTCCCTGTGAGTTTTTGGCAGTGCTATGTGAAGACATTTTTCTCTTGCTGTATCATTCTAGGGTGTGAGTCCTACATATAAAAATAAAACAAAAAGTTTTTGGTCCAGAGAGGTAACCAAACAGTATAATAAATTCAATAATTCACTCTTCCATATTTATAACATTTTATAAAGACTAACAAAGTCTGACTAAAAGTTTCTACAAAGATTTGAGCAATGCAATGCTCTGGACTAACATAACATCTTCAAAACAAAAGTGAAGTTTTAGCTGGTTCTTACAGAAGTTTATTTTAAAAAAATACATTAGTACAGAAGAGCATCTATTTTCTGAAAACAAATATTCTACATGAATTATATCAATTAGTGATTTTAAAAAAAGATTTATTTTTATTGCAAAGAGGAGAGACACAGAAAAGATCTTCCAGTCATTGGTTCATTCCCTAAGTGGATACAGTGGCCAGAGCTGAGCCCAGCCGAAACCAGGAGCTTCTTCTGGGTCTCCCACAAGAGTATAGGATCCCGAGGCTTTCCCAGTCCAGAAGCAAGGAGCAGGATGGGAAGCTAGGATACGAACTGGCACCCAATTGGGATCTTGGCGCATGTAAGATGAGGATTTAGCCACTAGGATATTGTGCTGGGTCTTGATTATTTTTATTAGCCAATATTTTAAATTAGAAATTTGATATTCACCTTAGTCTAAGACTAAATTGTGTCACCAACTACCACAACTACCTTTAGCGATTCTCCATCTTATTTCGTTGAAAATATGTGAATTACCATATCTATATCCATCTATCTATCTATCTGATTATCTGATTCATTCATCATCTGAATTTTGAGCTTCATAACATCAAGGGTATTATTTATTCTTATTGATCACCATAATACCACCTCAGAAAAAAAAAGACGCACTATGTGTTGGTGAATAAAAGAAAATGGCCAGTGGGGTAGGTCAGCTAAGGCCTACAGCCCATACCAGAGATCTTGGATATGTGTCTTGGCCCCACCTGTCCTGCCTCTCTCGTGCTATGATGATGTTGATGGCTCAGAACATGGGTTCCTGCCATCCACCTGAGAGACTCAGATCCAGTTTCATGCAACAGGCTTCCACCTGACCCAGGGCGTTTGCTGCAAACATTTTGGGAATGAACGAGCAATGAAAGACCTTTATCTCTATGTCCCCCTGCCGTTCAAATAAAATAAATTTAACATTTCTAAAAAGGCTGCCTAATTTCCTTTTGCATGAATACTAGGAGACTGTAGCACATGTTTTTGTAATAGTCTCTTTTCTTTTTTAAAAATTACTTATTTGACAGAGATTGAGTAAGGGAGGGAGGAAGGGTATATTCCCATGGACTGGGCTCACTCCCCATATGTCTAAAACAAGGTCTTTCTTTCAATGTTTTAAGAATTGAAAACATTCAGCTTAATTTTAAAAATTGAGAGTTAAAGGTAAGGTCTTTAAGATAAAGTTACCTATCTTGAAATAGCATAACCTATTTTTTCTTAAATCAGTGGCTAAATATTACATTGGTTTCAGTAATATTCTTCAGCAGACTCTAGTTTAAGATGACACATAAAAATTTATAAACGATTAAGGAAGAATTATAAATAGTGGAGCAGAGTTACACTGTGGATAATTAAAACTAGAAAAAACTGAATTAGATTAGAAATTATTACCAAAAAGGATGACTTTTAAAATTAAAGGTGATAGAAAAACCACAAAATATTATAAAACACAATGAAGTGAAAATACTTATATAAAAATGCAGAAGAGTTGAATTAGGAAAAACATAAGACAGGTAAGTATGAATGGAAAAACACCTAATGTGTAAAATGGGCAAAAACTATAACACAATTTATAACAGAAGAAATACAGGCAAGTAGAGATACTTAATTTTTTCAACTTTTTTAGCAGCTAAAGAAATAACTAATAAGATTTTTAAAAAGTCTGTTAAATTAGCAAAAAGCTTGGTTAACAAAGACATAAGCATAACCTACTGTGGCAAATGGAGAAAACAGAAATTGCAGAATTCAAATTAGCAACAAGCATCAAAATTCTTGTAAATATTTGTTTTTCTTGTCCACACCCTAAAAAAATAACTATTCATTTTAAGTCATTGATGTATAAATATTTGTTGTTTTGAAAAGTTTAAACTACCTATGGCTCTATGAATTTTTCACTGACTAACGCCACTTAGCTACTGTGGATCACTGGCAGATAATAAAACTCACAAAGTAAGAGCTAGCAATTATGAAAGATATAAAAACATTCCGGGCATTCAACAAAACACAGAAAAACACGAAGTTGCCTATTTATTACAATCACAAGTATAAGGAAAAGGTAGAAAAATTCAAAACCGATAGGACAATGTGCTAAAATGTTAATGACTTTTTGCATAGGTAGATTACATAATGTCCTAATTTACAGATGATAAGAATGATCAATAAGTGGCAAACTATACATAAAAGTATTATTTTTTGAAATTGGAAATCGGAATTGAATTTTTTAAGAAAGCTTCAGGAGAAACATAAATTTAAATTAAAACATTACTAAGACTTCATTGGAAATTTTACTGCAATTTTCTGCAGCTTATTTGGTTTCAGCTTCCCAAATCAATGTAACAGAATTCCTCAGAGGTTCTGTGTAATGGGCCCTAGGAAACAACCCAACACAATACAGCCAATGTGCCAGCCAGTATCTCACCTAAATGACTCTTCAGCCAACACTAAAAGAGATTATGTTCAACTTCCAGGATGTTCCATAAATTAGGAAGTAATACATTAATTTCACATTAATTCCAGAATCATATTTTAAAAATCTTTAAACTTTTCTCATCTCCATCTTTGTTAACATTTAAAGATATGCCTACGAACACTGTCTGATTTTAGGCATAATAAACAGGAAACTCTGTTTAGATGATTTTCCTTCCCTGGGAGAAACAAGTACAATACATTAAGGTACTCAGTTTGCTTTATTAAACATAAAATATGCCTGTAAAAGTGAAAGTAACGAAGGCAAAGTAGGAATCCTGCCTCTCCCAGGAGAAACCTTAGGAATATTTGCAGCCCTGAGTTGTAAACTACGGTGCTTTAGCAGTGAAGCTGATGGATTTTAATTAAAGCCTTCTGCAATCCTTAGTGACTTGGGAAATGGAAGAGCTAGAATTTCCAGGAAGTAAAAATGTAAGTACAACGTACTCAATTCTTTTGCTTCTAAGTTAGTGGTGTCTTTTTGCTTTGAGAACTACATATATACAGGCTTCTAAAAATAGTAATTTTAAGCTTTTTCTTTTATATTTCTCCCAACTATTTTTTATGAACATAAAGTGAAAACATTCAAAAGCAGACAAAGTGGCATAACGAACAGACATTCCCTTCCAAGTACCTGAAACCCCAGTTTAGAAATGAATATTTCTAGGCAATCTAATTTAATCTATAAACCCACCTGCTGCCCTGCCAAGCAACAGACTGTTGTGACTTAAACCCTGCACATCATGACTTTTAGTCTGTGAAATTTCATTATGAATTTCTGAAAGATAGCTTGGAACAATATTGCTGTGTCCATAAGAAAAAAATAGTATTAACATTTTTCAGATTGCTTGCTTCTAGTTATTGATTGGGACAGGAATGAATTCACTGGGTTCCATTTGTACTGGAGTGGGTTGGCATGGCTCTTAACCTCTGATTGCATCAGTTCTTCTATCATTCCTGATCTCCCTTGCCTGTGCATATATATTTTTTTTTCAAAAGAAGAAGCTGACAGTACTTACCAGTCTTCATTTCCAGTAAGCGCTTTTTCTTTTGCTGCCGTTCAAGTCTTTCCTTCTCTGCGAATTCCTTAGCTATTCTGGCACGTTTTTCTTTTTCCTCTGTCTCTCTTTTTTTGATGTTCTCTTTCACTGCTTGCTATTACAAATAAATTTTGGAAAATGATTAATTTTAGCTGCAGTGATCCAGCAAGAAAGTGAAAAACTATCAATCTGAAGTTATATTCAAGGCATAATCAAAACACAACATATTTTAGATATTAGTACTTATATTACTAATAGTCTTTAATAAGATGCCTAGCAACCCTTATTAAACATATCACATAGCACAATTCCTTAATTAAGTAAACTATCAAATCAAGTACAAGGAAAATGATTTTTTAGAAAGATGAAATCTTATGAGTACTTTTTAAAATTCTCATGAATCATTTATAAATTTTTCTTAAGTGTCAAAACATCAACTAAAAAGTTATGTTGATCAAAAACAATAATATGATTATGCTAAGAAGATCTAAACAGGTATGTATGTGATTAGCGATTGGTTTAATTCCTAAAGTTTATATAAATATGAGTCAGGAAACACTTCCCATATAACCTTTGCTGGGATTAGCAGGCAAGCATGACTTTCTGGAAGCATCAAGTAACACGAGTGGCATGCTATTACATGTCATCACATTAATAGGTTATCACCAACAGTATAAAACATAAAAATATCTAGTTAAACTATAATGATTTAGGTTATTGGAGGTAGACTTTGGTTTCAACTTTATTACAGTACTATTTTTTAACTCTCAAGATGGTTCAATTTCTTTACTCAAAAATCACGTAATTTTGTTGATCAAAGCAATGAAAGGAAATAAGGAAAAATGGAGGATCAAAATACACATTAACTGATGCATCAATGCATCTTTTCTTTCACTCAATAAATAGTGAGAGATCACTAACTGGTACAGTAAGAATTCAGAAAGAAATATAGAACATCCTGAAGCAAGTTTAGATGTTATTGTTATGAGGCACTGAAAATCAACAATATAATCCTATTAAAAAAAAGTGATGTAACAGAAAGCCTGGAGGTACTCTGTATTGTCAAATAAAATACAACTTTCTAATCTATGCTGAATCTTGAATGTCAAGGAGCTAGCTAAGTGATGTAACAGGGAATATACCAGGCAGAGGGAAGTGCTAAATGCTAAATACTGGGGAGTCTCAGAGACAACATGGTGGTAAAAGATGAGAACAAGGAGATACACTGAGGTAGGATCGTTTAAGGTGTCTTGGGCCAAGCCAGGGAGGTTAAGTTTTCTTTTAAGGGTACTGGAAAGTAACTAGAGACTCTTAAGCAGGAAAGATGAGTTTCAGTATTCTTAAGGAAAAAATATTAGTCAAGTACTCTTTCAAATTACCTTTCTAACAGAGTGGTATAAGAACAGTCTTAAGAGAATTTTCCTCCTAAACCAATGGATTTGTTTATCATGCATAAATGACACACTGGGGCAAAAATTAGGCAGCCTGTCAACTATGGTAAAAGACTGGGATTGGAAATTCAGGACTCCTTTCTGGTAGCACACACCACAGTAAATATAGGTGTTTAGCTCTCCTCACATTGTTCTGTGGCTTAGGGAGCAACAAACTTGATTATTGTAGCTACTGCAATTGCTATAATAAACTATTCTTTATCACTAACTCCACACTCTTGTTTCTTTTACCAGCATCCAGGAAACTGTGGCAGGTTAATTTTATAGCCTGCCAACAGGCAACATTCAATATTCCTCACAATTTCTGACCTATATTTACACTAATTATTATATTAAAGTTTTGAGATACCAGCTGCAGTAGTCTGTTTTAATATACAACACAAATCTCAAATTGCATTCAGCACTCCCCATACTAGCACAGAATGTTGAAGTATATACACACTGTAATTAAAATACTAATAGGAAGTACACTGAAAGCCTTGAAAGCTTGCTATAGTCAACTTTTTTTTTGCACAGTGATGGTTCATCTTATGATTACACACATTAAAAGCCAGCTCTGAGACAACAGCTGCTTTAAAAACATATATAAAGAGACAGCACCGTAAAAGCAGAAAGCAAGCATGAGTTAAAAGACAGGTGTGTACGTGCGCATGCAGGTATGCCCGGGTTCCTATAGGAGGAGGGGTAGGAAGAGTAGATTGTAATGGAAAAATGAACAAATATTCAAGAATAGAAATCAAATTTGCTGCTTGAAGGAAATAAGGGGAACCTGCCATTAACATCATGGAGCTTATTATCAATCTTTTTAAACTGTAAAATTGGTAAGATTTTCTACTTTAATGAGTACACCTTTCAGTGAGATTGTTCAATGGATTGTGTTACCAGAAAATACTGCCACGCCGTTTTAGAATTCCACTGGATAATAAAAAGTCAAAATTACTTTTTAGCACATATTAACTTCCAAATATTTTGGGCTAGATCAATGGGATTCAGATCCAAGTACTTTTCAGGCATGGAATCTGCTGTCCTCCCCTCTCCATTCCCACCATCCCCCAAAAAACCGCCAATGACTGGAAACTGACCCCAGGATTCCCTAGCCAATGCTTTGATGAACCACTTCGCTTAGTCTGTGGCCACGGGGCACCGCCCACCCACATCATTATAGGTACCAATGACTATTGCTGCCCTAATGACCTTTGGGACCCAGGGGGACTTGTGTGCCAGGCTTGCTTTCTGCCAGCCAGAGCACAGACTGGCCTCCTGAGATTGCGACACCGTGCTTGATCAGGCCTTTCCCTATCCTTCCTTGGAAAGCACCTCAGTTTCCCAGGTGGGCGTCGTGGGGGATTTTGAGTCGGCCTGGTGATGCGGGTTGTGGTGGAAGATGGCGTGGTGCATTTTCTGTCCGGTAGGTGGAGATGGTATACAGGGAGGTGATCCGTGGGGCCCTTCGGATCAACTTTGCCATTCTTCCATGGCTGTGGCAGGCATGCTGGAGGGGGGAGCCGCCCTACAGAGTTGCGTGTACACTCTCCGCAAACTCCATCCCTTTTGTCTCGTTGGTGTGGTATGTGCCTTTATGCCGGTACAGGTAATGTAGCAAGAGAAGGACGAGGCAGACCAGGACGAGGGCAATAGAGACGATTACGCCTGCTATGATGACAATGGCCAGCGTGCTGGAGGCCATTCCTGGGCTGAGCTCATGACGCTGACGCGAAGGCCGTTGAGGCTGCGCAACCAAAATGGGCCTTGGCACCTGCTGGCGAGGAGGCCAATGGGGAAGGCTCAGGGAGTGCGATGGAGCAGCGGCCCAGAGTTCTTAAAGCTGTTTCGTTTCTTGGAATACGTACTACTGATCTCCACTTAAAACACTATCTTACTTAAAGCACATTTGGACACTTTCAACAAAGAGAACTTTAGCCAGAAGAATAATAGAAGCCAGCATACTTGCAGGTATTGGGACCAAGACTAACATCCCAGATCAAACAGTGATTCAGGACTTTCTTTCACTCCAAATGTTAAGAAAGTAAAGTAGCCTAAAACGGAGTAGTTGAGAACTTAATGCCATTATTTGGCACACAGCCACCTCTTATTTACTTGAGTCCTAAACTCAAAGTCATACATAAGGATAGTTGGCTACTGAGACACTGATTTTCTAAAAAGCCATCTTACACTTCGTTTACTACCCGACAAACCGGCAAGTAAGCTAAGCTGCCCCGCCATGGACGACCTGCAGCCAGCTGTTTCCTAACAGGAACTCTGAGTATTATTTCCAGGGACAGCCTGTTACATCTGGCTCTGAATGCAATTCAGAGCCATCCACAGTGGTGACCACAGAGGAGTCAAACTATACCCATACTTTGAAGGTAATTCTAAAGGCTTTCACATAAATTATTTCAGGGTTCAAACAATTTTTATGGTCACAGCCAATTATAAAAGAAATATATAATAATCTGAGGGTATATTAACTAAATATATTTGTAAGAAAGCATGTAGACCTATGCTGACAAATACAGATGCGCTTGTGTACATTCTAGAAAAAATACATCAGCTCACAATTACTTCCCCCTGTAATTTGTTTTTACATAGTAATGTAAAACTTCACTGCAACTAGTTTAAATACATATTATTGCACTATCTAACATTCTCAAAAGCAAAAAAAAAAATTCCCAAGGCTGCTAATTTAAATAAATATGTGTGTAAATCTATATATGTAAAATTTAGGAGCGTTTGGCAAAGAGTAATGTTCTGTAAGTTGTGACTATTATCTTGAACATTATCTTTGAGTTTTATGAAAATTATATCAGCTTTTATGCTAACTTCTGCATGCTGTTTTCATTCAACATTTGTTTCTAGGACACATTCATGCTTTTAAACATAACTGGTACTCCATTTCCATTTCTCATAATATTAAAATATTTTATTATTTACTTTCCTAACAGTGGAAGCACGGTTCTTTTTATACTTTTGGCTACAATGAACAAGAGAGATAAGAACATGTAGAGTATAAGTTCCCTTGTGTACTTGTATAAGATTGCTTTAATGACAATTTCCATTACTTGGCTCCACTATCAGTTTAAATATAATTGATAGCTTTGCACTGAAACACAGCATTAAGGCTAAGCATTATGTGTTAGTTTTTGGTCTAAAAATACATATACTTCGGGGTACAATTGTAAAAGTCTTGAAAAATATGGATCATGACTAAAACAGACTGAAAGCCATGCTCTCTAGAATAGTAGCATTGATGAATAAAAAAAATTGAGGATCTGGCATGGTGGTATAGTGGGTAAAATTGCTTATGATACCACCATTCAATGTGGATATTGGTTTGAGTCTCACTTCAATTTCGTTCTTTTTTTTTTTTAAAGAGTTTTAATCTTTATTATAAAGGCAGATACACAAAGAGGAGAGAGAGGAAGATTTTTCTTCTGTGGATTCACACTTCAAGCAGCCACAACAGCCAGAGCTGTGGCAATTTGAAACCAGAAGCCAGGAGCTTCTTCCGGTTTCCCACACGGTGCAGAATCTCAAGGCTTTGGGCTGTCCTCAGCTGATTTCCCAGCCCATAAGCAAGGAACTAGATGAGAAGTGGAGTAGCTGGGGATATGAACCGGTGCCCAAAAGGGATCCCTGCATTTGCAAGGCAAGGGCTTTAGGCACTAGACTACTGCGCCAGGCCCCTGGCTACTCTATTTTCTACTCAACTCCTGCTAATGCAGGTAGGAAAGCCAAGGAAGATGGCCCAGGTCTTTGAACCTTGCACCCAAATGAGAGACCCAGAAGAAACTCCTGGCTTTGGCCTGACCTAACCCTAGGCATTGCAGCCATTTGTGGAGAGAACTGACAGATGGAATCTCTCTCCCTCTCCGTAACTGCACCTTTTAATTAAAAGATTAAGTACATCTTTTGTTTTAGTATTTAGTTACAGTTGTGCGTGTATGCTGTGACCATCACCTTTTATCACAGCCTTCTTGATCTGTTCCCATTTGACAGTTTTGTACGATCTCATGTTGTTTTTAAACTATAATATCCACAATGTGCAATTATGCATCTTCTTACTTGCTTATAAAACATTTGTATTTTCTATTCTGTGAATTGCCTATCACTACATTTTCCTACTTGTCCATTAGTCTAATATTTAATAATCTATAGTTCTGTAAATATTCACAAAGTAATCCTGAGCTTTATGTTCTGTAAAAATAATCAATCCAGGATTATAACTGTCATTGTATTTTATGTTGTCTTTTAGTAAACAGAAGTACATAAATTTATGTAGTCAAAATCTCTTTTCCCTCAAGTTTCAGATTGTTTTTCAAAGTCCATGTAAAATGTTACTAGAATTTTGATAGGGACTGCATTGATTCTGTAAATTGTTTGGATAGGATGGACATTTTGGTAATATTCTTCCAGTCCATGAACATGGAAGATTTTTTTAAATCTTCTTTCATTAGTATTTTCTAATTTTCACTGTATAGGTTTTCCATACCCTTGGTTAAACTTACTCTTAAGGGGACTGGCATGACATCCTAGTGGCTAAAGGCCTCACTTTGCATGCACCAGGATCCCATATAACACCAGTTCTAATCCTGGCTGCTCCACTTCCCATCCAGCTCCCTGCCTATGGCCTATGAAAACAGTGGAGGATGGCCCGAAGTTTTGGGATCCTGCACTTGCATGGGAGACCCAGAAGAAGCTCCTGGCTTCTGTAAATCTTAAAAAGTTTACTCCTAGGTATGCACATTTTTTGTAGCTTTTCTGAATGCCAAACTTGCCAACAAATATATGCTGTATCAATTTTCAAATGAACTGTCCGTGGGTTATATTATTATGAATACGTAAATTTGAAATTTTTCTACTTTTCAAGTGAATTGCACTTTCTAGCAGTATGACTTAACATGCTTGTCATAAGCCCATTTTCCATTTTAACATAGCTTCCCTCTTCATTATGTGTGTTTTATTTCATTAACTGTCCTGGCACGTCACTTCTTCCACATACTCAGTTACAGGCAGGTTTCCGATAGACAGCAGAAGGCCAGCATTTGTCTTTCATCTCATCTTACAGTGGTGTTAAAAATTCTATTGTGACTTATAAAATATCTGTTTCTACTACCTTGCACTATTCCTTCTGTTTCTCTGGCTTTATTTATATTTATCCTTTTTTTTTTTTTTCATCTTTATGTGTCCATTTCTCCCGCCTGCAGTTTGGGTTTACACCTGATACCTCCATGGTTTTTACCGGTTTTCTCTTGCAACTTCAAGGCAAAAAAAAAGAAAGAAAACCATCAAACTTGGGATAAATTAATAATCTTTCCCTTCCATTCCTTTGAATCACAGGGAGAACAAAGAATTCCAGAGATGCAAATTTCTTTCCACTTGTAGAACCCTTCTGCACAGCAGTGAAAGTGGCCAAAATAGGCTAGGCACTTGCTGTTTCAGTGTATTTTCTTTGCGTTTGTTGTCACGGTAAGTGTATCTTTATGTCTTGCAAAACTTTCTGAAATCATTTGTTGCTTCTTTAAGTTCATCCATTAGAGCAGGATCAGCAAACTGAACAGAGAGTCACACCCCAATAGCAGGTGGCTGCTTTTGCCCTGGATCAACAGAGCCTACCAGTCACCCAGAGACTGGGTGGCCTGCAAACAAAATATTTACTGTCTGGCCAGTTAGAAACAAATTTGCCAATCCCCAAAGATCCTTTAATAAAAGAATGTTGTCAGAGTACAACCTTGCTTCCTGTTGTTCTACAAACATCAGTTTCACCCTTTTTCTATAAAAACTTGAGCACCTCAGACTCACATAATTCACTTTTTCTTCAGGATTTCAATGCTTTAGTTCATTGGCTTCACCTTTCACAATGAGAACTAATGTCTACATGCATTGGGAGTTTTTTCTTTCTAGCTGCTCTGAATACTTCTGTCACAGGAATTCTACAGTTTTAACAAGATACACATTTTAAATTCACTTTTACTTTATCTGCTGCACTATTATTGTACTACTATCTATTGTACTATTCTATGAATTCTTGTGCTGGGAAAATTGCAGCCTCCACTTTGGATACTGTAGTCATTTTTTCAAGTCTACTCTGTGACTTTTGATATACATCCTGCTTCACATTTTTGCTTTTTTTTGTATCCACTTTATTTGAAAGGGAAAATTACAGAGAAAAGGGAAGAGAGCAAGCGAGTGAGCAAGCTTCCACCTGCTGGTTCACTCCCTCCATGGCTGTAATGGTCTAAATGGAGCCAGTCCAAAGATAGCAGCCAGTTTTCCCTCAAGGGTACAGGGGTACAAGTCCTTGGACCTTGCTTCAGCTACTCTCCCAGGCACCATATCAGGTGGTTAGATGGGAAGTGCAGCAGCCAGGCCTGGAATCTGCATCTGTATAGGATGCCAGTGTAGCAGGCAACAGCTTTGCCCACCAAGCCAAAACAATGGTTCCTCTAGCTGTTTTTAAAGTAGTTTATACTTCTAATCCCACTCTGTATAGACTGCATTTTACTCAATATTTAGATCCATCGGGTAAACTTTTTTTTTTACTTAGCTGAGCATTATTTCCCTATACATTAGTGTATTACTATATATTTCTAGAAGCTATTTTGTGTTTCTTTTTTCAAATTGCTAGATTAACCGGTAGTTTCCTCTTAGTGCTTTAAAATCTCACTCTTATTTCTTTGAAGACGTCATATTGTTATTTCATACAGTATCTGTATTATTTTGCTAATGATCATTTCACTGCACAAACTCTTGCTTCTTTGTGAGTGCTCATATTTAGCTAAACTCAATTGAAATAATCTTGATTTGAATTGTAATTGTCTTCCTATACAGGAATTTGCTTCTGTAAACAACCACGCAACATTTCTAAGGTGGATAAGTTTAACATCCTTTTTGCTCCAGGCTTATTAAGAAGCTTTTTCAGGACACCAACTCTATTAAGTCACAGTCTTAGCATCCTGGGGCAAGTCTGGTTTTTCTGCTTCCCCTTGCTTGCCTGTGTAAAACAGTTTTCACTTTGCTATTTTAATACTTACTGCTCTTTTTTAAAACAAATAATCACAGGACAGTTTACTGCCTTTGTAACCATGCAATTCACACTGTAATTACTTGGAAATACTTTATTAAATGACAGTGTCATCAATTATTTATAACAGACCAGAGTTGTGGTGTAGCAAGCTAAGACCCTACCTATGATGCTTGGTGGTTTGAGTCCTGGCTGCTGCTCTTCTGATCCAACACCCTGCTAATTTGTCTGGGAAACAAGTGCAAGATGGCACAAATGCTTGGGTCACTGAACCTACATGTGAGGGATGGAAGCAGCTTTGGGCTGCTGGCTTTGATCTGTACCAGTCCTGGCCATTTGGGAGTAAATCTGTGAATGGAAGAGTATATTTGTCTGCCTCCCCCCCCCAAAAAAAACCCACCAAAAGCCAAAAAGCAAACAAACAAAAAAACCCACTCTTGCCCCACATTAGTATACGTGGGTGTGATTACCAGCTCTGGCTACTAGTTCTAGCTTCCTGCCAAAGCAGATCCCATGATAGTGATAGTTCAGGTAATTCAACTGCTGCCATTCATAAGGGTGGTAACCTAGATTACATTCCCAGGTCTAGCATTCCCCAACCCTAAACATGGCAAACATTCAGGGAGTAAAACAGTGGATAAGAGCTTTCCCTCTCGGGCCGGTATGGTAGCCTAGTGCCTAAAGCCCTCGCCTTGAATGCGCCGGGATCCCATATGGGCACGGGCTCTAACCCAGTGGTCCTGCTTCCCATCCAGCTCCCTGCTTGTGGCCTGGAAAAGCAGTTGAAGATGATCCAAGGTTCTGGGACCCTGCACCCATGTAGGAGACCCGGAAGAAGCTCCTGTCTTCAGATCTCCTCAGCTCCAGCCATTGGGGAATGAATCATTGGATGGAAAATCTATCTCTGTCTCTCCTCTCGTCTGTGTTATCTGACATTTCAATAAAAATAAAATCTTTTGGGCCCGGCAGCGTGGCCTAGCAGCTAAAGTCCTCACCTTGAACGCCCCGGGATCACAGCAGCCCCACTTCCCATCCAGCTCCCTGTTTGTGGCCTGGGAAAGCAGTCGAGGATGGCCCAAAGCTTTGGGACACCGCACCCACGTGGGAGACCCCGAAGAGGTTCCTGGTTCCTGGCTCCGGGTCAGCATAGCACCAGCCATTGCGGCTCACTTGGGGAGTGAATCATCGGATGGAAGATCTTCCTCTCTGTATATCTGACTTTGTAATAAAAACAAATAAATCTTTTAAAAAAATATTTTAAAAAACAACTTTCTTTCTTTTCCCCACATGTCACTCAAATAAAATATATTGTTTTGTAACTTTGAGTGGAGATCTTGTTTAATTTTTTTTTCTGTATGCTGTGGCAATTCTCACATATGGTTATATGTATTTGAGTATGTTTCCAGTGTTTTGTGATCAAGTGGAAAATAAAGGTAATTAAGGCCTGGCGCCTTGGCCTAGCAGCTAAAGTCCTCGCCTTGAACACACCAGGATCCCATATGGGCGCCGGTTCTAATCCCAGGGTCCCGCTTCCTATCCAGCTCTCTGCCTGTGTCCTGGGAAAGCAGTCAAGGACGGCCCAAAGCCTTGGGACCCAGCACTTGCGTGGGAGACCTGGAGGAGTTTCCTGGCTCCTGGTTTCAGATCTGCGTAGCACCAGCCATTACAGTCACTTGGGGAGTGAATCAACAGACGGAAGATCTTTCTGTCTCTCCTTCTCTCTGTATATCTGACTTTGCAATAAAGAAATAATTTTTAAAAAATTAAGGCAATTAGCCAGCCAAAAAAGTCAAGGCTGAGCAATTAAAAAATGCTGGCTGAACTGAAAATCAAGTGATGTTATTTCATCACCTTTAGCAATTATGAAGAAACTATAAATATTTGCTGCTAAATATTAGAAACAGTAATAATGATATGGAAAAACAAATGCTGTTCTGGTTTCAAATAATTCTATGGCACTATATACAGTGATGAGATTGTCTCAGCTTGCTCTTTTGTCAAATGGGCAAAAACTTTTTAAGAATTAAAAAAACTGGACCATTTTAAGAGAGAAATTACTACATGGATACTGCTTAATTCCTGACACTTACATGTTAGTCTTGCACAAATGTTAGCAAACATTATTTTACCACTATAATTTCATTAATGTTTAATATCCTCATTATTATTAAAATATCATTAGCCAAGTAAATCAAACACATTCATACAGAAACAAATCAAAGGTGGCCACCTTTTAGGTTACTTCAATTTATGTATGCTTCTATCAAGCATGTGGGGGAATGCCAACTTTCATAGTTCCTATGAGAATATAAATGCTTTCTATTCAGGGATTTGGAAAATGATGGTACACAAAGTTAACTGGGAGTAAGATGGATTCATCACAAGCTAGATGATTTGGCAGGGAAGGTGTACAGATGAATTAAATATGGAAGGCAAGATGTAGTTCTCAACCTCAAATGTAGCTATTATACCTCTGAAGATTTAATTTGCATAGATATAACATTGTTGTTATTACTTCTAAATCTAATATGCGCTATGAGATTCTATTCTGGAAAAGAAAGTTTCCTGTGTTTTCTTCACAAAATATTGCTTTAACTTGAAATTAGAGATTCCTAACACTAACAATTCCTAACACTTTACTTTGCCCCAAAAGTAAGAAAGATACCCAACGTGCGTGTTGATCCTCCCAAACTGTTTCTATTCCAACTACAGTTGTATTGGACAAATGTCAGTCTTATATTTTTACGCTAAAATTATAATAACTCAAACTAAATGTTGGTAGGCCCATAAAGATCTTAACTTCTTAACTTCATCTCAATTTCTGACTTTTGGTCCAGTTTAATAGCTTCATCCACTTAATATTTTTCAATATAGTATGAGCCCTTGTATATTTTTCTGATCTAGATAATCAATTAAGATTTAATTACTTGAAATAATGGTTGAAAAGTTGATGAGCTTGCTGCACAGAGTCAGTCATTTCAGCATTTGTGAACTCTCAAGTTCTGGAAGCCTGGGAATTCTTTCTGTATGAATTTCAATAACTTCAAAAATGTTTCAAAGTATTCAAATACTGCCTAAAGTCTCTATAAAATACTGCAACAACTCAAAAACCTCACACTTTCCTGGGGAATGTGTGTTATGTGCAGCAAAAACAAGGCAGATTTTCCCAAACTCAGCAGACATGCACTTGCCCTGTACATTTCCACTGACTACTCTGCTTCAAGTTTGCTCATCCAGAGAAGAGGTAATACTCAAGCAAACATAATGGCTACATTCTGGAAAGTTTTGTTGACTACAATTTCAGTGGAGAACTTTTTGGAAATTTGGAAAAATAAAACGTAAAAGTAAATTTCTGTACTATCATACAAATTCCTATAAGAGAACATGAAAATAATTATTTTAAAATGTGTAATAGTCCTCAACATAAGAACTATCTGGTCTACTTGCCATGTTTTAGAAAAATTATTTTGTAACTAAAACACCTTGTCTAAAAGCCAAAAAAAAAAAAAAAAAAAAAACCACAGAGGAAACGTTTTAACAACCTAATGCAGTATGTTTATTCTTAGATACGTTTATATTAGGGAGAGTTTTTAGAAAGCAACCCAGAATAACATTTAAGTTAGTCAAACATATTTCTAGTACTACAATAGCCAATTAAAAAACATTATCAATAAGAATCATCGAATCTGATAACTTAATGCTGTGACAAAAACAGTTCCTAACTGTAACAGTGAATCCAGATTAGCTGAAATCTGACGATTACAAAGCTTATAAAAATGGGAAACTATCCTATGATATGTAAACCAGAAAGTTGAAAGAATGATTGAATAGTTTCAGCTTCAAGATTCTCTTAATTACAGAGTTTCTCTTAGATCAAAAAACAAATTACAGACTAAACCCCTGGGATATGCTAACCATGACCCTTCATCACTTAGCTCTGCGTTCATTTGTGATTCTTTCAAATTTTTGCAAAGTTCTCAAGTTAAGTGATACTACAAACTATTTCCTATTAGAGTAGGAATGTTCACAATGAGCACTTTTTCCCAAAGTATAATTTGATTTCCCCTGGTGTGCTCTCTTTATATTCTAATGAGATACATTTATTAATTTTTAAAAATGTTCTAAGTAGGAGGCTACAATGAATTAAATTTTTTACATAAACAGACACCAAAGGATATAAAGAAACAAAGGAACCTATGCTTTCTTCTAGATTTGGAGCTGAACAGATAGCAGGAAAACAAAGCTGCTACTGAAGACACAAGCCCTACATGAAATGACAAAAAAGACTGCAAATATGTGCAATTCAGAAAATGAGTACAAAATAAAAACAGAGTTATGTTCAAAATGGCTGTAATGCAGTGAGTAAGATAGTTTGGATTCGGTGGTAGAGTGAGTGAGTGTGTGTGTGTGTGTGTGTGTTTAAGCTAAGCCTCAAGACCTCTGCAAGGGAAACACTAAGACATGGTAACATTACATGTTCAAACAAAAGAGAAAGTAGCCATGGACAGCGAGTTCTCATTTTTCTCTCCTCACTCTCAGCATGAGCAGAAAAAAGAATACTGTAAGTTTCAAGAATAATACCTCAAAATGAGGAATTCAGGATGTCTCCTATTACAATTATACAAGCTGGCTTAACACTCAACCATAGGACCTGCTTCTGATATTCTTTCCCCTGACAACATAAACTAGTAAGTCAATCTATAAAATTTAGCAAACAGGAAATGCCTAGTGTTTAAGACATTTCTGCTTAACCATCTAGTTGGTCCATAGAGTAGGCAGCATAAATAGCATTTAGAGTTGACAAGCATCAAATTTGGGTAATTTTAATGATTTGACAAAATAACTTTTGTTCTAGATGTTCTATTTATCAAGAAAATTTGACACTAAAAATACACTCTCATTGGATGATTTCAGTTTTGTTTGGCAATTCACTATTTTCGACTGAGAATTCAGAATAACAAATTGTGTTTGTTTAACAGATGAAGCAAGATTAAATGAGTTATAATTAATCTTATATTTGTTCACTACAAGTATTTCAATTATATACCCCACAAATCAACTTAAAGTCTGCAAACAGTATGAATGACACATCTTTAACTAGATGAAAAATAACTGTGGCAAAACTGTATAAATAATCTAGAGAAAGAGTCATCTGTGAGAAATGGGTAGCTATTTATTCCAATCACAGTATTCTTCTTGGAAACATAAAATAAAAAAAAGGATAAAAATACCCAAAATATCAATCCTGTTCAAGAGATGAGAAAGGTAAGATTATTAATCTATTATTTATACATTCCTGGCTTGTTTTGAGGGTATATTTTAATGGCGTCATCTGATTTTTAAGGTGTTATATGCCTAAGACATATACGCTAGTACGAGTGAGGAAACTGAGGTCCAATGAAATTCAGTGACTTGCCAATGGTCACATAACTAGCAATCTGCACAGAGGGGCTTCAACCCTGTGATTACCATTTCAGCCATAGTTGTCTACCCAATAGAGATAAACAGTAAAACATTGTCCGAAAAAACAAATCAACAAAATGGGTGAAGCCTATGCAAACAGAATTGATCAGTCACTCAAATTCTGAAAATGTAAGAGCTAACCATTTCTTTTTGTGATTCTTAGCATACAATCCAAGTGGCAGTGATAGTTGCATATCCCTGAAATCCAGTTTAGGAAGGAAGAAAGTGGATTTAATGAGCAAGAAAATAATCACTACCACAACTGACACATATACCAATACTCAAAGTGGAAAAACATCAAAATGAAAAAGTTCTCCTATTTTGTGTGTTTGTGATTGTAATCTATTTTGTTGATCTCTAACCCCAACCCTCAAGTGGGGCTTGCGGATAATAAGGGCTTTAGAAACCATTAATAATAAACAGCAAGTAGCAGAATCAAGATGGCAGAATAGGGTAAGGACACGTTTAAGCAAACGGAGAAATATTAGCCAGTGTGAAGCAGAGAGGGCACATTCCAGGAAATGGGAGAGAACAGAACAACAGCAGAGGGGTTCCCGGAGACTCAGACACAGGAAAGCAGCAGAAACAACGGTGTGGTGTTGCAGTGAATAACACAGTGGCATTCAGTGAGCAGTGATCTGAACTCCACCAGCAGATGGCACTAGACCAGCAACAAGGTGGGAAGTGACATGTACAAGGAGCTCCAGAGCTGAACACAGACAAAAAACTGCCCATGCTGCTGGCATTTGACCAGGAGCAGAGACAGAGCTACAGGTCCCACATGGGCAGTGCAGGAACAGGCAGGATTTCATAGCCCAGACCAGCCCTTAGAGCCATATCGGGCGCCATTTTGTTTAAAAGGCAAGGGCTATGGGGCAGGAATGCTTATGCATGGAGCTGGGAATGAACTCATTTCTGACTCAGTGAACTGCAACAACGTGGCATCCTACAAGTTCCACCAAAGATAGGTCCAGGTATCCCTCAGACCTGATGGCCAGTAGATCAAGAACTCTACTAGTGGCACATCAGGTGATATTTCTTACAGTGTGGCAAAGAATTTAAGACTACAAGGAACAACAGTGAGCTGTGCATGCACTAAGCTCAGTGCATTGCACTGGTTCTACAGGAAAATAATAGACTATGGCATTATACAGGTCAAAATAGGCAGGTGTAGGCCTCAGACCTAAAGGCCAACAGGTTCTGGCAAGATCAACATCACCAACAACCTAGATATATAGGACACATAGTGTCTCCCTAATCCTGGGACTTGCCCCAACCAGAAGTGGGAGAAAGGTTGTACAGACAATGGTGCAGCCACAGCATGGGATCACAGGAGGTGGAGACTGGTGAGCCGGGAGCTGGGGCTATACAGACCATGGTGGAAACCTAACATAAGAACCCAGACCTGGAACCTGTTGAAGGGAGTGGCACAAGTGACTGCAAACAAAGAGCCATGTACCAACTACAATAAGAAAAATTACACTGTAGACCTGTGGGTGTCGCAGCTTAGAAACCTGTCCCAATGAGAAGAATCTGGTAAACAGAAATATAATAAAAGAGCAAAAGAAGAGACAGAGGCACAATGAATATTACTGCATACTCACCTTGCAAAGGAATAAAACCCTATGCCAACTTTAGAGTTCACTGAGGAGACATCGAGAAAATCGGAGATACAGAATTCAAAACACTGGTTATAAAACATATCAACAATGAGAAGCACATAAAGCAGGCAATCAAGGAATATGTCACACTGGAAAAGAATCAAATGCAAGCTGATATATCGTATCAGAAATTAAAAATACAGTGGATCAAATTAAAAGTACAATGGAGGGCCCAGCAACTTGGCCTAGTGGCTGAAATCCTCGCCTTGAATGTGCCGGGATCCCATATGGGCGCCTGTTCTAATCCTGACAGCCTTGCTTCCCATCCAGCCCCCTGCTTTTGGCCTGGGAAAGTAGTTGAGGATGGACTAAAGCTTTGGGACCCTGCACCCACGTGGGAGAACCAGAAGAGTTCCTGACTTGTGGCTTTGGATTGGCGCATCACTGGCTGTTGCAGTCACTTGGGGAGTGAATCATCGGAAGATATTTCTGTCTCTCCTTCTCTCTATATATATGTATCTGCCTTTACAATAAAAATAAATAAATCTTTTTAAAAATTTTTAAAAAGTACAGTGGAGAGTCTCAAAAATAGAATGAATGAAGCAGAAGAAAGAATCTCAGAATTGGAAGATATTTCCTGTCACTGGAGGAAACAAACCAAAAGCTGGAAGCAGAGCTGGATCAGGTCAAAAATGTATTCAAGAATTAAAAGACACTATTAAAAGGCCAAATATAGGAGTTATGGGAGTCCCAGAAGGTGTAGAAAAGAGAAGCCAGGTTTACAAATGTATTAAATTAGATAAGGGAAAATTTCCCTAACCTAGAGAAAGAATTGGGAAACAACATCCAGGAGGGGCACAGAACTCCCAACAGGATTGACCAAAGCTATCTTCACCATGACACATGATAATCAAGCTCTCTTCAATCAAACATAAGGAAAAGATCCTTAAATGTGCACATGAAAAAAAAATCAACTGACCTATAATGGAATGCCAATTAAACTCACAGGAATCTCTACAGGCCAGAAGAGAATGGAGTGATATATTCAAAATTCTAAAAGCAGAAAATTGTTGGCCCAGGATAACACACCCAGCAAAACTTTCCTTTCTCTTTGAAAATGAAGCAAAATTCTTCCACAGTAAAGAAAAGTTCAGAGAATATGCCTCTTCTAAACCTACCCTACAAAGGATACTTAATGATGTTCTCTTGACAGAGAAAAGGAATAGTACCCACCAAAACCAAAGGTAAATGTGAAGAAAATCCCAGTAAAATAACAACAGAAGACTAAATCAATGAACAACCCATTGCTAAAATGACAGGACAAAATTACCACCCATTCCTATTAAGCCTAAATGTAAATGGCTTAAACTCAACAAATGTTAGATTAGTGGACTTGATTAAAAAAACAAAACCAATCTAGATAGAACTAAGCTTTAATACCCACTGACAAGTACCAGAGCCAAATGGGATGGGGGACAGACTGGTCTTCTGCTACTGGCAAACCAGGGTAGGGGGCAGGCCTGGTGGAGGTTATTGTGGGTCGCCCCGACTAGGCTGCAGATCCCACTGGTTGATGTAAGGGCCGAACCAGACTGGACTGCAACACCCATTGGTTCCAGTGCAATTCGGGACTGAAAACAGAACCAACCCAGCAATTGCAACCACCAGCTGATCGGGGTGATGGACTGTGCCGGGCCCTGTGCTTGCTAGAACATACAAGAAACTAGTCTGGGAATACCTCAAAGTTTCTTTGGAGATCTCCCCAATCGAACTGCTGGACTCAGAACTCTAACCAAGAAAAGACAGAAGACAGAACAGGACAATCATTCATCTCAGCTATATGTTGGCAGCGAAATACTGGGCAAACGGAGACTTTATGATGGACCATATCAATCAGTGGACGACCTCATCGAGTGAAACTGGCAGCGATTCATAACTGGAGAACTATTAAAACCACTTGAGCAAATATCTCAGATCATGCCCCACATCCGGGACTTGGGGTGGGTGGGAAAACGGGTGGAGCTTCTCCCTCAATATCCCCCTTTACCTCAGATACATGATGGAAACAATATGGACATAATAGTATTACCCACTTCCCTATCCCCCTGAACCTTTTTTTTTGTTCTTTAACCGTAATTAACTATGTAAAGATTGTCGACAACCATACAATAAAATAGATTAAAAAAAAAAAAAACCAAAACCAATCTACTTGTTTCCTACAAGAGACATATCTCACCAACAAAGATCAGAGGAAACTATTTCATGGATTGATTTTTTTTTTGTTAGTTTCATCTCTTCAAAACACTTTCTTCTGATTAAATTTTTCAATGACTCATAGATCATACAGTAGCATCATTTTCTTCAGGGTTCTTGATTTTGTTTTGCATTTTCTCAGCGACACATTAGTCATTCAGTAGCAGGTTATTTAACTTCATGGTGTTGCTAATTTTTTTTCTTTGTGTTGTTGATTATGTTTTGTGGCTTTTCATTTAAGGGGATGTACAGTAACTGTAATGGAGACTATCATATCCAGATGTGAGGATGCAATGCAGCAAGCATCTCCACTTCCAGATAAAAATGGACTCCCAATGAAATGGTTTATTATGTCCTGACAATAGGATTCTGGACTTCTGTTATTGTCCATGCCCACAATGGTGGACATATGATTGTGTATAATAATAATAGAAGGGAACTCAGAGAGGGGGGAGGGAATCGGGGAGGGGAGAGGGGAAATCCCACGATCTATGGAAGTGTATCATAAAATGATAATAAAAGGTAAAATTTTTTAAAAAGTGGTCTTTACCGTACTTTAAAATCTCAATAGAATATGTGTACATATTCAGAATCAGAACTACATAAACTAAAATGTATTATATACAGACTATCTGACATGCATGCTCAGAGGGCCCAAACAGCAATGATCTGTGTCCTTTAAAACACAAAAATCGTGTCCAGAGTGGTAGCCTAGTGGCTAATTCCTCTCCTTGCATGCACCAGGTTCCCATGTGGGTACCAGTTTATATCCCAGCTATTCCATTTCCCATCTGCCTCCCTGCTTGTGGCCAGAGAAACCATTCTACGATCGCTCAAGTTCTTGGGACTCTACAACTGCATAGGAGACCCTGAAGAAGTTCCTGCTTCTGGCTTTGGATCAGCTCAGCTCCAGCCATTGTGACCACTTGGGGAGTGAACCAGTGGATGGAAGACTTCCTCTGTCTTTCCTTCTCTCTGTAAATCTGTCTTTCCAATAGAAATAAAATAAGTAAATAAATCTTTAAAAAATAACAAAAGTGATACATTTTAATGGGTTTAATTTGGTAGACAAATTAATTTGAAGCAGGTTATCCCTAAGGAGAGCAAAACCAAAGGAGAGCAAAACAGAAAGATAAGCTATGAAGCAAAACAAGGAACATGCCTGTAGAAACAGGCTATACTAAGATTACTGTACTCCACTAGCCATTTTTTTCTTTAATAAGAAAAGAGCAAGGAATATTTACAGTTAAATAGGTGAGGCATCCTCAGGATAAGAACTGAGAATGTTCAAGCTATGTAATTCAGATGAAGTAATTTGAAGTATTTGAGCATAAGAATCCTCCAATGTGAATGAAAAGTGGAACCATGACATAGATTAAACTTCAAGGCCAGAGTGCCCAATGACAGGCAGGAAAGTTGGGTTTAAAGTCAAATAACAAATATGATCATGCTGCAGCTGATGAAGAAAATAAAATGGGATGTGAGGTTGTTATTAGGTTCCAACAAAAATCCCCTGAGTTCATCTTGTGGGAGCATATCACCAGTTAATATCAAGATGTCTGGGAATGGCATGTGCTATGCATAAAAACAGTTCCTGAAAAAAAACGATTTTGGTTACACACTACTAGATGACTAACGACATGAACTTCACTTGATGTGACACTTGAAGCCTCAGTGGATGCTTACAGCAGGATGTTTAAGAGGCCCATATTCTATCCCAGAGTACCTGTGTTTGATAACAATTTTGTTAACAATAAACCTGGGAGGCAACAGTGAAGGCTTAACAACTGTATTCTTAAGTACTGTGTGGGAGACCTACATACGCCCTTCCTGGCACCTAGTCCGGGGAGTGAACCCAGTCAAGATCCAGACATACTGAGCATTGCAAAAGGGAACTAGTGGAACTCTGTCTTTCTCTGCCTTTTCTTCCACTTCCATTCTCTGTTTCTCAAAAAAATAAGCAAATAGATAAAATAAATAAAAATCTTGCTTTCTGGTATGTCCCTGATTTACTCAGTACATAGCATTCTTCCAATCAGAACTCCACATGATTCCCACAGGACACAAATATCTATAAGAGAATATTTCGGGCTTTTAAATGGAACCGACCGGAAAGCATTCCTCTGTCAGGATCCCATCAACATAAGTACACAGCTACATTGAAGAGTAAGAAATAAAGTGTGTTTTGCATTTATTTGTATTTATTCTCTCCAAAAAGTTGTCAAACACACTGTTGAAAATGACAAGCCTGACTTTCTTGGCTAACTCTGAGCAGCAGTGTACTTGCGGCTGTCCAAGTTCAGACTTTTGAGTCAATCAGACTTTCTGAACAAAGTTGCACTGATCAATTCTAGAGTATCTTTACAAGGGCCTTGCATCTCCCAACCTCATATTTACGCCCAGGTAATATTCTATACCTTAAAAAAAAAAAAACATTGTGAAGACCACTGAGGGCATTACATGAAAGCACCGAGCACATGATCTAGCAAGCAATAAGCACTGAATCCAAGGCAACTATTCCTGGTTTTCCCCTGTTGACAACGCTAACAGAAACATAACTAAAGAAAATTACAGAACAGATCTATTTGGGGGGAGGTTGGACAGTTAGTTTTAAATGCAACCAAGCTCCATGAGCATACAATCTGTAGTAGATTGTTCACAGAGTAAAAACACAAAATTAATTCCCAGTTAAGAAGTCTCAAATACAAGAAGGATGAGTTAAACTGCTGTCAAATGAACAGCTGTTCCTCCAGAGATTTTCAAACTTCCCTCCTTGGTCTACATGGCTGGAGGCAGCAGGCCGAACAGATGCTTATCCTTTAGCTATTGTAATAAGGCTCTTAAAAACAGAAGAAAAGAAAAAGATGAACCTGGGGAGTTTTTATACAAATCAGCTGTATGTTCCTACGACTAGCCAAGAGAGATTGTATAAATTAGTGAAAGTTTTAATGGAAGCGTTTGGAAAAATAGCCTTTAACTATTCATGTTTAAAAGTAGGCATTTGCAAGTGTTTCTGGTATTTATAAACTAAATTCTTGGTGCCAATAAAGAGGACCTTAAAAAAAAAAGGTTGAGGTGGATAGGTTTTACATCACTGCTGAAAGGGGTGACCCCAGAGTGGAGCAGGGGGACAGGAGGAGGCTTGTATCCCAACACTGAAGACTCCCGGATATTCACCAAGGACTATCAGTACGGGCACCAAGGACTACATCCCAACTGCCAAGGAGACCATGGGGAACTGGAGTGCCTTTGGAGGCCGAGAACTCTGAGGTCATCCACCCCCATTTGGATCTACCACACGGGATGGAAGAAACCCAAATCCTTCCTCGCAGAATCCAAGGTCATCGACCAACAGCCAGGAATCCTGAGTGGTCCACCGAAACAGAACAGTAAACTTCCTTCGGGACTAGGGAGAGGAGCTTTCTCTGATCCTTACTTAGTTCCAACTTTGGATCCCCACCCTCTCTTGCAATGACCATCAGGGTCGCCCCAGAGCCCCTCCACCTCCCCCCACCCACACACAGAATAGATAGGCAGAGAAGAAGGAAATCTTAGAACCAGACAGGAAATGGTCAGCATGGACTCACACATACCTTACTAGGTAGGACACAAAGTTTAATTACTCCTCACTAAGGTATTGAAGATTTCTCTGCACACCTCTCCTAAAACTGTTCTGCACCTCAATTGTTGACATATGTCTTGTTAGAGGTATAACCCAGTTTAGACTATCCTAAAATCTGCCAAGTTCAGCAAAATTATGCTTCAACACTATAAACTGCTAAATACTAAAATGAAAATAGACATGAGACAGCTGAATAGTACCCTGTAGCTATTTTAAAGTGTATAGCAGCCAGTTCTGTGTATAAACTAAAATCGAAATGTCAATGAAGTAGTCACAGGATGTGATTAAGAACTTGCATTTTTTTTAACATATTGGTTACTCAATACCATGTCAATTAATTAAAAAAATACATCACTGCTGTCTGATGGAGGTTAATAAAAGTTGTTCATATGTGGTCCAGGCAACCGCTAGACAGCCTGACTTAGCACTAATGCTCTTTCCATCAGTGTATTGAAGGCAAGTCATGTAAAACAGTTAAAACAGTTATAGAAACAGTTATAGAAATAGTACACATACTGCAACTGATTGTAACTTGCTGTGAGGAAGGAAGTGAATACAATGGCTAACACCTGCTTGGCACTCTAGGTATTAGCAATCAGAGCACGTCATCCACTGATGACCTGCTACTCAACAGGTTTCTCTATTATATGTCATCATGAATTGCACTACAGATGAAGATCTTATTACCAGGGACAGAGAGGTGAGAATAATAATTTAGTCAAGAAAAATATAAAGAGTGTGCTCTTGGCACTGGAAACAGAAAGTGGCCAGAACCTGAGTGAACGCCTTCCATGAACTGCCACAGAACAGGCCAGCTGTGGAGTGAGGACATAGTCCCATAGGCAGCACCTGTTCATTGATGACCAAGAGCACACCTGAATGTCAGTGCAGAAAGTCAAAATGGAAACTTTTAAAAAGTATTTTTTAACAATATGTAGTTTTAGTTTGTACTAATGTGGCTCTCCAGAATACTTTCAATGCATTTGAAACTGTATATCTAACTAGCGACCTGGTACTTTCATACTCACTCATTCAAGAGACTCTGGCCTCCAGAGTGAAATAATACTCAACATAACATCCTATTAAGACACCAGAGAATTCTGATAAAACATATTTCTAAAGTTTCTGCCAATATTCATGCTGACAACTTTTTAAAGCTATAACAGTATTTACCCTCCAAAAGAATTAGGAAAAAACCTAAATGAAATTTCAGCACCTTGATATAAACAGTTCCCTTTCAGATTTCTGGTTTTTAATCTAAAGAAAATTTGTTTCCCAAATTCTTCGTTTAAAAGCTTCTGTATCAAGCTCTGAAGTTTTTAATTCTGCTTGGTATGCGACCTTAACTATGATAGTACTTATTTACATGATCTTTGCAAACTGTAAAATGGACAGAACACATAATGGTACTTCAAAATACTGTGAAAAAATGTAAATAAGTGTATTTTGGTGCAAAGAAATTTAAATTCCCTTCATATAAGGAGCCTTCAAAAAGTTCCACAAAAAGTTGGGAAAAAACTGCATACATTTTTTTTGTATACACTAAACTTTTAAAGTACACTTTGCACTAGCCTTTTTGCAAGAACCTCTATTGCTGTCACTCTGCTACTGACTTTCTGAACCCTCTGCCATTCAGATATTTCTTCCCTTGGCCTACTATTGATTTGGTATCAGAAATGCAAAATGACTTACAGAATGTCTTGATGCTCTCTAATCCTTTTCAAACTCCTAAGGTTTGGAATCAGACCTAGCTTCAAATATCATTTTGATCACTTACAAACACTATTCCCTGGATCTCATCAGGAAAGCTCCCGGGTGTCAGTGTTCTGATTTTTAAAATAGAATACAAAGTATAGAACACAATGGGAGGTACCACGGCAGTTTTCCAGAATCTTCCTCTTCTACAGCAAGATCACATGGGTATAGACTTTAGATCCATCATTTTGTAGAAGTATGACACTGAGTTAGAAATGTTCCTTCTCTTGCTTGTTCCTCAGCCACATAAGAAAAGCAACATGGGAAAACAGAATTACTGAGGGCTGACAGAGACAACAGAATGTTTTGTTCACAGAAAATTATACAGGAAGGCATGTGTACATGTATCCATTTATACTTTGTACATGTCAGAGTCCCCCCCAAACCACACCATGCTTGATGATTACTGGAAGGATCTATATGAGCCATGAAAATTATTATACTTGCTATAACACTCCATTGTAGTGCAAGCATAAACAATTTAAATTAACAAAGGAAAATAGTGCCTAGGGCAGAGTCCAAGAGGAAGCAAGTACATTGCTTTTGTTTTCTCCCAGTTGAGCCTCCCAGTACCTCACTTCCAGCAACAACATATGCAACATACACAGTGCAAAAGCTGCATGGCCAATCAGGTCAACCCAACCAGAGCGTATGTGTCCAGGATTTTCGGTGCAGTTCAGTTACACAGGCAAGGACAGTCTGCATGACTGATCTTATCTAGCAAGTCTCCAGCTCTATCAAGAGGTCATACTGACACAGTATGGCATAGAGCCCAATGTTAACAAAGGCAGTTATTCTCCATAAACCACACTGCTACTGTATACTTTTCTATGTTGCTGAAAGTATTTAGGTTTACCAAAAAGACACTTGAGGCCAGCTGTACAGCATAGCAGCTTAAACCATAGCCCAAAGGGCCAGCATCCTGTATGAGGCCCTGTTCCAGTCCTGGCTGCTCTACTTCCAATCTGGCTCCTTGTTAATGATCTGGGCATGTAGTAGAGGAAAGCCAAAAGCTTGGGCTCTTGCCCTCTTATGGCTTCAACTTGACACAATCCTGGGAATTACAGCCATTTTGGAAGTGAATCAGAGGATGGAAAATTTCTTCCTGCTGCTTTTCCTTCCTTTTTGCTTTTTTGTTTGTTTGATTTTTATTTTAAAGATTTGTTTTTATTGGAAAGACAGATAAGATTCATGCAGAGACAGAAAGATTTTTCATCCACTAGTTTACTCTCCAAACGGCCCCAACAGCCACCTTTGAAATATCTGTATGTTTGTATATGCATATCTTTTTAAAGCACACTTAACAGGCAAGCTGTTGCCACGGTTCAGAGGAAATCTCTCAGGGATCAGTCAGGGGCCAGTCCTTCTCTGCAACGTGAAGGGTGTGAGCACTGCAAGCCTGAATTAATCCTGGCAATTATGTGCCGAAAGCCATGATCAACATATAATACATACTACTTCACTAAACACTTAAGCAGTCTGTCTTACAAAGAAGGAATGAACTTCTCTTTTTACAATATACAACTTGCAGCTCAGGAACATATAAGTGTTGGCAAAGCCTTTGATCCATAATCTGGCACTAATCCATAATACCTACGAATATATTGTATTATAAAATAATATGCTGTACCATAAACACCACAACATGTATCACAAATACATTTGTCACCCAAATTTGTTAATTGGCAGTAAAATAATCAACTCAAAAGCCACTGATTCTGGAATGATTCTTTAAGGAATAAGACAGAGCTTGGGTGAATATAGAGTTACTGTAGACAGGCTTTCCTTTAAAATGTGTGTTTTGTTAAAAGTGATTTGATCACAGGCAAATGATAACTCCAATCAACTTAGCAACCAACTTTTCCTTAGCAATAACCATCTCTTTAAATTCAACCTTTCCATTCTTTATGCTACAAAACTTCTTAATCCTCACAAACATCTGCTGAAATACAAAAATGGCTTAGTCTTCTATTAAGAATAACAGTTTTTCCTTGTAGAAATGTATCACCAGTTTTCCTGGGGAGGCAACAATACCTTCTCACTTTAATAATGTGTGTGGTTTTCTCCCCCCACCTAATCAGCTAATACTTGTCAAAAGATCTTTTTAATGTTTAAATGAAAGGATTCCACATCAAAGACCTGACCTCCCTATTAAAGTATCTAAAGAAAACCCTAGGAATGTAAAATCTATTCAAAGGCAAATCGCAGGTAGCTTATTGTACAATGCATTAAGAAAAGAAAAGGAAAAAAGCTTCATAAAAGCTGTATGGAATTTGGTAAAATTATACCACAAAAATACAAATTGATCTTAAGCATAACGAAACAATTTCATAGCCAAAAACTTATTACAAAAGTGCTCTGTAATCAGCCAGGAGGAAGCCTTTATGAAGAACTTCAGAATTTGTCACTTTCTCAATCAAAATTTCTGATTACAGCTTAATGTTGAAAAGGCCAAAAAGAGAACAAACCACACATATTTCAATAGATTTAAAATCTGAAATTTTAAAAGCTAACTCCAACATCAGAAAAGGTGGGTTTCACTGCAGACAAGAGTGGAATGAAGTAACACAATAGTAGTATTTCAGCTGGTACAGATAAAAAACAGCTTTAAAAAATTAATTTTTTGCCTACCATGAAAGTTGTTCTGAAGTTATTCAAGTCTGTAAAAAAATCTTCCACTGAAACTTTCTTCACATCAATGGCATAGTATCCCATTATATTCTGGTACAATTTTTCCATGTTTTCATGTAATTTTGAAAGCTTTCCATATTGTTCTTTTGCACTGGTAACGAAGCTGTATGGTGTGGTTAAGGTATTTTGAAATTTACAAAATCATACTTTAGGAGAAATGAGAACAAAAATGAATGCAGTGTTCAGTCTTTACTGGCACCATTTGTACTGTTAACTGAATTTTGCAAGGACTCAATGGGTTAATGTCTGCAAAGTTCATTTAGCAGAATAAATATAGTTATTGTCCTTCTACATATTTTAAGGCTCATTAAAAACCTACATTACATAAGCAAACTAAATGTTTTAACTTCATTTTTGGAAAATTTGTATATAGTTTCTTCCATGCATTGACTAAAAATTATGTTTATAGTTACACAGGCACACACGTACAGAAATGTTCTCTCATTATGATAACATAGTTCAACGCACACTAAAATTGAGTACACTAATTTAATGTGAATTTGATAGTTCCTGGAATTAGAAAACATCTTCTAAATAAATCAGACTTTCCCCCTTTGTTGCACAATAAGATGCTGAAGAAGTCAGATATGAAATTGTACTACACTCTGAAAAGACATTTCTTGCAGTCATTTGTAACTGTCAATGACTTATTTTTCTACTAAAGAAATAAAACACAGCTAAGCTTAAAGTAGTGTTTTCAAATCTCTGATTAATACAAATCATGAACACACATTAAATTTAACAAAACACTAATTTAGGCTAACAGAAATTTATCAAATCAGAATGCCCATATATAAAGATAATTTTCACAATTTCATAAACATGGTTCTTTTGGTCAGAGTCTTCCCTGGTAGAGAATGATAAGGGATTGATGTAAGCCCTCTGACTGATGAAACAAAGTAAAACACAAAGAAAAAAAGAAACAGAACTACTAGCAAGCAGGGAATAAAGCCAAAACACCAAGATTCTAATCGTTAGAACCCAACCTCTTCACTAGTAAATGGAAGTGTTCCAGGCAACACAACTCACTTTATAGCCTGTCTATCTTGAGTCCACAGTCATCTACTGCTGTCTTGTGCCCCACTCTTTCCATATTCTGCTCTGCTTGTAATACATATATTCGATAGATAGGTAGATAACACTTCAGAAGGAATAAACTGGAAGGCAAGGAGTGTGGGTTCTAACGTATACACTGATGATTTTAATGATTGCAAAAAAAATCATAGATTTGTGACTCGGTTTATATTCATGTTAAGAGCAAATTGCCTTTCTACTCTTTCCTGAATATAGATGCTACCAGTGGCAGTGACTGATGTGTTTACACTTGGTAGCATTTTGCAATTCTTGGATGAGTAACAAAACATTTAGTTTAATTAGTCAAAGTACAAAATCACAAGCAATCATAAGAATAGAGTCACACATGACAGGTTTTCATGCACATAATCATTATTCATGAAAAGTTACAGGTAATGTGAATTTATATGTAAATAAAGATTACATTTGAAGTTCATTCAGAAGCTATCATTAAATGGAGTATACAGTGAAACATTTGTAACGTGAAGTATCAGTCAGAAACTTACATCAACTTATAAACTGGTTTACCTATTCAACCTATAAACTCTCAATTCAAATTATACACACTCCAAATACAGAACATGTATAAATGGCTTACTTATATATCTTAACTCCTGAAAAGATACGATCTTTGCCTTTTTAATTTTTTTTTGCTTGTCCAAACATTCAGGGATTTGGTCCAACTCTTCTTTTTGCATGGTATCTTCTCTAATCTCCACAGCTATGAGTAATCATCTCTTGCAATGGAAATAGTATTTTCAATCCAGTGTACATGTCTGCAAAGTCACGAGACACAAGCTGCAGGATATATAATGCAGTTGTCATTTTTTCTTCTAGCATCATTCTTCAGTAGTGCTTTGTCCCTATCAAACTTCTGGCAAATATGGTCACCTCTCATCGTCACCTCCAGATGGTGTGTTCTACCTTCTTAGTTGAATTAGGACATATCAAATGCAATATATTGATGGCAATTATTTTACACTAGGGCCATCATGCTTGGATTTTCCTGGTAAGAGCAGAGTGTCACTATTTTCCATTCTTCTAAGTGCTAGGGCAAAGAGAAAACAGCGAAAGACAAAAAGCTACTGCTGTCATAAAACATGAGGATGCTTCAAGGCATTTGTAGAAAGCCTGGATTAAAAGAAATGAGTGGGCCTGGCATGATGGTTCAGTGGCTTAATCCTTTTCCTGCAAGCAGCCGGATCCAATATGGGTGCCAGTCCACATCTCAGCTGCTCCGCTTTCCTTGCAGCTCCATGCTTAGGTCTCAGAAAGCAATACAGATTGATCCAAAACCTTGGGACCTCATATCTATATGGGAGGAGACCTGGAGGAAGTTCCTGACTCCTGGCTTCAGATCAGCTTGGCTCTGATTATTGCAGCCTTTTGAGGAGTGAACCAGGGGATGGGAGATTGTTCTCTGTAAATGTACCTTTCCAAAAACAAGCAAACAAACAAAAACACCATTTTAAAAAGAAATGAGCATTCTCAATTAAATTTTTGATGACTGCCTCCTATATTCTAAATAATATGTACAAAAATGAGATATTCACCTAGGGATGTGCACAGTGAAGAAAATAAATGTTGTCATCACATACTGTGGTTAATTAAGGATAGTCAGGGAAATAGCAATTAACAAAAGCATGACGGGGACCAACACTGTAGTGTAATCGGTAAAGTCACGGCTGGTGGAGCTGGCATCCTGCCAATATGCCCTGGGAAAAGTTGTGAAAGAAGATCCAACTGCTTGGACCCCTGAATCCATGTAGGAAACCCAGAAGAAGCTCCTGGCTTCAAATTGGTCCAGTTCCATGTGGGAATCTGCAAGGAAGATTTCTGTTTCCCTGTAACTTTGCCTTTCAGTATATATATAGAGAGAGTAACCCAGAAAAACTATAAAGTAGTGAGCATCAGTAGGAAAAAAAAAAAAGCCTACATTGGAAGAGCCACAGATGGAAAGAAGCAGGATATTGAACTTTCCTTTTCAATATATCTATTTGAAACGCAGAGTTGGAGAAAGAAAGTAGATCTTCCAACCACAGGTTCATTCTCCAAATGGCTGCAATGGATGGACTGTACCAGGCTGAAACCAGGAGAAAGGAACATCATCACGTTGGCAGGGGACCAATGACATGGGCCATTACCATCAGCATTCCCATGTGCTTTAGTAGGGGGCTGGAATAGAAGTGAACAGCCAAAACTCAATTTGGCACTGTAGAAAGCAGCTTAAACCTCTGAGCTATCATATTCTGAGTCTGGCTCCATATTCTGAGTCTGAAATTTTTTTAAGAATGTGTTAAGTGCATGAGAAGAAAGAGAAGCATAAAAGGAGGGCAGCAATAAGTGAGAATGTTAATTCAACATAAGATACTTTGCTAGAATAAATCATCCAATAGTGCTGGGACCAAGCCTTACAGAAGCTTTAATTTCATTCACTCCAATCTTTTTCACTTCCTAATTGCAATTCAATTGTAGAAAAAACATTGAATTTCTTTATCTGTAAAATGCTGTAGTGTATGCAGGGGGGCAGTTGCAATGTAAATAAGTCTCTCAATGAATTTACTGGAATGTTTTTAAAATCTACCTAGTGTTTAAGTATTCCAAATATAGATGTGTAGCAGAAAATACATGAAAATACAGTGAGGGATTTCAGTGAGCAAATGTAAAGAATGTAACCTGGGAAAGTCTGTGGTAACTTTCCACATAATGTGTCAGAAATAGGAAACCAGATAAATATTCAGCAAAATGAGTTTGAGAAATTTGGGAGAGAGGTAGGAAGAAAACAAAATCAAATTATAAGAGCTTGCACAAAAGGAATTTCAAGGGCAATGTTCTATGATTCATTTATTTCCCTTTGACAAGGAACATTACAAAAGTTAAAGGTCAAAGGAAAGGAATAAACACTCCCTGACACAAAGTCTGATATTTTCTAAGTTTTCCTATGATAAGAATTAAGTAACCATGTATATCTCAACGTAGTGTTTGCATATGACAATACTGATGATCCTATCTTGAATTTGTATTACTCATTTTTCCAAGTAAATAAATACTGTGGAATTATTCAACTAAAACACAGCTTTACCTCGATTTAGCAATTCAGGTGACAGGTTATTTAATATTTTATTAAGTCACCAAAATTCATGTGCAAATATGATTTTAATAACATACTTTCAGACTGGATAATGAACCAAACATTTGATATGTGCTTCAACTAATAAGTATTTAACGTAAAACAAAGTTTGAGTGTTACAAACTTTAATTTTGTTAAGTATGTAATTATTTATTGTGCATTCTAGCTTCCAAATTCTTCCATTTCTAAGATTTAAGGAGCTCACAATTTACCATTTTAATAAGATGTGTACAAATGCTTTTAATATTAAAAATCTGACTTGTTGTCAGTCCTAATTAAAGTAAACAAGGCCTTGCGATGAATGAATTTAATTACTTTGAAACTAGTATGTCTAAGATGAAAAGCAAACGAGTGCAATCTAATCTTGGCAAAGAATATTTATGATTATAAGCTTTGTCAATAGCAAAGTGCACCAACTGTTCATGTATCTGACTTCCAAGAGGTACATGAATGCTAATCAGTTCATTAGAGGCATCTAGGTTGAGATATTTAGCGACAGGATATAGTAGCTTTTTTGTCCATGGAATATAATTGTACTGAAAATGAAAAACTGTTTCCAACAAGGCATCCTCCTTCCTGTTTGATTTCCTGCTGGTTGCTTTTCAGGAGCTGCATACCTTTCAGGAAGCCGACATCATTCAGCTTTCTGTGCCACAGGGATACTGGCGTGGATAGGCCCAAAGATCATCTAATGAGCAGGATTTCCAGCACTCTGTTCAAGAATTCATCTCAGTTCGTTATATAATTAGTGCACTGAGAGGCTATTATTAGAAGCTGTATGCAAGCAAAATATTTTCTAAAAATGCTTCAACTAACCCAATTTAGTGATTAAATACACAGATGAACATTTTAACATGACAAAATGTGGAAAAGCTAACAATGATGAAACTGATATAACTGCAAATAATATATTTTGAAAAGTTTACTTTGTCAAATGAGAATGTATTGCAAAAGTGTATTTTGAAAAGTCATTGCAGATTTCATCCTTTGCTAAAAAAGTGAAAGACTGGATGAGGGAAACATAAAAAAAGGAAGCAAACACATTATCCCGAATAGATCGATACTAGAGTGCATTTTTATACTTCCCGACAGAGAAAATGAAGGAAGCTGTAATTGAGCTAATTCACAATTAAGCTGAAAGCAGATACAATAGTATTAATGCTGGAGCCAAATGATAATCTTAAGATCACGAAAACTCAGGGGAGAATAAACAGGAGGAGGAAAAGTCATCATTTTATTTCAGGACCCTCAGTTTAAAACAAGTTATTGGAAGGTTTATAGGACATTATTGTAGAAGTAGATTATCCTTCATATAGAATTCAAGTATATATGGAATTTAGACTGGAATTTATATACAAATGATTTTCAGTAATGCTGCTAATGCAACTTGAAAGACATCAGTCTCTGATTTTGTAAAATATTTTAAAGAGCTACTCAATGCCTCACATCAGGAAACAAAAGTTCACAGTTCAGTTACTCACTAACAGTTAAACAACAGTTAGGGGTAGAGAATATAACTAACGTCAAAAAAGAAACGCATAATTTACAAAGGGCACAAGGCTCAAGCTACTTGTTTTATATACATGTACATACACACAAATAATCACATAAACAAACTTACAGACAGCTCTGCTTTGTAAGAATATGTATACCAAAAAAAATCTATGTCTACAAGTAGGAATTATAACAAAGACCATTTTTACTTTGGAACCATGTAGTACTTTTAATGTTAGTAAGACATTTTGGAAGCATTCTAATAGAAATTCTTATTCTGATCACTTTCTTCAAAACCCATTATTCAAAAGTCACAGGATTTTAGATTTGAACTTAATTAAGCTGATGTTTAATCTTTCAATATATGGTGAATATGAGCTGGAAATAAAGTACACAAAAGTGAAACGATGCAAGAGCATATGATTAATACAAAGCACAAAAGAAAGGGAATCAATAGAAACATATTTGTATGTCATTCATGAACGTAAAGGCTGATCCATTTCCCTTTAAGAAGGCAAAGGTTACACCTTTTCCCATATGGCATTCTGGTTCTGCAAATACACAGAAAACATTAGAGAAACTGCAATTCTAGTTGACTAGTGACTTAAGCTATTTAGATATCAAAAGGATATGGACATCTTTGTCACAAACTTGTCATGCAAGTCCTCAGGAGGGGGAAAGGTTTCCAAATCTTTTTCAAGCTGTTGAAGCTGCCTTCCCATCTGCTTCAAATTCTTTTCCAGCGTTTCTACAGAGACTGAAAGAGAGCGGATTGAATGCCTTGAAAGGACAAAATTACAATATATAAAAGGTAAAACAGTGTAGCAACAAAACACTTGTGGAAAATCCTTAGTAATAACGGAATAAGAAGGATGAATTTTACAAAAGATTATTATTTTAAATAATAATGAAATTGAAGCATGAGGAAAATTCTATATTCTTCCCAACAAAGCAAGAAACTTAGAAAATGCTCACACAAAACGTACTGAAGAAATATTTATAATGAAGAGTTATTACACAGTACAAAGGCAACCAAATCATTAGTTTATTCAGATAGGTTTTAAAAATTAACAATACATAAAGGAGAAATGTGGTCAAAATCAACTGTTTGGATATTTGGTTTAGGTTTGGATGATTTCATTTTACATAACAAAAATGCTCTGGATCTTTGTGAGCTATGCAAAGTGAAGCTTATAAAACGCTTATGTTGCAGATGTTGTGTGGAGTGTGTTAGGCTGCCTCCTGGGACACCTGAATCCCATATTAAAATGTCAGTTGGAATCCTGGCACCTCTAGTTTCAGTGCACTTCCCCGCTGGTGCACCTTGGGAAGCAGTACTTGAAGACCAGGAGTAATGGGGTCCCTGTCCCCCACATGGAACACTCAGATTCACACTTTGATGTAGTATTTATCAGGCTCCAGTTTGCCTTCCTTAGCTCACACACTTTCTGTGTAAAGAGAAATTCATTAAATGAAGGGAATGAATCAGGATCAAATCAGAGTCAGAATCCTCAATCAAGTCAAACTGTCCCTTCAGTTCTAACATGTAGTCTAACCTCTATCCCTAGAGCTCTGAAGGAACTCCGACCCTGGCCAAAGACAATCTACATGTGCCATTCATGTGCACTGTGGATCAACCGGAAGCCCACACTAAATCCTACCATAACGGAAACTGATCACGCATTGTGTATTTCCACCTGTTAAATCCACGCCTTTAGTTCTTGAGCCTGAGAAGTGAACAGCAGCTGTCTTTCTGCTTGCTCTGCCCAGGCAGTAACCCCTTTTTCTCCAAACCTCTGAGTGTCAGTAATCGTCTTATTGAGCATAGAGCAATTGGATCTGTTCTGCAGTGTCATATAGTGATACACCTAACTAGTTTTGGGAATATTTAGTAACGTTTATGACCGTGGCTCAAAAGCATGGAACAGTAAAGAAGCATGAGAAGTACTATTGCTTAAACCTGAGGTGTAATTCTTGGTTGTTTTTTAACCTGGCTCTATTGAAAATAAAATTTGCTCTCCCCTAAGAGACATCCATAGTTTTTACTAGAGCTCTATCATATTTTGCCAGAAAAATCAACAATCTAATTCTCACATATAATATTTAAGAATTACATTGAATGGACTCTTCAGAAAGTCATATGTAACACTGAATTTTGCCTAAAAAGCGATGGTACATTTAGTCTTCGACTTCCAGTAGAAAAACATTCTGAAGATACACTCATGCAAGTGGTCTCAGGAGATTTCTCATGTGTTCCCTTCTATAAGTCTTACACCTGAACTATAATTTATACACTAGAGTATTTTTTGCATTAATTGAATATTTTTATCTTATCTGCCAGACAGCCTGTGTACTGTTTATGGTTGTGCAACATACATCCCAAGTTGACCCTCTTTATTTTTGTGTCTGCTGGTCAATTGCTTATAACAATTTGATTAGACCTGCTGAATTTCATTAATTTTTTTTTACTTGATGTGTCTAGGTTCTGTTATCTATATTACGTACAACATGATTATTACTTTTTTGATCTCCTATTCTTATTTGTTTTCCTTTTCCCCACTAGCATTTTCTCTATCATTTCTAAAGACATCTTATAATAGGTGTTTTTTTTTTTTTTTTAAGATTTATTTATTTTATTACAAAGTCAGATATACAGAGAGGAGGAGAGACAGAGAGGAAGATCTTCAATCCGATGGTTCACTCCCCAAGTGAGCCGCAACGGGTCGATGCGCGCCGATCCGATGCCGGGAACCAGGAACCTCTTCCGGGTCTCCCACGCGGGTGCAGGGTCCCAATGCATTGGGCCGTCCTCAACTGCTTTCCCAGGCCACAAGCAGGGAGCTGGATGGGAAGTGGAGCTGCCGGGATTAGAACCGGCGCCCATATGGGATCCCAGCGCATTCAAGGCGAGGACTTTAGCCGCTAGGCCACGCCGCTGGGCCCGGTGGTTTGCTTTTATACTTCCTAAAATTCTGAAATGTCTGGTTAAACAAAAATTAAAAACAAAACATTTTCTTTTGTTAAGTAAATACAAGGTATTTATACAAGGGCCTGGTGCGGAAGCCTAGCAGCTAAAGTCCTAGCCTTGCACTTGTCGGGATCCCCTGCGGGTGCCAGTTCTAATTCCAGCAGCCCTGATTCCCATCCTGCTCCCTCCTCGTAGCCCGGGAAAGCATTTGAGAATGACCCAAAGCCTTATGTCCCTGCACCTGCATGGAAAACCCGGAAGAGGTCCTGGCTCCTGGCTTCGGATCAGCACAACTCCAGCTGTTGCGGCCACTTGGGGAGTGAATCAATGGGTGGAAGATCTTCCTCCCTGTCTCTCCACCTCTCTGTGTATATGACTTTCCCATAAAAACAAAAGGAATCTTAAAAAAAATAGCTTAAAGGTCACGTATCCACTTTGTATCACACTTTATGTTCAAAACAGAAGCTACAGTATTAATGACAACAGTAATCAGCAAAACAGTAGTAGTGACAAGACAAGTAACAGAAATGAGGCTGAAATATATTCAATGTTTTTGGATGTTAGGTTCTGTTGCATTTTTCATTACTCAACATATTTCTATCATGATGTAGGTCTGGTTGAGTGGGTTAAGTAGAAAGTTAAATGATTAAAAGCTGACGAAGTCAGAAGTTGTACTGAGGCAGTATCATTCCACACCTTAACCTAAACATTCCTGATAAAGGTGGGCAGACAAGAGTTGGATGTATGGAAATAAGCTATTTTTTAAAGTTATTTTCTATGATACAGTTTCACAGGTACATAGATTCCCTTAGAGGACTAGGCGCTTAGCCATTAAATGTTTGCTTTTAACGTACTATTGCAAAAATATATTAAAAAGCGGGGGGAGCTTGACAGGGGAGGGGAATCCCAGCCTATATGAAATTATACCATATAATTCGAAATTCAAAATAAAAATATATTAAAAAAAATAAAGTGGTATTGCACCGGTGCACAAAACTGTTGTGGAGAACTGTACCCCCATAGGGCTTGTTCCAAGTTGTTGTGCCAAGCAGCAGACAGGCAGGGGGTGCTATTCCGAGCACCCTGGCCCCCTCTGCTCACACTACACCTCCTCACCCCTGCCCATGCATGTTTTTACCAACCCAAAAGCTCCCTTCACCTTAACTGCTTCATAACCTTCAGTGAAAACTTGTTTTATTGACATGCCAGACAAATCATTCCCACTCCTAGCTGAACTTAATCTCTAGCTCCTCTTCCCACAGGTGAGGGAGCGACTGATGCTTGCAACCCTCTCACAGCATAAGTAGCACCCAGGAGAGCAGCCCTTATCCAGAAGCTATACCAATACCTGCCTTTAGCCCCTGCATTAACATCCCAAGTACCATCTTACTACTCAGGAATTTCAGAAACTTCAGGAGTTCTGTGATAAGAGCCTGAAATAAGATCAAGTATATTCTACTTGACAATATGGAAACAGAAGCAGCATCTGGTCAACTAAAGGGAGGTAGAAGAAAAGCACACTTGTTTCTTGTGAATTTTCATTACAGAGGCCCAAAACAACAGACAGCCCTGGTGACAGGGCCTGGGTGGGGGTGGTCAGTGGCTTATAGCTGAAGATGAAGCCATTCCGGAGAATAAAGAGTCTCAGGAGGCGAGGGAATGGCTTATGCCAACTGGAGAAAGAGTTGAACCTTTTGCAACTGTTTGCTAGCCAATGGGCCAGCAATCGTTTTAAGAACTGAAGGAACTTCTTAATTTCTACATTAGTGAAGTGAATATCTCACCTCATATTTTCATCATGCAGATGGCTCCATAAGATTCAAAAGAATAGCGAATACTTTCACACATTGAACAATTATTTTTTAAAAGAGCTCATTATGATCTCCCTAGAACTGAGAGAGCAATGAAAATCTTACATACTGAGATTAGAGATGTTAGAATCAAAGATAAACTTAAGTCATCAAAGTTACAATCACAAGGCCAAGGACAGCACTGGGAAAGTCAACCTAAGAGGAACAGCAATTTGAGAGTATAATAGTTGTAAAATACTAAGATTGTCTGCAACATGCTCAATCATTTAAGGGTAGCATTTAAAAAAAAAAAAAACAGGCAGGGATGCTATCTTAACCAATGGTTCCTACAGCTACTCTACAGATGGAAATCCCACTAAACCATTTCTTAGGCTTCATCAGCAGTCTGATTATATTACATGTACATTACACTTCAGTGAATTTAAACATAGTTGACCACTTCTTATTGTTGGTTTTTGAATAAGGACCAAGAGACATTGGAAAAGAGAATGCCAATCCAAGCGCCTATTCTACCCATTGACTAGAGACAGTAGAGAAAATCAGGCCCAACACTGCCTCTCAATCTCTTTCTTAAAGGTTTTTTGTCCAGCTTTGACCATTTTAAAGCAATCCTTTACTAAACTAACACAATGGGACAGGCATTTGACGTAGTAGTTAGGGCACTGTTTGAGATTTTCACGTCATAGCCTAGTGCCTGGGTTCTAGACTCGACCGTACTTCCCATTCCACTTGCAGTAAACGTGTACCAGCAGACAGTAGTTCAAACTGGGTTCTTGCCACCTATGTGGGACACATGCACTGGATTCCTACTTCCTAGTTTTTGTTTTGCCCAGACGTATTTGTTATGGGTATCTGGGGCATGAACCAACACACAGTTCTGTTTATCTACCTTTTTAATAAATTAAAAACAGAGATATCAACTGCGCATGATGGGAACTTTTTGGAAAATCAAGGCAACTCACCAAATTGAGGGAGTTGTATACTAGGTCCAACTAAGACCACAAGGTGATAGATCACAAGGCTTCACTTGTCTCTTCAACAGAAAACATCTGGATCAAGAGTCTTGCCTTGTACAGTTTCTCCTGAGCTCTGAGCCCTGAGCAAAAAGTACCTACAATATACACATAGCATCCAGACTGACTGGAACACATCTGACCAGTATCAAAAATTCCTAGAAAGAATACGACAGTCATTCCCATCATGGAAATCAAAGGAGAGCTGCAAGTATTGTCAGCCAACCACGGACATGCACTGAAGCTCAATATACCCACTTCACAGGCACTACTTTGATTTATCAAAGTTCCTAATGCTAAGACTCAGGGACTACAGCTGTCTGGAAAAAAAAAATCCTATTTTCTCCCACCACCCTCATGTTGGTGATAGTTTGATGTGCAGTGCATGTGCAGACCAAGAATCTAGGATTCTAAGACAAAAGGAATGTTCTAATTCTAGGCTAATGATATTTAAAGTTTGGAGTCATCTGATGGGTAAAACTAAAGAGCATTTTAAATATTCTCTTTTCTTCTCTAACAGTTATTACATTTCCATACAAAGTCCCTTTCAGCATCTTAAAACACAGTTTTCTCTACAGTTTTCATTTATCAAGCTCTCTGAGGTCAACGACAATCCCTTTGCTTTTTTGGGTAAACGTAACAAAGTGTATAAGGAAGTTTAAGACTGTATACTTTCAAATAAGTGTTAATTTACTGATGCTTCTGCATATGACTTGAATGTGAATTTTCTTTCATTTTTCTCACATTTCTTGACCAAGTCATTAATCATACTTTTAAATTCCTTTCGTTTTTTCAGAAGAAAAGTTACAAAAGAAAGCCAGCATCAGAGTTGACTAGATTATTCTAAGGCAATTTTAACTTTCACATTTTACTCAGTTAATACTCAAAGGAGTTACCTCAGTCATCTAGACATCATGGTTCTCTCTCCCTACTGAGCTCCCTAGACATGACCTCCATTCCTCAGTGGACCAAAAAGTAATCAATTTCACTTTCTATACCGGTAGATCATTAGTCCTGATCCTCTATTTCCTTCTCCTTCAAACAGAGTCGAACAATCTTCTGCTTCATTCATTCTATTTTGGAGACTCTCCACTGTACTTTTAATTTGCTCCACTGTATTCTTCATTTCTGATATAGCAGCTTTCACTGATTAATTTCCAGTGAGACATATTCCTTGAATGCCTGCTTTACGTGCTTCTCATTGTCGATAAGAAGTTTTGTTACAAGTGTTTTGAATTCTGTGTCTCCGATTTTCTCGATGTCTTCCTCAGTGAACTCTGAGGTTGGATAGGGTTTTGCTTCTTTGCAGGGTTTTGCTCTCTCTGTTGTCTTTTGTCCTCTCCTATTTCCTGGAATGTGCCCTCTGATTCATCTCGACTAATGTTTCTCCATCTGATTTTGTCCTTACTCTCATCCACCATCTTGATTCTCTGAGATCCCACCCATTTTACTTGACAAATAGTACTTAAATTCTTCTGCACGTGAATACTATCCTAGTCATTGGAAATTCTTGCCCCTTTTCTGATCTTGGATTCATCATTTTACTCCAGCCATTTTCCCATTTGTACAATTTGTGTTTCAGACAAATAGCAGTTTTGATTCCCCTTCCCTGTTTTTGAAGCAAGTTGATAAACCAACTACATAATACTTGAGCTGCAAAACAAGATCCTGCCCATAACCTATTTAACATTCTACTCCAAAGAAAATATACTACTCATTATAATTTACCTACCCACACTCCTCTTCAAGATTGTACTCAATCTTGGAAATGACAAATCGCTCACTCTACTTCAAGGAAATATTTTCTCTATGTATAAGTCAGATTTTATCATAATAGTAAAACAAAACAAAACAATACGAAAACCTTCTGTGAGTATCTTTAAAAGGTAGCTCTGGTGAGGTACCGGTTCTGCCCATCACCACTACTGATTATTTTTCTTTGCTGTTACTATATTATCATATGTCATTTAGTTCTAACTGGCTGGGAACTCATTAAGGGAAGACATTTTATTCAACTTCGCACCTTAGACATTATATATTGCATAAACGTAAATGTTTGCTGAAGGGAGAGATTCTGGATTTAACTGTGACCTCTTCAAATAAACGTATTAGAAATGAAATGGAAAAACATAACTGCTTAAATATCTAGGGCATGAAAATCTAAGTCACGCCTTTTTCTTTAGGGTAGTACCATTATGATAATTAAACATACTGGGTGTTAAAAAGACTTTAGAATAAAAGTTAAAATTACAAATATTTAAGTTTAGAGCAATCACTGCCACAGCATCCATGACATGCTATGCTAGGATTTCAAACTAAAAAAAGGAAACACTGTAAACATTTAAGTTTGCAATTAAAAAAAAAAAATACTTTATCTCCAGGAAGTGTTTGTCATTATTGCTAACAAGTTTCCAAAGAAACATAATAATCTTTACATAATTTGTAACACAAATCAAGAATTGCTTCTTCAAAGCAATCTTGTAAAAAAGTTACTGCCATAAGAAAATTTGAACCTTCAAAACAAATTAATCTTCCTACACTCATAGAAATATCTGTTTTCTGTAGGATATTATTATTAGGTTCTCAACAAGATCATTTTTTGAAGCAGCTGAGGTGGACAAGGGAGCTATTCACCAGCCAGGAACACTGGGGTTTGTGACTAACCTTGGAACATCAAGAGGCAGTCTGGATCGTCCAGTGATCTCTCTGCTTTGAGTCTCTCTCTGGTTAAAAGTAACAGAACAGCATGCCGCTGACCTCAATACTATCATTTCTTTTTGCTTTCCTTGAATTGTAAATAACTGACCAAAACATAGAAAGATTCTATGTTAATGTCTTCTCCCTTGCTTTTTTTTTTAAGTTTTGTAACATAAAAACTTATTCTAACAATTGCTAACTTCATAAAAGAATTAACAAAAACTTTAGTGCAACACCTGGGTTCTTTTGGAGTACAAACATCCATGTATTCTCAAAGTGTGTCGCCCTGAAAATGTGGATGATGGCCGCAGTGTAGATTAATAAAATCATGTCTCTGTTAAGCATCTGCTCATTTAATTAATCTTGACAATTTTTCTTAACAATTGCAATAATGAAAGTATTTTAATATTATGAAGGCATTAATACGATGTGTCTCTCCAACAGTCATACAGATGTTGAAACTCTGATGCTTTAATGTAAATGGCTGATGGATTCAGGGTACAGACTGGATTTAACGGTGGTGCTTGCAGGTGGGTCCCGAGGTGGGGGTTTAGGACACTAGAGGAGTGCCCTTAGATGATGCTCATGAAAGGGCTGATTACTATTTGACTCAAGCTTTGCCTCGCTGCTCTCCTCCTGTTTCCTGGCTCATCATACAGATCACTCTCTGCAACTACTTTGTCCAGAAGATGCAGGACTATGAGAATGCCCAATCCTGAACTGTAACCATACTGTGGGCTGAAATAAATTGTTTGCTTCTTAAAAAGTTCCTCTCAGGAGTTTTAATTAATGAGAAGTGGACTAATATGATTATGCTGTATTTTATAAATATCAGTTAATAATGAAATCAGATAAAACTCCAGTATTACCAAAAATCCTGAATATTAAGTATGCTTAAAACAAAATCTAAATTCTAGAATATCATTATACAGTCCATTATTATACTACCAAAAGTGCAACAAGGTTGTTTTTGGTTTTTAAAAATGACAGCAAAATGCATCTTGGTTACTCACAGGCAAAAATATACCACAGGAAGAAATGCTATCTTCTCAGATCTGTGCCCATGGTTCTGATAGATCTCTATGTAATAACACTGTAAGCTACATTTGTTAATTAGTTCATTATGTTATATGCACTCCTATTTCACTTGTTTTTACACCTCACTGCAGGAGAACAGCCTATATTTGGAAAGAACAAAGGAGAAGACAAGTGGAAGAAATGATTAATACAAGCAATTAAAGGTTCCCAGTGAATCTGTTACACTGTTTCATCCTCTCTATGCAGAAAGCAGCAGCTCTCTTACCCTCTACAACTATGAAGCAAGGTTCAAAGCTAAAATGACAAGTACAAGAAATATGGGTTGAATAGTGTCCCCCAAATTCATGTCTACCCAGAACCTTCAGAAATTGACTTAGTAAAAAATGGCAATCTTTACAAATCGAATGAGTAGGGCCTGGCGCCGTGGCCTAGCAGCTAAAGTCCTCACCTTGAACGCACCAGGATCCCATATGGGCGCCGGTTCTAATCCCGGCAGCTCCACTTCCCATCCAGCTCCCTGCTTGTGGCCTGGGAAAGCAGTCGATGACGGCCCAATGCTTTGGGACCCTGCACCTGCGTGGGAGACCCGGAAGAGGTTCCTGGTTCCTGGTTTTGGACTGGCACAGCACCAGCCATTGCGCTCACCTGGGGAGTGAATCATCAGACGGAAGATCTTCCTCTCTGTCTCTCCTCCTCTCTGCATATCTGACTTTGTAATAAAATAAATCTTAAAAGAAATGGAATGAGTAAAGGATCTCAAGTTGGGATGATTGTGTAACTGATGATTGTAAACAGAGGAGGCAGTGACACAGACAAGGCAGTGATGAGAAAAAGGAAATAGAGATTGAAGTGATGTGTCCACAAGCCAAGCAATGCTAAGGATGGCAGAGAACCCCAAAAAGTGAGGAGAGAAATAGACAAACTTTTCCTTCAGAGGCTTCTCAAGCAAACAGCTACAAACACCATGATTTTGGACTTCCGGTCTGCTAAAAGGTGGCGAATGAAATCTGTTGTGTAAAGACTCCGTTGTGGTAACTGGTTATAATGACTGAAATACATGAACAAAAACTACGAAATCAAGATTTCATGGGGCAGATATGTGGTACAGATGTTAGAGCCTGCTTGCAAAACAAGTCCTGGGTTTGTGTCCAAGCTGCAATTGCAGTTCTGGTTTCCTGCTAACATGCAGCCTCGGAAGCAATAATAAGGGCCTGGTGGTTTATCCATGTCCTCCCACGGGAGACCTGACGTGGGATCCAGGGGCTAGGGATCTGAGGAATGAAACCACAGACAGCATCTCTCCTTCTCTCCCTCTCAAAGGAAATTGTTAAAAATTAACCTAAGATTTGTCTTGGGTTTTTTGTTTTGTTGTTTTTTGTTTGCTTTTTTTGCAAACTGCACAGATACAATCTGGATTCTGGGAACAGTCGGTAATTCTGTTTGCAGCGTTTGATTAGCTCCACACCTCTTCTTCCCACAGGTTACACGTCAGATTTTTAAATAACAAGATTCAGCACATTGCAAAAATTACTTTGCTTTATACACTGCTTAGATTTCTTTGCAGTGTATGGATCTGTAATGTTAAGCAATCGTTCAGAATGCATATTCTGAAGTCTTCATCCCTCAGAATTCACATCTGAAATCTTTTTGTAATGTCCTGCCTCAGGTTGCAAAGTAAGGTGCAGCAGAGTTTACAGCCTACAGCCTAAAGCTCCAAGAACTGTTCCTTTTGGGTGAGGCTGTCCTGGTTGCTTGACATTAGCTATGGCTCACAAGTGACACTGACAGAACTGCTCGAGTAGTTACTTCAAATCTGTAGCCAGCCAGAAATCTGCAAACACTGTGAACTGTTGGTTTCTTGAAAAGATTAATGCGGTATTGATGCCACGTTCAGTCTGGTAACCTCCAAGAAGATATAGAGGGCTTCCTGATGTAGTTTTCTTCCTCATCATCATCTATCAGCCCAAAGCAGCAGCAGATTCAGGAAATGTGTGCAGCTCGGTATCTCAAAAAGCAATCTGCAGTTGCAAGAAGTGCCGCTGTGCTCAGTGTTCTTCAGTGTCTTTCTATAGAATCCCTAATCCTTCTAGTGACTTTGGACATGCTTTCTGAACCATGTTGTTGCCTTCCAAAATAGTTAATATTGTGGGCAATCACCCCAGGGTCTCTGCCTGCTATCTCATGGGTGTGGCTTACAACCTACCTGCACATGACCTGAGGCACAGTGTTTCAGCTCTGTATATGGAACGTGACCTTTGGCATGACTGGAGCTCAGGTCAGGGGGGACTGATATCATTTATACTATCATTGTTGAGCAGGGAGAGGTGGGGGTGGGGTGTGAAATGACTGTTGGAAAATGCTCTGCTGTCCTCTCCTTCCTTAACCTTTAAAAACTTGGAATGTGTGCTAAATAAATGGACATCCCTCACTAGTTTGTCTCTGATGGTTCTTGTGGTTGAACACCACCATTGCCTCACCCTTGGTGGTCTCAGGGCCTGCTAGCAGGTTTCCCCACATTAATAATTACACTACAAAATGATTAACCTCACAACACCACATTGGATTCTCACATTTCAAGTTCTAACTCCAATTCCATCTATATAAGTCTTGGAAATAAACTGGTATGATTCAAACACTTGGCTGCTCATCAGTTCCTCAGGCTTGCAAAGAACAACATTAGTATGGTCCAGTTCTATTTCATTATACCTTCTTATGCTAGAAGCGTTAACTTGTTTAATAAAAAAGATTTTATAATTCTACCATTTTAGCAATTATACATGTGAATCTACACATAGATTCTAATTTAAAATATAAAATTAGTTTTTATTATATTTGGCTTATATTCATTCAAAATTGTTTATAGTTGCTACTTATATCAGATGCCTACTGACAATCTAATTAGATCACTGAAATGTAATAAAATCACAGGCAATCTTGCAGCCATAGCTTTTACTCCAAAATCTACCCACAGAACCTGTGCTACACAGCCAAGAGACATTTTTTATTATTTCCTTACACGGAAAAAAAAATCTACCCATATCTCCTTTCAGGTTAAGAAACAAGCAATTCAGGGTGACAAGCTTTTATCAGTTACTTGTTTATATGTAAATTACAAAGAAACAAAATACATGGATTTAGTGAGTAAAAGAAAAAAGGTAAAACAAAAACGTGGTACACTGTGGTATAAATGAAAACATTTGGAAATGCTATCTAGGAAATTCTGTTGATCTAAACCTGAACTTGAACATGAACACTTCTAAATATGTTCACTTAAAATGCCTTCATATTCACTTAATTATGCTTTATTTATATGTCACACCTATTGAAAAATGGAAGGTATAACTACAATTACTTACAATTACGTGATAAAAAATTGATCATTTGCAGAACAAACTTTGATGCTCCTAAATTGATTGCTAGGGAACATAACAATACCGTATATTGGTCTACAACTGCTTCTACATTTGACCTGGAAAAGTGTAACATCTTTCAACTTAAGCTACTCTGTTCTATAAGCAATGAGCTCTGAGCAAACAAGAAACCTGTCTTAAAGTGAGTGTATTAGTTTGCTAGCATTGCTATCAACAAAATACCACAGGTTAAGCAGTTTACATTGTAGAAATGCCCATTTCAGAGTTCACATTCAAGGTGCCAGAAGCTCTAGTGTCTGAAGGCTTTTCCCTTTGGCTTGCAGATGATCGCTTTCTCACTGTGACTCAAGTGGTCTGTTCTCAGTGAATGTAAACATCTAGTGACTGAGAGTACAAAATTTCTCTGCTTTAAGGACCTAAACACGCATTAGGGACTACCTGAAGACCTTACTTTCACCAGTGAATTCATACCTACAAAGAAAAATTGTGGTGCAGTGGTTACGCTGCTACTGAGGAGGCCAGCATCCCATCCTGGGGCACTAAGCTTGAGTTCTGGCTGCTGCACTTTTGATCCAGCACTCAGAGTGCATGGGAAAGCAGAGAAAGACAGCCCCAAAGCTTAGGCTCATGCATGGCACACCTGGGAAACCCAGATTCAGTTCTAGGTTTCTGATTTCCAGGACCCTAGCCGTGTAGCTCTCAAGATTGACAAGGAATTGGAAGTTCTCTCTGTTTCTCTCTGAATATAGGCCTGATACTCTACGTTCAACAATAAATAAACCTTTGAAAAGATATTCTAAGATACTAGAAGATAGAACTTTATATACGAAATGATCTTGGACCCTTCACTGACAATTCAGTAAGACCAATATTTCATATGGCTGTTATCTGCAAGTTATTTTACCACGAACACTCTCACCAGTATTATTCCCTGTCAATTTATTATATAGTACATAGGCAGAAATGTGTAAACTAGTGCATTTTCATGAAACTTTCATGATCTACAACTGATCTGAAGCATCAAATGAATTATATATCTTGCAGAAATTATGAAGCCCTCACTCACAGCTTCCCTGACATAATGGCACCAGTATGACATTAACTTTGGTTAACTATGTGCAGGGGGATTAAAAGAGAAACTGAATGAACAACTAATACAGAATATTCAGAATATATATAGTATTTGCTAATACATTTTAATTGGCATTTTTGGAAAGCTGTAAAGCAAGAAGGTTAATAGAAGCTTTTGAAAACACTGTCTGCTTGTTACAGCAAATTCATTTGAAATTTTCAAACATGATGCAGTTTCCAGGTGGCAGCCACCTGGAAATTAAGTGTTTTGCTTGCTCACAGTAGGTGAATAAAAGATAAACATTTGGTATTTAGTAAGGCATTTATCATAAAATGCTGGAAATGCACAACACAAATATTTGGGTCAAACCAAGGAGTCGCTAGCTAAAAGCAGACAATTAAGAGTTTTAAGAGCACAGAGGTCTATAAAAATGGAGTGGATAAACGAAAATGAAGATAAATAGAATGTTCCTTAAAACTAGAAATACAGAAATAGAAAGATGATAAAAATTAGAAATACAGGTAATCACTGAAGTCTGTGTGGTAATACACTGACTACTGCTCCCCAACACCCCTCCCCATAAGGTTAACTCCATAGCCAAGCAGTTCAAGAAATCATTTGGAGTCTAGAGCTGCAGTTCTTCAGTAGTAATAGACTAACTTCTGGAAAACTTGTGGACAGAGCCTTACAGAATATACAGCGCTTAAAGTGATACACCTTGCACATATTCTACGTTCCCTGAAGACAGAGAAAAGTAGGGAATATTGCTGACCATGTGGCTACTTTTCACAGTTGTAAGTGAAGCAAAATACACTATGCCTTTTTTGAGCTGAAGTGATGAAGGATGAGAGAGAGAAAATCCAGAGAACGGTGGCCACGGAAAAGTAAATGGAATCTGGGGAGAGAAATTGAGGGTAACAAAATCAAGATGCCTTTTTCTGTGCTGTGCTATGACCCTGCTAACTATTCAGGATGCAAGTGGAGATGGCATTAGCTACTGAATTACAAATGTAGAACTTGAGGGGAAAGTCAATGTACATTAATAAGTAATTAAGATAATGATGGTGTATAAGTCACTGGTAATGGAAGAGACAACCTAAGCAGAAATTGCAGGTAGAAAAAAAGAAAGATTTAGTGTAAGGTTATTAACCATAACAAGTAACAGAAAATACAGAGGGAGGAAAAATACAGCATACTTATATATACTTATATACATAAGGAGGAGAAGCCAGCTGTGAATGAGGTAGCCTGAGTTGTATCACAGTCGGGATTAAAAAACAGTGAAAAGACAAGCACAATTCCTACTGTAAAGTAACCACAATAGCAGCTTTTTAAATAAACACGAAAAGCATGAGTTCCACGCTGGAATGGAAGGACACATTTAGCCTTCAGAAGCAAAACACGGGGCATCATTTTAAAAAGGGTTCATCAAGGTGATACTGGAAGATTATCTTCATTTTTTTAAATATACTAACCTCCAAAACATACAAAAAATGCATTTTGTCATACTTCATGATTATTCATAAAATAGCATCTAACAATGAAATAGATCTTCATACATGAGCCAATTAGCTTTAAATGTTTAAATAAAGGAAAAATGCATTCAGCCTCTAGAAACCCATAAAAGAAAAAGAAGTACCACAATGATATACAGAAATGACCCAAAATATTTTCATGGAACTAGAACAGATAAGTTGTAAGCTATTATCTCTTAGGAACAAAGCTGTACTAATGAAGTAGAGTTTTGAAACTTGTCATACGGGTAGACTCATTAGTTGCAATGAAAGTTCCTCCTGTTGATCTACGTTGTTATGAGTTAAAAACAAAGATAGTTTCTAATTTACAAGATAGCTGAGAACTGAAATGCAGAAACTTTTAAATGACATATAAGCACACTGAACTCCACCAATGCCAAAAGACTTATTTCATTCAACACATTTCATTTCCTCCTATAAAATCTCATTTGCTAGTAGGTTAATAAAATCATAAAGGGAAGTTATACTCTTCAATCCACTACAATGCAAAAAAATATTTCAGTGAAGGTTTTTTGACTTCATAAAGTATGAAGTTGGGCACGGTGGCCTAGCAGCTAAAGTCATGGCCTTGAATGTGCCGGGATCCCATATGGGCACCAGTTCTAATCCCAGCAATCTCGCTTTTCATCCAGCTCCCTGCCTGTGGTCTGGGAAAGTGGTTAAGGATGACTCAAAGCCTTGGGATCCTGCACGTGCGTGGGAGACCCACAAAACACTCCTGGCTTCTTCAGATCTCCTCAGCTCTAGCCCATTGTGGCCACTTGGGAGTGAATCAGTGGAGGGAAGATCTTCCTCTCTGTCTCTCCTCCTCTCTATATATGTGACTTTCCAATAAAATAAATCTTTAAAAAGAATATGAAGTTGGCTGCTCCTAAGAAACGCATTAAGGTATCTGCTGATCCATACACATACGTGTGCCTCCTCTGTAGCAGATGGAAACTAAATAATCCATAGCCCCAGAACATCCCACTGAAACACCAAAAAGAAAGCAAACAAAAATTATCAAATCACTAAGCTACAACTTCTATGCATGTTTCTATGAAGGTCAACTTTTTAACAAGTAAAAATTTCATGATATTTGTGTAGAATATGAAATCAAATGAGTTAACACACATACTCCAAAACTCGTTTTGCAGCAAAAACAGTTCTAAAAAAATTTAAGTATACTATAAACAAACACATATGAACAGGTAGGTGCCATGTACTGTTCAGTCTTACAACTATTAAGCAAACTAGCCGAAAAGGCACAAGCTGACTATCTGAAAGTGCTCACACTGACTGCATCCTTGCTAAGTTGTAAAACTGAAATGAACTATTAGTTACTCAATCATTGTCTCCCCAGAGGAAGCATTCCACACACCTCAGTGGGAACATTTTCTCTCACTTCTCTGCCACTTAGCAAACTTAACATTTGTCAAAAATATCTACTGATAAATTTTTTTCATTTGGTTCACACAACTCTTCCAAGATTTCAGAAATTCCACTCTAGGCAAGTCAATCACTGCAAATTCGTGAATTGATCAGTCCACAGCTGACTGAGGCATTATTGAGTGAATTTTAATGATCTGATTCCATTCATTTCTATGCCATTTTTGTCACACATAAAAATAATGTTTAAAAAAATAAATCTGATTTTCTCTTGTTAAACACCATTGAAATACCTACTCAAATATGTGTGTATATATTTTTTATGTTAAGATAGCACAGGGGCAAAGTAACACTGCAAAAAGTTTAGGGGATTTATTGAAAAAAAAAAAAGTAAAAAGCTTATTTTTGAAAATAATATTTTAAAAGTCCAAACTGGATTTTCTCCAACAGGTCATATGAAACATGTATTCTGAAGAAACGAGCATCTCAGGACAATGTTTAGAGGAACATATCATGCCAACATATCTTGGCACACAAAGTGCAACAACTCTATTTCATAGAACAAGCAGAAATACTCCTCACAGGTGTCAGGACTGAGGAAGGACGTTTGAAAAGAAGGAAACTTCACTTCAATACAGGAAAAAAATGGGCCCGGCGGCGTGGCCTAGCGGCTAAAGTCCTCGCCTTGAATGCCCCGGGATCCCATATGGGTGCCGGTTCTAATCCCGGCAGCTCCACTTCCGATCTAGCTCCCTGCTTGTGGCCTGGGAAAGCAGTCAAGGACGGCCCAAGGCTTTGGGACCCTGCACCCGCATGGGAGACATGGAAGAGGTTCCTGGTTCCCGGCATCGGATCGGCGCGTACCGGCCCGTTGCAGCTCACTTGGGGAGTGTAACATCGGATGGAAGATCTTCCTCTCTGTCTCTCCTCCTCTCTGTATATCCGGCTTTCCATAATAAAATCTTTAAAAAAATGTAGGAAAAAGATACGATCCTCAAAATTACAAAATTTCAATGTTATGAAGAAAATAAACTGATTATAAAATAATCTGACGTCACTAATGATGTGTGGTCAACATACAAAACATGCAAACACTCCACACTTAGTTTTCTCCCTAAAAGTACAAAAAAACTAATTGTTTGAATCTAAATAACGCAGTTTCTACGGAATGATTTTGAGAAATAAATGAAAACTGAATTTTTAATGTGGTGAAAAAAAATACATGTAAGTTGTAATAATCAGATTAACAATAGCTCCTATTCTTTCTAATGAGCCTTTACAAACTGATCTGGGTCCACAGTTAAAACTGCAAGTTTGCATGATGAAGAAATACATGAAAACTCTGGCAGTGTGGTATCGACTAGGACAAAGAGATCCCAGATACATCGCAGGACACAGATTTGGAACTGAGTCAGGGTGGGGGTGGGGACGTGCAGCGTGCAGCGACACCTGAGCATGCATAGCTGCTTCTAGACTCAGGAACCCAGGCATCACTCAGTGTTTCTGAATGACACCCAATGAAGACAGCAGCTCCCTAACCACGTTTGGGGAGGGTAAGGAGCAGAGTGAGGCTGGCCGGTATCCATACACTTCAGCCAGAAAATGGTATTTTTAAATGTAAACCCTCACTATAAAACAAAACAAATTAACATCAAAAATAAAATCATTAACAACTCACAGAATCAACATGCCACAAATTTCTCCTTAAAAGTGAAAATGCTGAGGAAACATAAACTACGTTGTACAAATAAAAGTCATTTTCTTTTAGAACCAAACAGCACATCGATAAATATTTTTTTTAGTCACACAAACCTCTGCTGGCTTTGTCTACATGCTCCAAGTCATCCACAAAATTCAGAATATCAGGGTACTTCTCTTCACATATTTGTACCAGGAAATGAAGCAGTGTGGTTTTCTGATCTGCTGATTTGGTGTCCTTCAACTAAATGCATAAAAAGGAGGAAAAGCACAAAGTCAAAAAATCTTGATAAGATACATGCTTAAGTAATACTAATACTCTTCTTGGCTGTTGTGAAATAAATGAAGTGCAAGAGCAATAATTTTGTTTTGAAAAAATTTTAAATATTTAAAATGCTACATTTATTTATTCTTTATCGAAATTATTTATTCTTTAAAAGGAACAAGACTAATCTGAATCAAAATGGGATGTTTTACAGGAACAGATGTCAGCAAAATGTCTAGTCAAAGAAATAATCTGCAAACATATCTAACAGTGCTTAAATGTACCTAGTCACACACGCACTTATCAGCACGTACATACTCATAGAACACCTATTACATATTCTACAAAAGTAAAAGCAAAAAATAAAAGTCCAACAAGCTGTTTAGTAAAAACAAACCACAGAGAACTAAGATGTATTTTGCCCTGGATTGATAAAGAAAATAATGAAATGAAGCATCAAGTGCATCTGCGAGGACAGGACATCTGAACTGGCCCTTTAAAAACAAGAAGCTGTGGGCCCAGCGGCGTGGCCTAGCGGCTAAGGTGCTCCCCTTGAACGCCCCAGGATCCCATGTGGGCGCCGGTTCTAATCCCGGCAGCTCCACTTCCCATCCAGCTCCCTGCTTGTGGCCTGGGAAAGCAGTCGAGGACGGCCCAGTGCTTTGGGACACTGCACCCGTGTAGGAGACCTGGAAGAGGTTCCTGGTTCCCAGCTTCGGATTGGTGTGCACCGGCTGTTGCGGCTCACTTGGGGGGTGAATCATCAGATGGAGGATCTTCCTCTCTGTCTCTCCTCCTCTTTGTACATCTGACTTTGTACTAAAATAAATAAATCTTTAAAAAAAATAAATAAAAACAAGAAGCTGTGCAATTAGGGAAGGAGAGACTCAATAGTGCAAGATCCCAGGCAGATGGAGTAGGATGTGCACAGGACTAGAGATGAGGAACAACAAGGTAATTCAAGCAGCATAAATGACTCTAAAAGTATGTACGTATTGGGAAGACAAGTGGGACAAAGACAGAAGACTAGAACACAAGATATATATATGCGCCATACAATGGAAATAGGATTTTGATTTTGAAGCAATTAAAGTTTTTAAGCTGTATAAATGATATAGTGCAGGTGTTATACTACAGCTACCAAAACAAACTTATGATAGTTCAGCAGCTAAAGTCCTGGCCTTGTATGCGCTGGGATCCCATATGGGGTGCTGGTTCTAATCCTGGCAGCCCTGCTTCCCAATCCTGCTTGTGTCCTGGGAAAGCAGTCAAGGATGACCCGAAGCCTTGGGATCCTGCACCCACATGGGAGACCCAAAAGAAACTCCTGGCTCCTGGCTTCAGATCAGTTCTGCAGCTCAGCTCTGGTCGTTGCAGTCACTTGGGGAGTCAATCAGATGGAAGACTTTCCTGTCTCTTCTTCTGTCTATCTGACTTCCCAATAAAAATAAATCTTAAAAAAACAAAAACAAACTGTTGTCTGTCATACCAGCATCCCATTTCAGAGACTTAGCTAGAATTCCATCTGCTCTGCCTCAATCTAGCTCCCTAGTCATGTGCCTGGACAATCAATTAATGATGGTACAAGCAGTTGGGAGGCCAAGATGGAATTTCAGATTCTGACTTAGATCTGGCCCAGTCTGGCCGTTACAACCATTTGAGGAGTGAACCAGCAGATGGAAGACCTCTGCATTTCTGTGTCTTTCAGTACATAAAATGAATGTTTAGAATCATGACCTGATAGGTACATGTTACAAAGTTCACAGCTGCAATGTGGATAAATGATTAGAACAAATTAACATGAGGAGCCGTTTCAAAGACTGTAGCAGTAATATAAACAGGGAAAGTGTCTGTGCTGAGGCTGTGTCCTGGGAGTGTGCACAATGAGACTGAGTGTGCCAGAATACCACATGATGTTTGTTTAGATAAGCCAGAATGAAAGGGAAACAGATGGGACCGGCAAAGGAGATCATTGTAAAGCTTTAAGCAATACTTATGTGAAAATATTCCACAAAAACACATTTCTTTAAGTGAAGAACAATGTTACTCCACATTTTTTCCCCACCCATTCCACCCAAGGATTTTTCACAGACATGTTTTCTCTCAACTGTACTTGGAAAGCTACACGACACAGGTAAGCTTAATTTGTTTATGTTCTGCATAGTCTTGCTTCCTAAGCCAAAATCAATATGGTGAGGAGATTTTTGCTCCTAAGAACAAACTTCCCACATACCAAGGATAATACTCATGATGTGGAGAATATGGTAATAGACCTTAATGAATAAAGTGGTACAGCAACACAAAGTTGAGCGTGCCTTATTCTCAAATGCATTTAGCTAAGCAGATTAAGATAATCATGTAACCAAAATGCAAAAAAAGAGGATGCCAATAGAAGGCTCCCAGGGGGTGAATCCAATCTGAAATGGCTAAGAAATAAGATCAGAAGGTAAAAAGGAAGCTAAACTGAAAGCTTTCTGTGGAGACTTGGGTATAGAATGTGACCTACAGAGGAAGTTAATATACAAGCTGGTCAAGTTCCCCATCACTGAGGAACCATTCAGAACAGATGCACAAATGACCAAAAAGTGTCATGTTTCTCATATCAAGAATTTAATTCAGAGCTAGAAATTCCTGGCATATGTAACTGTGCACAGCTTTATTTACTTGCTTTCTTTCCAACAATTTCCCACTTTAAAGTAGGTTCAACTACACATACGAGAGAACTTCAAAAAGTTTAGGGAATTTCAAAAATATTTTGTACCAACTTTAACATTTTTAATTTCTAATTTTCAATGAACTTTTAAAAGTAATATTCTCATGTATACACTGCCATGTACAATATTTTTTAAATACTATGTTAAATATTATACCACTGATGCAAAAATATTAAATGACACCTAATCCATGATAATGGAAAAATGAGATAAACTGCATGACCACATAGAAGTCTACTAATATAAACATAACTTATGCAAACTGTTATAGCCTTGTGAACACAGTTTGTTTCTTATATGATTATATATGTAATAGGCTGAAAGGCCACAATGGCTTACTCATTATGCAACTCAAGGATGGCTCCCGGGACTCCACAAGACTATATATATATATATATATATATATATATGTGTGTGTGTGTGTACATGTATATATGCCTATATATATGTACACACACACACATATACACTTATTCTTTTAAAAACCTTGTTTAAAATGAAGAAATTTCACAACATTTAACCAAGCATTTTAAAACAGTATACTTCACAGTTGCCATTATTGCCAAATTGTCACTAACATGTATGGATAATCTGGTAATGCCTAAAACACATCACTACCTAGTTGTGACAGCCACGGGCAAGTTACCAGACCTTAATTTTCACACAAATTAAATAAGAAAATAGAACTGAACATAGAAACAGAATTACAAATTCAATTTCTACACGAAACATATTAAATATACATTAATGGATATCTAAGTGTCAGTGGACATTGATAAAATATAACTTTTTAAAGGAGAATAAAAATGAATAAACTTCTTGTAATATCAGTTCAGATGTTATTTTTGCTTGGGTCAGTTGAAATCTTTCTGGAAGGTTGTTTTTACAAATAAAGCTGATAACATTAGATCAATATAAGTTTCCTATCAGAACTCTCAAATCTCATTTGGATAAGTACATCAGAAAACCAGAAAATTGAAAAAATACAAAAGACTTCTCTTGTATAGCCAAGAGCTATCATAAAATCTTATTTTTGTTACAAAGCCATCCTTTCTAGTAGTGGCTATTTCGGGGCTACTGTTGGTACAGTACAAACTTAGCAGCCCATGGTAGCCATCTGCACTCTTCCTTACTATGTTTCTTTAATGACAAACTAGAAAAACAGCCAGTAGGGAATGATGACAGGGCAACATCTACCTTTAGAACAAGAAACACCTGGAAAGAATTATTTGGTAACTTTTGTGAACTTGCTAAATAGCCAGTAACTGCTAAGATAGGTATAATATCTACATCCAAACAAAAACATTTAGGTCAATCTAGATTATCATGTGTAGAAAAAAAAAATTCAGAATTACAATTTTTGGAACACAATACAGTTCAGTTAATTGCCAGTTGAATAATGTTAAATACTCAGGCCAAATATGGCATCATGTTCTTTAGAGACAATATAAAAGATATGGTAATTCAGAGATGAAGGTACTATTATGGGCTAGTATTGAAAACTTCAACTGATTAGCATGTTTTTAGCAGTCTAACATTACAAAACATACTCCTGAACTGCTAATAAAAACAACTATCCCAGCATCTCCAAATTTGCAATTAAGAATTGTGAGATGGAAAAACAAAAATCCATTTTAAAATACACAAATTTAAAACTAAACCTAGTAAATCATGAAAAGTTCAGGTAAGTATTTTGTTGTTCGTGAACGGTGTCTCACTAACAAACACCATGTGATTCTTCTCACAGCTCTTCAGCAGATGGAGAACTTTACATTGTAAGATTCTCAGGAAACATTTTACAGTGCTGCAAAAGTATTCTTCAGGCTGAATTGACTATTTCCTTCCTCCCTTCACTACGTCATTAAAAAATACAGTCTTTACTTGCTATTTGTTCTGTTTTTGATAAACATTAACAATAGAAAGGGCACATTCTCTTGTACTATTCCTCAAATTTGTTAATCAGTAGCTGAGCTAGGACATGGAAAGCTTGGAAGGCGGGGTTAATTTTAATGAACATGAGGAACTTAACACCACTTTGTGATGCTAACTCTTGGGGCATAGCACAAAACTAAAATGTTTGCTTTAAAGATCTGTTCAGGTGAAGCATATGCTTTTTTTAAAATTTCAACAGAAATTGCTTGACAAGTTGCTTTTTTGAAAGTGTCAAGAGATTTGTCTTGCTGATGAGTATTCAAGACTGTTAAGCAGGAATTCTTATTTATGCTTTGTTTCTTTAAGGTACATTTAATGTGGTATAAATGTCAAATAAACAATAAGATGGATGGAGTTATTCTAACCACTCTGTTCATTCCGGACAAAATAATGTCAAAAGCTGATCCTGTAATAAATCATGACCTAGTTGTCAGTCTGGAGCAAAATTCGCTTGTAGACAAAATACAAGACTTTGGAATTTTCTTACACTATTTTTGCAAATTTGGATGACCTTTAAAACAGGAATTTTTCCATTAGTCAAAGAAAAATATTCGTAAAGTGAAAATTATTTGTTTGGTGACCTTTGGTGATTTTCATAATCCAAAAACTTACTCTTCAAATAGTGAAAATTTTAAGAACTGCAGCTCTGGATTGCAGGTTCCTGGTAAAGGAACAATGGAAAGCAGTGGTAATGGTATCAGTAATTTGCTTCCTGTGACATACTAGGAAACTTGGATTAATTTTCTACATTAGAGATTCAGCAGGAGGAAGAGACAGAAATGTTCTACACCCTGGTTCACTCCCCACATGGCAGCCATAGCCATAGTCAAATGCATCATTTTTTTGGAACATATTGAGGATTTTTCTTCTTTATGCCATTAATATGACAATTAATATTGTCTTTAAAAGGTAAATTGATGACCCCTGCGTGGTTATCTAGTGGCTAAAGTCCTCCCCTTGCATGGGCAGGAAACCCATATGGGCACCGGTTCCTGTCCCAGCGGCCCTGCTTCCCATCCAGCTCTCTGCCTGTGGTCTGGGAAAGTGGTTAAGGATGACTCAAAGCCTTGGGACCCTGTACCTGCATGGGAGACCCACAAAACACTCCTGGCTTCTTCACATCTCTTCAGCTCTAGCCCATTGTGGCCACTTGGGGAGTGAATCAGTGGAGGGAAGATCTTCCTCTCTGGCTCTCCTCCTCTCTGTATATCTAACTTTCCAATAAAAATAAATAAATCATAAAAAAGGTAAATTGATTTGGCCTTATAGACCAGTAACAGAGTGTTCCACCTGGTCATATTTATTGGAGGAAAAAATATACAGATCAGTAAATGTTTGGTAGAATTCATTGGGGAAACCATGTAGATTTGACTCTGCTCATCACTGATTTAATTACTAGGATAAATTAAGAGGATTATTTGGATTAATTTCTTTTTGCAGTTCGTGATACATCTTAGAATGTTCATTTAAGGAGCTGGCTCATTTCATCTACATTACAAAATTTGAGGATACTGATTCTTTCGTAAAATTCCTTTGCTAAGTGATGTTCAAATGCTAACGGGAAATGTGCTATCATGGCTTTAGAGATGGATAGAAGATGCTGTGAGATGGACCTCGCTGGAGAAAGAGGTTAAGTCTGGAGGTATAGTTAAGTTAGTGAAGACATTCCTGGAAGGCACAGAGAAAACCACCACTAGCAGGTTCTCAAGTGGTGATTTCCCATCCTTTACAAAAAAATTGTCACATTCCAAATCATTAAGCTCTGATTGATACAGGGAACAAACACAAACTTGTTTAGTACTTTACCCTGAAAACAGCTGCACTCTCCAAATGAGCACCATTTCACAGATATTGTGTATTATAGGGCATTTTTCAAGCATCACTTAGCTGAACTACTAAGTTACACACAGGATTTATGGAATTGTATTATTTCATTTGCCTCTGAAAATGAACACCTCATTATACTAAGGAATGAAGTCACTGCGTCAACTTCTCTCTTCTGGTTTGCTTATTAAATTTGACATCTGTTTGTACCAATGTACTTCACCAATGCTGGATCTATTGCTCAAAGCCAACTATGATCCCATTAGCCATTATATTCTTGGCGCTGCTGAACAAGCATACGTAACTACTACTGGTCAAGTTTACTGTGAGAATGCTAATGCTGCATATTTTCTTTTTTAAAAAAATGCAGCAACAAATCATGGCCTTGATTTGGAAAAAGGGGGATGGAGTAAACAACAAGGTTGCTAAAACTCATGGAATGAGAAATCTTAATATTGTATTTTTAATTCGGAAAATATATTAGGAGTCTTATTTAAATCAGGAAAGGTAGGTAGGCAAACTTCATCTTAGATGCTGCCTCAAATGGATAGTAGCTATCCATATGAGTGGTGTTATAGAGGATTCCATGGTTGCATGTTTGAGGAAAAGAGTTTGAGAACAGCAATGCTTATTATTGGAGATGAAATTATAGTACATAAGCAACACACTGGTGGTGCAAGAATCAAACTAATCTCTTTGATATTAAATTAAAAGTACAATTCTAATTTTCAATGCTTTGTAGCACTGAAATGCAAAGTTGATGTAGAAAGTGATCAAAAACATGACTTAATAAAGTCAGACACTTCTTACTAAATTATATAGACAAAAATGTGTTACTGAGTATTTTAAAGCTAAGTATTTCAAGGGGTTAAACATTTCCAACAGTTTCATGTTGCTTTGGAAATCAGCACTTCTGTGATCTTAATTGGCTGCATGTAAAATAAGAATGGCATTTGTTATTTGCATATCTTTGGCCCATAAATACTTTACTCTCAAAGGGTGCCAAACTCTACTAGTATGATTTTTGCCAATCTGATAAAAGATTTTAAAAAAATCCCTCAGAAACACACTGAATGCAGATGGAACAATAGATTTGTTTGGCAGAGATCTTTCCTCAATTTCAAAGAGTGAAGGAAAAAGTGATACAAATGGATCAGACTTTCTGAAAAACAAAAAACCAATATCTAGTATTTACCTATTTGATTAACAGGCAGATGATGAAACTGTCCCTGTTCAAGATAAACGCTTACAAGACCACTCAGGACACTATCCTTCAACTAGCTTCACTTACGCTATGTGTCAGCAGTTTAGATTCCGTTTTAAAGTTTTCTTCATCAGAATAACGCTCAGTTTGGCATGAAAGACAAGCAGCAGTTCTTGAAAATATTTTTACCTCCATCCTTAAGCAAACAGCAAGGTTGTTTATTTTTTATTTTTGTTAGTTTTCATTTTTTTCTCCCAATGTTTGTTTGTTGCTCCAAACGATCAATTGGAGATACAGAAACAAGGAAGAACACACATAAAGTGGTTCTCAGTATTAAAATCACCTTAGACGCTCTTAAAATAAAAAGAAAAAACCACTAATGAGAATCTACATCCACACATTATATGTTAGTTAGATTGGTATGCAGACTTAGAGATGTTGATATTTTTAAAGGGCACTGCAACCTGAAAACCCATGTTATCCAAGAAAGAGCTGCTCACAATTTACACAAGCTACTAACACTGGTGGAGTGAGTAAAGAACAATGAAAATGCAATGTTGTTATTGTTGCTGAATCAACTTTGTCACAGCTTTGGGGAAGTTATTCAAGTGTTTGTTAGTCTGGGGTTCTAAACAAATATTCGGAAGATATGACAAGAAATTCATGCAGCAGCAAAGAGAATTTAGATCTCCCTCAACCCCCCAAAATTCTGGCCTGCCACTGCCTGCCTTTGAAGCATCTAACACTCAACTTCACAGAACCAGTACTAAGTTGTACCATTTGATGGCTTCAACTGTGCAATGAACTCATTACATATTCTACTGCCACTGAGAATAGAATGCTTCCTACAAAGTTTCAGTATGAATAAATTCAATGTGGCAATCAATAGATAGTTCTGTAATCTTTCCAAAGAATGAAAAATTATCAAAAAATTTAGACTGGGTGAGTATAAATTTTGCATCTATTATCCAAATATAAAAAATCAGTTTATATAATTACCTAAAGCAAAGACCTACATGATCTTCTTGTATTAATCAAGATATTTTGCTATTTGAAAGTCACACATCACACTAGACATTAGCAAATATAACAAAACAATGGTTGTAGTCATTGTGTGACTTGGTAATATCTGTTTCTTAAAATTATATAAAATAATGATCAAAGGGCCTGGCATGGGAGCCTAGTGGTTAAATCCTTATATTGTATGCACAGGGATTCCTTATGGGCACCAGTATGTGTCTCAGCTGCTCCACTTCCCATCTAGCTTTCTGCTTGTGGCCTGGGAAAGCAGTGGAATATGGCCAAAAGCCACAGGACTGGACACTCACATGGGGGACCCAGAGGAGATTTCTGATTTCCTGGCTTCAGACTGCCTCAGTTGCATCCACCGTGGCAGCTTAGATAGTTAACCAGTGTGTGGAAGTTCTTTCTCTCTGTATATATGCCTTTGCAACAAAAATAAATAAATCTTTAAAAAATACATATTGTGGGCCAGGCATGATAGGTTAGTGGCTAAAGTCCTCCTCACCTTACACATGCTGGGATTCCATATGGGCGCCGGTTCTAATCCCGGCTACTCTGCTTCCCATCCAGCTCCCTGCTTGTGGCCTGGAAAAGCAGTCAAGGACTGCCCAAAGACTTGGGACCCTGCACCTGCATGGGAGAACTGGAAGAAGCTCCTGGCTCCTGGCTTCAGATTGGCTCAGCTCCAGCTGCTGGGGCTCCTTTGGGAGCAGGAAGAGGATGGCGGATCTTCCTCTCTGTCTCTCCTCCTGCCTGTTTATGTGACTTCCCAATAAAAATAAATTTTAAAATAAATAAATATCTCTTTCAATATATTGCTGAAATTTTATGGTTGACCCAATTGCTTGGTTACCGAGAATGCTGTTCTTCAATAAAATAAATATAATTTTTTTTAAAAGGCAAATATCCAACAGACTAACAGATTCTCTTAGAGAACCTGACACAAATCTATCCTTGTAAGCATTTGTGAGAGACATATACTGCCTACCTAGCAATTAATTTCCCAGGATATTAACTTATATTTCATCAGTAGCAGATTCCTAGAAAACAAAACTATCTTAAATTGGTGTTACTCATCTTACCTAAATGTCAGTATGATCTACAAGAATTTTAAGATTGCTACACCATCCTCCATTTTCTATTGCTTTAACATCCATCCTTTTAAAACAGTCAAGCCATCGGAAAGGCAGTTACTTGGTTTCATCTAAGCCAGAAGCAGCATCCTGTGTTTGAATAGCACATTTTTCTCTTATCACGATGGGATTCATGAAGTACCAAGGCCTTAAGAAGTCCTCATAACATTTGGGGGTGATTACAGCAGACTTTCTAAAAGAAAGACTCTCATGCAACTTATTCGTTAGCTGCTGGTGACAATATTCTGAACACCAGTTTCCTTTTAGATGTGCAAAATTTCAGATTCAGCCTAGCTTCAGTTCCGAGAAACCAGTATTTTTAGCTCTTGAAGTTTAACTGAAGTGTACTTTACTTTGACCCCCCCAAAAGCTCCACATCTATATATCAACTTCAACTGCTATTTATATCTTTAAAATATTCTACTTTGTATTCTATTTCATATCCTACTTCTATATTTGCCACATCTTCAAGATGTAAATAAACAACCATTTTCCCGGAAGTCAGAAATGTCAATTAGTTTTTCTAATTACAAATGTATACAAAGAGAATACTGCGAAAATTAAAATGTAATGGTCATGAAATTTACATGCATCTACTTATTTCTAAATAATATCAATCATTTTATATCAATCCTTATGCATTTTTTCTTAGGCTAAATTTATAAATGATATTTATGAAAAGGATATATAAAGGCAAGGATTTTTAATACAGAATGTTAAAATTCATATAATTACCCAGTATGTGACTATTCCTATTTCTATTGTCAAATAAATATGGAATTTTTTGTGGGGGCTTATCATCAAACCAAATGCTTTACACTCTGTGTGAAAATTCAGTCACAATTGTCAAAGATCAAGCTGCTGCTTCTGATAACAAACATGATGAGATATCATCTTGTTCAATATACACTTTCAACTTGACATGTAGGCTAATAAAAAATATGAAGTTGTAGTATTTATTTTGTTTCTTGCACAGCAGAAGGCTCTTAAGAGGGAAGATCAAAGTATCCAGGATCATTGCAAGAAAACGCATTCCATTTTTTATCATGAGACAGATTAACTTGTTTGTAGACTGACTATAATAAAGTAACAGCAGCACACACTGCATTTGTAATAGACTTTTAGATTCCTATACATCAGTAACAGTACTTCAATAAGAGGATGTCTATTTTCAACTACAAATTACTTAAGACACTAGATTGTGTCTATCAACAAGTTTTATTCATTCAGTAGCTATTTGTTGAGTATTTACTATGCACCAAGCACTGAATGAGTCTACTGCTTTTCATTAATCAGACACAGACATCTGCCAACTGCTTTCCCTAGAGGAAGACGTGGGGGAGGGAATATAGCCAAATTTTACACGCCAACTACATCTCTGAGATGCAAAACCTAGAAGGAACAGACTGTGCACATAGAAACAAGCCCCGTAGATTTATACTTCAGGACTTCTTCACTTTATTTCTCATCTTCCCTGCGCCTTCCTTTGCTTTCCTTCCCAAGGAAAATCTGCAGTTTGGTCCTGCTTGTCTCCTCTTCATGTCCTCTTTGTACATAAACAAAAATTCTGACAATTCTCCAGAAGTTCATAAATATACACAGTTCTTCCGGCCCCTCTACCACCGTGCCTCAAACTCCTTTTCCAAGTACCTTACTCTAGAACTAAACAATAAAAACACAGTAAACAATGTGAACAATCAAATATTGTCTAAATAATTAAGCAAAGTGGCCTTAAGCAGATCCCCTTTAAGATATTAGGGTTAAAAAAACAAACAAAGCCAAAACGTTTAACTCACTCCTTTTTCTGCAACTCCTCCAAACATGTCAGAAACACATCTCTCCATCCAGTTGGATTAGGTAGAAACCTAGGAATTATCTTGATCTCTCCATCCACTTCATCCTATCTTACCCTATCGTCTCCATCTGTCACATCAGGTCAGTTTTCTCTGTCACCTCCACAAAGTCACGCTCTGCGTGCCAACTAAACTCCGAATATCTCCCCACTGGTGTTCTGTTCTAGTGAACTCCCTAAAATGTTCTTAAGACATGAAATTGTGTTGAATTTATGGTGTGTACATGCACAGGTGCTGAGATCTTGAAACACAGCGAGTGTAACTGAAAAACTAAATCTTATTTTATGTAAATTTTCATTAAATCTGATTTAAATGATCATATATGGCTTCATAGTAATAGCATTGGACATTAAAGCTCAATAATGCCTACCAGTAGCAGACAGATTCAGCTTCCTATAAAATATATGATTGCTTGACATAGAGAACTAACACATCTAAGATTATACTTTCAGGGATCATTTCTACAGTCTGTGACTAGAGAAGTGTGCCTGATAGTGAAGAGAACTAACACAGCTGCACCAGAATTTTATCATTCATCATGACAATCAAGTCATGTCATCATGACATTCATCATCTAAACTAACTTACCATCTCAATCCTATGTTATCTATCCTCTTTCGTGTCCCTTCAAGGTTCCAAAAGTATTGCACCACTTCTGTGTACTACATTACAAGTCTTTATATAAACTGCTGGCTCTTGCATAGAGTATCTTTTCCTCTCCCATTCAAAATCTAGCTCAGTTTCTACTTCTAAATATTTATTTCCTCATAGCTGAGTGAGCCTTTTGGGCTGAACTCTATTGTCCTAGCTTTTATTATTTAAGCTCCACTGAAGTATTTAACCAGAATTAAGGGTTGATGTGTAGGAAGAAAAAGTTGTGTATAGGCCAGGTTTAGCATAGAGATGATCTAGTAAAGCATGTAGCCCAGAATCTAACCATTAAGTAAGCTTTTCAAAACAATTAGAAATTGTATCACTCCTACCCAGATACAGCAAAGAAACCCAAAGCAGGAAAACAAACAGAGGGAGATGGCAGAGGAAAAATTAACAAGGCATTGACACCAATGGGATGGCCAACGTCAGGAAAAATTTGTAAGAAAATTCATGTAAGCACAAGAAAAGTAACTCTTCAGCAAACATAGCGTGAATGCTGAATTTGTTTGTCAAGTTCCTTACTTAACTGGCAATAGCAATAATCAAATTCCTTAATCAGTGAGTGTAGATGTTAGGAGGTCAAGAACAAGAGAAAGCTCTTCTTGTGATGTGTTAACTCTGAAGAATTTGTTGTAAGCAGATCAATAAAGCATCATTACTATATCACACTCCCGGAGAAGGAGCTGTTACATAAAACATTGGATGTATTTTCTCTTAAGGAAATTTAGCCTGTCGAAGAGTCAAGGAGGAAAAAAAATCTCTAAACTTACTCAATTTTCATATCATCTAAAATTATATTTAGATAGAAACATTTCAAACTCACAAATGACTTAAGATTTGTTCCTAACATAATCACTTCCCTTCATATAAAGCAGTCACATTTTTCTGTCTTTTTAGTCTACTTACAAACACAATATGTAAAAACATTAAAATAAAGTAAAAATTTTAATGTCAAACCCAGTAACACTAAATATATATTACCATATACAGGTACCTGAACTGAATTAAGTTTAAGTAATATTTTATTGTTCTATTTCATTGCTTGAGAAAGCACACGTTTATGATATAATTGTTCTTAAATAAAATCTGTCAGTTGGATTTGCAGGTCAGAGAAAATTAATATTTGGATTTAGTTCAGAGGTTGAGTAAATTAGCTCAGTTCACTCAGTTTGAGTTCATGCATGGTTCAGTTCAAGTTCTTCATAATGAGCACATCAAAATAAAAATATTTAAATTATGTAATCAGGGCTGACATTTAAGAAGAAGTGTTCAGGCACATACGTGTTTTTAAAAACAAACTCACTTTACAGAGGGAGCTAAGGTTAAATCCGAAGGTTTGAGCATTCCGGGAGCCAGCGTTCATGTAGTTTCCCATTAGCAATACAAGTTCCAGCAACTTGCTGAAGCTTTTGCTCTTCTTTATCTCTTCACAGGCAGCACTGACAGCCGTGATGTCAGGTTTGATGTTGCTCACCTGCTCTTCAAACTGAAGCTTAAAGAGAATCGCACTGAGCCGTGGCCGTAGTCTCTTCACATTGCTCATCTGATTGAAAAGAAAATAGCAGATTTCCTTTAAAATGCATGGTATACTTTAGTACTGAACGACTGCAAGTAATCTGGGATGATTTATTGGTATGACAGTACCAAAGAAGCAATATGTCCCTAAAACTGATGGCAGGAAGAGAGAAAAGCCTAGCTTATTTTTGTAAGGAATCCAGAATCATCCTCAAAAAGCAAATTAACAATTTAGATGCTCAATGAAAGGGAATCTTTAATCATATAATAAAGCTTAATAGCTCAAGTAAACATTTTAGTTTAAATTTTCAAAAAGATAATGAGATACATAGGCAACAAATTGCAGAGCATTCAAATTATTAAATAATCCATTCAATACTGAAATATACTACATCATGTTTCACACATTCACAAAGGTCTAAGCAGGCTTTGTTTTCCTCAAATGGCAATTGCTGTCCTCAGAAGCCCTGCTGACGAGCAGTGTGTGATAGACGGAGGGGAAGTAACTAGGTCCCAATTTGTACTAAATTGACTTTCTTCAGAAACACAGCAAAGTAGAAGGACTCCTGGCACATACTAAATTAGCAGAATCAGAGGTAAGAAATGCAGAAGCAGCAACAAGCAGATAGTTCTATAGCTATGCACCACTTCTATCACATGCCAGGTTAACCTGTTAACGGCTCTAGATTTCTGTTGGGAATGCTGGGGATTGGACGTGTTTACAAAGAATGCCGGGGAAAGCTCTCACCTTTAGGCATACTCTGTACTATCAACACACATGAGGGGAATAACTGCATTCCTATATGCTGCACACTTACTACTTTTACCTGGACACAGACTGACAACATGCATTTGGGATGTGAGAATTAAACACTACTATGTGCCGGTAATAGTAAAATTCCTGTAGGTTAACAGTTACTGCAAGGGCCTGGTGCAATATCTAGTGGCTAAAGCCTTGCCTTGCATATGCCAGGATCTCATATGGGCACCAGTGTTTCCTAGTTGCTCTACATCGCATTCAGCTCCCCGCTGATGGCTTGGGAAAGCAGTAGATGCTGGCCCAAAGCCTTAGGACTCTGCACCCACATGAGAAACCTGGAGGAAGCTCCCGGGACTCCTGCGTTTGGATCAGCTCAGCTCCAGCCATTTTGTCCACTTAGAGACTGAACCAGTTACTGCAAATACCAAAAACAGTTGCAGCACAGTGGGTTAAGCAGTTGCATTAGGACCAGCAATTCAAAAGATCATTGGTTCAAGTCCAAGTTGCTCCATTTCTAATCCAGTTCCCTTCTATTGTGCCTGAGAAGTCACAGGAAGACGGCCTTCCATGTGTGAGACATGGAAGGCAGCCAGGCTTCCTCCTGCCCCAGCTCTGCTCACTGCAGCCATTTAAGGGAGCTAGTCTGTGGATGAAAGAACTCTCACTTCTTCACATAAACAAACTATTAAAAAATTATTTTTCATTGCAAGAGATGGAGGGAAGCAATGATAAAATGGTCAGAGTTCAAACATTATAGAAATCATCACTGATCAAAAGGGGCTTACATAGTGGATATTATTTAAAATAAAATATACCATACAAGACTTAGATTCATTGTTCATCAACATCTGATACCCAGCATTCTCTCCTGCCACTTGACATGCTTAATATTTATGTGCATGCAAGCAAAACTCTGTGAGCTCAACTAATACAGTTTACAAGAAGTCCACTTTACAAATATGTGTTCAAATTCCCTAACTTCAAGGAAAGTTTTCTGCTGTAAGAAAGTGACATACTGCAAGTTCAAAAGATACTGGTTTAAAAAAGAGGGGGAGGTCTTACACAGTTAATAGAAGTGGCACACAAGGCAAAAAGGCAAACTGTTACCTTGCTGGAATATCAGTGCTTTTAGGGCATGAATTGTTATTTGCAGACCTTGTAACTATAGTACATAAACTAGGGTGAAACAGTAGTTATTTCTCACAAATCAATTTAATTTGTCTTAAAATATATTGTATGTTCTCAAATGGATTTACTGCCCTGGATCTTTTCTGTTTCTAACCTTTAAATAGTTCAAATGGCAGATACCTATATTACATTGAATAGTGGTCCAGTGCAATTATGTGTGTATCCTTTAGAATAGTGAGATGCACAGAAGAATACACTATTCATAGCCATTCAAAAGATCTATAATGGGCACAGAGAATCTAGTTTTGATCAGTGCCCTTATTCATGATTATGACATCAGGTGTTTGCCACATGAAAAGGATTTCTCCAGTCTCAAAAAAAGTATTAGTAGTATATATTAATGTACTATTTCATGTACAAAGAAAAAAAAGACCTGATTAAATGCCTACATTATACCAACCCAAAATCTGTTAAAACTTTCCTGCTGACACACTAACCATATGTAGCCTGCATAAAGTAATTAATTTTCCTAGAAAAATATAACCTAGATTTGTATGAGTAATGAGTCTATCTGGCACGAGGGACAGGTACAGTGAAAAGATTTAGAGTAGGTTTATGATGTAATGCAGAACAAAGCGCTACAAATGCGCGCATGCACACACACACACAAATCCCTGACAAAGCAAAGTCAGGAAAGGCAACTTAAAAGCACAACTCTGAAGAACATTTTTTAAAAAAAAAATTACATGTCCTTTTCATGTTATTCTTTCTCCCAAATTTCAGCAAACCTCTAGCAGTAATCAGATAAATATTTTAATAAAATTAAAGAGTTGCACTAGAATATGGGAAATCAATTAGGGCTTGTTGATGCACTATTACTGATCTCCTAGACCAAACACTTACCCTTTTAAGGGGAAAGGAAAAAAAGACAACATTAATTAAGCTATTAGTCTAAAAACCTTGAGATCTAAATGACAAAAAGCTACTTGTTCACGTGAGCTGAAATCCAAGCATACTTCTTTAGATGGAATCACATTTTTTTAAAAAAAGGTAAGAAATACATAGCGCGTGTATATATATATATATATATATATATATATATATATGGTAAAAAAAATCTATACACATATATACATATATAATCCATGTATATATGAAACCTACACAACGTTTCTTTCATCCTCACCACTTCCTATATTCTCTCAACACCGAGGATCCATGTTCTGTTCTTCTACTAGGGAATCTAACTTTGATTCGGCTGCCAAAATTTAAAAGAACATGCAAAACTGGAGAGAGAGAGAGTAGTCAAATAATATTCTGAGTGACAACTGAAAGTCGCTGAAAGAAGAAAGGAAGTCAAAGCAAACTACGAGCAAGAATCCAGAGTGTTAGACTTTTTCCAGAGGTACCCTATTGATTTGTGAAGGAGTCTTAGCAGTATCACCTTGATTCCAAGATCTATGACAGCAAGTTATCATCTGAAGGTAAATAGAAGCAAGCTAAAACACTTGGTTTTCACTTCTTTTTGCTTGACTTTTTGAAAAAAAGAGCCGTACTACTCCACCTCCCCTAGTGCACCATGCGCAGATGACACAAGCCAAAATGAAGAGATCTTAAAAAAAAAAATACCCAGGACCCTAAGGACAATTTTTATTTCAAAATTTTGTTTGCTGACAACGTATGTTGTTAGAACAAGGAAGGACAATATGAAGACCTTAAAAAGAATCAGTGTATCAAGAAATATTGTTGGACCCTTTCGGTGCTATCAGAAGCAGCACTTCCCAGATGCTCCTGACAGCCCATTGCCTCCTTCCTCCATCTGTCTTAAGGGGCCCAAAGCACAAAAGGTTCTATAATTTCCTGTAATTCCATTCATGTCATTCCCTTTATGGAATTTTTTATTTTACCCATTATTCCATGACAATAAATCAACTTGCTATTTTCACACAAACTGAGCTTACTCATCATATCTAGTTTCTTTAAAATTTCTTTTACAGAAGAGTATCTCACAAATCAACTTATTCAGGGTATATTAAGGTATTCTTTTACTTCATCTTACTGTGCAGACTAAATACAAGCTATCCACAGAAGAAACTTTAACGTACACCACTCCTCTTTGCTATTCTTCCCTAAAATCATTGCAGAACTTACCATTCATTTAGCCTTCTAACACTAAAGACACCTGATTGAAAAGTTATTAGCATTACTTTTAATTACCCTGTAAATACCTAATTACAGGAAACAATCCAACAGGGTTTCAGGAAGGTAAAATGACTCATTCAGGTCACATGGTTGGTAGGCACTGGGTGAAGGACGAACTTGCTGCTCATCAAGGAGTCTTTCCACTGGAGCATCAAGAAACGTGGAAATAAGCACACTGAGAATCAGGTGGCACTGAGGACGCTCCAGCATGATTTCTGCTAAGAATGAAGCTTTATTTCTCTACAGCAGTTATTAAGTAACACACCATACAGAGACTAAGGCGACAAGCTCTGCTATCAGGGTATTTTGCTCATTTCTCCTTTTGTGTTGCATTTCCAATACTTTCCAAGATCTACTTTTGTTGTTCCTCCACACCACACGCTAATATTAATAAAATGTCCCTGTTAGGGAACTCTTCAGTTCTGCACGAGAGGTGGAAGGGTATGAAAACAAGATGCCTCTTAGTCAAAAACAAACGAGGGTACTTTGAGAAGGTAATGATGTGACAGAACTAAGACACAGAAAGAAGTTTTGAACCTGATTTTTCTAACTATGTGAAAAATATCTCTTTCAACTGTTATAGGGCCAATATGTTCAAGATCTCCATAATTCTCATGAAAAAAAAAATAAAGTTCATTTCACTTGGAGAAAGCCTTGGGGGGAAAAAAAAGCTATGTAAGTGCCTTATGTCTGGGTAGTACTCAGAATATCAAAAATGTTTTTAAAATAAATGTGCTCTTATGATATTAAAGCTGCCATGCTGAAACTATTTAAGAAAGCTACACAACAGTAAAGTGCATATGGTGCAATCTTTACATGTTTCAAAGGAGCAAAGCCAAGGCAAGACTTATAGAAAAAAAAATACTAACACAACACGTACATTCGTTCCGATACTCAAGAAATGGACTCATGATCAAACCTGATTTTACTGCAGTTTACACATCCTCATCAATTCTGGACCCTCACGGATTACATCACAAGTCCAAACAAGCTCTAAGGATACTCAGAATCTGCAAGTGGGAAAGCCACAGGTGGTAAAGCTAGACAGCAAGAGCATTCCTATTTAAATTGGCAATCTTAGCAAACACTCAACACATAAGTTTCATATCTCTTGAATTAAAAAGCTGGCACAAAACCCAGAACCATATTAGTGTCTTAAATTCATTCACACCAGCTTCCAGACATTTTCCACTCCTCCACAGCAAAACTGATTTTTTTGATTTTTATCACTCTGCCTTGGTTTCGACTACTTTTGAAATTTATATTAATGAAACAACAAACAGTTTGAGAGTCTGGCTTCTTTCTCTAAAAAAAAGTCTCTGAAATTGTCATACAACATAGTGTGACTCAGTACTTCCATTTTATTAATAAACAATAGTTAATTTACAAATATTCAAAAATTTGTTCACCCACTATTCTACTGATGGGTATTTGAGCGGTTTTTTGGTCCTCTTAGCTGGGAGCTAAGAGAAATGTAGTAGTGTGGAGATGAATAGGGACCCAATAAAAATGATGTCAAAGTGTAACAGAGTGTATTATTCAGGCAAAAGGGACGGAGGAGAGAGCACAGGAACATAGCCGGAGAATCTCCAACTTTTCTTTCTCGGCCTTATTGACAGAGGATACTCTAGGAAAGCTTGTTTTGCAACACAGTACAGAGCACCACAAACAAGGAGAGGTGAAACCTCAGGACTCCCATTTAGTTGCATTTAGAACAAAGTATGATACTGTACACTTTCACCAGAAAAGTTTTTCCCTTTTCCCCTTTGATGCTGCAATAATCCTTGGCACAAAAGTTCTGGCAGATGACTTCTTAGGGAGGGAGGAGATTCTTTAGGTAACAAGCACTGCCCACTGTCTCCTTAACGCAAGTAAAGAAAAAAAAAAAAAACAGCTTTCCTTGGAGCAGCTGTCTTGAAGCTGATCATCTGCCTAAGCAGACAGAACCCTTGTGTCCAACAGAAGTCCCAAGTTCTGTCACCTGCGAGCTGACGTCACAAGTTTTCTGAAGATGTACTCAAGGACCTCAAAGTCATCATCATCCTGGATTTAAAACAGTCCTTAACACAAAGGCTCATAAAACAAACAGCAGTGAGACAAGAGCAAGGGGGACGGAGGAGAAATGGGGACAGGGAAAAAACAGGGGTTGGGGAGGAGAGGTTGCCATCAACATGCTGGATAACTGGAGTCATTTCTCTACACAGCAGGAAACACCAAGTACCAGGCACAGCTACCAGAAGCCAGGAGAGAAGCAGGAAGATTCTCCTTCAGAGAATCTGGAGAAAAGTGCAGCTGCTGCCCTGATTCAGGATTTCTGGCTGCCACAAACAAGAGAACAGGTTTCTGCTGTTTTAAGTCACTTCGATTGTGAACATTTGTCAGTAAAACCTTTGGATAATATTACAAGTGATTATATTTTTGTAGTATTTTCATTTCTAACAAATAGCTTACACATTTTTAAAAACTTTAGCAAAGTGATTTATAGAACTTTACACTGCCTTTACTGAGGCATGTTTTATTTCGGAAGCTTTTTCATTTTATCTCTTCAGTTTAGGGCTATCCTCCATTGTTCACTAATTAGTGTGCTGTAAAGCCTGGGATGGGATTCATTTTCAGGCAAAGGATACCCAGGTTTTGCAGCGCCAGTTGTTATAAAGATCCTTTCCTCATTCACGAACCCTGGAGTCTTTACAGAAAACTAGCAAACAGGATCTTTAAGAGATTATTTCTAGTCTTCCAGAAAAATATTTGCACAGTCATAAGAGAATCTATTCATATCAAATCAGTAGTTAAGTCCTCTAAACTTGTCCTTTTTAAACAGTGGTTTAGTCTAATGTATTTTTGCATGCTCCATGAATTTTAGCAGCAAGGAAGGGTGGGGAACATTTTTTTTTGCCAAGGGCCATTTATGTATTTATAACGTTACTCGTGAGCCGTACAAAATTATCAACTGAAAATGTTTTCTGCTATAGATCTATTGAATTGCAGATCCTACCTTGGCAGGGCCAGATCAAATGAGATTATGACCCTCATATGGACATTTTACAGGCCAGAAGCTCCCTGATACTATTTAATATCTATAATAAAACCTGATAGGAATTTGATTGAGAATAACTGGAATCAACAGATCATACGAAGGAAGAATACAACAAATTAAAGTCTTCCAAAATGTAAGCACAGAGAACTCCAAAAACTTCTGGCAGAATGTGCATCATGAAAAGTTCGTGTGGATTTAAAGAGTTTTTTACACTAAAATAATCCTTAGACTGCACTTTGCTACAAATTTTATGAAGCACTCCTGTATATCCATTTTTTAAATGACTTCACTCATTCCTTTCAGCAATACATTGCAGTTTCCCAACAGATATAAGCGCATCCGAGGGACGTTTTGGTGGTGCTACAAACAGTGCACTTTTATGTTTTTCATTAGTTTATACAGAAAAACATAACTGCTTTTATTTTCTACAGCCTTGTAAAAGTCATTCATTATGAATAACAAAGCTTTTATTTGCAGTTTCTTCAAAAATCTATACTAATCAGAGCAGCTAAACCATGAAGATGATATACTTCCTTTTCGATGTATAGGTCTTAAACCTGGCAGGACATAAATTATGATTGAAAAGAAACATGTTTTTCTGGTTCAAAAGCATAAAAGATGCAGCACTTAGCTTTCTCCCACCAAGTAGGACTATTGCTCCAGGATTTCCACTGATGTTATTTATCAGGTTGGGAAATTTTCCTTCCATGTCATTTGCTAAACAATCATTAAAAACAGTATGAATTTTTTCTGACCTATTTTATTCCTGAATTATCTGTCACTTGTTTCCTGATAATATGACCTGGGTATATGAATAAGTCTATTGTTAAACCAACTCTGCATTCCTGAAATCAACCTCAGCAGGTCATGACAGTTTTAACATTTATTTATTAAATTGGAAAGGAAGATTAACAGAGAAGATACAGAAAGAAAAATCCTCCATCTAACTAGTTCACTCTCCAGGTGCCTCCAACAGCTGGAGCCGTTCCAATCCAAAAGCCACAACTTCTTCCAGGTCTCCCACAGGGTTGCAGGGTCCCAAAGCGTTGGGACTGTCCTCTACAATTTCCCAGGCGGGGAGCTGGAACGGAAGTGGAGCAGCAGGGACAGGACATGAACTCGCACCCATATGGAATTCCAGTGCATGCAAGGCAAGGACTTCAGCCACTAGGCTTCCGTGCTGGGCCCAAACTATTGAACTCTTCAAAATTAGAGACTTATTTTACCACACGGTCTACGTGGATAAATGTTTCACATGCAATTAAGAACATATATTCAGTAATTTTTATGGATCGTGTTCTATCAACATCAGAACAAGTTGGCTGACAGGTATTCATTAGCCTACATTTTCAAGAATAATTCAGAGTGCTAAAGTGTCACTGGGTGGTTATCTAGTTCCCTATTTGATACCACCAGGCTTTATGAATTTTGATTTCTTATTATTAGGTATAGACATGATTTCTTTCACTTTTTGAAAGGTATATTCAAATATAAAATGACTATTTCTTCCTGAAGAATTATTTTTTTTCTGATCATGTAATTATATTCAATTTCTCAGAGTACACATTACCCAAGCATTCACCTATTCATCTTACTTTTTTTTAAAGACTTATTTTTATTACAAAACCAGATATACAGAGAGGAGGAGAGACAGAGAGGAAGATCTTCACTCCCCAAGTGACCACAACGGCTAGTACTGCGCTGATCTGAAGCCAAGAACCAGGAACCTCTTCTGGGTCTCCCACACGAGTGCAGGGTCCCAAAGCTTTGGGCCGTCCTCGACTGCTTTCCCAGGCCACAAGCAGGGAGTTGGATGGGAAGTGGAGCTGACAGGATTAGAACTGGCGTCCATATGGGATCCCGGTGCGTTAAAGGTGAGGACTTCAGCCGCTAGGCCATGGTGCCGGGCCCCTATTTATCTATTATTTACTTTTTTGCTTTTGCCTCTCTGCTATAGGCTGAATGTTTGTCCACTCCTTCCTCTCTTTGCCCCCAAATGCTATAAATCTGTTCATCAATGTGATGGGACCCAGAAGTAGAGGGTGCCTTCAGTTGTTCAGGTCATGAGGACAGAGGCCTCAAAAATGGTTTAATACCCCAATAAATGAGACTGTGGAACACTACCTAATTCTTGTACTATGAGGACACATATAGATCAGACAATAGGCCCTCACCAGATATGGCATCTGGCAGCACTCTGCCATTGGATTTGTTTCCAGAAGGGATCTTTCTTTTGTTTCTTCCACTGCTAAGTACTTTGTTACAGTGACCAAATGGACCAAGACACAACCTTGTGTCTACTGACACAACCTTCCTCTAATGACTGAACCACATCTGTCTTATCTTCCCTGATGGTTCAAGTTGGAACAATATAGTTCTAATGCACCAATCTAATCAGTACTGTCAAAATTGTACTTCTTTATCATTCCTCATTTCCCATTGACAGCTTTGTTTCACAACACAATGTCACAACACAATTCCTAATGTCTTAACCTCTTGTCTGCATTACTGTCAGATCTTCGACTTCTGAATATTACAAACACCATTCTCCAGGGTGATTTTGTGTTTTAATTCACAATTTCTTTTTAAATGCATCTGGAAAACAACATTGTTTTCACTACTCTTCAATCTTTTTTTAAGAATGTGAATTTCCATCTGGTATACTTTCCTTTTTCCTGAAGCAAAATGTTTAGTACTACCTACTTCAAGGCAGGTCTAACATCATGACTCTCAGCTTCCGTATTAAAAATGCGTTTTTGAAAGGTATGAAAAAGATTTTAAGTTCACATGGGAATTTTCCCCCTCACCCTTCACATGTACCTTGCAGCCGGTTTCTATTATCTATTATCTATTATTTCAATACCTTTTATTTTCATACTTGTCACGTGGTCTCTCTTTTCCTCCACAATTTCCTGTATTCCTTTGAAACGTTAGCAACTCAACTAAAAGCTATCTATAAGTCTTTCTTTTCATATTTATCTGAATTGGCAATCATCTGTGTTTCTTAAATTTATTTTGGGGGACCTGGGCACCATTATTTTACAAGTACTTGTCTGCTAAAATCTCATTGTTCTTTTGTGTCTCCAATTATAGGCATTTTAGAATACATAATGTTTCATCAATAGCACTTGAGGACCTATTTGGCTTTTTTGCTCCATCTTTTTGCAACATTCCTAAGAAAAATACCTAGAAATCTGTCTTTACACAATGCTCAATATACCATTAAAGCCATACATTTTTTAAGTTGAGTACTAGCTTTTTATAGTTTGAGGGTTTTCAAATGGTCAAAATTACTGCTTTCATTTCCCTGCGATGATTCCTTTGCTGAACCCAGTTTTTTTTTCTATAATTTTCAAAGATCAGTTCCTTTAGGTCTTTGAATGTATTTATTAAATATATACTATGTGTTTAAGTGAACCCCAAAGGCTTGGTTTCTGTTTGTCTCTCTACCTTGATATTACATCTCCACCTCGCTCTTCAATTTTTCAGATCAATAGTGAATACTGTGTGTGTTGAATGCTGTAGTAACTCTTAGTTCTCTAGTATCCGTTTTAAGACTGTTCAATCTTATTTTAGCGGACAAATCAATCCCTGAGTGATCACTTTAAATTGCAAAGGCTTTAACTTATTTTTTTGCAAATAGCTCTGTGGAAATAAAGAGGCGTTTCCCTAACATTTAAGAACGCATTGGCAACTCAGCTTCTGTTTGTGGAAACAATAGAGACTTTGAAGGTAGGTCTAGTACTCCAGCCTTTCACTGGGTAAGTTGCCATCATTCTGAAAGCACAACACTTCTTTTGATCAAACTGCCAAATGTTAGTACCATCTATTTTGGCAAGAAGTCCCATCCCTCCCAATAACGCGGGATCTTAACATCTACTCTAATCTTACCCTATGGTAAAACTCCCTCAAGGTATGAACAATCCAGAGTTCTGGAACACATTTAAGCACCATCCCTAAAACTACCACTGAAGTTCCTTTCTGTGCAATTCCTTCCTTTTTGGTATCCTATCCTGCAGATCTTAGCTGTCATAAATTCTGATCTGTTTCTGCAGTTCATACAGAGCCATATCCTTTGCTAAAACTCACCACCAGTATGTGCTTTAATTGGAAACTTTCACCAAGCTAAAGGCTAAATATTCATGAGATTTATGAGTTTCTGCTTTCTAAAGAACTGCAGCTTTTTGCTACTAGTTGTCCACACTCTGAAAGAAAAAAGTGACTTGCATATCTTACCAAATTGTGACATTGTTGGTTTATATAATTGTTAAATTTTAGAATATTTTCAAGTTAAGACTTTTTAAAACCTTAGTATGCAATTGTTTTAAAAATGCCAACAAAGAGCACTCTTTGCCCAGATTAACCTATTATTTACATTTCTTACATTCATGCAAACAGCCAAACAGCCAGACCTATCTGTGGGCTCAAATAACTGCAGTTGGAAAATATCAAAAAAAAAAAAAAAAAGAAGCAGCAGCAGCACACCTTTCTGAACATGTACTGTTTTTTCCTGCTATATTTTGTTGTTTAGGGAAGAGCAACAGCTATTTGCATGCTGCTTGTAATATATCAGGTTATCAAGACCTGATTAATGTATGTGAAGGATGTGCAGGGGTTATATGCAAATACTGTGCAATTCATATAAAGGACATAAGCATATGCAGGATTGGATATCCACTGGAGTCCTGAAGCAATCCTCCAGATAGCAAAGCAGCAAAGGACAGATTACTGCATGCATGTGTACACGCTCTCCTAGCGTAAAATCACTGTGTTTTCCTTCATAACTAGTAAGTCATTTATGGGAGATCCTTTGTGTAAGTAATATGCATATAATAATTCATTGAAGTTTTGCATCCACATCCATAGAACAATGGCACCAAGCAGACTACTTATTCAGTGCAGTATATACTAGACTTTACTAAAGTCTCTGTAAGCAGACATCTAGAAACAATGGTATATGTTCAAGAATAGCACATAAAATGTAAATGCACCAGCATGAACCCACAATAATTACACCTTAAGCCAAAACTGCAACAAAATTGCGTAACTCTACAGTAATTTAGTTTTCCAAACCCAGCTTCACCTTTTCCATTATGTTTCTAAAGCAGTCTTACAAGAGTGTATGGAGATCTACATAATGAGATTTGCAGAGTACAGAAAACTGCTTTCCAGGCACTAGACCATACATCTAAAAAGCAACCTTAAAACAATGTTGTTTACAAAGTGGTGCATCATGATAGACCTTTCTGCTTATAACTACAAAATGCTTTAGGCTTTATTTCAAATGAATGGTGCATGGCTAGTAATTAGTATGTGACTATAATGTTGTTTTGTTTCGTTTTTCAAAACGAAACAAATTAAGCAGAACGTGTGATAAAATTTCAATAGAACACTGAAGATCAAACTGAAAAGTATCGTGTTTCTATACCAAGAAACAAAATACATCACCAAAACCAAGAAAACAGTCTCTAGATTTAAATGTCCCTTTTTTGTTTTAATTTTAGTTGTCTATAAACAAGATTTAAATGCAAAAATAGAAAAAATGAAACTCTTATTTTGTGTTATCTATTTTGAATTATCATATTCAAGCTCTAACTCGCCCATTTAAAATAACATGCATTGCTGTGTGTCTATATTCCTGAAAGAAAAGGGTAGTTCCAAAGAAACAGTTAAATACACCTTCACAGTATGATACTAGATTTTCTACCTTTGCCTATACCGACAATGCCATGATTCACTTAAATAACAGAATGTTAAACTTCTCTGTTACTAAAGGAACGTAATACGATGATAATATTGGGGGGAAATGACCACGGCAGGAGGAGAAAATGGAAAGGAAGTCAGGGCAAGGGAAGGACAGATCCCTAATTCTACAAAACTATCATGGAAAACGACAATAATGATAAAACAACAACAAAAATATTTTTGAAAAAGAATAAAAATATGCCTCTATTATGAACTCAAAGTTAATGTTCAGATATCAAAAAATTGCATCAGTAATGAAAGTATACAAAAACCATACTGAAAGCAATATTTGCAAGCAGCTACAGCAAACAGAACACAAGAATGAAAGCTACCGTAAGAAATGAAGTGTGGCTTTTCATGTCATTCAATCATAGTTCATAGTTGAGTGGTAGGAGTTGCTGTTTGAAGTTTTTTCATCTAGGCAATGAAAATGTCTAATTTCTGGAGCTTTAAAATAACTAGACAGATGTAATTATGCTTTCATTTACATATGAAATAACTACTGAACCCTTATTAAATGTCAAACACTGTATTAGAACTTGGGGATTCATAGTGAATATATGAAAACAGACTGATTCTACTAAAATTAAGCTATAACAAGTAGGAAAAAGATGTGAGAGGAATCTAGAAAAACAGAGAACATACACCCAATAATTTTAGACAGGATAAGCGCTACAATAAACAGATAATTCAAATACAGAAGCATGGGGGTACATTATTTTGAATAGTTTATGAAGAAATGGCATCTAGGCAAAAACAGAGGAGCAAGAATAGAAGAAAACAAGAAATGGGAACAAAACACGATTAGGTTGAAATAGCACAAGCATAGCATAGCATGAGATGAGGCTGAATCAATATATATCAGATAAACTTGAAAATAGTGAAATCAGAGAACTTCCAAAAAATAAACCAAAGAAAAAAAAATAACATAATTCATTGGCACTGAAAGAAATGTTAAAGGGAGCCCATCTGGAAGAAGGAAAATAATTCCTGATGGAGAGCTTCACGAGCACAAAGGAGAAAACAATGGAAATGTTACACAGGTGAGTAGGCATACGACTTTTAAAAAATAGATTTGAAATCTCAACAATTTTTAAGCCAAACACTAAGGCATGCAGTCATATAGCAAGACAAAGATGAAAAGCTAGTACTCAAAAAATGGAGTTACGATATTCAATGCAAAAGTCAAGACAATGTCACCAGATACATAAGATCATTAGAGGAATATATATTCAAATCTTGCTCCACCTCCACTCACCACTGCCCCAGCGAACAACCACATTCAATGGAAATTATTTAAATGCTGCCCATTAATGTCAGAAAAGGAGGCAGTGATTGCAACGCAATGGATTAAGATAGTACCTGGAAAGCTTACCTTCTAAATGGACTCTTGTTTGAGTCCCAGCTGCTCTATTTTTTATGAAACTCCCTCTTAATCTGCCTAGGAAAGCAGTGGAAGATGACCCATGTCCCTAGTCCCTGCAGCTACAAATGAAACATTAAGTTCCAGGTTCCTGGTTTTTGGTCTGGTCCAGCTGTAAGCACTGCAGCCATTTGGAAAATGAATCAATGGATGAAAGATCCATCTCTGCCTTTCCAATACATACATATATATGTACATTATCGGACTAGCTAGAAAGCAAGACTTAACTAAAGTGCTGCCTGTAGGAATAGATTAGAAGAACAACTACAAAGATAAGTCATGATAGCACTAATCAAAGTATGTGAGAATAGATAACATAATACAAGGAAAAAGAAATTTCAGAAACTAATCTGAATATTCTAAGCTTGGCAGTAACACTGTCATTTTTTTTTTCAGGAGTCTGCTAAATACTGCATGGACAGTACATTTAAACAGAAGCACTGGCCTCAAAATATAATAGGTAATGAAGAATGACAACTACAAATACAAATACGGTTATGACAAACTGCTATGTATCCTCATCCCTGAGACTGCATATTTTCTCAACAATGTTATTAACCATTAATAAACCTGCCTCATACTCCTTTAAGTTAGAATTTGCACGGTCATTTTGTTAACATTAATAAAACACATACTATGAGCAGAACAATCTCTGCATGCCTCTCCAAAGTCATTTAACAAGAGATTCTGAATAACTTGAAAAGAAAATGCAAGATACTGGTGTTCAAGAGTCACTTTACACAATCCTCTAAACTTACAAGTGGTTAATTACATGTTCAGGATAGACAAGTGGATGAGATAAAGATTACTCAGTCAAAAGGTGAAAGGGTAAGATGTGGTTGAGAATAAGATCCTAATAAAAATATAACTGAGTCAGATTCTTAAACCTAATATTTTTTATGTTTTTTTTATTAATTATTTTGCATTATGTGACAGTTTCATAGGCTCTGGGAATCCCCCCACCCTTCCCCACGCCCCTCCCACCTGGTGGATTCCTCCACCTTGATGCAGTATTACAGTTCAAATTCAATCAAGATTCTTTCCTTGCAAACGTATACCAAGCATAGAGTCCAGCTACTTATTGTCCAGATGGGTTGAACAGTTTCTTGGGGAGACCATTTCTGGTCCGAAGTTAGAGCTGGTAGAATATCATCCCAGTCAATTAAGAGTCCCAATATAACATCAACAGCAATTTGCAACATTATGGAATTGACATGGTTTTGAGTAACCAGTATGTTAAAAAAAAAAAAAAAAAAAGGCAAGTTCTTGACCACAACCTATGATTAGCCCATTGACATTTCAATTTTAGTTTTATATACAAAACCGACTGCTATATACCTTAAAATGGCTATAAGGTACCATTCAGCTGTCTCGTGTCTTTCTTTTTAGTATTTAGCCATTTGTTGTGTTGAAGTATAATTTTGCTGATCTTGGCAGATTTTAGGGTAATCTAGACTGACTTGTAACTCTAACAACACATTTGTCGACAATTAAGGTGCTGAACATTTTTTTGTTTGTTTGTTTTTGGGGGGGGGGTGTGCAGGGAAATCCCCAACACCATGGTGAGGAGTGACTAATCTTTGTGTCCCACCCAGCGAGGCATGAGCCAATCCACGCAAGCTCTTTTCTGTCAGATTCCAAGCTCTACTTTTTGTTGTTTGTCTATTTATTTTAGGGTTTTTTAGTTTGTATGATTGTTTGTTATGAGGGGTTTTCGGAGCGACCCCGATGGTCATTGCGAGGGAGGGTGGGGGTCCAGAGGTGGAGCCAGGCTCAGACCAGAGAAAGCTCTCCTCCCTGGTCCCGAAGTACGTTTATTGTTCTTCTGTTTCTGTGGACCGCTCAGGGCTTCTGGTTGTCTTTCCGATGACGTTGGTTTCTGCACGGTAGTGTTTGGACTTCTTCCATCCCCTGGGGAAGCTCCAGATGGGGGTGGGTGACCTCAGAGTACTCGGCCTCCGAGGGCATCCAATTCCCTGTGATCTCCTAGGCAGTTGGGATATAGTCCTTGTTGCTCGTATTAATAGTTTGTGGTGAAGGTCTGGGAGTCTTCATGGTTGGGATCCAAGCTTCCTCCTTACCACCTGCTCCACTCTGGAGTGCCCCCCTGCTCCACGCACATGACCTCCTGTTAAGAGGTTGTCAGGATCGCACCCGATTTCCCCCTCATGCATTGGTATAGTAGTTTTACTATTGTTTAGTGCTGCTCTTAAACCTAATATTAAAAGCCAACATCCAAAAGGCAATGCTCAAGAGTTCCTGGTTATACATTGGGTAGGCAAGGTAAATGATATGGAACTGCAGAGTGACAATGGAAAAGGTCTTTATGGTGCCAATTCATTAAATGCTATGAATGAAAAGGCCATTTTCTGTGTTATTTATTTGCTAGCCAGACTTATTTTTAAGCATAACTACTTTCAGAAACAATTGCATGTTGAATTCTTTGTCTTTAAACTATTCTATTTCACAAACTCTTGCTCTCTGAATCCATAATGTTATTTACAAAGGTATCCGGATATATTCCAAGCATAAATCCATTAAGAATGATACCTTGTTGAGTTGCTTAGTCTCAGCCATTTGTAGTTTTCATCCTGCTTTTAAATTATGATTAACTTAATGAATAGACTTTTTAAAATGAACTTGTGCCATTTGAGAAATTTGTTCAGTCTTTGGGTTCAGACTTCATGATTACCACGTACATTTTAGGATTCAGATCAAATTGCTATGACATTTCTTTTTTATATTGTTCCAAATTCCACTGCCCTTAAGTTCAAAGTTCACCTACTGCTTAGACTGTAGGTGCCAGAGTCGTCAGGTTCGTGTGGTGCAATTTCAACAGAATATAAGAACCATGTGCATACCAAGGTTGGGAGAGAAAGGAAAATCTTCCAAATCTAAGGCAAAAGGTAGATTCAGGTAATGGATATAATAAAGCATCAAACACATGGTCATGTTTTTGGACTCCTGAACCCAGGTGCAAAAACAGAAGAGGCTCCAACTTCCAGACAGGCTCAGATCAGGCAGTTGTGCTCATTTAGGGAATGAACCAGAGGATACAATATCTGTTTGTTCCTCTCTCTGTAACTATGCCTTTAAAATAAGAAAGAATGGGCTTAGACTATAGCAGTGGTTGGTGGGGGAATGAACAGTACCAGAAAAGTAAAGAAGAACTCCCCCTCAAAAGAGCAAAATTAATAGAGTGGAAAACACCGACACAAAGAAGCAATAAAAGATTATTCTGAGGCTGACACAGTTTTCATTAATTACATTTAAACTATAGGATGTTTTATGAAATTCTAGGTTAGAACTTAGGGAAACAAAGATACCTTCAAGGAAATGCATAATTGCTTATATGAGAATTACTTAGGTAGTCTACTGTGCCTCGGGTTCCAAGGGAAGAACTGATGAAGGCTGGAAAGGCTCTATCTGCCCCACAGTGTGAAATGCCACTAGTGCCCCATCACATAAAACAGGAAGAGAAACAAACAAAGTGATATCAATGAATGAGCAATCCATGCAATAAAATTTGGCACAGTTGTAGTTTCATCATAAAACCACAAACCATGGAACACTTGAATTACAATTTGTACCTTTAAATCTTCTCTGTTTAATGTTTAAGCAAAAGGCAATATGCTATAAGTGGAACAGTACATACACACACAAAAAAACACGTTTCCTAATACATTTGGAATCTAAACAAATACAATCCAAATGATTTAGTAATGATGATGCTGGTGGTTTATAGTGATGGCTTTTCACTAATGCAGAAAATTATTCTACCAATTCCTTGACCCATTCCCTAAATGAATACACTATCTGGATTTAGATACAAAATTGGCATCCTTGGAAAAGAAAGAAAAATAGCAGTAATAATGGATAATAGCTAAGTTGCAAGGATAAGAAACTTGACCCAGTATTAGAAGAAAGTAAACACATTTATCCTTTCAAAAGAACCATGTCTGGTATGGAAGATAAGGATGTTTAATGAAACATATAATTCAGTACAAAATAAAAATATAAGCACAAAGCAAGTACTGAGTATGTGCTTAGAACAACTTAGAAAAGTACTGCCTATAATTAACCAAATAAATACTGGTCCAAATTGCCATACACCTTGTCCCAGGAGCTCAAGTAAAATTAAGTTGAAACTCCACAATTCATTCTGGATATCCTAGAGCCATTTCAAGTACTTCACATTGGGATGGAAACTGTCCTCTTTACACAGGCACAGGATACAAAGTGGTCAGACCACAAGAGCAATGAGTTAGACAAGGCAGTTCATACTAACACGACTCTGTCAGGATGTAGTGAGGAAGCCCCTCCCATATAGACTATCTCTGCAGAAGAAAAAGCTCACATTCCTATGCTGTAAAGAAAAGCAGGAATGAGATTGCACAAAAACGCAATGTAGGGTAAAGCCTATCTTAGGAAACTCCTTCGCATGGATTAATCTTTTCTCCCACTCCAGTGTGCATTTACTACTTTACCATCAATACAAGAATCCTAAACCTAGAAGCAACATATGTTGGAAATAAAATGTACAATCAGAAATATTAAGATTGATTCCTGTCCTGCTCATGGGGTTAGTGGTTATTTCACCGATTTGTGAACTTCAATTCTTTCAACCCTCATTATTTTTGAGAACAGATCAGACAAATGTACATAAACATATTTTTATGACCTGTACATTATGAAGTACAAGTCAGGTAATATAATTGATTGCCTAACTCATGACAGCTCATTTGATACCCTTAGGTCATTGGCCTGAAACTTGAAAATTAATCCACTTTCCTTCCATTATCCAAAGATTCAGGTTATAAGTGTACAAATTATAAGCTCCATGTGAGAAAGACACAATACCTGGGGCAGGGCTGGGCAAGACAAGGTTAGGCCAAAGGTGACCAGAGTTGAGCTACATACTTGTGGGTGGCGGTCCCAGTGGTTCCCCTCAACAGGAAGCTGGAGAAGAGTGGGAGTCAGGTTCAAAGGCAGACACTCAAAGGTGACATGTGAGCATGTGGTATTGCAATATTTGGTCATTTCTGAAAAGCTCAGAAAGCCATTACTCTACACAACTGGATGATTTTCATTTCAGAAGAGTCCTAACACTAAACTCTGTGGGTTTGTACTTCGGGTCAGAGAGCTTTAGCACTGTTTTTTTTGGGTCCAACATGCGCAACCTATCAGAAGAGAAACTTTTCCTAATCAGGTTTAGCATTTTTTCTTTAAATCTATTTTATTGTATTGTTGTTGACAATCTTTACATAGTTAATTACGGTAAAAGGAAAAAAAAAAGGTTCAGGGGGTATAGGGAAGTGGGTAATACTATTATGTCCATATTGTTTCCATCATGTATCCGAGGTAAAGGGGGATATTGAGGGAGAAGCCCTACCCGGTTTCCTGCCCACCCCAAGACGCGGATGTGGGGCATGCTCTGAGATATTTGCTCAAGTGGTTTTAATAGTTCTCCAGTTATCAATCACTGCCAGTTTCGCTCGATGAGGTCGTCTACTGATTGATATGGTCCATCATAAAGTTTCCGTTTGCCCCATATTTCGCTGCCAACATATAGCTGAGATGAATGATTGACCTGTTCTGTCTTCTGTCTTTTCTTGGTTAGAATTCTGAGTCCAGCAGTTCGATTGGGGAGATCTCCAAAGAAACTTTGAGGTATTCCCAGACTAGTTTCTTGTATGTTCTAGCAAGCACAGGGCCCGGCACAGTCCATCACCCCGATCAGCTGGTGGTTGCAATTGCTGGGCTGGTTCTGTTTTCGGTCCCGAGTTGCACTGGAACCAATGGGTGTTGCAGTCCAGTCTGGTTCGACCCTTACATCAACCAATGGGAGCTGCAGCCTAGTTGGGGCGACCCACAATAACCCCCACCAGGCCCGCCCCTTACCCTGGTTTAGCATTTTTAACTGCATTCTTAAAGACCATTCTGCCAGTGCTGTGGCATGGTGAAGTGGGGCTGCATCCCACATAGGCAAAAGTGTGGGTCCTGGCAACTCAATTCTATCCCACTCCCTGGTGGTAAGTCTGGGCGGGCAGTGAAGATGGACCAGGTTTGGGGCTGGGCATTCAGGTGGGGAACCAACTTCTGACCCAGCTTCCTATTAATGCCCCAGGGAAAGCAGAGGAAGATGGTCCAAGTCCTTAGGCCCCTGCACTCACGTCGGAGACATAGAAGAAGCTCCATATTTCTGGTTTTGGCCTGACCCACTCATGGTTGTTGCAGCCATTTGGGGAGTCAACCAGCAAATGGGAAATATTCCTCTACCTAAATTTGTCTTAAAAGCAAAAAAAAAAAAGTATAAAATATTTGGAGAATCTAGGACCCGGCACCATGGCCTAGCGGCTAAAGTCCTCGCCTTGAAAGCCCCGGGATCCCATATGGACGCCGGTTCTAGTCCCGGCAGCTCCACTTCCCATCCAGCTCCCTGCTTGTGGCCTGGGAAAGCAGTCGAGGACGGCCCAATGCATTGGGACCCTGCACCTGTGTGGGAGACCCGGAAGAGGTTCCTGGTTCCCGGCTTCGGATCAGCGCAGTACTAGCCGTTGCGGCTCACTTGGGGAGTGAATCATCGGATGGAAGATCTTCCTCTCTGTCTCTCCTCCTCTCTGCACATCTGACTTTGCAATAAACTGAATAAAACTTTAAAAAAAAATTTGGAGAATCTAAAAATTGTACAAGAGGAGTTATTCGGAAGTATTTACATGATGGATAAAAATCACTAAAAAAGAGAAGTGGCACGAAAAGAGAATAGAGTACAGAAAATGAGTAAGATTCTTAATCAAGTGTTAAAGAAATAAATGGAAAACAAGCCAGGAGGATTCAGAAGCATATGGGAGCCAACAGAGAGAACAAGAGAAAAAGGCATAGCAAATAGGGTGATTTGTTGGCTATACGTCAAGAGCACAAAGAGATGAGAGGACAGAATTTGGATCTGGAATTATGAGGCTGTATAGAACCACGAGGGTAATTCTAAGACAGCAATTGGAACAAGAAGTCAGTTAATATATTTGGAAAACATGTTGAGGATTAATGTCCATCTGTAAAGTATGGTAGTAAGGGCCCAGTGTGGCAGCCTAGCGACTAACTCCTCATCTCGTATACTCCAGGATCCCATATGGGCACTGGTTCTAACCCTAGCAGCCCTGCTTCCCATCCAGTTCCCGGCTTGCGGCCTGGAAAAGCAGCCAAGGAGGGGCCAAAGCCTTGGGTCCCTGCACCCGCTTGGGAGACCCAGAAGAGGCTCCTGGCTTCAGATCGACTCAGCTCTGGCTATTGTAGCCTCGTAGGGAGTGAATCAACAGAAAATTTCCTGTCTCTCCTCCTCTCTATATATCTGACTTTCCAATAAATAAATAAATAAATAAATCTTAAGAAAAAAAGTAGGATAGGGTTTGGCTTTTCTAAAATAATGTATTTATATGGAAAGAGTCTTTTGGGGGAGCGGGTAGGAATGAGAGAAGAGAAATCTGGTTTACTCTTCAGATCACTGCAGTGCCTGGAGCTGGATAATGTGGAACCCAGGAGTTTCTTCAGGGTCTCCAGAGTGGCAGGGGCCTAAACGCTGGGCCATCTTGTTTTCTTTCCTGGCTACATATAGGATGTTTGACTTGCTGTGCCACAAAGCCAGCCCAGGACAATGGCTCTAAACTATATCCTTAACTGCATCACTGCAGAGAAAAAGATGAACTTACAAAATGAAACTGTGATACTTAAGAAAACTGTGCACTCACTTTACCTTACAAATATGAATGTTCTCCTCAATCCCAGCCCAAATGTCAGAGAGTGGTACATTCAAGAACATTTTAATAAACAAAATCAAGAGGCATTAAAATTTATGTTAAAATCCCATTGTTGATAAACAAACTCAGAAAACTGTCTTCCTCATTAGAAATTTACTGAAGAACTAAAAGCACTTAGGACATCGAGAAAAAGCTGTTTTGATCCAGATTCTATACCAGAAATATGTGGTCAAGAGCTAAATAGTTATAATTTTCTCAACACAAATTATAAAGTACTTTAGAGAAATAAGCCAATTCATTCATGAGCTGTTTACCATGCATTTAACAATAAAGCAGGTATATTATGTAAGATATTAGAAATTTGCCATTGAACACGGGAGAATGATTCTTGCTATTGTGGACAGTCTTATGACAGGGTTCTGGTCAGAACACAACACAGCACATGAAAAGACAATGAGTTTGACAGAGAAATTAAACAAGGGGAGATGAAAACAAAGTGTTTAGGGCGATGGGATTTGGGATTGTTGATAGGATACTCCTAGCATACGGTCCCAAACTGACATATGCAGAAAGAACAGAAAAACAGGAAGGAGGCAATCCCTCAGAATGAGTGGAGCAAACAAGGCCAAAGAAAAGTAAAAGGCTATAGAATAGGAAACAAACCACATTGAACATAAATTGAGAAAGACATTTCTTACTGTCAAATTCCTTCACATTTTTCTATGCAATTCACGGAAACACATGCAGAACTCTGCACCTTTTTTTCCACCAATTAAAAGGAGCGAGAACAAGAAAATTACAAGTGAAATTTCTAACTTTTTAAAATCCTCACTAGTGGTAGCAACTTGCCAGTGCTAGCATATCGTTCTGATCATGCTGTGTTTTTATTAGTTCTAATAAATTAAAGAATTGCAGCTTTATTTAATGCATCTGACATTGTGCTAATTTCAAGGGAACAGGGGTAACAAAAGCTCCTAAGAGAATTCATTCAGAGCTCAATTCCACTTATCCTCCCACTCCATAGACACCACAATTGCTAGCGTGTGAGTGATTTTTCCACTTAATGGCAGGATTTGATATTACTATTTTGATGTAGATTTGAACTAAATGAACTCAATTCCTTGATTAAATGAGAGTTACTTTGCATGCTTGCCCACTTCAACATTTTAAACTGAGTATATGAGTGTATAATGCAGGGGCTATAGGATGCAGTAGAGACAATTCCATTTTCTTTAAGAGCAAGGTCTGCAGGCTAAAGCAGGTTTCTCTTTCATTTCACAGATATGTTCTTAAGACCACAGGCTTCTTCCCAAAAGTCCCTGATGGATTACATCCACTATCAATGTCAAAGAACATGCTCACCCTCAGCTAGTGGCTAGTTTTTGAAACAACCTGCAATAGTGTCATATTCTAAAATCACCTTGCACAATTCCCTCGATCAGGGATTGCTATTTTCCTCAGAGAGGTGGTAACCAGTAGCAAAAACAAACAAAACCTTGCTGATGATAAGTCCCTCTCCAGGGAGAAGACTGGGGAAAAAACACTAAGGTTTGCATATTTCACATTTTACTTCAATGCCTCCTGTGTTCCATTTCTGATTCACTGCCTCAGTGATCTCATTCAGTCCCACAGCTTTAAATTGCACTGTATCCTGCTGGTTTTTCAATTTCTATCTCTACCCCTGAATTCTAAGTTGACATCCCAACGCGTTCTTCATATGTCCACCTAGATATCTATAAACACTTCAAGTGATTGTTCCTCCCACAGTCTAGTCTTCAGACAAGGCTTGCTTCCTTGTTGTAATGGTACAAGCTAAGAACCTTTATGTTATCTTTGGTTCCTCTTATAATCCAAATTAATATGTCAATGGTTTGCCAAAGATCCAGAATCTAACCATGCCTCATCACCACTCTCACCTTAATAATGAGACCACTGAAATGGTTTTTAAACCAACCACCAAGTTTAAATCATATTCCCCATCCCATCTTCAGCATACACCCCACTGCCAGAATGAAACCATGGAAACCATCAGCATCCCACTCCCTTGTGTTAACTGCCTAATGGCTTCTACCTGGCTCAAACCAAGACCCCAGGCACTCAAAATCACCTTGCACAATTCCCTTGATCAGGGACTGCTATTTTCCTCAGAGAGGTGGTAACCAGTAGCAAAAACAAACAAAACCTTGCTGATGGTAAGTCCCTCTCTGTAAGTCCTTCTCCATCGCTATGTCTATCACCTACCATGTCCCTCTCTGTCACTCTGCCCCAAACACCGGCCTTACACAGTTAGATTTTCTCTCTTACTTCGTTGATGTCTACATCACTTAAGATATCTGCACACCAAACTCAAATCATTCAGGTTTCTGTTCAACAGCTACTCCCTTCAAGTAGTCATCTCAGCAGGTGACTGATTGAGACACTTGGCTCACAGCTTCCCCATCCAGTATCTCACCATAGTTTTGTTTATCTGGATATTGTTACTGTCTCCAACTAAATGTAAGACAAATAAGTCCTCAGAGACAGGCTTACTTCAACAGACTTACAGCAATGGCTAGCATTCAGTATGTGGTAAATAAATATCTGTCACATATGAACAAATTAATCAAAGCTGAATCAAGCAGACATAATTCTGCAGCAGTTATCAACATAAACCTCAAGATGCAAGTTTGTCCCTAAAATTCAGGGCCTTACAGCATGAAAAGATTGATATTTAGACCAATTAGATCATTATTAAAGTTGGTACAGGTAGCATTTCCTGACTCATTCATTGATAAATTACTATTAGAAAATGTTTTCAAAGACAATGTAACAATGAAAACATCAAGTTGAATCTTCGAAATTCCTATAACTCCCTGTGAATTTCAGCATACATGGACAAACTGATCAACCTTTTCCACACTATTTTGGGTTATGAATCAAACATACAAAGGAAAGATGTGCATCATTTTCTATGAAATTTGGTTATCATGAAACTCAATTGGGTCAAGTGCAGAGTTACCAAGAAATCTGAGGAAAAAAATTTTCAGAAAATGTTCAGGTAGGTAAGATAAAAATTGTCTTTTAGCTAACAGCTGCTATTCACTACTTAAACCAATAAAATTCCAATCACTTTAATTAAAAATTCAAATAGCACCGTAACTATTTTGACTTAAGCTATTAAAAGGAGATGGAAGGCAGAGATCATATCAAATGGAAAATTATAGAAGCATTAAATGTCTTAAGAATTTTCAGCTAAAAATCAATAACTTGAGGGAAGATAAATTAATAAGCCTTGAACTAGGTAAAAGAAAATGCATCTGTGCTTCTGAGTTAATATAAAGTCCTGCATCGTGATAGAAGTATGTCAAGAAGCTTGCAAATTATAGTGACAATAACTGAAAAAAACAGCTGGATTTCTTATGCTCTTAAGAAATGTGTACCTCAGGTTTAAATAGCTGTGATTATAACTATAAAATAATTTATTTCTCCAAACATACAGCCTGTGTGCAAAAAGATATGCAAATAAAAGGGCCCAATAGGATGTGAAAGAACTGGGGACAAGAGGAGAGGTTCCACAAAGCAGTAACGGTGAATGAAATGAAGTCCTGTTTCCCAGAGGAAGACAGTACTGAGACTTAAAGAGTTTCAAAAGTGCCCGCTCTGGGAATATGACTGATTTTGTGTTTGTACATGTACACAGCAGATGAAACACTCAACACCTATGAAACATAAGAATAATTTTGTATATTCAGGTTGGATGATGGTTAGGTCGAGATACCCTTTCAGTTACCTTTGTCAACCTTTCCTCAAGTGCCTCAAAAAGGCATTAACTCTTACAGAAAATTATAAATTCTTTAATAGTTTTCAGAAAATAGAACCACAAAGTATCAAGAGAAGTCACTGAACAGGATAACATGGTATCCACATAGTCTTAAAAAGAAAGCCTTCCAAATCGTAGTGTGAAGAGTCAGATGGGATGGTAGGGCAGCAGTTATGTTCTCTGGTTCCTGAAGTTGTCTTTTAAAATATAAAATTGTGCTCCTCTCCATTTCTTATCCTTCCAAGGGCTCCTCCTTCCCTTAAAGAACCACAGAATCAACATTTCAACTCCCCATTTCTTAAGAGTTGTTGACATAAAAAAAGCAAGGAGACATGACCCACACTAATCTCATCTCAGGGGCACTGTCAAAGAAATGGTGTCTGGATGCTCAGCTTATCATCAGAATGCGAGGAGGAAGTTACCAGTCCAACCCTTCCATGTCTGGTTCCGGACAAGGTGCTACACTGCTGTCCATTGTGAATGCGTTTTTTCTCTTTTTGCCTTTTGAGCGACTCCCCTGAGATGGTTATGAGAGATACCATCTCCACCTTTATCTTGGGACTTTTCCTTCCTTGGAACCCCCTCCTGCCACTATGGCAGGAGATCTCAGATTACCTCAGGTCTTTTCTCACTTGCAGCCCTCTTGCCACTAGGGCAGGAGCCTTTTTCCCTCCTCTTCCTAAATAAATCCTGCTTTGCAAACTACAAATGTCCACATGAAAATTCTTCTTTGGTGTGAGACAAGAAAAGAAAGTTGCTGCAGTATTTCGTCTTGAATTCCCTGCAAGAACAGGAGGATCAGGAAAAGGCTAACAGTGAATCATGTCAGAAGACCAAAGAAGTTCACGACAAATCTGCAAGCAAAAAAAAAATTAACTTATTTTTTTTAAAGATGGTGAATTTAGAGTTATACCCAAAGCATTCTTTTGTAATCTATATCTAAGGTAACCTATTGCCACTCAAAACATTTTTTTTTTAGCGAAAATGAAAAAATTATCTGAAACACATATTTTTATTTTTAAAAATGATTTCTATATAATCTATTATTCTTGGTAAAATCCATTGCATGTTTATGTCTTGATTATTTCATATATTCAGTTAACTGTTGTGGGGTAGGCAGTTAGTTCAGGGTCACATGCTTGGAAACCATTCCCCGCCTATGTGTTCCCTTCTACCCACCTGTGATGTTCACCTGAACTCTGAGAGGGGGTGGTACTGCACTGCTGCATAACCATGCCCCTCACAAGCCCCTATAAAGGACCATGATAGGGAGGGGTTTGCTCTGTTGGTCGCCTGCTTCCATGGCTCCAGTCCTCTGCTCTTGGCCTCCCTACTACCTGCTCTCTGGCTTCCCACAGACTGACTGAGGAGGTAGCCCCTGAGCATGGCCGCTGTGTCTGTATTGCTTACCCTCTGTTCGCTGCTTAGGCAGGGCAATGAAGCTGTTATCGCTAAGATGTTCTGTATTTCTAATGTGTACAGTTTCAAGAGTTCCAGGAGAGGGGAAGCCTAGCTGTAATGGAATGTGGGCAGAGAAGCCAGGGAAAGGTGAATGTCTGCAGCTTTGTAAGTGTGCCCAGGTGGTTCACTCTGTGTCTTTTAGGATAACTTATATTTTGGGGGAACCTTGGACACAGGTCTTCAGTTTAACGGATGGACTTCAGGGAAATGACTATTTGCTCCTTTTGGGGTTTCGGTTGACTGAATTGCTATATGGACTTGTGACTTGCTAATTCTAGTGGGCCCTTGTTACCACCTAGTTTGGTTAATAAAGACTCCTTAAGACACCCTAGCCTTGCCTGGCGTGATCTCCCATGTATCCCACAACATAACCAATATTACCTTGTCATTATAGGCCAAAAGCTGGGCCATTTTCTAGGGGAAAAAAATGAGCATGACTCTAGCCAACAAAGCATTCAAAACATAAGTGAAAACTATAGTTTCTTCTAAGAGTCACTTAAAAATATGAACAGGCAATGGAGAGGAAGGACAGTGATTTTTCATGCATAATAAAAGCGACGTAAGTGACAGCTTTCAAGATGGATGAGAAACACAGTATATTGACACCTGACACCGTGCCTTCAGAAAAGACATGAGGTGGAAGTAAATGACGGCAAATCCTACATGGAAAGACCATATATGCTGGGTGGGTGGGAAGGGGATGAAGGGGCGGAGGAAATTTGTGGGGATGGCGAGTATGCTCAGTGACTTCACTGCAGTAATAATGGTTTCACAGAAGTACTCCTATGTCAAGACTAGCTAAATTCTGTGTCTTAAGAGTTTCTCACTGTAAATTACACTTCAGGGGAGCTCTTTAAGGCTGATGACTTGTGTAGGAATTTTGGACAATGATATTCAAGTCTGGCAAGACAATTACAAGTTGAGATAGCCAGTGAAGGCTTTCTAGTGGCATTCCATATTTTATTTCACTTCTCTACAAGACTATTCACATAATCAATCTAAAGAGTTCTTCAAGCAACTGCTGCTTTCTGTGATCCAAGTAAGCACAGTACATACCTCAGCCAGTAACTGAGTCACACAGGACTTTTTTTTTTTTTAATTTTTTTTTTTAAGATTTTATTTTTATTACAAAGTCAGATATACTGAGAGGAGGAGAGACAGAGAGGAAGTGGAGCTGCCGGGATTAGAACCAGCGGCCATATGGGATCAAGGCGAGGACCTTAGCCACTAGGCCACGCTGCCGAGCCCAGGACTTCTTTATTTCAATACTTTAAAACCAAACATCAAAAATAAAAACGGAAAAATAATTGACAAGTAGTCAGAAAAAGTGCTGATATTTATAAAGGAATGTCAGACAGATTATTTCTGGATCTCCTACAAACTAGAAGGCCAACAAAAAATAAAGCGGATACTTACAAGCACTTGTAAGAGAAAATACAAATAACTGATAAACATGTAGTGAGTGCCTCAAATTCATTTAATATTCAGAAAACTTAAAAATCAAGTGAAGTTTAGGGCCCGGCAGCGTGGCCTAGTGGCTAAAAAGTCCTCGCCTTGAACACACCGGAATCCCATATGGGCGCTGGTTCTAGTCCCAGCAGCTCCACTTCCCATCCAGCTCCCTGCTTGTGGCCTGGGAAAGCAGTCGAGGACGGCCCAAGGCTTTGGGACACTGCACCCGTGTGGGAGACCTGGAAGAACTTCCTGGCTCCTGGCTTCGGATCGGCGTGCACCGGCTGTTGTAGTCACTTGGGGAGTGAATCACCGGACGGAAGATCTTCCTCTCTGTCTCTCCTCTCTGTATATCTGACTTTCCAATAAAAATAAATAAATCTTTATAATAAAAAATAAATAAATAAAAAAATAAAAATCAAGTGAAAACAGAAAAATAACAGTAAGTATTAGTGATGGTACAAGAAAAATAGCAATGAACTAATAGGCCTTCTGGAAGGGTGATACGGAGTTAATCATCAAGATGAAAAATACCATTTTAGTTAGCATTCCAATTTTGGGACAAAGATTTTAGTAACAAAAGCTAAATTATATAAAGAACTTATAAGATCATTTGTACATATCTACTAAACTAATTTATATTCTAAATGGAGATTGGCACTCCTTTTGTCCTATGGGAGAAGTCCTGAATTCCTGGAACTTCTGAATACCTCACCTTATATGACAGAAAGGAAATTACAGATGTGCCTAAGATCCTTGAGATGGGGACAACTATCCTGGATTATCCGGGAAGGCTCAACATAATCAGAGTTCTTCCTTATAAGTGGATACAAGAGGGTTAAAAGAGTCAGGATACGGAATGTGACCAGCCTCTAGGTGAGCAAAGCAAGCACACCATTTCTTCCCCTAGGGTCCTCAAAAGAACCACTGCCTCACTGACCCATCTTTTACTTGCAAAGTCTAGAATTTTATCACAAAAAAAGAGGCAAAGAGGCAAAAGGAAGGAGAGGGAGGGAAGGAGAGAGAAAAAGAGAGAAAACAACTCCAAGAAAATGTACTTGGAGTAAGCTTGTGGTTATTTGTTGCATGGGCCGTGGGAAACCAATACATTTCTGCTTCATAGTAAGGAAACAGATTTAAAAATTATTTAAAATCATTCAGTTAATAAGTTACAGCTAAGATTTAAAGCCAGATTATGCTCATAACTATGATGCATTGCTTTCCTATACATATGCAAAGACACATCCAGAATTATTTTTTAAAAACCTTCAATTAGCCATCCTTCATTAATAGATTGAGGAAAAAATGTAACAGCTATGATTACAAAACATGATTTCAAAATCAACACAAAAAGCTTAAATATATGGCAAAAACTCAGAACAATATACATTTTTAGCATGCACATGAACATACATACATACATTGGTAAACACAAAATAGGATTCAAAGCACAGCAAACTGCTAAAAATGATAATTTGCTGCAATACAGTAGAGAAAGTAGGATACATGGAACTTGTGCAATGCATTCAGTATTTTTATGTTTGAATGTTTTACAACAAGACTACTGTGATATATTTTAAAACAAGGCATTTTTTTTTTTTAATGCAAAGAGATATGCATGAACTTCTATTTCTTCATTAAATTAAACCGAGGCCTCTACTGCAAGGCGTTTAAAAGTCCTGCCCTACAGTGACACCAAATGGTGACAGATCAAAATACACCACACAAAGAGGACATTTGTTCAATGCCATCTTCCTATAAATGCTGGATTCCTTTGAAGAATGGCTGCTTAGCTAAATTAAATAATATTGAGACAAATACTCAAAAACCTAGAATTTTTAATCAAAGAAAGCCTACTATACCAAACTTCAAATGCAAATTTCAGGTCTCTTTCCAAATTTCAGCTAATCTTTTGATCCCTCAGAATATTTACATAAATCATTTCTCACAGTAAAACCATGTCACTGTGAACACTGTGATTTTACTTAATGGCTTATTGATCAAAGAAACCCTGCAAATATGAGAAATGCAATCATACAAATAAAGTCTGGTTCCACTTCACAGGCGTCAACCTTTGGAATGTACGCAGTATTTTTGGCAGATGGATGAGGGGATGTCAGGGGCTGAAGAGGAAAAGAATCGAAGAGACACAGGCAACTGATCCAATTAGTAACAGTTTCTAGGAGGTCTATTGTCATTTCTTAATCTATTGATAAAATTAAATAGGAGCTACTGCAATCGAAATATAAACCAATTTCCCAATAGATATTTCTGACCTCAACTTTCCAAGGAAAAGCGTATGTCAAATTAAGCACACAACAGTAGAAAATTAATGTCCTCTTCCAAAAATCCAAACGAAAAACAGCCATGTAAATAGTTTTACTCCTACCAAGTTCGCGATAAATGGACACAGAGATCAACTTTTTCTCAGAGAAACCCTTCAAAATACCACTTGGTAAAGAAACCATCAGTTAGCACTAAATGACAGATTTTCAGATTTTTCAAAAAATCTTTGTTTGCTTGTATTTATTTGAAATGCAGAGAGAAAGAATGAACATGAATATGCTACTGGCTGACTAGTCAGATGCCTCAACAGCAAGGACTGGACCAAATGAAAACTAGAGCATGGAACTCCTCCTGGGTCTCCCATTAGGGTACAAGGATGGAGCCACTCCCAGGACGCATTAGCAGGAAGCTGAACTACAGAGAATCAAGGCTTCCCAGCAGCACTCCAACGTGGAGTACGGGCATCCCTAGCTGCAGTTTAACCTGCCTGCTGCTCCCATTAAACAGAAAACACATAAATGTACAAACACAAAATCAGGTTGCTATTATTTAGCCCCAAGGCTTTGATTCAGATCTTTGGATTTCAAGTTCATATTGCAAAATGGCTAAGAGAGAATTTTCAAATGTTGTTGTAATAGAGAAATGACAAATGTTTTAGGGATGAATTTCCCAAATCCAGGGCTTGGGTTCAAGTTCCAGGACCACTTCAGATGCAGAGTTTTTTCCAGGACGCACACAGGGAGGCAACAAAGGATGACTTGGGCACTTGAGTCCCTGCTACTCATGTGGAGACAAGGGCTGGGATTGACCTTTTGGCTCCTGGATTAGCCCAGCACAGACTCAGCTGCTGCAGTCATTTGGAAGGTGATTTAACAGATAAAAGATCTCGCTCTTTCCTTCTGATTATGTGTGTATGCACGCACATCTACCTTTCAAATGAAGAAATGAAACAAGTAGCTCTGGACTACTGCCTAACAGTAGCACGTGACGAAAAAAAAAATACCATCTTTCTGATTTAAATATTACTTCCGATACATTCTAAAGAAACTTAATTGACACCACACTTGTCCTTAACATTCTGTGAAGACATTGGGATGTGTGTATCAATTTTGAGTGCCGGAGCTGGAGACAAGGCTGCATTCCCACCTCAGATGTCAGCTTCTTGCCCCTGTGAACCCTGGGAGCCAGCAGGTGCTGACTCAGGCACCTGAGTCCCTGCCACCTGCGTTGGAAAGCAGCCTGGCCTAAGCCTCAGCTGCTGTGAGCATATGCGGAATGAGCTATTAGAATGAAGAAATCTGTCCATCTGCCACTGAAACATAAATATTTCAAACAGTAACATAAAGGGAACTTCAATGTCCTGTAAAAATGCATTTTTTTCCACATAATTCTACCTGAGAGTTATATTATCTACAATCCCATCCTTGTCTAGAGACTAGAGATATTACTGAAGATGAAAGGTGAAAAATAAACTTATTAAGAACTTGCTACCGTAAAGTATCTTTATGATGACAGTAACCAACCTAAAAATAATAATTCAACGGCAAGAGAAAAAAAGCTGGAAAGGAAAACCTGATAAAAACCTTAATGTTTCACTTACAATACAGCTGTAATGCATACCATTGGCAAATCTATTCTCACCTCTCTAGAGCCAACCTCCATAATAAAGGAGACTTGAACAAGATGATTATCAAGGTGTCTTGAACATTTTTTAATAACTGAATTCATTTTCCACTCTCATTGCCAAGAAAGAGACAATATTTCTAATTTCAGAATCCACACCATGAGATGAACTCGTGATTAGAATGAGACACTGAAATATGTTGAAATGCACAGTTCTAGAATAAATCACAAACATACTCTCTACTCATAAGGAGGGGTTTTCATTTTATACTGTAAATAGATAATATAAGAAATGTCATTTAGACATCAATTAAGGTCAGTTTCCATATTTAAACTCAAGCTAATTTTTCACTAATATCCTTAGGATGAGGATGAAAAAAAAAAAGATCATGATGAATGCTAAATGGATGCAGTAACAATGATGTGTGGAAAGCCTTAGGTTTTCTACGTCTTATTCCAAAGTGGTGTATTTATCAATCTCTTCGAAGAGTTCACAGGGAGACATGTACTCACCACAACAGCGAACTGCTCGGGTTCACATAAGTTGCTGTAGTCACTCTTGAACTGAGATAATGAATTTAATTGTTCTTCATCAGGAAGATGCTTTATTAAGTTCTAAAAATTGAAACAAAAGACTGTCACGACCAAATGTATTTCTCAAGTTCTAGGCAAATGCATAAATTTTAGAATGAAAACCATTACAGGAATTAATCTGTGATTTTATTCCTGGGGAATCTCCTTTACATTAAGCCATAAGCAACACTCCTTGGCATCTTGAGAACAGTAAATTTCCCTCTTCTCTACCCAAGAGTTATTACATATTCAAATCAAGTACTCCTGAATGTTTATTTGATTAACTTATAATTGAGAAAGAAGTGCTCGACGTATACCAAAGGAACAGCTTTCTCACCTGGATAAATGTGATCCATTACGCTGCAGCTTCAGGGAATTAAATGTCAGAAATTTCAGGCAAAGCCAAACATATTTTAACACTTCACTCAGTGGGGAAAGAGAAATCATCAGATTGCTACTAAACGGTGAGGCAAAGAATAGAAATCAAGGGAATTTTAATGACAGTGCTTGTGAGATTTAGACAGTAGGATTATGGTTTTAACAGGAAAAATGGAAGATATCTCTTAAAGACAAAGTAACTTTTTGACGTAAAAGAAAACTTCAGGGCAGTGAGCGGAGACACAGAAGGAACTTGCAGAGAGTACCTGAAGTGCCCATGGTACTAATGGCTCTGCCTGTCTCCCCTGCCGTCTGGAGGCCACAGGGTCCTGGGGAAGTTCTGACCCGTCTATCCACGCTCAGCCTTCCCAAGTGGCACACTTACAAAAAAGAAACAGAACTATGCTTTCCTCACAGAGCTCTACTTGTTAAACAATCTGTTGAACAAGTACTATTACAATAACTATGAATACTAAAATTAAGGAGGGAAAGAATGGTTAGTACTCAGAATTCCAAATTATGATGTCAGTAAATTCTGCCCAAGCTCAAAGTCATATGCAAACGATAATAGGTCACCATCACATTACATGAATTATGAATAGGAAATCCCCCATTGGTGGCATTAGTTGAAAACAGCACTGGAGAATGTGATCCTTTGAAAGTATTTAGATGGGAGCCCAGCATTATAGCCTAGTGGCTAAAGTCCTTGCCTTTCATGCACTGGGATCCCACATGGGCGTCAGTTCTAATCCCGGCAGTCCCGCTTCCCATCCAGCTCCCTGTTTGTGGCCTGGGAAAGCAGTCAAGGAGGGCCCAAAGCTTTGGTACACTGCACCTGTGTGGGAGACCCAGAAGAAGCTCCGGTCTCCTGGCTCTGGATTGATGCAGCTCCAGCCATTGCGGCCGGTTGGGGAGTGAATCAGCGCACAGAAGATCTTCCTCTGTCTCTCCTCCTCTCTGGATATCTGACTTTCCAATAAAGATAAAATAAATCTTTAGGGCCCGGCGGCGTGGCCTAGCAGCTAAAGTCCTCGCCTTGAACACACCAGGATCCCATATGGGCGCCGGTTCTAATCCCGGCAGCTCCACTTCCCATCCAGCTCCCTGTTTGTGGCCTGGGAAAGCAGTTGAGGATGGCCCAAGGCTTTGGGACCCTGAGCCCGCATGGGAGACCCGGAAAGAAGTTCCAGGTTCCCAGCTTCGGATCAGCGCAGCACCAACCGTTGTGGTCATTTGGGGAGTGAATCATCGGACGGAAGATCTTCCTCTCTGTCCCTCCTCCTCTCTGTACATCTGACTTTGTAATAAAAATAAATAAATCTTTTTAAAAAATAAATAAATCTTTAAAAAAAAAGTATTTAGATGGAAGTACAAAGCCACTGATTCATTGTGTACATTCAGACAAAGGCTTGGATGACTGGCCAAAAACAAAGAGGGTGGCAACTTAAGGTCAGAGCCACCACAGGCATTTACAGCGAGATGGAGTAAACCGAATGAAGGCAAACTATTCACTCCTTGCAATGGCCATTTCTCTTACTAGAACTGCTTGAGATCAAAAGGATTGTTTCTATTTTCTTCTGACAAATCTAGCTGACAGCAGCACCAAGTTGTCTAGGGTATCTCGTCGCTCCGTTTCTTTAGCATCTTTTCAGATGATCATCACATCTCCTTGAATATTTTTAGTTATTAGTTAATTAGAGTTTAACATCTGTCATACAGTATTACTTCTTCACTTCGGTATTTTTTTGTATTCTAATGTGAAGCATCCCGATTTGTAAAAGTATAGGCCCCAGCTTCCTTTGATCTCTCCTTGCCAAATTTTTCACACACTCTTGACAAATTACGCTCTTGTCAAATTAAATTCTACACAGTGGTCCACACACACACACACACACACACAATGTTTCCCTCATAGCTTGAAATATTTTTGAATCAGAATAACTGTTGCTAGCAACATTTGTAAGTAAGCCTCTAGGGTCCCCTGCCTCTACATCAGAGCACATTCTGCAACCATCCCCTCTAGTGCTAAACCAATCTTCATACAGCTATGCTCATCTTGTTTCATAATTATATTTATAAATGCCATCTCCCTTGACAAAGTATCAATTCCAACAATGCAAGGTCTTTCTCTGATTAAGCCTCATATGATACCCTGCACGTAAGAAATAAAATGAAATATTTGCAAAGTGAATTAGCAAAAGACTGATGGGACAAAGGTGATTAGGTAAAGAATGATGCAGGAAAATGGCTGGACAGTAACACACTGCAGACCTCTTGTTGTGTGTGACTACACACAGCCACTGGAGTGAACAAAGTCAAGCAAAATGATGATTGTTGCAAAGTAATACTGTTCCATGTCCACTTCAAAACAGGCAGCTCCTCATGCTAAAATAAGGGGATTTTTTAAGGGTAAAAATACCATAATATTCATGTTTTATTTTTTCATAACTAAGCAGAGATTTTGTGCAAGATAAATGCTGAGGTTTCAGTTCAAAAGCCTAGTTTAATAGCAGTAAATATGGTAGGTAGAAATAATGACACTGTCTCCAAAGAGGTCCATGTCAAAATCTCCAGAACCTGGAAAAACACTGGATTACCTGGACAAAGGCATGCATGATGCTGATGGGATTAAGGATGCTGGCAACTGGCTGTAGACTGAAGTGCTTATCTTAGGCTGTACAATGTCCAATGTCTTTCTTACGCAAAGAAAAAAGAGACAAAAGAATACCACGAGCAGGAGAGGTGATTATGAAAGAAAGAAGCAGAGGCTTGGCTTGCAAGATGCACAAAGGTATTCTGGAGGTAAGGAATGTGGGCAGCAACGAGCTGAAAAGGAAAATGAACTGGATCCCTCCCTAGAGTCTATACCCAAAGAACACAGGTCTGCCAACACTTTGGCTTTACCACAGTAGGGTCTGTGCCAGAACTCATTTCACAGAAATACTAAACGATAAATTAGTGTTATTTTAAGCCACCAACTATGTGGTAAACAGTTATAGCAGCAACAGAAAACAAATACACTCTGAAATGAAATGGGACTGAAAACACTTAAGACATTAATTTAAAAATGCACTTTGTTGGGCTGGTATGACAAGCTAACCCTCGACCTGTGGCACCAAATTCCCATGTAGGTGCCAACTGGAGTACCAGCTGCTTCACTTTCAACCCAACTCCCTGCTGATAGCCTGGGAAGGCTGTGGGGGACAGCCAACTGCCTTGGTTCCTGCACTCCCAGGGGAGATGCACCGCAAGTTCCTGGCTCCCAGCCTGAGATCAGCCCAGCTCTGGCCGTTGTGACAATCTGGGTACTGAACCAGCAGTTGGAAGATCTCACTCTCCGTCTCTCCCATTCTCTGACTTTTGAGTAAATAAATCTTTTATTTTTTTAAGCATCTTTTTTTCTTGACAACAAAACAGCAAAATCACCCAAAATAATCGTTTAGCTAAAGTAAAAGTTAATATGTAAATGTAATTAATAACTTACATTATTTGTTTACATTAGTAAACATGATTTTTATTGCTAAAATACTATTTTTCCATGAAAACCCATTATTAGAAAAAAGATGTTAAGCTCTAGATATTCTTCAATCCTACAGTCTATCAAGGTATATATTATTTATCCCTTATATAGAAATCAGCAAGAAATTGATACCACATTAGCATTATATATATATATATATAGTGGGTGAAAAAAACTGAATTATTTCTGGGGGCTGGTGTCATGGCATAGCAGACTAATCCCCAGGCAGCAGCACTAGAATCCCATATGGGCACTGATTTGTGACCTGACAACTGCAGCCACCTTCTTAGAGCCTGGAAAGAAGTAAAGAATGGAACAAGTACTTGGGCTGCTGGCTTTGGATCGGCCCAGCTCCAGCCATTGTGGCCATTGGGGAATGACAGGTTTTCAAATGAAATTTTAAAAAATCTTAAAGATTTCTGAATTAATCCAGAATAGTAAGGAAATAATCTCCAATTTTCCTAAGAGCACAAATGATTCAAGTCTGGTTGCTAATAAAAGCAAACATAAATGAAATCTCCTGTATAATAACACAACTTCATAAGCTTACGAATTACACCTGAAAAGGGTTACAAAAACAAATTTAAACTTAAATTCGTCTTAACTATAACCAAAGAGATACCTAAAACATATAATACAACTTGTATATCAGAAACATTCACTTAAAATAATAGTATTATAGTTTACTGTTAGAAAAAATGCAGAATCTTACCTCTCGGCTATGCAGAAGTTATGTTAAAACTATTACGCAGCAATGATTTTCCAGTTGAATGAACAGGGTTAAGAATCTTATTTCACTTACAGATTTCTACTCAATGAAGTTTGAAGTGAAATATTAGAATTTAAAGTTCTGCCTGTTTACCTGAATCATAGACTCTGCCAACTGTGTTTCATCTACTTCCAATATCATCATTCTGATTTCTTCATAAGGTACTCGGAAAGAGCTCAGGAAGATTGCTAGGACAGAGTGGTGGAGAAAGTTTTTTAATGAATCTGGTAATAAAATTTGACATGTAGTTCTATCTATTACATCAGAAACAAATTAATAAAATGAGAGAATTTAAGTACTTAATAACAACTGTGGGAAAAACTTCAACATATTTTATATTCTTTTCCAGTTTTATAGTTAGTATTTAAATAATACTATATGATGTTACTCCAAGGTTGATTCATTTAAAGATTTTACTCATTTGTCCTCATTTTCTTTGAATGAGACAGAAACCATCCATACACTGGTTGACTCAGCAGCTATTTGCAGCAGCATTGGCAGGGTCAAGCTGCAGCATGAGTCCGGGACTCTGGAGCCCCAAGCATTTCAGCCACGACCCCCAGGAGTGTGCATCAGCAGGAAGTGGGATTGGAAGGAGAGCCAGGACATAAAACACGCAGATACCTCAAGCAGCAACTTGCAAGTGTAAAAAATAACTCCCCAAAAATTGGTGTTTAAAGCCTTAGTTTGTTTATTGAAGGGAGAGAGCCAATTTTCACTTAATTGAAAGATGAAGCACGTTAGATATACCTTATACCTCATACTGTAAACTTTTATAGCAAAAATGGATAGAGTAAAAAATATAACCTACATGAATGAAACTGACATTTTGAGATTTGATTACTGCGTACAACCTTTGTTTACACCCTTGACCTACTGGAGGTTAAGTTTGTGATTAGGAACTGAAAATACGTTGTCATAAAACTTTTTTGAAAAGGAGGAAGAGGGAGGGGGAGAACGTGGGCAAGAGGAAGTGCCGGGTATTCTTAAGTTTCTAAATATCCTTTAAAATATATAAAATGAGTTCATCTTATATAAATACAAAACAGTTAAAAAACTTACAACAAGAATTATACAACCCCAGTATGTGCATGTAATAGCTGAGTAAACAAAAGGGAAATACTTCAAAAAGTTCTAGGGAAAATAAATTTAAAAGTTATTTCTTTACATGGAACAAGATTCTGAAATCCATGCATAGTTTATTCATAAAGTGTACCTTTCATAAGCTTTCTGAAGTCCACAAAGACATGATCATTTTTTTGCACAAAAATAAGCATTCTTTAATCCTATTTCTATAACATTTTTGATGCCTCCCAGTACATGACTTTGTGTATCTTTCAGCTCTACAAATTAGTTAACGAAAATATTAAAAAAAAAAAAACTGAAGCAGTACCTTAACAGTTTCATAGTTTCATAACAGTAGCATTTCACTATTTAGAATCCTTGCAGACAATATACTATAGAAATAGCCTTTGCATGTAAAGAAAATACCTAATTTTTATCCTTATGGATTAGGTGCATTCATATTTTATTACTGAAAATTCTAAATATTTTTTACATTCTACTCACTACATCAAATTTGTATTGTAACCATGAGTGGTTACAATGGGTGCTATGGCCCAGTGGCTTAACTCCAGTGAATAGTCCAGTGAATAGTCCAAGCATCAATTCAGCTTTCCTGTTGGCAATACTCTATTAAGTATTCTCATGTGTTGTTTCCAAAGAAGTGCTGCCCACTAACCCACTGCTATGAGAAAATTGCACACAACATGCATGCTTAGTTTTCTCGATTCAGTCCACCCACACTTTCCCTTGACTGACTTTAATTTCCATTTTACTGTAAAAAATCATAAGCATAAGTAAAAACATTTAGTCCTTTCAATGAATTATGAAAATTGCGACTCCTGATTGTGTAAATGGGGTATAAAGTGTAAATTCAAAATTTACTAACTCATGACCTCACTTAACTTTGTAAACAGATGATGAATCTGTTAGCAATAAAATCTACATAATATATGTAACAAATTGTAAACAAAAGTAGAAAAGACAAAATAAGAGAATTTGCTTTGAAGAGAAGCCAATCTGGTTTTACTTCATCATTTACTCACTACTTTAAAGTATCATTCTATTGCAGAACATTAATTAAAAACACACTGATTAAGAACAAAGATCAAATGGGTGTGTTATCTTTAATAAATTGTTTTTTGAAAGGACTTGTATAATACGTAAGTTACAGGTGATTTAAAAAGGACTTAACATGTAAAGTACTTCACAAGTACAGACTTAATTTTGAAAATACTTTTTTAAAGTTAGAGAATAACAGCAGAAATTCTCAGTTAAGGCCTGAAAAGGGCTATTAAAATTAATCTTGTTACTAATAAGCATCCTTCAAAATGTGATTACACAGATCCCAGTAGGACGCTTTGAGTTTAGTCATGTAGCATAAAGATTTTAGAAACAGGATTGTTTTCAAGGGAATTCCTAAATATTTAAGCTTTTATATTAATTTGTAGATTCCAAAATTTTACTTCTAATGCTCACTCAAAAAAAAAATTTGGGAAAACCCATGAATCTTGCAAAACTCCTGAGCCTTCTCTTGATCCCAGAATAAATGTTGTGTATCTTTAATGATGAGTCTAGAGTCCTTACTACATTCCTTGCAAGATTTCAAAAAAACAGGAAATCTAAACCACTTTTAAATAAGCAGGAAATAAATGAAACACGTTAACCTTTTCTTCCCATGCCTGTAGAACACTGTAGTGGAGAAATCTACCCATTAACTTTCCTTCAACAAATTTTCAAGTAAATTTCTCTATTTCAATATCACTATGCTACTACTGACTGTTTCACTTGAGGTTATCTCATTTATAACAATTTCACTACCCTAGTAGAACCTTCTCAGAATTCGGAATCTCAACACTCTGAATTCTATAGACAAAAACCAGCTGTCAATCAAACTGTAACTACAATAAAGTTCACTGGCTGCTAAAAGCCTCATTAAAGCTCAAATTAACACTTCCTGCAGAAGTAATCCTGAAAATGAACTACATAACATGGCAAACTATAAATTCTAGAACTTGAATTGTGTGCTTTTAAAAATTATTCTTTGAGATGAACACCTAAGCTAGTTCAGCAAGTCTGATAATTCCAGAAACAAACCTTTTTAAAACGGTATTTCTTCAGGAGCCATGGCAACACTGTTGGAGGGTAAACACTCTCAGTTCTAATGCAAGTCACGGACATTCGTCCAAACAAAATCATCCCTTTTATGTCAAACGACAGAAGCGCTAACATTATCTAAGTCAATATGCAGTGTTTCAAACTGAGACAATGCTTCATAGGGAAGAAAATACCCTGAAATGTATGTCAAAACCTCAGCGGTTTAAGCACACATGCAACATTTCCCATGGAGACCAGATGCCTACTGTATGTGGCAGACATGAAATCCTGGTAATTACAATCCTCTCCTCAGGCTGGCCAGCCATCTCTAGTTGCTATTCCAGGTGCCAGGAGGAAAGATACCTTTGCAACTTCTCCTACCTCCAAAGTACATGCTTCCACCCACAAGTGATGTAACCTCTACTTACATGTTGCCACTCAAGTCTCAAACAGCAATACCTAACTGTAAGTTAGCAATCTACAGTTCGTGCCCAGAAATAGAGAAATGAATATTGTTCAATACGTGTAGTGCCTCCACTAGGGATCTTAGTTGCCTACACTGTAGAAAAGGTATGGTCATCTGTCATGGTTACCACGCAGAGGAGGAAGTTTCAAAACATTCCCAAAGAATGTCAACTCTCCTTCTTTAACTCCTTCTTTAATCAATAACAAGGATCTTAATCCTCTCATTGGAGAGTTGTCTTTTTCACAGGAGGGTCGTCACTGACAGGCAGACTAAATGTGACATTACTTTTCATCCCTCCTGATTCTCCATTCTATCTTCCTCTTGCAACTTCAGAAAGCATTAAATACACAGATCATATCTCAGCCACAAGCCAAGCTGTAAGTGATGCATAAAACACAGGTAAAAGTATTTGCTTTCTTCTCTCAGTGATTCAAGCAGGAAAACAATTCAGGACTAAGTATTTAACGCCTGTAATAGTATTTAAATCTAAAATATTTCCAGTCAGTACTTTTTAGGAAAGTGTTTAAACTGCTCAGATGGAATAATGGAATTCATTTTACCTATTGTTCTTATTTCTATTAATATTCTAGCCTCCTTTGTGCATCAACTATCACAAACTGTAGAGATTCTAAGGTAGAAAAATACACCATCAAAAGCACCATGTTACAAAATGATATCATTACCTACATCCAAAAAGGACTTTGAAAGGAAGGAAGTTCTTTCAATTATGGGAGCTAGACTTGCCTATGCTTTCAGCTTTTGAAAAATATGACCTCATAATCTGCCAGGAGAGCTATCTTAAGTATTTATGTAAAAAATTTAATCAAGTGAAAAACTAGACATGAACAAATTGAAGTAATTTACAAGGAATATCTACAGTATGCTTTGATAATGCGACAGTACTTAAACAATACTTACAAAGGTTCTGGGCAATTTTAGAATCTAAAAATTTAAGTTCTTTAATTTTTTTCTTAATAGCTTTCTTCTCTTCAAAATCTTCCTCTTCTCTTTTCTCTGCAAAATCAAGAACAGATCTTTATTAGGGCAGTACGACACGCAAGTGGGACAGGACAGACGTGAACACTCCATCATCAAATGAGCTAAAAGAGATAAAAACCGTCTAAACCACAGCTATAAAAATAGTAGTATAACAGACACACCAAAACCTAAATTATTTCAGATAAGAACAGGTGGTTTTCATGCTAGAAAATTAGAGATAACTATTTAAAAGAGCCAACAGGAAAAATGAAAATTAAACTAATAAAAAGTAATCAGGGAAACCAATACACAAACAAATGGAAGGGTAAATATGGAAAACTCATTTAAACAGCTCATAAAACTGCAAATATATAGTTAGACTCAACATGCAATAAGAAATTAGCTCTAAGACTGTTCAACAAAAACTTATTTTGATACACCATGCTTATTTTAAGATGTCATACACAAAATTGGGAGGGTAAACTGCAATTTTTTCAAAGCTTTGAGTAACAGCCAAAACTCAATACTCAACTTGTTTTTAAAAAAATCAATCAATAAATTTAACCGCTGGTGCCTAGATAGAAGCACAGCAATAAATGCATCATCCTAAGCAAAAATTAAAGACCTGTGATTACATGATGGCATATATTCATCAAGGTTAATTGCTACAATACAATGATCCTATCTTTCTTTTGTGTCCATGACCAGCACTTACAGTGGTGAAACTCAATCATCTTCATAACATCTTCATAACAAAAACCAGTGACCATGGTGCTTAGGTAAATACACAGAAATAAATGTTCAAAGCTCATTTAAGTGATAACTGCTATAAGATTTTCACATATATAAGATGATACATTGCATTTCATAAGTCAGGGGAATTACATGGTAATTACAAGCTTTGGCGTAGTGTGAAATGAGGACTACATTTAACATTTTTCAAAATACTCTTTCAAAAAATATTTGTTTTCTTTTTATTTGAAAGTCAGATACACAGAGAGGATGAAGATCTTCCATCTGTTGATTCACTCCCCAAGCAGCCACACCAGCCAGAGCTGCACTGATCCGAAGCCAGCAGCCAGGAGCTTCTTCCAGGTCTCCCACATGGGTGCAGGGTCCCAAGGCTTTGGGTCGTCTTTGACTGCTTTCCCGAGCCACAAGCAGGGAGCTGGATGGGAAGCGAGGCTGCCGGGATTAGAACCTCTGCACAAACGGGATCCCAGCACATGCAAGGTGAGGACTTTAGCCACTAGGCTACAATGCTGGGCCCTCAAAATACTTAACTATTTCTGTACCATTTCATGAATAAAAAGCAAGCACCCATAGGGAAAATCCAAAGGCACTTCACTGTGGGCACTGGCCAGGCAGGGCTCTGGCCATTTCAGCCATTAGGAGAGTAAACTAGTGGATGGAAATCTCAGTAACACTGATTTTGAAGCAGATAAATATTAATATTAAAAGGGAAAAAATTGGATTTGAATCTCAGAATAATGAGGGGTCACTGAAGATTTAAGCCTGTGAGAGACATGAAGAAAAATGCAAATTTCCAAGATCAAGTGGAAGAATAACAAAAACAAGGAGAAAAGGGGCAAGACAGAAGAGAGCAGAGGTACTAGAGATGAGAGTGAATGGGACCGTTGGCCACAGCAGCAGCGAGAGCGAGAAAGCAGAGCAGTTCCCAAAGGAGAGCGTACAGACCAAACAGCGGTCTAGCTCCCATGTCCGCTGAATTTCAGAACATATCAAACTACTTACTCTCAACATCTAACAAAGTTCTTGACAGAAACACACTATTCATCTATTCTTCCTCATCTCAGAAAATGCATTTACTGCAGGGCTTAAGCGATAAGCTTATTTTTCCACTATTTCCCTCAATACAACATCCAATCTGTATCAATCAATGCAATTCTATCCCCTAAATATTTACCCATCACATCTCGGCACCTCCCTAACTACCACCTCTCTGGTTTTCTGTGCCTACAATTTCTTCTCTCTTGGATCACAACCACATTTTACCTCCTCTTTCCACATCCAGGCTTCACCAACTGCAGTTTGTTGACAACGGTACAGCACAGTTAGGCTGTTAAAACCTGTTAGCAAAACCTTTTTTTACTGCTTTAAGTAGAAAGAAATTCCTCACCCACACTAAATTCTCTTACCATCATCACTGCTCCACCTCCCCCCACCAGCACAGCATTTACTCTACACTTCATAGTGTACCTTCTCCCTCACAACAGAGAGGCAGAAACTTCGTACACCACTGTATTCTTGGTACTTACAGTAAGACCTGGAACACAGTCAATAATTTCTAAATGAGTGTACAGGCTGTCACATATAAATATGAGTCTATAGAGTAAAAGGAAATGAGATATGCAGGGTTAAGCAATCAGAGCTGAAGGCACTATTTAATTCAGCATTGATGAGAAGGTTTGAAGCAGCCTACTTTTGAGCATGTTCAGTGTCAGAAGCTAAGATTCAAGAACAGTTTGATATGCAGGTATGAGGAGGAGAAATCTGAATTGCAGATACAAGCACAGATTAAATCTCCTTTATCAAAATTGATCCAAAACTCATCCAGATTTTGAATATTTTCAGATCCAAGAATATTGCTATATACATAATAATATCAGGGTGACAGGATGCACATATAAATGCAAGAAGTATCTGTTCCTAATCTACCTTAAACACATAATCTGAAGATTATTTTATAAAAATTTGTAGCAGTTCTTGTTTTGACACTGACCTAAAGCATTAAATCAGGGGAAGAATTTTCCAATTGTGCTGTCATGTAATGCTCACAAATTTGAGACATGAGAGTATTTCAGATTTTAGATTTTCAAATAGAGATGGTCAAGATGTCACATGCCTAATTGTTAATGATAGTCACAAGTCTTCAAAATGGCAAACACTCATATGGATACATTTATCTCCTTATCCCCTGTTCTCATTTGCAGACCTTTTCAGTGTCTAGTTGTATTAGTTAAAAAATTTCAAATGGGGTCTGGTGTGATCCCCTAGCAGCTCAATCCTTGCCTTGCATGTGCGAGGATCACATATGGGTGACAGTTCGTGTCCTGGCTAATCCAGCTCCCTGCTTGTGGCCTGGCTGGGCAGTGGAGGATGGCCTAAGGCTTTGGGTCCCTGCGCAGGTATGGGAGATCCCGAGGGGGCTCCTGACTTCTGGCTTTAAATCAGCTCTGCTCTGGCCATTGCAGTCACTTGGGGGAGTGAACCAGCAGATGTAGAATCTTTCCTTTGTATCTCTTCTCTGTAAATCTGTCTTGTAATAAAAAAGAAATCTTAATTTTTTTTCAAATGAAGGCAAATCAAAGTACTAGTGGGGTTTCTCCCCTCTCTGAGCTAACCAAATGGAAATCTGCTAAGAAAATGTATGTTTTATTATTTTAAGTCAATTTGTTTTTCACCAGTATCTTTTCATGTTCTGAAACATTTTTCAGCCTATTTGAAGAAAAAACAATGAAACACGAGGAGCAAGTATATTTTAACCAGTAACTGGGCAGTTGTGAGGCACTATATTGATAGTTGCCATTTCTCATGTCACATTACAGTCATCCTAGTACAACTTTCTGATCATCAGCAGTACTGAGAAAAATGTCATTTTAAGCAACACACTATGAAAGAATGAAGATAATTCTGCCTTTGATGGTAACATCCTTTTCTGTTTTGATAAAAATCATGTGTCAAAATTTTATTTAAAAAAAAAAACAAAGTTTGCAGACAGCCTTGACTACTACAAACTCCAAATTAGGGACTGACCCAATTTTAACTAATTCTGTCTTTCCAATTAAAAACACATTGGATGGACACTGTGGACCAGCAGGGTAAGTTGCCTGCATCACCTGTCAGAGTACCTGTTTCAAGGCCTTGCTAATATACTTCTGCTAAAGCTTCCTGCTAATATGCCAAAGATGCAGCGGACAACAGTCCAAGTACAAGGGCTTCTGCCAATCACATGACAAGTCTAGATGAACTTTTGGGCTCCTGGCTTCAGGATGGTTGAGATCCAGCTGTTGAGGGCATTTGGAGAATGATACAAGAAGATGGAAATCTGTCTCTCCCACAGTTTACCCCATCTGTCACTCTTCCTTTCAAAAAATACTAAGTGTTTTTTTTTTAAAAGGATGGAAGGAAGGTGGGTTGGTAGATAAGGAAAAATAAAGTGAAAGGAGAAAAGAGCATGATAGGAAGAGGGAGAGAGAAAGTGAGCAAAGGAATATCATTATATTCTTAGAACTATGTCTATGATGAGGTTGGCATTGTGGAGTAGTGGTTAAAGCTGGTGCCTGCGTCCTCTTACGGGCACTGGTTCATATCCAAACTACTCTAGTTTTAACACAGCTCCCTACTAAAGGCCTGAGAGAAGCAGTGAAAGATGGCCGAAGCACATGCACTCCTGCTATCCAGGTGGGAGAATGGAGAAGCTCCAAGCTTCAGCCTGGTACAGTGCTCGGCTGTTTAGGTGATCTGGACAGTCAACCAGCAGATGGAGTCTCTCAGTCTGGTTCTCTTTTCTCTGTGTACCTCTTTCAAACTAACTGATAAACCTTGAAATATTTTATTGATGAACTATAGTGAATCTGCTAAAAGTTAATGAAGATGCATATATGCATAATTTGAAGACTATTTAGACTGTTATAATTATGTTGTGACAATATTAATATATTGAATTATCATAACATTGTTCAATTTACCAACATAACTGTAAGAAGTCCATGACTTGATCTGTAATTTTCTGCTGCTGGACAGTCACAAGGTGGAAGCGGGAAGTTCAACAGTGAAATCACAGAGCTAGCGAGAGGAAGAAGAGTTTCCTCAGAAAATAAAAATCAAAGGGAGAAAACGAAAAATATAGATTTGAAATCAGATAAGTTAAGCAATAAAATCAACTCAAAATAATCTTGCATATTGGGAAATAATGAAAAAAGAATGTAAGTTTAAAGTTAAATAAGCAGAATACATTAAAATAGATGTTACAACCAAGGGGGACATTTGGAGGGAATGAAATTCTTCCACAAAATAAGATTAGTTAGCCATGATGGCCACATCTTTGACAGCCTTTCATGCTAGGAAATCAAGCTTGGGCTTTCAATCAATGCCTCAGGATCTACATTCTGGTCCCTCACACACCAACCATTGAACCTCACTATGGCCCGTGCCTGCCATCTATGACAAAGTGACACTGCCCTCTAGGAGTACTTCGTGAGAATGAAATGATAATTTCTTCCCTATAACTCTTCACAGAGACAGAGAAGTGAGGCATAGAATCAGCGTGTAAGCACACCTTAGCAGCCAAAAATAAAGCACCATCCAATCCGAGCCGTTGGTGGAGTCCTCCTTCAAAGCCTGCACAAAGCACACTCACTGAAAGACTAGATTTTCTCATGTCGGACTGAAACTCTGAATCATAATGCCAGATGATTAGTTCCATCTATACTTGTGATCTAGCTTTTTTGTCATTAGAAGTCTGAGTTTAACCTTACCTCCTAGAGAAACAGTGTAAGGCTCCATTTTTGCCAAGAGAAGATTAATACTGTTCGAAAATGGTTCTGATCACTAACACAGCATATGCTGTATTTTATAAGGGTTTTATGTCAGAATGAAGCCCAAGATGACAAAATTTTCTACGTTGCCGAGAGCCATGAACTAAAAAAGTCTTTTTAAATTACGTTTGCACTTTATTCCTTTTTCTATTTCCAATGTTTCAAAAATAGCAAGTACCTGACTATTTTCAACAAGTGTTACTGATAATTTTTTATGCTATCTTGGTGTTTCCTGATTAAATGTATCTGATGACAATGGGTTTTTGAAATATTAAATACTTTAACTTTTTTGTTATTTATGCAGCATGAATATGACTATATTTCATATGTTAACATTTACAGTAAATTACTTTTTTGTTAATTAAATTATTTTACTTGCCTTGAAGATAGAAAGTTATTTGATTAAATAAGCAAGCATTATTCTTGATGACACAGAAAACAATAAATTTGATTCTACAGAAATAAACCAAACCTAAATGATTTATTTATAATATAAAAAGCATGAGATCCTCAAATAAAATGAAGAGTGGGGTGGAAAGATATCTGAATTATTTACGTAATTGCTGTTTTTCCTCCTTGCCTTCTAACTATTGAGGTACTAAGAAACTGTTGAGTATTAAAAATTTACAGGATTCAAATTAAAGAAGCAAAGTAGTCTTTGAATGTGGATACCAACCTTTTCATCCTACAGACAAGAAAACCTAAGCAGAGGGTATGGAAGTTACTTGCTCAAAGTCCCAGGAATATTTTGGCTGTGGGACCAGACCCAAGAAAAACTACTGCTGAAATCACAATAGTCTCCAGCACTGGGAATCTGCATAGAAAGCACCGGAGGGAAACCCAATGCCGCACGCTTGGCAGTAACACTGGATTTCACCTTCTCACCGTACATGCTGGTTGACAGGGTGAGCAGAAAGGCCAACAGGTCCGCAGCAGGAAATGTGTACACAATGAGCAAGTCTTAAGATTTGGCAAGAACTATCAGTACAGTCCCAAAACACAAAGTCAAGTATTCACCCTTTCAAATGGAGAATAAGTTATTGATAGGGTTCAGTTATTCAGCTATACAGTGTGTACAGAATGATGGTGTAAAGGGTCAGAAATTGAGAATAGGCTGACTGCAGAGTTTGAGTTAACGTTATTTGTGGCTGTCATAGGACAATCTAGCTTCAAAGATTTAGGTAGCTGTAAGGTAGAAGATACAGAATACCTAGGGGAAAAAAAGTGAAGAAAGTTGGAATGAATTATTTTAAGTTGGCAATACACTCTTGGCAAAATAGCAAAGTAAATGCTTTGGTATTGAAAACCATAATTGCTTTAGTCATATCTGATCTGTCAAGCCAGTTTTAATATATTTAGGCACATAAATAAATGGCTATGCACCAAAACTACACAGAAAATAATCAGGAGAGAAACAGGCTATTTTTCTATTAAAATATTAATATATAACTGCCATAACTAATCAGAATATCTTACTAGCAAAAAGGACGTTTGCTTGACAACTCAAGGCTAAGAATTGTATAGAATGAAAGGCTGAAGCACTAAATAAAATCACAAAAGTGAAGCAGATAAATGCGTGTTTCTCTTTAATGTGATGATTCTTTTTAGTAGACAATGTCAGAAAACAAATAGCCTCGAAGGTCTTTTCTCTACAACTCAAGTCCTGCATCAGTTATGGCAAAGATTTGCCCTTGTAACAAGTAAGGTTTATCAAGATTTTTGTCTAGCCACTAAGACATATACAAAAGGATTATTAAGGTGTTAGAAATATATCCTATTAAAAACTAGTATCTCAAAAGCAATGATTTCTACAAAAGTGACAGAATGTTTTTCCATTCTTTTTCTTCCTATAGTAGAGAGAAAAATGACAATGGGACATATGTTAAAACAAGTATGCTGAGTTGCTACCTATAAAGATCCAGGTCAAGCCCCCTGTGCGCTGCTTCTAAGCCACATCCCTGCTAATGTACCAAGAAGGCAGCAGATGAAGACCAAGCAATCAGACTTCTGCCACTCAGGCAGAAAACCCAGCAAGAGTGTCAGACTATTAGCTCTGACCTGGCCCAGCTATGGCAGCATCTATTTGGGTAGTAGAATCAGTAGATGGAAAATCTTCTCTTTCTCACTCATCACAATATTTCATAAACAGATGAATCTCTAAGGCCTTGTCAATCACACAAACCAGAAACTGTGGTCACTCCTTTCAAGAATTTAACTCACAAAAACTAGTAAGAACAACTTCCTGAAGACCCCAATGTGTAAATATCTCTTCCTAACCAAAAGCTTCACATTATGGAAAAACAGGAGTTCAAATCAAATAAAATAGCACCTTTCAAATTCATACATTAAACAACTCTCTAAATTTCCCAGCTGTGTACATGGGAGAAAAAAATCACCCTGAGAAAATTAAGTTTATCACGCAGATTTTAGTGGTAATTACACAGCTCCAAAGTGAAAGGAGTTCTCACTCAATGGATATAAAGTTAAAAAAAAAAAAAAAAAGTAAAAAGAGGTCAGTAAAGAACTAAATGCTCCTCTGAGAGGATCCTTTTCTCATAATGATCACAACTTTCCAGAAAGTATCTCTGCCCCTTATGTATTCTCAGAAGCCTTCCCACCAAAAAATCTTTCCAAAAAACCTCTATTTTCCAATCATAGAGTAAAACACGTGTTTGTAAAATATATTCTTGGGATCAGCGCAGTGATGTATCAGGCTAATCCTCTGCTCATAAGCACCAGCATCCCAGGCAGGGGCCAGTTGCTGTTCCAGTTGCTCAACTTCCATTCTAGCTCTCCACTTATGGTCTGGGAAAGCAGTACAGGATGGCCCGAGGCCTTGGGCCCCAGCACCTAGTGTGGAGAGGCCAGGAAGATGATCCTGGCTCCCAGATTCCCCTCAGCTCAGCTCTGGCCATTGCGGCCATTTGGGGAGTGAATCAGTGTATGGAGAGCCTTTTCTTTGTCTCTCCTTCACTCTGTAAATCTGCCTTTCAATTTTTAAAAAATATGTATTTTTTTAAAAAATGCTCTTTCAATATTGTTTTTGTCAGTGCAACCTGCTTCCACACATCCTATGATATTAGAAAGTAGAAATATATCTCTGCTTAGAGAAATTACAGAGCACATTCTGAATTTCAATGCATGACATGCTAATGCATATACAAGAGAATGTACTGAAGGGGCAAAACCTATTACAAAAAGAATGAAAACTCAGTGTACATTCGTAATTTCAAAGAAGGATTTAATCCAAATGATACAGGTAATTCAGGGTATCTAACATGCTGTACAATGGAAAGGCTTAATAAACTAACTTATTAGTATTTGCACACAGTGTTAAGCAATTTGCAACTAGCCAAGTAATAATATTTTATATTACCTGATAGATTTTAAACAAGTCATGTTAATAGTGATCAAATCATCCCTGGCATGAAAATGCAAGAGAAACAAAACATACAGCTTATCAAAATTATCAGTATGATCATCTGAAACTTGAACAAAGTAAAATGGCCAGACCAAAAAAAAAACCCCAATATTTCAAAATACTGGTAAAGAATTTCACAGATATAAAATGGTAAGGCTCAAGAAAAATAATTTTACCAATGAAGTTCAATTTAATGACAAAATACTTGAATTCCTATCTTTTATTTATGCAAAACCGCCATCAAAGTATGCAGTGTCAACACAAATTTCACACTAGTATTTGCTTTAACGTTTGGAAAATGAAGCTCAAATGCCCTGACACTGCAATGAAGAGCACAGATCATCACCTATGGACTGTGCATTGCCACAGGAAAGCGTACAAATATCATACCTGATATGAAACAGTGTGTGTGCGTGTGTGTGTTTGAGAGAGGGGGTGGGAGGGAGTGAGCATGTGCGCATGCGCATACATGAGTGTGGCAGTGAGGGGGAGAGCAGGTGTGAGACAGAGGGGGAGAGGGAATGAGAGAGAAGGGAGGGGAAGAGGAGGTACAAATCAGAGGGCTTTGCTGAATTCAACTCAACCTTAATTATCTAGGCTTTCCAAAGAGTAGTTACTCTGTCCTTATTTTAGATTCATGTCACAGTTCAGTAGGAAATTCATTTCTCCAAATTCTCAGTTATTGAATCCTACTCCACTGTGCCCTAAGATGGTTTCAGACGGTACCATCAAATGCTTGTTAAGCTTAGCACATTCAATTCTTGTACTAATTTCTGTCTCTACAATCACATGAACTTGGAATTGAAAACACACACACACAATCAAAAAAAAATCTGGGCTGTTGGTATATACGTGTGTCATATTTTGCTAATTCCATGCTGTTCAGACCCTAAACACTCATAAAATGCCAGTTCACATGAAGACTTTTTTTATTCCAGTGTAGTGTAGAATGCAACCTATATATCCAATACGCACACATATATACCCATACACAAATAAAAAAAGGGTCCTGGAGGAATGACAGGGTTCATTTTACTCTGATTTAGAAAGCAGATGACAGAGGCAATCATCTTTAGATGGAAGGCAGAGTAGGGAGTTAGATTTTATCAGATACAGACAATGGAAAAGATGAAAAGGTCTGAAGATGGACGACGGTGAGATGTTGACTGATACATAACAGGATGAAAATACTTAATGATGCCAATTAAACACTCAAATGGCAAAATTTAGATTTACATATTTACAATTTTCAATGCTAAAATATCTTCATAAAGTGATTTCAAATCACTCCTTAATAAAATTTGATGACTTGGTTTAAAAACGTAGCATGAACGAGGATAGCTAATTCCTTTTTTAGAATGAAAACAAAAAATCTAAAGGCCTGCAAAATACTCAAACCACATCAAATCAGATGACTTAAAATGCACATTTATGGGGCTTGCGCTGTAACCTACCAGGTAAAGCTACAACCTGCAAGGTCAGCATCCCATATGAATGCCGATTCAAGTCCTGGCTGCCCCACTTCTGATCTAGCTCCCTATTGATGCCTTGGGAAATACAACTGAATAATGGCCAAGGGATTTCAGCCCCCTGCCACTCATGTGAAAGACGTGAAGAAACTCCTGGCTCCTAGTATTGGCTTGGATAAGCACTGGCAGTTGGTGCCAGCTGGGGAGTAAACCAGAAGGCTCTTTCTCTCCTCTCTGTAACTATACTTACAAATAAAATCAACGGGGTCTGGAGTAGTCTACTGGCTGAAGCCCTTGCCTTCCATGTGCCGGTACCCCATATGGGCACCGGTTCACATCCCGGCGACTCCAATTCCCTTTGAGCTCCCTGTTCGTGGTCTAGGAAACCAGTGGAGGACGGCCAAAAGTCTTGGGACCCCTCACCTGATGGGAGACCCAGAAGATGCTCCTGGTTCCTGGCTTCAGATCTAATCAGCTTAGCTCAGCTCAGCTTTGGTTGTTATGGCTACTTGGGGAATGAACCAGGGGATGGAAGATCTTTCTGTCTCTTTCTCTTTATAAATCTGACTTTCCAAGAAAAATGACTGAAGAAAAAAAATCGTATTTCCACCAAAAAAGATGGGCCTTATTCACTGCCTAAAGAGCCCTCACAGTTACCCCACTGGTATGACTATTCCCACTGTAGCATAGATAATGTAATAAAAAAATCCATCTTCTACTACTGAATAAGCTGGGTTGTCTCCCAACTGCACAGTTTAAAACCTTTGCAACTGTGTTTAAAGCCCATTACATTCCTATTTTCTACAGTAACTTTCAGAATTTCAAGAATATGGAAGTCCACTGTCAATTCACTTTCATTAAAGATGTTCAATGATAAAGAAACAAGCATAGTGTTTCCCATGAAAGGGAGATCTTATTTCATCTTTCAATATCTTCTTTGCCTTCCCCTTTGAAATATTCAGACACATGCGTATAGCCCTCTTATCTTTTATATCCATCTTTGCTAATGAGACACTGCATGCAAGAGTGGCATTGCTTACACTGAAATTAATCCCCTTGAGTTCTAAGTTCTTTGCTCCATTCACAAAAATATAACAAACACAATGGCTGTAGAATGTAAACATTCTCAGATTTCAGTGATAAAAGATTTGTCACAGATACAAGATTTGAACTATGATCTAAAATCTAGCAATATCTTGCAAGGCTGAAAAAAGATTGGAGTGATTTATCTCTTGATACTGACATTACAAAAGATTTAAAAAATTTACAACTCTAATTTTGTACTAGATTCACCTAAGTTCTGCTCATGAGTCTTGGATAAAGTTACACCACACCTACCCACTTGCTACCAAAACGCAAGTTCACCTTCCCTCAGTCATCACTTACTCCGTTTCTAAGTCAATTTACATTTTCCCAATTTACCAGTCTATTCTGCTTCTGAATAAAGCCTTCCTAGTTATAAAAGAGACATATAGCACATGAATGAAATTTAGAATTTCGGGTCCGGCACCGTGGCCTAGCGGCTAAGCTCTTCGTCTTGAACACGGTGGGATCCCATATAGGCACCGATTCTAATCCCGGCAGCCCCACTTCCTATCCAGCTCCCTGGTTGTGACCTGGGAAAGCAGTCAAGGTCAGCCCAAAGCCTTGGGACCCTGCACCCACGTGAGAAACCGGGAAGAGCTCCTGGCTCCTAGCTTCAGAATGGCACATTTCCAGCCATTGCAGTCACTTGGGGAGTGAATCATCAGACATAAGTTATTCTCTGTCTCTTTTCCTTTCTATATATCTGATTTTGCAATAAAAATGTTTTTTTTTTTTTCAAAAAAAATCAATTTGGAATTTCTATTCCAGAAAAATGGCTTAGGGTGGCCCTTGGCCTTCGCACTGAGTTAGTGATACCTGGCCAGACGTGAGATCTCACAGGCAAATTGGGCAGCTAAATCAAGGTACGAGCTAGAAAACCCTGCATGGTGAATATTCCCCCCAAACCTGAAAACATCATCCTGACCTAAGCAATAGTTCCACCTATTCCCAATGTTCATATTTTGAGCTGTAAGTTTTTTTTTTTAAATAAATCATCATTCCCAGCGTCTCCCACTCTGCCTCTCCAAAAAACTACTCACTTTCAGCACACAAATCAAGCCTGCTACTGAAAGGAAGAAAACACTTCAGAGACTTTTCGTGAAAACGGAAGGAGGAAACCTTTCATTAATGGGATTTTACCGGCTTCAATTTCATTAGAGAAATTCTGCTTTAAATTCAATTACTTCACAATCATGCTAGGCCAGCTGACACTTGCACAGAAGGACATTAAGATCTTCGTGGAGAATAAACTTTAGAGAAAAATTTCCAACGATAAATTCCCTTTACCTAATTAAAAACTATCTCTAGCTTAAACATCTCATGAAGGTATTAGACAATTAAAGTTAATGTTCAAAAGACATCAACCAGCAACTCACCACTGCAGGACAGGAAATGAAATAATAAATAAAAAACCTTTGATATCTAGGAACACCTAATAATTGGGACTCTCTGGCAAATGTCAAAATTTCTAATCTTTACAATGTTTTTAATAAATCATAGTCATACCCTTCAGATTATTTTACTTTGTGCTGGAAACATCACATCCATATTTCATATACTAACTTGAATTTCTAAAAACCTCAAATCCTTTTTTCTAGCCAATTAAAATGGACATGAGAGAAATCATTTAAAAGCATCTCATTCTACAATGCAAAAATTAAAGCGTGGCAAAGTTGAGGTCTGGGAAATGGACGTTAGGACTCTGGACTCCTATGCTTGTGCTTAATTACTCCCGGCCTTCCTGGCCTGTCCAGAAATTCAGGAGAGACTACCAATTTGGTAACACAAGAACTGAATGGAATTAAATGCAGAATGACTAAGATTCATTTCACCCTGCAAAGAAAGAAGCGCTGGGTAATAACCAGAGATAACTAGAGATGAAACTTCATTTTCCTTTCCTAAAATATGTCCCATAGTCTTGCCATTTCAGGATCAATGGCATTTATTTCCTCAGAGGAGGAGAGATAACCCAAAGATGAAGAGATCATTCTTTAGCTCTGAGTATAAAATTAGATTTCTTCTAATATCTACAGTGAGACAATAGTCTGAAAAGCTGTGTGGTTCAATTGAAAAAGCTAGGTAATTACAGAGAAAAAAAATTTAATTCTGCCACCAAACCTTCCTTTAACTATGCAATTCTGAGAACAAGTTGCTATCTAAGCAGAGAATACAGAATGGTGCAGACTATGAGTGAAGGACATACACAAAGGGAAGACACAAAGCCCTCAGTAGACTAAGGAGAATCCAGTGGGCATGTAAGGGACAAAACCAGAATGCAGATTCAGCTCTACAGGGTGCTCCCACCTATCCTCCTCCAAATAAAAATGGACTGGGGCAAAGCAGCCCAGAAAATAACAAAAGCCTAAATCAGAACTAGAAATCCCAGACCTGAGGGTATATTTGTGCTGAGCCTCCTGTCTGCAATTGCACGGGGGTGGGGGAGGGAACAGCTCACAGATTCCCTTTCCAAGGGGCAAGCTGTGAAGAACAAGTATGGTGTATGGTGCATTTAGAGCGCAAAGCACCTGTGGGAGTCCCTTGCTTTTTAAATGGTAAGTGGGGGATGTGTGATTGCTAAAAGAACCAATAGACATACTACCCGTTATATGTTTATCACAGACTATTTTTAAATAACAATAGAAATACACATTGGAAATACATTGCCCTGTTATCTCTATCAGGACAAAAAACTATACTAGCAGCTAATAATGTATTTCAGATTTGCAGAAACAAGGTGAGGGAAGGGATTGCAAAGAACTCTCTCATCTTTTGATGTGCATGCGAATGCCCAAAGGGAGTGTAACACGCAGAGCGTACCTATCCATTGATGTATTCAATACTCTGCGTCATATTACCAAATTTCAAATCTCATTGCATACTCAGCCCGTTCTGCCTAGATACCGGAAGGCGCAGAATGCTTTCTCAGCTGTTTGCAAGCCATTCCTTGGAAGCCTGAGGAAGATATATGCAACTTCTCACTTCATCAATTACTTCTATCCTCACACTTGAGCAAACATTCTTCAGGACAACTACTGCACAGATCTCCTTCATTACAAATGGGTGTCCCTTTTGATCACAGGCACCATTCGGAATAATTAACTATCAAATATATTGCTTTGTGAATGGAGTTTACTGAATTAATGGAACCCAGTGTATGCAATATACTTGACAAAAATTTCTTTCACTTTGGAAAGCTAAGGTCATTTCTGTGCCGTATCCTATTTAAAAATAAAACAAATGACTCACATATCTTGGTATACCTTCCGCAATCCATTTACATTGTCTAAGGCAAAGTCACCTTTTACTTTCCACTTAAACAGTACAGACTCGAAGTATATTAGGATTAAAAAAAGAAAAGCAACCTCAACATGCTATTCAACCTAATTGCCCTATTGCTCTGGATCCACTCTACATAAAAAGCAATCTTAGAAAAACACTGTTATGTCAATGAAATACAATTATATATTTTAAGCAGTGAAAGTTCTCACATACAAACTACAAATACTCTCTTAAAGGAAACACTAATGGGACTGGTGTTGTGATGTAGCAGATAAAGCCACTGCCCACGTGGTGCATTTCACATGGGAGCTGATTTCAATTCCCACTGCTCCACTTCTGATCAAACTCCCTGCTAATGCTCTGTGAAAAGGAGAGGATGGTCCAACTGATTAGGCCTCTGTCACCCATGTGGGAGAACCGGACTCGCCCTGAATCAAGCTCTTTCTTTTGTAGCTAACTGCAGAGTAAACCAGTAAGCCACGAAGATGGTGTTCCATGTTTCTCCTCTTGTGCTCCTACTCGCAAATGAATAAATCAAGAGAGAGGAGAGAATAAATAAATCAAGAGTCAGAAAGAAAATGACCGGTAGCAACAGTTACAAAAAGATCCTACTAGTAGCCTTCTCAATGTGTGTGTGTGGGAGAAACAGAATTTGAAATGGTACATAAACACAAAATGCATGCACAGTTCAGTATATTATCTTTTATAATCAAATGAACACATATTATACCAGTTATGTTGCATTGTAGCTGGTTCACACAATAAACATGTTGCAATGTACAGACAAAGCACATTTTGTTAACATCGATTCATTTTTACCCACTTTATGAGCAGAGCAACAGAGAAAAACAAGCAGAACTATTTTCTGTGTCCTAGTATACTCCCTAAGTGACTGCAACAGGCCGGTTTATCAGGTCAAAACCAGGGCCTCCCACATGGGCTGCAGCAGCTAATCCATCTGAACCATCATCTGCTTTCTCCCAAGATGTGCTGGTATGAAGCTGGATGAGAAACAACAGACTGGAACTCAAATTAGCACTGCATTAAGGGGTGGAGGAATCAAGTGATAGTTTAACCTGCAACACTGCAATACCTATTCCCAACATTCTTTTTAACAGCTTCATGGTATATCTCCCTAGTACCATAATGTAGCTAGTCTCATATTGGTGAATATTAAAGCTACCTCTAAAACTGTCCTATCAAAATTATTAGGAAATATTCTTGTGTGTGTGCTCTTCTATATACACATAAACATCTGCCATATTTATATTTTAAAAACCTACTTATTCTAAGATTTATTTATTTTTAATTGGAAAGACTTACAAAGAGAAGGAGAGACAAAGATCTTCTGTCTCCTGGTTCACTCTCCAAGTGGCCACAATGGCCAGAGCTAAGCCTATTCTATGCCAGGAGCATTTTCCAGGTGTCCCACAAAGGTGTAGGAACCCAAGGCTTTGGACCATCCTCTACTGCTTTCCCAAGCCACAAGTAGGGAGCTGGATGGGAAATGGAGCAACCAGGACACAAACTGACACCCATATGGGATCCCAGTGTATATGAGATAAGAACTTTAGCTACTAGGCTATAGCGCCAGGTCCTGTATTTACCTGTAACTGTGGTGAACTAATATCATGCTCTAATGAGAAATAGGATCAGCTTACCACCATCATAGATTCTTTTCTATGTAGCCAGCATATGATGGGCTTTTTGTTGTCAGAAGTTTTTTTTTTTTTCAGTTTCAATCAAGATCAGAATGTTAAATCAGAAAAACTTAAATTTCATAGATTACAAAGAGCTAAAAAATTGATTTCTCCAACCCCACAAAGTTACCTCAATGGTACACTGAAAGATCAGAAACCAGCTTCCTAGTTCTAGCCTATACCAACTATACCACACTTGATTTCCAAGAAAAAAACCGAGGACCAAGTAAGCCATTAGAGAGACCAGAGTTGCAGCAAAGTTGGGTAGACCAACTGCTTTGACACCAGCACTCCCTGTGACTGCTGATTAGAGTACTAACTGTTGCACTTCCAATCCAGCTTCCTAAAAACACATCCAAGCACTAAATTAATCGGTGTGAAACCCAATGGAGACTGAGCTCCTCGGTTTATCTGGTCCCAGCCTCAGCCCTAACTATTATGGTATTTGGCGAGTGACCAAGCAGATGGAAAACCTTTCTGTCTCTCCTCTATAATTCTGACTACCCAAAAAATAAATAAAACTTTAAAAAAATGAAAGCTATTATTACAATGACAGCACCTAGAACTGCAATGGTTCTTACTGTGGAACTGCCTCCAAGGCTCCCCTGTTGCTATAAAGAAAAACTTTAAGCCCATTCTTTCCTTCATTCACTTATCAAACCAAAGCTACACAATGATACCATAATTTATGTAGAAGTGGAAATAATTACAGAGGTCAGTTACCTTTTGATATTTATCCATATCAAACAACCAGTAAAAGAGTTTATGAAAAAGTTAGTACATTCTTCAATGACTAATAGCCTTAATTTCCCTCAATTCTTTGAGGTCAGTCAAGGAAAAATACCAGTGAAGAACTTTCAAGGTTCAAAGAAGCAAAATGTAACACTTCACAAGATGGATCGGCAAAGTCTTCCTTGGTGATAACTGCTAGTGCCTGTACCCTTCCAAGATGAATAGGCCAGAGGATTAAAATGCACCCTTCCTTCTCTCCTCTAAGAGGGTTTCTTTCCAAACATAAATCTGTACACTTGTAGACATATGCATGCAAAGGGAAACAAAATACAGTGCTAAGTTTTCCTTACTTAGAACACACATGGCAATACAAAATAGGAAAGTTTATCTCAAAAATTATCATTACACATATTCTTCTAGTATATCGCAGATGTACAAATAAAGTAATCCTCTTGAGAAGTAAAATTGAAATGATCCCTATTTGGAAAATGGAACTGATACATATGGATTAGCCAATACTCATGCCTTTTATGCAGTAAGTTTTCTGATAGTTCATTCATTTTAATATATTTGTTCATGCTCTGCTGAATTAAAAGCTACTGGGTTGACCATTCTATTAAAATGAGTTTTCCTATGTGTTGGAACAAATGGGCTGCAGTCTTTCACATTTCTTTTAGAGAGCTGAGAAGCAAAGAATTTGTCATTATCAGTCTAAATTTTCAAGCTCCCAACCAGCTACTAACTTGTCTTTACCACTTAACTTTACAGAGCAGCAGCTAGATCATCATTGCATTCCCAAATCCCAGCCAGTGGTACTGACAGCAATGTGCCAACTCTTCTTCTACCCCTATCATTCCCACTATGCCTTGGCAACCTTCTTCCCAGCTTTCAAATATCATACAATTCATCCTAAAAACCAACTCAAACAATTCAAGCTTTTTGCAATTATTAAGTCCTTATAATATGTTCTCTTCATATGTTGCCCCCTGCACACAACATGAAGCACTCCACAGTACACTTCTTGTAAGCTTAAATCAGACTCATTCCATAATGGGGGCCTTCACGCATGCCCTTTCCTACACCTGGTGATCTAATCCCTCAAATACTTACTAATCCCTCAAATACTTACTAGCTCCTACTTTCAGTCTGCACCCAAATATTATGACTTCAGAGGCTCTCCAGCACCACTGTTTTCTCCAAACAAGCAACCAATATCCTATCCTGGACATTACTATCATGGCACATTCAAAACTGATGGCCATTTTGTCTATTTAATTTCTGTCTTGCCAATTGATTATACTCCACATGAAGGCTAGACGTGTTTTTGTCTTACTCAGCACAGTCTACAAGCAACAAGGAATCATTTTTCCTAAGAGTGGTCCAAAATGATCTCTTGCTTGGCTATAAAAGCCATCAGTCAGCTAGCCAGCTAGTGGCATGACTTTCTAGGATCACCTAAATAGGCAAATCAGATCTTGCTTCCTGATGGACAACTTCCATCTAGGCACAGAGGTGAGAAGGAGGTAGCCTTTAGGGATTAAGATTTGTATATCCAATTTCACTTGCCGACAGAAAAAAAAAAAAAAAAAAACAAAGCCACAGTTGCACTAAGACTTAAGCAGTTTATAGAACAGATTATAGAGTTCCACGGAGCAAAGTCCTTCAGCACAAGCTGCTGCACTGAGAGATAAGGCCATCTTCTGCACAGGAATATGAATGCGCGCATCATTGTCAAAGGGGACAGGTGAACATTCTGGTCCTGTTTCCTGCAGACTAGTTATGAATTAATTCTCTGCAAAATAATAAACTTATAAACTACAGTTCAAAACAAATGTTACATGTTAAAACATACCTAAGCTACCAAAAATTAAGACTCACACTCTGCCTTATTAAAAACTCATCAATTAAGCAGGCAGCAAGTTATGGAGAATGCTCTCCACAAGGCATGTTAAAAAAAACTGTTTCTCAAAGATCAAAAAATAATCCAAATATGACACCTGACATTTCTATTCAAATATCATACAACCCTTATGTATGGCTTTCATTTATCATCTATGAACTGAAAAAATCATATCTGCACACCTAACCTTGAATCCTATGATTAACAAGCATCTCCAATTTGAGTGTTTGTTGCAGAAACCAAAGCAGTACAGTCATGTGTTTTCTTTCACCTGAAATAGCATATATATCTATATAAAGCATTTTATAGAGTATTAAGCAAAGATTCCACTCCACAAAACGTCCATAATTAATAAAGGAGAACATGAAGAGGAAAAAGCTAAACCAATACTACCCAAGACCATTCCTTGCATTGTTAATTCTTCAAAAGTACATTCAAGCCCATCACATATTACTAATGAATGTTAGCCTGTACTTATCTACTTGGCCAGCAATTTTGTTTAATACTTCCAATCAATCTAAAAATTACAAAGTTATTATTCTAAAAACAAAAAAATAACAGATACAGGTATGTTAACAGTTTATTTTTCTAAAAACTGGCATAAGGGCAGGCACTACTGTAAAATAATGCATAACATAAAAGTGAAAGAATGTAAAAATCTGCTACAATGAGGAAAAATCTAAACTGTAAAATAAAATTCAATGCTGAAGTGTAGAGCTGCACCCAGAGGTCAGCAACACTGTGTGTGTTATTCAGATGAAACCAAATTTGCTGTTAGATTCTATTTTAATGTTAAATCAAGAACTGTCAATCAGCACCATTTGTTTGTAGTCCCTCATCAGAACCCATTGCCACAGTCTGAACATTCACAGGAAAGAATGCAGAGTGCATATCGGCAACCACTTAACCTTCATCAACCAACATTCATGCATGCTCATTAACATTTTTTTCATCCCACTTTCGAGCATGACACAGCTCATACCGGAATAATAACTTGCTGATAATTGCTCAAGACAACAGCTGGACAGGCAGAGTGCAGAGGTGAACACTCTCACAGATTATGGGGTACAGGAATGCATTACAATTAGGATGAAGAGTCATATGCTCATGTTCAATAATTTTCCATAGAAGTTAAGGAAATGTCATTACCACAAACAGCAATTTCCTCTAACTTTTAACTCTGCATGACCCATTGCCTGATTCCCGTAACACTTAACAGTTTGAAGTAAGCTAATGATAAATACTGATCCATCTTACTTCACCACTGCATGAATGTGAGTGATATTTTGGATGCAGTACAAACAAAATCTAAACTTTGACATAATACAAACAGCTTCACATCTTTCGAATAGCAAACTGCTTTGAATCGCATATCACAAAAACATTGTTTATAAAAACAATATTGAACACAATGTTAAATTTAGAAAAATTACTGAAAAAAACTAGAGTACTGATGAAAAATGAATCCTACATGAGTTACAAAACATTATGTCCAACATCACATTCATAGCAGAGGTGACAGCTACTCCACCTGTTTGACACAGCACAATGTAAATATAATGACAAACAATTACAAATCAGCTGTCATTTGTGGAGTTATGTGAATAAATATCATCCCTTAACACTGCTATCAATACCTCATTTAGCAGATGACAAATACTGAGCCTAATCTGAAAGATACTAAAAATCGAATTGAGGTAAAACAGTGAAGATAGGATTCCAACCAGGTCGCCTCATGATTTCCACACAATTTCATTGTTAATTTCTACACTGGAATTTGGCTTATGATTTCCATTACTTCATCATCCCAACAGTCTTTCCATACAATTCATTGGTGTCACAATAAGATCCAACCCCAAGATGAATGATGCTGACAATTTCACAGTTCCCTGCTGATCTCCAGTCCAGGAAGCCTGCTCTTGCTGCTCATCAGTTCTCTATTCTACTTCTACCTTTCACACATCTCCACCTCTATCTCAACAAGCACCCAGCTGAGATTTTCAGATCAAACCTCTTAGTATAACTTCCACTCTTTATTTAATGCCTTCCATATTTAACACTGCTTTTAAATAAAGCAAAATTTCCACAAAGATAGATAAGATCGGCTTTCCTAGCAAGCCATGAATCAGCTGACATCTCTAAACATTTTTAAAAAGTGCTCCAATAGGCTAAGCAGAGGGAATTGGCATCTGCGTAAGAGATCCAGAAAAAGCTCCTGGCTCTTGGCTTCAGAGTGGCTCAGTTCTGGCCATTGTGGCCGTTTGTCCAGAGAACCAACGGATGGAAGAGCTTTCTCTGTCTCTCTTGGTTAATCTGCCTTTCCAATAAAAAAATAAGCCTTAAAAAAACAAAAACAAGCAAGCAAGCAAATTACAACCAGGCTAGTCATTTCAAAGATATGTTTCCAACAGGGCTAAACAAGGTACTTCCTTATTAGCTTAGATAAACAGAATTTTCTTTAGAGTTACAGAAAAATAAGAGACAAAGCAATCTCCTGTCCACTGGTTCATTTCACATAGTTCACACTGATAGCTGTTTTTTTCCCCCCTTATGCTGTATTTATGTGAAAGTCAGAATTACAGAATTCAATATGGAGCAATCTTCCATCTTCTGGTTCACACCCCCAAATGGTAGCAATGGTGCCAGGCCTGGGCCAGATTGAAGACCAATCCTTGGATTCCATCCAAGTCTCCCACATGACCTGCTGCTGCTTTCCAATTCATGTTAGCAGAGAATTGGATGGGCAATAAACAATTAGGAATCCAACTGTAGCCCACAGAAGATACTGGTGTTACACGTGACAGGTTAGCAGCGGCAGCACAATCCTGGCCCCAAGGGGAGTCAATATCTTGATACAAATGTCCCATAAAAGTGGTAGGCACCCAATTATTCGAACCATCAGTGTCACCTCTCAGATACTCATTAGCAGAAAGCTAGAATAAGAAGCTAGTGCTGGGTAACGAACCAATGGCTATGATATGGGATGCAGGCATCTTAAAACATGTCTCAGTAGATAGGCTAAACACTTATCAAACTGAGATCCTACTAGTTGCTATGTATCTCTCCTTTTCTGGAAAACTGCTCATTAATTCAGCTTGATTATGTAGCACTTAGCCTAAGTGATTCCATTTGGACTTGGTCTTTTCTGTTGGGGCCTACTACAGATGTTCAGTTCAAAACAATGATGTCCCATAAATTTTATTTGATGTTCAACCGCTAATATCTGGGAGACGGAACACCAACCTAAATAACTGCAACTGTTCCATTTCCCCCGTCCTATTTGCGTTTAATGACCACTGGTGAAGCAAATCACATCACTCACATTGGGTCCCACTATGAGTTAATAGTATAAAATAAAAGAGTCCTATAACCCAGGGATTGGCAAAAAAAGACCCATCTATGGACCACAGCCGGTCTATTAACTATTGTCGTAAATAAAGTATTACTTTAACACAGCCATGACCACAGACTTGGGGACGGGCTTAAAACTGAAAGATCACTTGCCAAACAAAAAAATAAGATACTATTTGGCCTTACATAAACAAATTTTGTATTTACACATACCAGTACAACATAGTCTAGGAAACCTGAATCATCCTATTCTCTACTTTTCTAAAATCTACTAACTAAAAATTACTTAAGCCTATTGGTTATACTTTCACAAATGCCTCCTACTTAATGTATTTTTATGAGAGTGACCTGGATTCAGGAACCTGTCGAATTTGTTCCCAACTGGTACTCCAAATTCTCGACTTGACCTTCTATAACAGAGCTGTCCCATACCAAGCCATCATTCTAAAACAGAATGTTATGTCATCATATAAAACATTTTGAAGTGAGTGACAATACATTTCACATTTTACTAACATATCATTAACAGGACAAAATTTAAAAGCCTAAACCTTGGATCTAAATGATCTCCATATAATTAAGACAACTCTCTCCAGATTCATCTTCCTATAATATTATGCCATCAATCTACCCATCACTGTACACACTAAGTAGATGTAAGTAAATGCCATCAGTAGCAGCTGTATGTCAGTAACTTTTTTTTTTATACTCTGCACCATCTCCCTGCTCCAGATTCATCTTCCAAAATACTTGTTAAGCACCAATAAACATCAACCTCTATTCTAAGAGAAGGAAAAACAGCAGGTGAAAACAGTTCCTGCAAGCACAGAATATAGCCAAAAAGGGAGAAAAGGACACCAGTAACTATTGATACATAAACTTTTAAAAACTGTATTTAAGTTCAATGAGTAAAAAATAAAGGCCACTATGCAACTGAACTACAATTACTCTAACTATCCCACTTCTCAGAATATATCCAAAAGAAATGAAATCTGCATATAAGAAAATGACTTGTATAGTATTTGCAGCAGCACAATTTACAACAGAAGTATGGAAACAATCCAGATGCCCCCCAAAAAGTTAGGCAATAAAGAAACTGTGGTACATATACTCCATGAAATACATTACAAAGAATGAAATCCCACCATTTGCAACCAAATAGTCCCAACTAGAGACCAGGTGCTCTGGGAAAGAAGCCAATTCCATAAAAAACAAATATCATATGTTCTCTCTAAGGCAACCTTTAGGCAAAATACAAAATCAGTAAATATAAGGTAAACATGCAAGTACATATAGTGATCTAGAGGAACAGCATAATAGACATGTCCAGACGTGAAGACATGATGTCGTTTGCATCTCTACTTCCTAATCAAAGATGTATCCCAAGGAAAATGTTAGATATATCTTGACAGTAAGATGCTGGATTCTCTACTATTGTACATACCTACAATGTCAGGATACACTTAAATAACAGAATGATGGGCTTATGACTGTTTTGGAAGGGCCATACTATTGTAACATAGGGGAAGTCAGTGGTGAGAAGGGATGTGGGAAGGGGAGGAAGATAAGTCCCAAAACCTATGGAATTGCACCACAACATAAATTCATAAATTTAAAAAAAGAAATAACTTACTCTAATGTGGGTAGTTTAGTCATTTTTCAAAGCAAACAACAGGTTGTGATGTCACTAAATGAAGCTACCTCTCGTATAAAGTGTTTTCCATTTATCTCAAATCAGAAGATTTAAAAATATGCCCTACAGTTGCGATATGATGACTAACAAAACTGAACAGATTGGTCAAACAGCATGAACTGAAAATACAATATAGAAACCAAAGCATGTGAAAACTTTCATATTGTATAGTTATAAACATTAACAAAGCAGAAACTCTACAAGGAAAAAAAAAACTGAACACAAATTTGGAAATGAATTTAAGAAGGTTTGGGGACTGGTGCTGTGACACACATTAAACCTGCCTGCAGGACATGCCACACTGACACTAGCTGGAATCTAAGCTGCTCCAATTCCATTACAATTCCCTGATAATGCACCTGGAAAGGCAATGAAGATGACCCAAGCCCTCGAGTTGTTTGTACCCACAATGGAAACCAGGATGCAACTCCTAGCTCTTGTATTCATCCTGGCACAGCCCTGGCCATGTGGTCATTTGCAGAGTGAACAAGCAGAAGGTAAGTTTGTCTTTAAAAAAAAAAAAAGGCAGATTTATAGCTAAAGGTTCACTTTTTTTTTTTTAACTTGGAAAGTAAGATTTTACAGAGAGAAGGAGAAACAGAGAAATATTTTCTGTCTGCTGGTTCATTTCCTATGTAGCTGCAACGGCTAAAGCTACACCGATCCAAAGCCAGGAGCTTCTTCTGGGTCTCCCACATGGTTGGAGGGTCCCAAGGTGTTGTGCCATCCATTACTGCTCTCCCAGCCCAGAAGCAGGGAGATGGATGGGAAGTGGAGCAGCAGGAATTAGAAGTGGCACCCATAAGGGAACCGGGTGCATGCAAGGTGAAGATTTGAACCGCTAGGCTACTGCATCAGGCCTTTTTATGCATTCTTTAAGTTTCCTACATTATACAGTAAATCATTATTTCTTTAAATTATTTGTATAATTTTAATAGAATAAATTTCTATTATAACAGTAACATAAAATACAGAGTAACTTTTTAAAGATTTGTTTATTTGAAAGAGTGACTGATCTTTCATTTACTGGTTCACTCCTCAAACGGTCACAACAGCTAGGTCAGGGCAAATCTAAATCCAGGAACCAGGTCTGCCTAGGTCTCCTAATGGGTAGCAGAGCCATATTTCCTGCTTTCCAAGGTGCATTAGCAGAGAGCTGAATATAAAGTGTAATAGTCAGGACAGGGACCATCACTCAAGATATGGGATACTTAAGAGAGTGTTTTACCCACTGCAGTACATCAACTCCCACCCTCTCCCTTTCCTAACTTTTTTAAAGAGGTCTCCCCTTTTCTATTTTAGTGGAAAACCAATTAGTTCAGGGGTTTTCCTGATTATATGATTCATGGTCTCTCTTGCAGTATTTGCCTTAGCTCTAATCAGTCACGTAAAATGCAATAACACTGAGGGGACAGCTTTTCACGCTGTTGTTGCCAATTCCTGAAGCATCAATATCTAGTATTTTCACTACTGGGTAAGAGAAAAAGCACTTTCATCCACTAATTCATCTAAACACACCTGAAGGATGTCAACCAACTGTGTTACGGAGACACGAGTGGCATCAACAACTTGATTGACACCCAAGCACACAGAAACTGCATCATTGACAGGACCGTATTTCATAGGCACTCCCTTAAAGACACAAAGCATCTTATTGCAGCTGGGAAGTGCAGATGGACTCAAGAAAGCTCACTTTGCTGGGTCATTCCAAGACTCAAAATGCATGTACCTCCATGCACAGACCCAAAGATGCCCACACAGTATTCCTAAATAACACTTAATGAACCGTTCATGTATAATTGAAAGCCTCTCAGTCACTCTTTTGAACACTTTACTACTATTCTCTCAGTAGACTTCTTACAGTTGGATATTATTTGTATCCTGAGGTTTCCCTATTCAATTAGAAACTTTATTAGCTTCCATAAGAAAAGGAGTTAATATAGTTGATTCTCTTTGTCTAATCAAACCATCTCAAGTAGATACTTTCAGCAAAGCCTTGAGGCTTTTAAGTTTAAAATCAATATCTGCTAAATAAAAAAACCTGTAAAATAACAACTGATGATATGGATATGGGGAAATTAGAACTATAATACACCACTGATGCAAAGGTAAAATGATTTAGCAGCTGTGGAAAAGAATTTTAGTTTTTCAAAACATCACTGAATTCTCATATGACATAGCAAATCCACTTGTATATCCAAAAGAAATTAAAACATGTAATCAAAAGTTCATGTACAAACATGTGTACAGCACTCCATTCACATGAGCCAAAAGGTGAACACCCATCAACCAATGATTAGACAAACAAGTCAAGGTGTGGTATCAACTCCGTGGTACCTTGCTCCAGCCCATCTCAGTCTCTGTCTCTCCTGAGTCTTTGAAATATACAGAATAAACTTTTTGATGATGCCAAGTAAAAGCTGCCAGGCACACAATGCTACATATTATTTGATCCTGTTTTTTAATAATATGAAGGATAGTTACATCCATAGACACACAAAACTAGATTGGTAGTAGCCAGGGACTAGAGGAAGGACAACAGAGAAAAATCATTAAAGATTACCAGGTCATCTTTGGATAGACTGAATTATTTTTTAACTAGATACAGACAATGATAGTACAACATATTAATACACTAAATGACACTAAGTTTACATTAAATTTTTTTACATTAAAGTATTTCATGTGATGTAAATTTTGCCTCAAGTTAAGTAAGTCAATATAACAGGAGCAATTTTCAGTACAACAACTACAAAACACACAATACTTTTGCTAAGAGTTGCTCCTGGTTTATAGACATCAAATCAAGCTCTAATACAGAGTTTACCTAAAACTTTTCCTTCTTGTTACACAGGTGTATTCTGCTGAAACATGGAGAAAGGGTGAATATACTCCTCTCTGTCAGCTTTGCTATTTTGATATTTTAACCTAATTACAAAATAAGCTGTTATTCATCAGAGCTGAAGTCACCAGAGGCAGAGTTAATTGGAATTGAGGTCATTTAAATATTTCTACTCTCAGAACTTCCATTCCCTTACCATGAAAGTAGTTTGCTTGAAGAGGCTAAAATCATTACATCTGTACTTTAAAGAAACGAAAATCCATTCATGGAGTCCATAAACAAATTCAGTGCCCAGTATGCGCCAGGTATAGTCCTAGGGGTCTTGGATGCTTTCCTAAGGAATTTCAATCCCAGTGGGATAGGCTACGAAAAGGACAAACATGAAGATAGTAAACTATGATATGACACCAGAGAACAAGGTAGAGGGAAGTGCAATAGACAAGATAGGCATGGAAAGTAATGCCACATTAGGAATTAGAGAGCCTCACTGAGAAGGTACATTTGATTCACAATTTAGAAGTGTTAAGTGCATTATCTGGTACACTGAATAGCTCTGGTTAGCTTTAAAAAATCTGAGGGAAGGGTGAAAAAAAGGGGGAGGGGGTGTTAAAAAGTGAAATTAGCTCTCCAAGCAGCTGGAGAGAATCATTTCCTAATGCTTCTGTATTTTCTGAGGCTCCATTATGGAAAGGCAGAAAAGGTAAGTAAATGGAAGGCAGAGGCCAGGACTGAAGCCTGGCCACCTTTCCAGTAGAAGACACCGTGTCAATGAAGCAATGGAAGGTATAGGGGATTAAGCCATTGCCTGTGACAGCTGCATCCTCTGTCAGAGTCCCAGTTCCAGTCTCAGTGGCCCTGCTGACCCAGCTCCCAGCTAACATGCCTGTGAACGCAAAAGATGGCACAAGTGTTTGAGACCCTGTCATCCACATCAGGGGATCCAGATGGGGCTCCTGGCTTCTGCCCGACCCAGCCTTGGCCACTGTTGCCATTTGGTGAGTGTACCAGTAGATGAAAGGTATCCATCCTTTCTCTCTGCAATCCAATAAATAAAACAGGCATTAAAATACATAAATAAGGCTGTGGTGGCAGTAGCAATCCCAGTGAGTTTCACCAGGAAACAAACAATGGATAGGCACCGAAATCAAAACACTCAAAACTAAGTGGTGACATCTGAAGCTAGCTTGTATTACTACCTTAGACTATGAGGAGAGAAACTCGGAAGCTCCTTTTTAACAGTAAGATTTGACAAATTATATAATCAATGAAATCACTATAAAGATGCCTCAAGTGCAAAAACCCAATTGAGACTAAACTGTGTGGAACTGGCAGTCAAAACACCTGACACCAGGCTCCTTCCCATGGCTATCAAGCAAGGGCCTCCAAGAGGTTCCTCACTTGGCTTTTCTGGAGCACAGACAGGAAAGAACATGAGTTATGGAGTTCAGAAGCCACTTGCTGACTTCTAACCCTATACTAATGCTGCAATACTGAGGGTCAGAGCTTCAGCTTCTCCCATTCTCAGCCTCCTATACTAAAATGTGGAAACCCAAGCAAGAGGACTGCACACAGGGATTTAGCAGGCACACATCTACCCCTTCCCTGTGTGTTGGTTCCTTTGTATCTTTCCTCTGTGGTTCCAACAGCTGCTCTGGCCTTCCAAACCCCTATCATCATCAGGAAGAAGATATTTGGTTTGTTAGGGTTGAAGTTTCCTGCTTACTCATCAAAAACACATTCATGTAGGCAGCTTTCTTGATAAGTGCTTCCTCAGAAGTGCAAAGCGGACAGGGGTTCATCATGGCAGGTGGTTAACTGTCTTCTCTGCACTCAACTCACCCAAGTCTATTTTCATTTGTACACAGACAAGATACTTCCAGACCTTCATGGAAAATAAAATTAAAGGTTTATTTAGATGCGGTTACATATATGTGTGTATGTATATATACATATATACACATGCATACACACATATACACACAAATATACATATATTGCACACTTTTTGATAACATGTACTTTCTGTGCACATTTTTAAGAATCCTTGTACACATCTATTCTACATTTGATTGAACCTAAATAAGCTTATCTTTGGATTGCATTTTCCATAAACTTTGTAGATATACCCTTGCAACTATATTTCTATATGTAGGTGTTTTGTTACTAAAATCATTACAAAGCAGAAGTGATAATAAACTTCAGTTTTCTATTGTATAGCTACTGAACACACTGCTAAATCTCCTAACAGCATGTGATGGAAATAAAAACAATTGGGCAATCTTAAAAGATCATATTCACATTACACAAATAAAGCAAAAATAAACAGAATTTGGAAAGTAAAGACTATGTATCATTCAGAAAAAGAGCGATTTTGAAATAAAACAAAAGCTCCAAAGATTAGCATCCCTCATTTAAAAACAAACACAGTTATCTCACTGGCTATTCCAGCTCCCCTGGGTTGACACTTACAGCACAGGTGCAGAGAGCCAAACTGTCCCACTGTGACCTAGGAAACTTCGAAAAATAATTGGTTCCCTAATTGAAAAAGAAAAGAAGATTAAAGAAAAGAGAGGTGCTTGCTTCAGGAAGAACAAGTCTAAGGCAATATGATGATAGAAGGGAACACTGGCAAATGACTAAAAGCCAACAATTAAATTAAAATAAATTGCTTATTTTGTGTGAAATGCGGTTGTATTAGATCTTTTGATAAATGTGTTTTTCCTCAATAAATAAATTTTCCCAATTAAAATAAATGATACATTGTATTTTTAATTATCTACTGAAATATATAATTACAATGTTTTCTAATACATAATGAAATTATGCATTCAATTCCATTTGTATGCCTATTAGGTCTCAGTCACATTTGAACTAGATCTCTCTTGCAAAAGTCGCTATCAGACAAACATTAACAAGAGCTGTATTTTTAAAAATAATTAAATTTTGAGTTGAGGTAGTTTATCAACAGAAAATGTAGAAGGTTAATTTTTTTCTAAATTAGAACTAATCTCTCCTTAAGTAAATAGTAACAAGTGAGAACCATAAACATTATTTTTAAATGCCCATGGCTCTTTATCATAGGCTTTTAGAATGTGTAAGTAAAAAAATATAAACAAGTGCTAAAAAGATCTAATTTCCCAGGAAAAATGAACACCCTAGTGATATGGACTTAGGCAGGCAGCTGGTTCAGGATCATGAGTCTGGACGTTAATCTTCCCATGCCTATGTCAGCCTTTCTTCCCAGCTGTGAGTCAAAAAGACACTTACCCATCATTTTCTGGGACCTAAAGGGGGTAGGGCTGCATAACCACCCCCTTTCAAGCCCCTTAAAAGCGCCAGCGGAGGAGAGGCTTACGGCTCTTGCTCCCTCACAGGCTCACTCTTTCTAAGCTGGGAGGAATGAAGGTCACATTATCTTACCCTTTCCCTTCCTGGCCCTTTATCCCTGAACATGGCCCACGTGGGTCTTCAGTCCTCACCCTTTGAATAAACCTTACCACTTTAAGCCATGTCAGTGTCTGTGCTTAAAATGCTTTTTAACGGAAACAACCTGGCTAATTAATATTAAGCACAGTTTTAGACTAACAATATACATTACAAGTTAGAAAATAGATGATAGACTATACACTAAACATTCATACTTAAGCAGAGAGAGGAAAGCATTAACTCACATTGAAAATCATGTAAGGAATCTAGAAGGCTATTTTGCTATGGTAACAAAAGCATAATTAATGTGATCAATGAAGATCCAAACTTCGCTAAACATTCATGATCAGAACAAAGGGTTTAAAAACTGTTACCACATCCCAGGATCCCAAAATAGCTTTCTTGTAAAAGTAAGCCAAGGCTAAGAGAAAGCAATTACATTAAAGAAATGGTATTGACAGGGCCTAGTACCTTGTGGCTTACGGTAGAGGGCTAGCCCCCCTCTACCCAACAGAACCATGCCCTAATCCCTTCCATGAAAGCATACTGAACTGTTCACAGAAAAAGGAACTTTGCAGACGTGACTAAAGTTAAGCAGTCTGAGAAACAGAGAACAGCCTGGAATATCCATGTAGCCAGATTTAATCAGGGAGACCTTAAAAGAGCCCTTCACTTGGTGAGGTCCGAGCACAGGAGATGGTATGGCAGCAAAGGTTGGGAGTGCCGTCACCAGAGAACTGGCCTGTCATTGCTAGGCCTTAAGGTCAGGCAACCACGTGGAAAGCTGTGGGATGTGGGAAGCTTCCAGCAAACAGGAGAGTTAAGAAATATTGCCCTGAAAACTGTTTACCCAGACAATTCTGCCGACACCTTGGTTTTGGCCAAAGATCTTTTGGATAGTGAGGAATAAATTTACATATCATAAGCTGCTAATTCTGCACTAGTTTGTTATAAAGGAGTAATAAAATCTCCATCTAACAATATGGTGATTCCTACCAGCCGAAGCCATGCTTGAATTGATGATGCAAGAGCTAAGAAAAGCATACAAGAAACTGACCTATGATCAATGTCATTGGATGTCCAAGTAACTTGGTAATCACCAGCTACCAGGTTTCTTGTTCACTTATTCTCTACAAATTTCCTCAGATTCACAAGGTTAACACTGATCTTTAAGAACAATTAGGCATATGAAAGTGCAGGGTAGTCTTCTGATCATACATTTGGGGCTGCAAATCACATTCTGAGATGAAAAATCACATTCTGAGATGAAAAGTTTTCATCAACAGTTTTTCCTTCTTGTGTCAAATGTAATAAGCAAGCACAGGAAGTCAAACTGATCCCACTCATGTGTGGAATTATGTCACTAGAGACTGGGAAGACATGTGACTAACAAGGTACCAAAGTTGGAGAGGAATGCATTCTAGTGTTCCATTGCACAAGAGAGGAAATGCACATGACATAATGTGCCAGTGTTTCTGCTTTTTAAAAAAGGCAAAAAATTTTTAATATTTTATGCAGAACCCAGAAACTAGAAGCATTTCCTAGTTCCTTTGTCACCACTTTTGGACATTAATATTAGATTTGAACTATATCAAGTTTCTGATATTTTAATTGTTAATATGAAGTTAAAGACATGTCATATGCATAGCATTCCAACAGTTTCAAATAGTTCACCCATCTAATTTCCACTGGCTTACATAACACAGCTAAGGGAGAAAAAAAAGTAATATATTCCTGAAAAGTTATCACTACTTTGAACCTTCTGCCAGCACTATGAAACTAAGAAAATTAATAGTTATTACACAGCCTGCAAACCCTGGGGAGAAGTCAGCCCATAAGCCTTAGCTGGCACTCTATTTGCCTATCAGATAAAGGTTCCCTATGCCTTAATGCATCCCAGTTCCATAATTACATTAAGTCATCCATACCATCCACACTAATCTTTGAAACTGTAAATAGCTGTCAAAAATAATAATGAATTATTAACAAAAATTACTGTCAAAAATAATAATGACTTAAAAAATTCAGTAAGGTTCTATGAAAGACAAATACACTTTCCAAGATCACTCTGAAGTCATTAGCTCCATCCTCCAAAAATCACAGAAAAGTTGAAACCTTCAGCTTTTAGATCTCTTAAAACCACAAAAATTAGGCTCAAGCTCCACAAACAACTCAAAGTGAAAGAAAAAAACCTAATACAAATCTTTCTAATCCAAAGTCATCAAATCCCTATTTAAAATAACCTAATGGGGTAGGCCCTCACTTCCTAAAAAAAGAGTCCAAAAGCAGTAGAAATCGAGACCAAAATAAACAATTGGGACCTCATCAAACTAAGAAGCTTCTGTACAGCTAGAGAAACAATCAACAAAGTAAAAAGGCAACCCACAGAATGGGAGAAGATCTTCGCACACGACATAGGTGATAGAGGGCTAATCTCCAGAATATACAAAGAGCTACAAAACCACCAAAATGTCAAAACAAACAAGCCACTCAAGAAATGGGCACGGGAAATGGGCAAACACTTCACAAAGGAACAAACCCAAATGGCAAATAAACATATGAAAAAATGCTCAAGTTCCCTGGCAATAAGGGAAATCCAAATTAAAACATCAATGAGGTACCACCTAACGCCAGTAAGACTGGCCCACATGAATAAAAGCACCAACAACACTTGTTAGCGAGGTTGTGGGGAAAAGGGAACCCTACTCCACTGCTGGTGGGGCTGCAGGCTGGTACAGCCTCTATGGAAATCAGTAAGGAGAATATTCAAACAACTCAAATTCAACATACCGTATGATCCAGCAATAGCACTCCTAGGAATATATCCAGAACACTTGTTTTATCAGAAACCAACATGCACTCCTATGTTCATAGCAGCACAATCAGTAATTGCAAAAACATGGAAGCAACCAAAATGCCCATCAACAGAGGATTGGATAAGAAAGCTATGGTTCATCTACTCCATGGAATACTACTCAGCTATTAAAAAAAACAAAATGCACTTCTTTGTGGCCAAATGGGCCAAACTGGAAACCATAATGCTAAGGGAAATGAGCCAATCCCAAAAGGTTAAGTACCACATGTTTGCCTTAATTTAAGATGACACGATGTTATGTATAACATGTTATGTTATGAATGTTATATGTTGTGTATAAACTAAAATTGAAATGTAAGTGAGGTGGTCACAGAAGGTGGCTGGGAACTCGCATTTACTTTTAACATATTTGTTACTCATTACTATGTCAATTAATTCCATAATGATGTAAATTTTTGCTGATGGTATGTTGGAGCTTTCAATTGACTGGGATGATACTCTGCTGGCTCTGTCTTCAGACTAGAAAGGGTATACCTAAGAAGCCGTTGAACTCGACTGGACAATAAGATGCTGGACTCTATGTTTGGTATACGCTTGCAATGGGGGAATCTCAACTGAACTTGAGCTGTGGTTATGCAACAAGGTGGAGGAATCCACCATGGTGGGAGGGTTTGGGGAGGGGTGGGGAGAACCCAAGTACCTATGAAACTGTCACATAATACAATGTAATTAATGAATTAAAAATAAATTATAAAAAAATAAAATAAAATAACCTAATGAAAATACTTGACAGTTAAGACACATATCAAAACCAAAACCAAAGAACAGCTGTTTGGGAACAGCAAAATGCCAGTGGCATATCTGCCTCTAGTATCAAGGTTCTAGTTTGAGCCCTAACTCCTCAGCTTCCCCCTGAACTTCCTCCCAATTTGAACTCTGGGCAACAGCAAATGACAGCTCAAGACTTGAGTTCCTACCACACCCTGTGGTTCCTACCACTCCCAGATGGAGTTCCTGTCTCTTGACACCAGCCGGGCTCAGTTGTGAGTGCCACAGACGTAACTGGGGAATGAATCAGTCAGTGGAAAATTGGTCTCTATTTTGCCTCCCCACCTTTCAAATTATATGAAAAAAACACATTTTTTAAAAAGCACAACAAAGGACAAAAAATTAGACACTGAATTATTTTACAATGTTAATGATACAAATTAGTAATATGGTAACCTTCCTAAGCACTATTAACCTAGTTAACACAGGGTTTAATAGTTTTGAAAGTTTCTTTCAGAGGAGGAACCAGAGATGAACTTGGACTACTGGAACTTTCACCCTGCAGAACAAAGATGTTACACAGTACAAGTGAAAACAAGCCCTGAATCCGCAAAATTAAAACTGATCTAACATTTCCTGAGAAACACAATGAGCGAGCTGACCACTGCAAAAGATGCTTTACAATCTTCACTATGGAGTCCTCACAATAACCTTGTGAGATGTGTATTGTGTCCCCATTTTATAAAGGAAAAACCTGCAGCTGTAAAAGCCGGGGTTGCCCAATTGCAGGGTGGACGCCACACAGTCCCTCGCTTTGGGTATACACTCCACAGCATGGTGTTAGTATTTACAGCTCAAATACTTACAGAAGTGAATAGAGGTAGCAAATGATGAAAGATGGTCTTAATAAAAAATGGCAAGGTTTTAAAGCCTTTAATATAAATTGTAGGATGAGGGTGAACTGCTGTGGGGCAATGCTAAGGTGGCAGGAGATGAGAGAAAAATTATTTTAAATCAAAGAAGAGCACTTTAAATAAAACATAATAGGATTTCTTTTAATCAGAGAAGCAGCATGGCATAGTAGACAGAGCAATGGCTTTAGACTTAGATCTGTATTCCATCCAGAGTGGCTGTTCCTCTCAACTGAGCTCCACTTGAAGAGACTAACTTTTCCTTATGCACTCAAGGCAAAAAAAAAAAAAATGTGTCATATTTGCTTTGGTTGTCTCCTAAGAACTGTTTTGGGGAAGAAAGAAAACATAAACAAACATTTACGTACAGGAAAAAGGTATTCTAAATTTTACTGCTTAAGTATCTCATTATGAGTTTCATTGTTTTGTCCAGATTGGAAACATACTACTATATTATTTAAAGAAAAATAAAGTTACATACACAGAAGAGGTGGTGGTCAAGAGTGGGCTCAGACACCTGACAGTCGCCTCTCATTTCTAAAACTGCATAACAGGCTGAAAAAAGTTCTTTCTTTCTTTATTTCTGAAGATTCCACAGTCAGAGAAGTGAAAGTATTCTCAGAATAGTATTTTTAAGTGCATAAAACAGACGAATTCAAACAAAACCCAAAGAATGCTCATATGCAGCTGTGAAAATATTCAGCATTCTTCAGGTCCATTTGTGAATTTAAGAACACCTAAAGCATTGAAGTGATGGGGCATGCATTGTGGCATATAGGGTATGGGCACCAGTTCACTGACCAGCTGCCTTAAAAGCAGCAAAAGATGGCTCAAGTGGTTTGAGCCCTTGTCACCCACGTATCACATCAGATCTAGTTTCTGGCTTCAGCCTGGCCCAGTCCTAGCTGTTGTAGCCATCTGGTGAGTGAGCCAGTGGATATCCCAGATAGCACGATGACCTAGTGGCTAAATCCTCACATAGTATGCACCAGGATCTCATATGAGCACCAGTCCATGTCCTGGCTGCTCCACTTGCCAACTAGGTCCCTGCTTGTGGTCTGGAAAGGCAGCAAAGGATGGCCCAAAGCCTCGGAATTCTGCACCTGCATGGAAACTTGTCAGAAGCTCCCAGCTCCTGGCTTCGGATTGACTCAGCTCCAGCCATTATAGTCATTTGGAGAGTAAACCAGTGGACAGAAAATCTTTCCATCTCTCCTTCTCTAAATCTGCCTTTCAATAAAAATAAGTCAATCTTTTTAAAAAATCTGTTTTAAAGAAGTCTTTTTTAAAAAAGGTGTTTCAGTGGTATAGATAATAGCTCAATTCAGTGTTTAGTCTGAATCCTCCCAGAACAGTTGTAACCAACTTTGACAACATGTCAAACTAGCACTGAAAAAAAAAAAGGGGGGGGGGGGAGCAAGTGTTGGGCACAGCACTTAGAATACAGATCAGGACAACCACAGCTCAAATCAGTGCCTGCATTCAAGTGCTTCCCCCCAGCTTCCATCAAACATGTATCATGGAAAGCCACAGGTCATGGCTGAAGTAGTTGGATTCCCACACAAGGGAGACAAGGTTTCCTGATCCCTGACTTCAACCTGGGTCAGCACCAGCTATTGCAGACATCTGGAGAGGGAAGACGTCTGTCTCTGTCTATCTCCTACCATTCTTTCTGACTACCTTTCCCATGAATAAGCTAAAACTAATTTATGTGAAGAAACAAAAATAAACCAAAGAACTGTATCTTATCCTTAATCTTTGTAAGCCACGTTTTACAGATAGCTTTTCATATTTCCCTAAAGAATGATACATTTCAATATCTTGGACACCTCAACATTAATTTGAACTTGCTGGAAATGACCTAACTCAATACACAACTACCATTGGGTACAGGTAGTAAGAACCCTATCTTTCAGTAGTTACCAGGAAAAAAAAAGTACATGGAAATACCAGCTTAATAAATGTGGGACAGCCATGGTAATGCACTGCCTATTTCCTTTCAGGAAAGAAAGTTCCATTCACCTTCAAGTAATTAGTATCTAGTCTACAAGCTGATAACACCTTAGTACCCCACTCACTTTTTAAGCCAGGCCACCCTCATCCTATGCAGTTTTTAGCCAACAATAGAGCATAGCACAAATAGTGAAGAGTGGCCATTATGGTGAAACACAGGATTCCTTTACCAGGTGTTTTTCTCTTCCTCTTGGCTTGGTTGGCTAAGACACTGTCATCAGTGTACGCATGATTATCAGGTTCATATACCAAGTCCTGCTTCCCATGTCTTAGCCTTCAAATGCACTCCAACAACACAGCAGGTGCTTCTGGGAGAACCCAGCAGATGAATTATTTCTCTAAAAGTGTATACCGAAAAAACCCTACAATAACAGTAGATACCTGTAGCTCTCAAAGCTGCTGTAATACTGTAGTGAGATTAAAAGATATTTCGAAAAAGAAAAAATAATTCTAATGTGTTATGAAAAGGAAACATTAATGCTATGGCGGAAATGTCATAGGTATTGCTATGTCTATCTTATCTACAACTGAGAAAAAAGCTAAATTACAATTATGAATCTGTGAAAGTGATGATTTTAATTTCCTTATTGAGTTTAAAGATTGCTGAGCTCTATGCAGAGACTTAGTTAAGAGCTACCAGAGTAAATTATGGCTGACTCTGAAATTGCTAGCCTTTTAAAACAGATGTATTTAGTCAAGCTGGACCTGCGGTGACCAAAGGTCCCTACTCTGGCTATCCTGCTTGGATGTCATGAACTATGTGAAAGCATGTGTTAAATACAGAGTATGGTATAAGGTGAAAGATCTTGAGACTGAATGATTTGCCCTTGAGGGACAGTAGGGAAAAAATGAACTTTCCTAAGCACATGAGTATATAATTGCCTCAGAATCTGATTTGTAACATTCAAGTTTGTAACGTTGTTTTTAGCAGAAAGCTTTCTTTTGTTACAAAGGATTTAGCATACTATTTAATGAGAATTGAACCCAGATACTGAAATGTGCTACGTGGGTATTCTACCCATAACTAAAATATTACACCAAATACCTGTCTCTATATAGCACTTAATCCAGCAAGAAATCTCCTGAATCTGCTGGTCTCCTTGTGGCTCTAATCCTCACCTCCTTCCTCGCTTCTTGTGCTCCAAGGATGAGATCAGGCTATAACACTATGTGGGAATAATGTGTATGGAAGTGTGTGTGTATGATTATCTACGTGTTTTGTGTATGGGGGTAAGGTGAATCACAAGATTCATAAAATTCTAAGATAAAAACAATATGTTCAGAATGATCAGTCTTCTATATTTTCAAGTCAGGAAAAGCATGCACTAGCTGTGAATGGCAGTTCTGATTGTTAGAATACAATCTAGCCAAGGCAAGTAATTGCCTAAATTGTCAATAGGCTTCAAGCAATAAGAAGGCAGTAAGAGATGAGCTGTTAAGATGGGAATAAAACAAAAGATATATTTAAAAAAAGAGGAGGAGAACCTGAGAAGTAACAGAATGAAACAAATTTACAATTTTGTTACAGGATGACAACTATGGTCTCATCACTGAAAACCGCAGTTGCAATTAAAATATCAAGGTCGATTTACAAAATAGATGATAGGCAACACCTCCTAAACCACCGCTACCTGATCCCCAATACTGTTTCAGCATCCTTAGTAACAAACCTTATTGTCAATCAATTCTCTCCAAAGGAAGAAACGAGAGAGGAAGGAGTAACATTGATATGTGTGTGCACTTCACACACCAACATACACAGGCCCAAGCTTCCCTTCCCTATTTAGAGCACCTGACCAGTATGCAAGAAACATGCCCACTTACAAGCACCTGCAACATTCCTGAACTAAACACGTAAGACATGTTGTAGGCCTGAAAGTCTTCTGCAACTTCAAACTTTAAATGAGTCTATTTTTTAAAAACCAATATTTAATGCTCCACTGACTTCCTACTAAATCTTTCCAAATAAGTATTTGGCAAATGTTGTTTTCATAAACTATTAATATGTTTAAGACATGCTGTATTCACCTGGCATCATCTCTCCATTAGCGTAAATTCCTCAAGAACTATAATTTTCTATCACAAATTATATTGCTGAGTTTAATGTAGGATTATAAAGCAGCTTTACATAAACTTACTCTTATAAAAAAAAGTGTTTTAAGTACAAAAGGACATCTCAAACATATCCAAGTCACAATGATAATCCACTGCTTATCATTTGCTACCCAAATACCTTATCCAATAAACTATGGTGTCAAAATTAAAGCCTGATTTGTTTTTAAGTACATAATCCATTAACCATTTCCATATGCTATGACTATGCAGTTGACAGAGTCCCTATCTGGAAAAATCTGATGCATCTGTTATAAATGTGAATACTTCAGAAAGCTAACAACTGTGGGACCACATTTTTATAATCAATCAATCTACTTGAATTAGACTACTCATATACTTTCGGAAAGCCCTTCTTGAATCCCTATTAAGTTAACAGTTTGTGAATAATGAAAATAATTAATATTAATTTTAGTTGAAAAATCTAATACCAGTAACCTGTTAGTACACTTTAATCCATTTTCCAACAGCCTGTAAAAATTAACAGATGCTTCCAATCCAGTAAAAGTCATTAGAATTATTTTAATGATGCCAAGTGTTCAGTACATGAATAGTGATATTTAGAATATATTTATGTTTTATAACCTTAAATATTAACAGAAGCCAAATATAGTGAAACATGGCAGTATTTCCTAAAAATCAAACCATCACTTGCTGTTTTACCTCGTATTTTATGCATCAGTTAAGACCTTTGAGATTCTTTAACACTGCAAAAACAACAAAAGTACAGGAAACATTTCTACCTTATTATTATAAGGTATATTACATGCCAGGGACTCCAATGTCAAATATGGGACCAGTATGCAATGTGAGTATACACCCAATAAATATTTGTGCACTTAAAAATAGTGGTTAACTAAACAGAAACAGAAACAGAAATAAGAGGAATGAGAAAATAGGAAAAAGATTTTAAGAAAATGTCCACATACATTGCAAAAATTTAAAACACTGCAAACTAAAATAGAGTATAAAAACTTAGAAGAATGCCAAAGACAGACACTTTTCAACAAATTACAAAGAGAAAATGTGCCAGTGAATGGGGGTGGGGCAAAACTGATTTTAGCAGAAAAAAATACTTAGACTTCCTGTACTTTCTAAGACACGACACAAGGCACATTCCCACCAAAGCCATGTTGTAAATAAGCTGAGATTGGTTTAAGCAAGAAGAAATACACCTGAATAAGCAAATTAAAATAGAGAGTAACAAGGGGTTAAGGAGAAATAACTAATACCCTACAAAGAGCATTTAAAATACCTACAGGCCACTGGGGCAGGGCAGTTTTGTGAGAAGTTGTAACTGCATTTTGTAATCAGCCGACTAAGAGACAAGACCTCAGCTACAATGCTGTCTAGATTAAACAAGGTCATATAAACCAGAATTAGATCAGGAGTGGCACACCACACATGCTCAATAGGTGATGTTAGTTCCTCTTGATCTGCTATAAACCCCAGTAACATGAACATAAAATTCCAGAAACCTAAACCACTGGCAACTGCTTAAAAGTTAATGTGGTAAAGATAAACCATTTCTATAAAAAACCAACCATTGCCCAGTAACCTGCCTTCTGTGTCCTTCACTGTGATGTAAATCAGCCAGTCCTGTCAAGGCCTCTAACATACAACTGCCTTGCCTTGATTTCTCATCCTGGACTGAGAAAAAGTGAGTGACCAGATTTCATTCCAAATTTTGCAGAAGCCACAAAATTGACTCAAAGTAATCACTGGAGTCATGGTTAACAGGCACACCACATTTGGAGCCAGTACTTCAACAGCCAGGCCACAAGTGGAGACAACACGGGGTAAGGTGTCCATGCCACTAGCCCAGAATTGAATCTAGACCTTCCAACTGTCTTATTCCTCCCTTTTTCTTTTTCATTTTTACCACAAGCAGCTATATAAGATTCTATCGTGCACTGAAAGCAAAAGTGGCAAGTCTTTTCTGACAAAATGTTTAACTATTAGTAAGACCAACATACTTGGACTTCCCCAATGTTTTCTGGATTTATTCTCTAAAATGTAGACCAAAACAGTCACTTCCACAGCTCATCTCCAGATGGTACTATGAAATGTTACCATTATACAGGGTCCAAACCCAGGGCTTCTCCATCTCTTCTGTTGACCTCAGAAATAACATCTACACAGTCACTAAAAAGAGAAAGCAACATCTGAACTTTAAAAATGGCCTTGCCCTCTGTCAGTGAAAGAGACTCCTGCTAACAGGTCAGAACAGAGAAAGGCAGAGAGGGATGGAAATAGAGTACCGCCATCATTTCTCATCTAAATCATGATGGCCTGGCTTTAAACTGAACAAATACACTGATTCCTTATCTCCTCATCCTGAATCTCAAGGCTAAAGTTAGATGACTTAAGAATTTTTTTAAGGCCCAATTATTTCATTTAGGGCTAACACTAAGGCTAAATTAAAGACATGCTAACAAGTTTCCCTTTTAAGCCTCATTAATTAAGTAATCAGAGTAAAGAGGAGGGAAAAAAAAGATTAGCTGGATAGCAGCATTACTTAAATAGCTTCTAGGTATCACCATCTGCACCTACCAGGAAAGCCAAAGGGAAAACTAATCAATTCCAGAGTATGAAATATGAAAATTCCAAAGTGTTTTACATGTAAACACATATTTTAACTGCCACATAGTTCCCTTGATTGCCTGAAGAGTACATTAATCTTATTCAAAAATAATTTTGATTCTTCATAATCAAAAGATAAAGTTAAGATCTGCTTACGTTACAATTTTCCTATGTTGAACTTGCTGAGAAAATTCTCCATTGACAAAGATCCAAATATATAATTTTTAATATTCTAGTCATGAGCAATGGTGCTAAAAAATATCTGAAGACTTATTGGACTGCCTGAAAGTCTAGAAAGCTAGTGTTGTGGGGACAGCTTTTTGAAAGAATTGCTAATACACAATTATTTTTTTGAAAGAGTTCCCAATTTACATTTATCTTTCAGAAAAGAATTCACAGGAAAACAATTAAGTTTTCAGGTATCTGCCAACTCACTTGGCAGGTTATAATGTGAGGGCAGATGTGTAAGCTTTCCCAACGTGGCACTTGGCAAATGACAGGCATTTTAAGAAATCGCTTCTTCGTTCTGTCCACCAAGATTCTTCTCAGATTCTCCACTCAGATTGTTCTTTCCCCTGGCTGTTCATGTTCCATGATCCCAGGGATTATCTCTGGCATACTGATAGTTCTACCTCGTGTCCTCATACCAACTGGGCATGGGACAGTCACTCATACCATAATGTGACAAAATTTTCACTAGAGAAAAATCCATAGTTTTTTGTTTGATGCTTTTCTTTCTTTTTTAGTTTTTTTTAAAAGATTTATTTTATTTTATTGGAAAGCCGGATATACAGAGCAGAGAGACAGAGAGGAAGATCTTCCATCCGATGATTCACTCCCCAAGTGAGCCGCAACGGCCAGTGCTGCGCCGATCCGAAGCCGGGAACCTGGAACCTCTTCCGGGTCTCCCACGCAGGTGCAGGGTCCCAAATCTTTGGGCCATCCTCAACTGCTTTCCCAGGCCACATCCTCAACTGCTTTCCCAGGCCACATCCTCGACTGCTTTCCCAGGCCACAAGCAGGGAACTGGATGGGAAGTGGAGCTGCCGGGATTAGAACCGGCGCCCATATGGGATCCCGGGGTGTTCAAGGCGAGGACTTTAGCCGCTAGGCCACGCCGCTGGGCCCTCTTTTTTAGTTTTATTAATTGCATTGCATTATGTGACACATTTTTATAGGCACTGGGATTCCCCCCACCCCTCCCCAAAACCTCCCCCCACGGTGGATTGCTTCACCTTGTAGCATTACCATAGTTCAAATTCAGTTGAGATTCTTTCATTGGAGGTATTTACCAAGCATAAAGTCCAGCATCTTATTGTCCTGGTAAGTTCAATGGTTTCTTGGTGAGACCATCTCTGGTCTGAAGGTAGAGCCGGCAGAGTATCATCCCAATCAATTAAAAGCCCCAACATAATATTTACAACAGTTTACAACATTATGGTATTAATTGACATGGTATTTTGATTAACCAATGTTAATAGGAAAATGCAGGTTCTCAACCACATCCTGTGACTTCTTCATAGACATTTCAGTTTTGGTTTATATTCAAACGGGTTCTATACACCTTAAAATAGCTATAGATTACTATTCGGCTGTCTCGTCTCCATTTTCTTTTTAGTATTTAGCTGTTTATAGTGTTGAAGCATGATTTTGCTGCACTTAGTTGTTTTCTGGGGTGGTCCTTACTGGCTTACAGCTCTGACAAGACGTGTCAACAGTTCAGGTGAGTGGAGCAGGTGGACAGGAGGAGGCTCGGATCCCAACCCTGAAGACTCCCAGGTCCTCACCACGGACTAGCAACATAAGCAACTAGGACTACATCCCAACTGCCAAGGAGACCACGGGGAATTGGAGTGCCTTCGGAGGCCGAGAACTCTGAGGTCACCCACCCCTATCTGGAGCTTCTGCAGGGGATGGAAGAAGTCCAAACTCTGCCGTGCAGGAACCAGCGTCATCGGAACAACAACCAGGAGCCCTGAGCGGTCCGCAGAAACAGAAGAACAATAAACTTCCTTCGGGACCAGGGAGGAGAGCTTTCTCTGGTCCTTGCCTGGTTCCGGCTCTGGGTCCCCACCCTCCCTCGAAATGACCATCGGGATCACTCCAGAAACCCCTCAAAACATACCAACAAAAAAAGAAAAACCTAGAATAGACAGACAGACAACAAGGAAAGCATAGAATCAGACAGGAAATGGCCAGCGTGGATTTACTCATACCTCACTAGGTAGGACACAAAGATTAGTTACTCCTCACTGGGGTATTGGGGATTTCTCTGCACACCCCTCCTAAAAATGCTCTGCACCTAAACTGTTTGATGTTTTTCTTAAAGGAATGATCACATAAAATTAGTTATGAAACATCCTCCTTCATAAAGGTCTGAAGTATTCCAGGGGGACCACTCGAAAAAATATTACTTAGAATATTTAACAAATTTATTTTAATCATGTGCATTGTTAAAAGCGTAAAATCCAGGCCCAGCGTGGTAGCCTAGTGGCAAAAGTCTTCACCATGCACACACCAGGATCCCATATGGGTGCTGGTTCTAATCCCGGCGGCCCCACTTCCTATCCAGCTTCCTGCTTGTGGCCTGGGAAAGCAGTTCAGGACAGCCCAAAGTTTTGGGACCCTGCACCCACACAGGAGACCTGGAAGAAGCTCCTGGCTTTCAATCGGCTCAACTCTGGCAGTTGTGGCCACTTGGAGAATGAATCATCAAAGAGAAGATCTTGCTGTCTCACCTCCTCTCTATTTATCTGACTTTCCAATAAATAAATCTTTAAAAAAATGTAAAATCCAATACACCATGTGACGAAGTGCTTAACAATATACTTAGATCACTTACACATTGTAAATGTAAACAATTTCACCTATAGGATCCCTGAAATGTTGTGCAGGTTAGTACACAAAAACTGGCAATGTTGAAATTCCAAAAATAAGTTAATAAAAAAAATCATGATGTTGAACTTACCTCTTTGTTGGCAGCAGAATGTATTCTCAAGTTTACAAAGCAAATCAACATTCTCATACTTAGTTTCATTTACTTTTATCCAGAAACAGTTCTCCGTCATTTCTTGTGGTCTGATCTGCAGTCAGAGTAAAGACCCATTCAAAAACAGTGGAGTATTTCACCTGTCCCAGCCCAGTACATACAGGCCCACTATCACACACCACCCAGAGGATCTATACCAATTTATCTCTAAAGATTTCCCTCTACATGTGTAGTATTAATCACTAGTTTTACAAGCTATTAGTTTTCTAAGAAAAATTTCTAATGATCAAACAATTTGTTCCTTTTCAACTCTAATAGCCAGCCACCTGCATCATGATTCAATGGGCAGAAAAGCTGATGCAGAGAATTTCCTGTCTTTGTGACCAGGAAACCATCTTTCTGCGGGACTCAAAATTCCTGTGATCTAGCTTATCAGTTTCTAACATCTGGGTATACTTTGCCACACAGGTAAAAATGGAGAAATTTAACATTTGTGGTTTTTGAGAAACATTTTACCTACAGGCTTCAGTTACAATGCTTAATAATACATATAGGTACAAATTAACTACTACTGTAACACCACCAACTTTTACCAAATTTGTAAACCAGAAAATCTTATGAGTAAAGGGATTTGTGTGTCAACACAGTTATGCTCTTTAAAATATATATATAAATGATAAATGTATCATTTGTTTTCCTTAGAATGTCCACTGGTAATTACATGTAAGTCAATACAAATAAATTTTAAGCCAAGTAGAACTATATTCTCCTCCACTAATGTCGCTTACCTTTAACCAATTTAATCTTCTCATGCTGATTTCAGGTTTGAATTCTTTCTTTGGTTTCAATCCAAATGGCAGGCTTGGTGGTGGTGGTGCATTGTGTCCACCGAGAAATCCCAGGGGAGGTGGCAGAGGCACAGCACCCCCAAATGGCAATGGCATTCCTGGAAGTGGAGGTGGAGGAGGGGGTGGAGGAGGGGGTGGCAGAGGCACCCCTCCACAGGAGGGCAGTGGAGGAGCAGGAGGTGGTGCTGGGGGGCCACTTCCATCTTCTTTTGATGACAAAGGAATATTCACATGAGCTGGCAGGGCACCAAACTAGAGGAAAAAAATGTAACACTTTCAGATAGTGTTAGAAAAAAAAGGCGAGAATACAAATCAAAGAGCATGCCTTATCAAAAACAGCAGATGTAAAGCACAGCTCATCTAGGGTTACCCCAGGTTGCTATGATGAAGATGGCATCATCCTTTGAATGTTAAGGACGCATGTGTGTTACGTTCACAAACACGACTGCACTTAAATATTAATGTCTCAAAACGAAGATATGGTTGAATTTTGCTATATCCCAGCTCGTTTCGTAAGACATGATTGGCCTGAAAATGAGATTCTGGAGGGGTGACACTGACTATCTTGCTCGTCATATCCCCAGCACCTCACAAGTGCTTGGCTGGTGAACTGAAGGAACGAAGGGTAAGACCACAGATTAACGGGACATGTTTCATTCATAATTTTCATCATCAGTAGAGCTTTGACCAAAAAAGAATGATCAGAGATTTCATAAAAACTACAAACTAAATCTGAAGAAATGAATAGGGTGATCAACATTTAGTCTCTAATTCTAGATTTTCTTCTAACAGCCATAAACACAGGTCATCACCATGCAAAATGTAAGAATTCAGAAAATGTTGTTGTTGTCAGCTTCACAACTGAATTTAATCTCATTCCTTGTAAAAATACCACATGGTAACTTGTCAGAATGGGTGTATGTGTATATATGTGTATACACGCATGTATGTGTGTATATATATGTAACAACAGTTTTGTGGAACACATCTACAAGAATTTTTTCTATTAAGAAACAAGAGCAAGAAAACGAAACAAAACAGTCCTCAGCCCATACTAAGAAAAATATTTTAAGCCAAGGTCTATAGGTCATTGTGACCTTCAGAATGCAAATGTCCCTATCAACGTAACAAACCAAGGAGCCAAATGGGAAAAAAATAAATAATTTCAATGAAAAGTAATATATTCTTCCAACACTGAGCAAACATCATGGGATTGGTATTGCACTCTGGGATAAGCCACCAACTGCAATGCCAGCATCTCAAATGGGTGCCAGTTCAAGTCCCACCTGTACCACTTCTGATTCAGCTCCCTGCTAATGCACCTGAAAAAGCACAAGACAGCCAGAATACTTGGGCACTCATATAAGACACATGGATCAGTCGCCTGGATTTGACTGGTCCAGGCCCAGCCACTGCTGCCATTTAGGGATTGAACGAGGGGAAGGAAAAAATATCATGAATAAGAATCATTTTCTTGTGCTTGTACATTGGTTCAACTGGTTAGTCCTCCATCTACAAGTGCTGCATCACATATGGGTGCCCATTGTAGTACTGGCTGTCCCACTTTCCACCCAGCTGTTTGTGGAATTGGGAAGCAGTGGAAAATGGCCACATGTCTTGAGATCCTTCCCATGTGGGAGACATCAAGAAGCTCCTGGCTCTGCATCAGCTCAGCTTCAGCCATTGCAGCCAGCTGGGAAGTGAACGGGTAGATCAAAGATTTTTCTTTCTGTATCTTTCACTTTGTAGATCTGCCTTACTAATAAAAATAAATCTTAGAAAAACAATCATCTTCTTGGAGAGATTTTTTTCTAAAGTTGAACAATAACATGTAACTATCTTCTATGGTATGTTCAAAATACCCTCTAACAAAATTACAGACCGTATCTTAAAGAGAATTGGTAATAACACATAAAATGTTATCAAAGACTATGTCAACATAGTCAAACCATACATATTGCTCCCCATCATAAGGCAAATCTACTGAACAGTTAGCTATGAAAAGTCTGCCTCATCTCTCGTCACTTAAAGCACAGAGATGATTGTACTTCCTGCTCTCTAAATGTTTTATGTGGAGAGGGTGCATGCGAGCTATCGGATTCATAATCCAGATTTGCTTCTTTTTGTCATGTTTTAAATCTGTTTACTTTTGGAAATTGAAAAATTATCAGAAAATGTTCTCAGCAAGAGGTTATCTTTTACAGCAAGGTACCTATCAGCTGAAGGTTTTGAAAACTAGACTGAGCAATAATTTGCCGTATGGGATAAAGATCAATGACGAATGACAAATCTGTGAGTGAAAGACTTTAACCTTTATACTTAATTACTCAGAAAACATGTGAAACTAGGAATAAAGCTGAAGAAAAACACATAAGGCAGATTAAGTAGAAAGAAAATTGGTATTTCTAAGAATACACAAACATTCAAAAGTCAAATTTATACAGCTAAACACAACAAAAATCCATCAAAATAAGACTATGGAAGCAGGCAATTGAAATTAAAGTTGAAATAGCTTGGTGCTATGAAGACATAACATAACTTTGCTACCCTAGTGCAGTTTCTGTAACAAAATCACTTAGACTGGCAGTTTACCTGAGATTTAAAAGCTTGCAACTCTGCTTGAAGCTCATTAATCTTTGCCTCATTTTTCTGCAATTGTGCCTTGGTTTCTTGGTGGTCTGTAAACTCTTTTTCAAACTAAAAAAAGAAAGACAGAAATGAAAAGCACTCTTTATACTGAATTTCTGAATTGGGTTGGTGAAACGAGGGGTAAATCTTTGCTAAGTCACCCACACACTTTTTCTAGGTCCACCAAAATCACGTCAAAAGACAGCAGAGAAAGCACAGATGGAGCCTGTGACCTAATCTAGGCAAACAGGCCCACAGATATCCATATAACCTTGGAATTTTTCTTAAAAGTCCCTAAATACCATGACAACTTTGAAATAAAGCAAACCATTGTACTGAATTCCTTCACACTCAACTATAAAAAACTTGTACATGAAGAAATTTATCTGAAGTTTACTGACATATTTTAAGATTGATTTTTATTAAACACATATACAATATAAATGTATTAATTACTTAATCTTTGGAATATCTTCCTCATATCCTTAAATATTGATGGAAAATTAATATTTAAGTCTCTCATGCAACACTTTCTGGAAAGAAGCCAAGTGAACTTTCGTGAATTTTGTGAGTTTTTGAGATCACACAGCCACCTGTCCCATGCTGACAGGTACTCTAATGGCTTTATTTTGCCATTATGATGACTGAAGCTTCTCTAACAGAAGTACATTTCAATGATGCATGGTCTCATAATCAATAACAGGTATTTGACTGTCTTTTAAAAAAATTATTTTTTTTCGGAAAGTCAGAGGAGAGACAGCAAGGAAGATATTCCATCCAATGATTCACTCCAAGTTGCAACAATGGTTGAAACTCAGTTGACCCAAAGGCTGGAGCCAGGAGCTTCTTCCGCGTCTTCCATATGGGTGCAGGGTCCCAAGGCTTTGGGCCATTCTTGTCTGGTCTCCCCAAGCCGGCTCAGAAGCGGGCCCTCCAGGATTAGAACTAGCACCCATTTGGGAATCCAGGGCGTGCAAGGCAAAGACTTGAGCCACTAGGCTACCATGCCAGGCCCAGTATTTGACTGTCTTTTAGAAAGTTTGGAAGTTTATGAAGAGGGGAGGGGTGCCCTGTGGTTCTCAAACATTAAACACAGGCACATAACTTCCACACTTCAAGCTCTAGTCAAACCTCAAACAGGAAAACAAAAATCTATGGTTCTACAGTGTACAAAGGGCTTTGGTTTTTACTTAGTTTGAAAAGCAATTCTCTCTGGTCCTTACCAACACAAAGCAGCCAGCGATAGCATCTCTTCCTCTGCTTAAAGATGTAAGACAGAAATTCTACAGCCTCTGCCTCCTGAGTCTGACATACTAAGATGAAACCACACCAACTCCCTGCAATTCATATTTAGAGACTAATGATTCTGAAGTGATTTTTAGAAGCAGTTTCAGGAACTCAAGGAAAGAAAAATTCTCTATAGCATCACGACCCTTGATATGCACATTCTCCCTTCGAGCTTTACAACTGTTAAAGCACTAACAGCAGTGGGTATGATTTTGCTTTCCTTTCTTTTAAAAATAACAAGGCACAGGTGAGAGGAAGGACTTCCATCTGCTGGTTCACTTCCCAAATGGTAGCAATAGCTCATATGAAGTCAGGAACCCAGAATTCACTTTAGAGTGATAACTTCAGCCATCTCCTGGAGGTTTCCCCGAGTGTGCATCAGCTCGAAGCCAGGGCTGAGGGTGGTCCAGGAACATGAATCCAGACACCAATATACAATATGGGCATTCCAGAAGATATAGTGGCCAAATGTTCACCTTGACAAGTGGACATACCTGACATACCCTGACACCAGCCAGATGTAGACATACTTATGCCACCAGAAGAAGCATTTTTAAACTTTCTTCAACAAGATTGTGAAATAACTTGTTTTTAATTCCAAGTTTATAAATCAGAAAAATAAGTTGTGATTGATTCTCTCCCTGTCCATCATGTGTTCCTTTATAAGGATAACAGGTCAAAACTGCTCAACAGTTTACCCAAACCACACCAACATTACCATCACTCGCACTATAGCTACAGCTGATCCAAATTCCTCCATCTGTTACATCAGACATACACAAAGACTAGGCCTAATAAAATACTCTACAACCTGCCCTATGCTTGGGTCTCAAGGCGCACACAATTTGTCATTCAGAGCCACCTCAGGTACTCTATTAACACACCTCTGTGCACTGTTAACCCAATATATCTTGTCCCAGACTTTATCCCTTTTAGTTTCTCTAACCAGAGCCTTACTTTTGCCTGAGCCTCATCTTCAGAGAGAATTCTTAAATCACACTCACATATTTGACCTGTTGAACTTAACAACTCAAAATTTATTATTCATTAAGACTCAACTCAGATATCACTCTGACTCTAGAAACTGTAGGTTACCAAATTCCCAATTCCCTGGCCTTCCTAGAGTCTCCAGGGATATCTCTGTAGCTGCATTTCTTAACTTGCTGACTATTTACCACAAGCAGCTACTGAAATATATATTTAAATTAAACATTAAATTGAGGCCTGCATCATGTTGTAGTGGGTTAAACCACTGCCTGTGAGGCCAGTGTCCCACATGGACACCAGTTTGAGACCTGGCTGATCCACTTATGATTAGGCTACTTGCTACTGTACTTGGGAAAACAGTGGAGGAACCCAAGTGCTTGGATTCCTGCACCCATATGGGAGACCTATAGGATGCCCCAGACACATGGCTTTGGCCCAACATGGTTGCAGCCATTTGCAAAGTAAACAAGCAGATGGATGTTCTCTTTTTTTTTTTTTTTTAAAGATTTTATTGTTATTGGAAAGGCGGATATACAGAGAGGAGGAGAGACAGAGAGGAAGATCTTCCATCCGATGATTCACTCCCCAAGTGAGCCGCAACGGCCGGTACGCGCCAATCCGATGCTGGGACCAGGAACCTCTTCCAGGTCTCCCACACGGGTGCAGGGTCCCAAAGCTTTGGGCCGTCCTCTCCTGCTTTCTCAGGCCACAAGCAGGGAGCTGGATGGGAAGTGGAACTGCCGGGATTAGAACCGGCGCCCATGTGGGATCCTGGGGCTTTCAAGGCGAGGACTTTAGGCGTTAGGCCACGCCGCCAGGCCCAGATGTTCTCTGTCTTTCCGTCTCTCAAATATTTATAAAATCCTTTTAAAAATTAATTTAAAACTTCATTCAGTTCCTCAGTCACATTAGTTATTTTAAAATACATAACAGAAAAGCATGGCATTGATCATTATCATGTTGAATACAGTTTACAAAGCATTTTCATCATTCCATATTAAGCAGATATGACACACAGTAAAAAACATTTAGAAATCTGTTCCTCTATTCAATTGTTCTTTTCCTGTGTGATCTATTATAACTTTGTTTTGTTTCTCCTGGTACTACTTGATTGTACCTACTAGTTTTTGTTGAGCATTTCCATTCTTAGAAGTACCACTCCCAGGTGTTTGCATTTCACAAAATTCTTTTTCCATCCATTTGTTTCATTCCACAATTCTTGACAGATGTTATCTTTAACATCGTTTCAATTACTGTTCATATCCAAGTAGTATCTAAATCCGCCCAAGCTCAACCTCTCAATTCCAGACTACAGATAAGTCCTATCAATGCATTTCCAACTATTTAATAAAAAAAAAAAAAACTCTGAAGAAAATTAAAAAGCAATACTTTCAAAGCCAAGCTTTCCTCTCTTACAAATTTTTTTCTTAGTTCTCTCGCTTTTTGTAAATCACAGCTCAGGAATAGCATGACTTCTTTATTTTCAAAATTAAAGGTTTCATTATGATCATTAGCTTAATACCTGGTCCTGGGGTCTGGACCCAACCTATGTATCTCTTGTTATACCATCAACACTTAATTGCATGCCTACAGTACTGCAACAGATGCAAACCTGGACAGAACACAGTGCTTTCAGCAAGCACAATGTCTGGTGGCAAAGTGAAAAACATCGAACATTAAATCTAAAAGGAAGCACGAAAGTCACTAAACAATTCTAGGAGGAATGATGCTTAACATGAGATCTGAAGAACTTTGCAGAGTTAACTGGAAAACACAGCTAGCATTTCAAGTGAGGAAGTAGTACAGCTTTTGTGGATGAATGACAAGCAATCCTTTGTATGCCTCACAAAGGAGATGTGAGAACAAACTGCAGGGGATGAAGCAAGAGACATACACAGGAATGAAACAGTTGAAAAGAACTTTGCAGAAAGTCAAAGAATGACAGCTTTTTTCTAACAAACTATGGAGAACAATCAGAATACACAGACTAAGAAAATAATACGATCAAATTTGTACTTTGCCAAACCTAACACGCAGTAGTGTGGAAGATGGACTAAAAGAGCAATGCTTATGGCATGGCAATCAGGTTAAAGAGAGGGTAACAGCAAGGAAATGCCATCAGACTACGGAATCCAAAAATTATTGTCTCGCTGAATGAAGAAAATACACACAGGGAGGGTATAGCTAAGAGGAGCACAGTGTTTTGCAAGCTGAAAACATGTTGCAACTTGGAAAATTTTGTACATAAAACAAAGGAAAGTGATTTTGAGAGAAAACATTTGTAAATTTGGTTTGGCATACAGGAAGCATGAGATGAAGAAAATTCAGAATGAATTTAAATACATTTACTTTTCTTTGATATCTCCAGCTGTTCTCTCACATCCATCCTCAGGGCTCATATTAGATACCATTTCCTCACTGAAGTCTTCTTTTGCTGTCCTGGTCTAGGTGTCAAATACATTCCATAGGGCCCGGCGGCGTGGCCTAATGCCTAAAGTCCTCGCCTTGAACACCCCGGGATCCCATATGGGCGCCGGTTCTAATCCCGGCAGCTCCACTTCCCATCCAGCTCCTGCTTGTGGCCTGGGAAAGCAGTCGAGGACGGGCCAATGCATTGGGACCCTGCACCCGTGTGGGAGACCTGGAAGAGGTTCCTGGTTCCCGGCTTCGGATTGGCGCTCACCGGCCCGTTGCGGCTCACTTGGGGAGTGAAACATTGGATGGAAGATCTTCCTCTCTGTCTCTCCTCCTCTCTGTATATCCGCCTTTCCAATAATAATTAAAAAAAAAAAAATTAGCAATTATCACACAGTGAGAAAAAAGAAATGTAGTGCAACACTGATCAACATGTAAGGTCACAGAAATGAAGCTCTTTTACTTTATTCAGTACCCTTCCAGTGCCTTCCATAAGCAATTAAACTAAATCCTTGTAGATTGAAGTGATGAGCCATCTCCTGTCAAAACCATCTTTGCAATGTGAATCAGCTGTATCAATAGAATCAAAATCTTCACTCTCTCAGGATCAAAAATCTTAGATGTTTTATTCTCTTTTACAATGAAGATGATTTTCACTGATACACATATAATAAGAAAAAACATTAGAAAAAGATGTTTTCTAATTTCAAAGCACAGCTAGCGAGACGAAGATAGAGTGAGCAAAAGCGAGATCATCCATCCACTAGTCCAATCCCCAAAGATAGCAACAGTCATGTATGGTAAAAGCCAAAGCCGGAAGCAAAAAAACATCTATCCTCGTCTCCTGTACATGTGGCACGTGTCCAAGCACTTGGTCCATCCCCTGTTAGTTCCATGAACATTAGCAGGAAGCTGGACAAGAAGTGGAGTTGCAAAGATTCTCAAATATGAATAGTAGTGGCTTTCCCAAAAGGCAGGTTTTTTTTTAACTTCTTGCACCAAATTGTGAATACAAAAACGTTAAATTATACTAATAAGAATGAATTTGGGATTTGCACCATGACACAGTGGATTAAGCTGCCACTTATGATGCATTCCAGCTAAGTGCTGGTTTCAGGCTCAGGTCCTTGACTTACAAAACAGCTCACGCGTTCCATCTAGGAAAGCAATGCGAAATGGCCCCCGTGTTTGGAGTCCTTCCACCCATTTGAAGGCCTGATGGATTTTCAAGCTTCTGGTTTTTAGCCCAGTATAGCTCCAGTCAAAGCTAGCTAAACAAATAGAATGATAATTCACACACTGTAGCCAAATGTATTAAATTAACTAGGCCACACAGAAAGCATTCTTTTTTAAATGAGAAAAATGCCCATATCCTCCCCACAAAAAGATCAGAAAAAAACAAACTTTGCTTTACCATTTAAGTAATGCCTACACAAAAATCCTTGTTGCCTTGGGGAAAAAAATGAATCTCCATTAGAAGTTTACCTTACAAAACTGGTATGATGGCCTTCTCGGAAAAGCGTTACTAGAGCAGTATTGCACTTACAAAATTACACACAAAAATGTCAAGAAACACAGTTAACGTTGAAGTTCGGCTTAATTTCAGTCCGTAGGGTAAATGTATTAGTGCATCTGTGCAAGAAGGTTGATAATTCAATATTCTCTATATACTTTCTGACATTTCTGGTCTTCATTTTTCAAATTTATGCACCAAAATAAAAAATGTGTCTAGCAACTATGAAAGTTTCCTGCCTAAAGCAAAGTATTTACATGTGTCCTTATAAAACTATCAGAACAAAGTTTTTGCTGATATATACAAAATGGTAAGGCAATAGAAATCTTTTATGGAGCCAACAGTATTTTCTGAATACATCCAGGACACATAATTCTGACTAAAATGAAAAATAGACAACTAACCTTGATCAAGGTTTTTCTTCCCTTTACATTTCAAACTTAGCATTCTTTTTCAAGAAAAAAGATGCTGAAAAACTGCTTTGTATATACTATACACTTAAAAATGACTATAAATACAAATGCATATTTTCAAGGATGTATACCAAGTGAGGATTTTAAAGTTTACTTAGATAGGAAAGGTAACTACCCAAAGTGCTCAGGACCAAAGTATTCTAGATTTCAGAATTTTTTGGATTTTGAGTATTTGTAGCTATATATTGATATATACTGGAGTAGGAAGCAAGTCTAAACAAAATTCTTTTTTGGTTCACATACCCCTATACACAGCCAGAAGACATTTTTACAAAGTGCTTGCAGTATAACTAAAGTGGTACAAACATTAGGTTAGCTGGAGAATTTTTCACTTATGCTATGCTGGAGCTCCAACTGATCAGATGTTGAACACTTCAGATTTCAGACTTTTGGATCAAAGATGCACAGCTTGTAATTTCTAATTAAAAGTCTAAGTGCTTACTAAATATAGAAAGTGGAGTGGGGATTGGGGGATTGCCATAACATGAGCATCTATTAACCCAATCACTTAGGGCAATCCACCAATTTGAATCCCACAGTAAATGAAGTCAATTCATCTCAATGACCAACATCTTCATATGTGATCACATATCTGGCATGTGATCAAAAACCTGGGACTATCACAATCTCTCAGTGTGCAGTAAGCTCAAAGCTCTAGGGCTCAGACATTTACAATGTTTTTCATGAAGTAGAAGGAATTTACGAAAGGATACCTATCACAAGTTACATTTCATCTTCAGAGTTTATAGAAATGCACAATTCTCTCAAGGTACATTTAGGATTAACTATACTAAAAAATGCCCACTGCCTGGCAGTGTTCAAGACACAGTAAATGCTCACTGCTTGATAGCGGTATTAATAACTATCATTCTTTCAGGCCCAGCAGCGTGACCTAACGCCTAAAGTCCTCGCCTTGAACGTGCCAGGATCCCATATGGGTGCTTGTTCTAATCCCAGCAGCTCCACTTCCCATCCAGCTCCCTGCTTGTGGCCTGGGAAGGCAGTCGAGGACGGCCCAATGCTTTCAGACCCTGCACCCGCGTGGGAGACCCGGAAGAGGTTCCAGGTTCCCGGCATCGGATTGGCGCAGCACCGGCCGTTGCGGCTCACTTGGGGAGTGAAACATCGGATGGAAGATCTTCCTCTCTGTCTCTCCTCCTCTCTGTATATCCGGCTTTCCAATAATAATGAATCTTAAAAAAATAAATAAATATTCTTTCAGTGAAACAAACTCATGAAATCAAGTCAGAGTTACTGAAAGAAATGTAAAAGAACAAAACTCCTCAAAAATAAAATTTTACAAGTACTTTATAAGCTAGAAATTAAAGGAAAACAAAATTGTAATGGAGCAAAAGAATTGAAATCCATCATTTTATAGAAAACCCATTTTCTGTTTCTGAAGGAATACTTTATGCACAGGCTTAAATTTTCCTTAAATCTTTCTTCAAAGAAGACATCTGTGCATAAACTACAGGGTGGTAAATAAGGAAAAGCAAGGCCACAGAACCAGTCTTGCAATGGTTCCTCACACACGATGTTGCAAAAGTAGTTACTCACTTTTTTGTTCAGTTCCGAAGCTTTCTCTTCAAACTCTCCCAGTCTAGCCTGATCTATGCAAACATCTAAAATCACAAGCACAGGAAATACTTAATTCCAGAGCTTTCGAAATACATTACATTGAAAGCTTAGAAAAAAATTGTTAAATACAGCCACTAATACAGTAAATAAGATACAGGAAAAATATCATGTAACGTTGGAATGGAGAAAGCTTTTCTATCCATAACAAGAACAAAAAGACATAAAAGAGAAATCAATCACAATCTTCAACTTTTACAGCAAAAAGGAAAGATTTCAATTGTAACATAATGCATAGGTTTCCATTACTTATATCTATGTATGTGTGTATATCTATATATACACATATACACATATATACCCCCACACACATATATATGTAAGCTCATATCAAACAAGTATGAGAATAGACCACAGTGCTGAACAAAAAATTACAGAAAACAAACTAAAAATTGCTAAAAACCTGATACTATTTTCATTCTAATGAGAATATAAAAACATAGGGCTTGGCAGTGTGGCCTAGTGGCTAAGGTCCTCGCCTTGATCCCGTATGGCCGCTGGTTCTAATCCCGGCAGCTCTACTTCCTCTCTGTCTCTCCTCCTCTCAGTATATCTGACTTTGTAATAAAAATAAAATAAATCTTAAAAAAAAAAAACATAAAAAGGAACTCATCACAAAGAATATTCCATAATATTAAAATCTGCTAACACAACAGAAATATAAAAACTTTGCTGATAAAGAAATAGGCAGTACATAACAAAATTTTAAATATGCATTTTTGCTCACGTAGTAATTCCAAATGTTAACCTATCCCATTACAAAATCTCAAAATAAGCATGTTAATATCACCTTTAATCTCATCAGAACTTTTGTGTTTTATTGTTGGTAGGTTGTGAAGCTGACAGTAACAGATACAAGTTCAAAGGAAGACAAAGCCAGTTACACTACAGTGCCAGCCCCTGTCTATTTAAAAATATTAATTTTTCTGGTTCAACTGAACAAATTACTCTACCATAGCATTATTGTTTTGATTCATAACAAACTGTTAGTTTAGAGCTAAGTACAGTGACATAGCAAGCTAATCCTCCACCTATGGCACCAGCACCCCAAAAGGATACAAATTCATGTCCTGGCTGCTCCACTTCCTATCCAGCTCCCTACTTATGGCCTGGGAAAGAAGCGGAGGATGACCCAAGGCCGTGGGCCCATGCACCCATGTGAGAGACTCAAAAGAGGTTCCTGACTCCTGGCTTCAGACTGGCCCAGCTCTGACCATAGGATCCATTTGGCAAGTCAACAGCATATGGGAGACCTCTCTTTCACTCCTCCTCTCTGACATTGCCTTTCAAATAAAAATAAATCTTACAAAAAAATGAAATGATAGAAAACCGACCATTGCTTCTGCATTATCAGTGTATCAACAGCAACAACAAAAAACAATTCCCAAGAATTACTTTGATTATTGACTCTCCAAAAGGATCTCAAGAGCCAGAGCTAAGCCATGTAGGAAGGCACAGAAGATTTATATATATATATACACATATTTTTTTTAAACTGGAAAGCCAGATTTACTGAGGGAAGGAGAAAGATCCTCCATCCGCTGATTCACACCCCAAGTGGCCACAGTGGCCAGAGCTGAGCCCATCCGAAGCAAGGAGCCATGAACTTCTTCTGAGTCTCGAAAGCAGGCGCAGGGTCCCAAGGCTTTGCCCCCCTCCTCTGCTGCTTTCCCAGGCCACAAGCAGGGAGCTGGAAAGAAAGCAGAGTAGCCGGGATATGAAACAGCACCCATGTGGGATCCTGGCGTGTGCAAGGCAAGGGCTTTAGACGCTAGGCTACTGTGCCAGGCCCAGAAGATATTTCTATATAAATAAAGTAAGACTCACCCACAAACTGTGTTAAATCTAAATCTAGTCTCTTTCGATATGTGAAGTCTGGATCCATTCCATCTCTATGTAGAACAATCTGAGATACACATTCATCAATTAATTTGAAGTATTGTTGCCTAAAACCAAAGCAAATAGTCGTACATTCAATTTATTCATGTAACTTCATATCAAAGTAAAATACTTCTATGCTAAGCTAGATCTCAGGTTCTACAATTCATCATTTATACAGTTTCAACAACTGGCAAAAACATTAACGGAAGACTGAAAAAACAGAATTGCAACTATTTTCCTTCTAAGCATTAAAATTATTTTTTAACTCTTAGGGAGTAAATCACATTTCAAAAAAAGTCTGAAAATGGAATTAAGAGGTAAGTTTATTTGGTAACAAACAAGCTTTGAAATCCATGCATATATGAGGTTTTCTAAAAGTTCGCTGAAAATATATATTATGAACAAATGGCAGAATGATTTCAAATTATTTTAGACTAAAATAAACTTATTTACACTTTTTCAGAGTGACACACACTTTTACAGATGATCCAGTCACAAAATTCAGAACCTGGACCTCTTAGCCAATATAAAAAGATGAGGTGTAACAAACTTAAGAGTAGTCCTCAGAGATCTGAGCATATTACACTAAAATAACTACCATTAATTTAGTTACTACAACCCAGAAAAACAAATTAAAAAAAAAAATTCTCCAAAGAGTTCTATGGAAAGGTCTTACAATGTAACAGTATGTTACTTTCACAATATGGAACCAATTGTGAATTATATAAATAAAGCAAAGCAGAAAAACATATAGCAAAAATAATTTAAAATTCAGTTTAAGAAACCCCCCCCCCAACAGGGTTCATATTGTCACAGCAGTTAAACTTGGTCCACATGATACGTTAAAGAACATTCTTTGATACCTAAGCCAACAAATGTGAAATAGAGGAAAAAATGCATAAACAAAGCTGAACTAAAGTAACAGAACGGATACTATTCTGATGAGACACAATGCTCATCCCCAGGCACCCCTTGAAATGTTTTCAGCACACGTTTCCTCTGCAAACTCTCCTGATGATCTCGGGGATGGCCTCTCACGCTATTTGGGCCATGTGACCTGTGACTTATTGCCTCTGACTTATCTTAAACCTAGTAAACTATTCACCATGCTGGGTAAAACTGACTACAACTACCCCTCATTATTTGGTAGAACATAAAAATATTCAAGAAAATGTTCTTAGGTGCAAATGAAAGGAAGGTGTTATTGATGGTTCTCCAATAAATTTTCCCAAATGTTGTCAAAGCTGTGATCATTTAAATTTCAGAGCATTCATTTCACATCTGTCCTGTTAGAGACTTTTCAATTCTTTAACTGCTCAATATTATGTTCACGTTGTTCAAAACATTTAAATTACCAGTTATTTCATGTCATGTTTTGAATAACTTTAGCAAATATTTTTGTGAATTCTGCAATATCAAGTTTTGAGTTATTTTATAATATACCGGAAATATCATGCAAAGTTTTGGGAACCTATAGTAGCAAATAATAATGTAATTCTGCGTTTCAGAAATGTAAGTGTAAATGTAGACTATGTAAATCTACAAAATCTTCTCTTTAAGCATTATTGGCAAGTTAATGAATGCATCAGAGAAATACTTGTATGGGAACAACTTCACTAAGGTCTAACATAAATCATAGTTACCTCACTAATAAGATAAGGTTGTCAGCAAATGTTTTGAAATCAACTGTTACTTTCATATTTAAAAAAAAAAAGGTTATTTTCATTTTATTTGAAAGAGTTACCTCTAGTACTAAACTCTCCAACTGTCTGTGGACAGCCAGGGTTGGGTCAGAACAAAACAAGTTACCTGGAACTCAATCCTGGGCTGGCACATAGACTCATGGCTGGTAACTAATTGCCAGAATTATCATCTGCTGCCTCCCCAGGAGCACACTAACAAGCAGAGTAGCCAGAATTCAAAATGGAACCTCAGATAGGAGATGCAGGTGTCCCAGGCAGCAGCTTCACCACTGTGCCCAGCAGCTCCCCACACTGCGTTTTTAAAAAGCACTGAAATATACCATCCGCCTTCCAGTATCTTGCTATCATCCCTACCTCTTGCCTCTCCCCTTTCTTAAGAAATAAGGTCTGCCATTGATATACATTCTCCAGTCAAGTGCTACCTTTAGTCTCAAAGTTGAAAATGAAAAGATTCTAATTTCCCATTCATGAACTCGTTTCAATGAGAACATCTTGTATTCAGCAAGGAAAAAGTTAATCTATGATTTAAAACTCAAATGAACAATTATTTTTGTTCATATCACAAGTATTTAATTTCCATTAAGTGAAAAGTGTTCAGGTCATTTAAAGTTTTTGTACAACTAAAACTCACGTCTACCTGAGGTCAATGAAATCAAATCATGAAGGTTAGAAAAAAAATAGAACTATATGCCATTAAGAGTGAATTTTACTGTATTTAAAAAGCTGCCAGTAAAATTTCTAAAGGTAAAGCATGACAAAAACACCACACAAATGAATGCAATTCTGACAGAATCCTACATTAAAGGCATAATGTCTTTTTAACGATAAGCAATGACAACTATGAAAGTCTAAGCTGTCCTGAGGACAGCAAACACTGCCTTCTTAGAAACGTGTCTAGAAAGAAGACCAAAAGCCTGGCCACTTACGGTTTAAAGAAAGAAATCAACATGCATGAGAACAAATTTAAAAGCTGATACTCAAAAGACGACCAGAACAGCCAGATATCTATAGCTGATTCAATATTTTGGTAACATTATAGCATGTTTGAGATACCCGATTCCACTCAGTGACAGAATTACCTCAGCATACCAGAGCAGTGGTGCTGTTCACTGTTTCGAAGCTAAACTACATGCCCTCTTGTTGTACACAAAACTAGAGTCTAAGGAAATATCCTGCAGCTCCAGAGATGAATTCAAATCACTGAAGGAAAACTGCAGTACCGAATTTTGTTTTTAAAATGACATCAAAAACTCCACAGTGCACAGAAGCGACCACAAACACACATTTAAAAATGCATGGGGTTAAATTTTAAATTAAGTTATGCCTAGAAATAAAATAGATGCATGATCAAGAGGGCACCCCCAAATGCTAAAATCTGATTTTATTCGTGTTTTTATCTAGCAGGTACAAAAGTAGTTCATTCAATGAACTATCAAAAAGTAAAGTCAGTTTTGTAACTGATTACTAAACCTATACTTTACAGTATTGATATTTGTTGCAAGAAAAGGAAAAAGGCTTGTGGTATGACAAATACTCAAGAATTTTAACTTTTCTTTTTCTCTTCTCATTGAGTACACACACACACAAAAAAAAAAACATCGTGACATCACACGGAGGACACACCTCAACACGGCTGCTCTTCATTTTTGAATAAAATTTCAGTAGTGTGTAAATGAGTGGCAACACTGACAAAATACATTCTATTATCTCAGTTTCCCACATGAAATATGACCAAAGATGGAGTGAGGAATCAAAGAACACTTATTACACACACGCCTTGTGAGGGATCTTACTAGAAATCCCATTCCTGTGATGAAACTTCATTCAGAAAAGGTTCATATATAAACACAGCTTTGTTATGATACAGATAGAGAAAGTATAAAAAATTGTTAAGTTCAGTTGGCTAGGATATATAATTAAACCTGAAATGACATTTATATTTTTTCCAATATTGTAGAAACACTCAACACAGCTGTGTTGCAAGGTATTTTCTACCTACTTGAGCAAATAATGTTTAGTATCCTTCACATAATATAAAAAAATATCATTCCTGCTACCCAAGGAACAAGAAGGAAATATTATCCTTCGCATGATAAACCAGGAATTCGTTGCTAGCTCAAATTTTTATACAGATGAAAGGTTACAGCCAAGAATTCACTGGAGCTTAAAGAGTAACAGTAACATTATTTCACCATCATCTACCTACTTAATGTATGCCCAAGAGAAACATGAAATTATTCAATGCCATGAAAGGAATAAAAATGTGTTTGTCCAAATAAAATATCAGATGACTCTCATAATAGTTTCTAGTAAATGAAAACACTGGAATATAACTTCCTCTTACCTTATAAAATAATCATTGCGAATCAGCAGCAGATGTTGAAGGATAGATATAAAATGTCCCTCTGCTGCAGTTTCCTTAACAGTATTCCACAACATGTTGTAAACATCATGAGCTTCAGTAAGTTGATTAAGGAATACATGAAGTTATTTATACTTAATACCTAACAACTGGGATAAAACGTCATCAGAATTTGCACTGTAAGGCTTTAAGAAACTATTCTTTCTCATCTTCTACTCTAGATACTATGTACATCCAACATAAAATGCAGGTACTTCGATTTTATGGAAGAAGGGGGGAAGAGCTACAAAAATGGCAACTTGATCTGACACTTCCCACTTCCCTCTAAGAGCCAACCTGCCTCCCCCTATGCAGAAATGCTGCTGAGCACAAAAGCAGAGGGGAATCCATTGGGAACACTGCATTGTGAGTACTACATTGAATACCAACCAACAGAACTGGAAATAGGCATCCTTTACCATGGAGCTGTATGAACTAAGGATAGGAACATTTACTTTCAGGAAGAACACAAACATCTGCAGACCACAGAAATAACAGGGTTCAGACAAGTATGTACCACACCTACCCTGTAAGCCATGGGTACGTATTATTAATGCTAGAAACCACTGGAAGGGAAGGGAAGTGTCAAAAATTAAAAATGAAAGACTATACACAAATACACAGGAAGCTAGTTCAACAGAATCTATCTGCTAGTTGCAACTTCCATTTATATATACATGTATGTGTGTATATATACATATATGCACATATATATTCATACATGTAAGTGCAGTTACAAAACCACAAGGCTGATTATATATCGGAACTTTAGAATTTAAAGGTTCAATTCAGTGCTATTTGTATAAAATGGGTTAAATATTTTAGGGGACACAGTTGTTTTGGATTCAGCAGTAATTTTACAGGTTGAGTAAATTTCAGAACAAAAGGATATTCAAATTCAGCTCTAATATCTTCAAGGCGATGGGAAAACTCAATCAAATCTTCTTCCTTGTGCTCATCAAAGACTTTAAGTTGGATATCCAGGCCATCATTCTTAACACACTTTAAATTCTAGAAATATTGAATAGCAATGACAACAAATGATTTTAATTATGCAAAAAGAATTCATGAAAAACATGTAAACAGGAAAACAACCATTCACCTTGATTTATGGCATTCAAACATATCAACTAGTAAATAATACCCATATGTATATTGCTAATATACATTTTTATACTCAAGGCTTTTCCCAAAGATAAATTATTCTTGAAGGTAATTTATCTAAGTTTCCCTCTCTCAAGTACTCTTCTAATTTAAATATTAATAAGGAGACTGCAGGGCACTTACTGGCAATATCTCTTTCAATCCACAGCGCATAAATTCATTCCTGATATGAAGCCTGAAGTCCAAATCATCAGGAGATGTAACAAGGGCATTGATGAGCTGCATACAAGCTACCTACAACAGATTACACATCAGACACAGACTTGATTTCCAACATTAAACACACAGCAACAAAATCGGAAAAAGTTTTTCTTTTGCAAATAACAGCAACTATCTTCCCTCACAGCAGAAAATATTAGAACAATGGATCTGTAAGTAAGATAATTTAGTCACACAGAAATTAACGAGGAAGTATAGTTTCAGTAGAGTATTTGACTTCTCACGTATTTGGGGGTTATTAAGGTGAAGCAAAAATGAACACACATTAGCTGCTGGTACCCATTCCATTAAGAAAATTCACTTGAATCAAAAGGAGCCTCCACAACGTCACTCCATTTGCATAAAACAAACTAAATATATATCCCATTTGAAAAGTAAGTATCAACTGAGTGGATAATATTTCAGACAACAAAACAATTTCCCATTTTGATAAAGGAACCCAAAGTCCCACAGATGTGAAGGCCTACAGGCTCCTAAATCTTGTTAAAGTGATTGTTAAAACTAAAAAGCATGTAATCAACATTGCAGAATTCAGTTCTGAAGGTTAATTTACCAACGTAACGATTCTCACATTTTGGAAAAATTCAAAAATACTAGATTTTATTAATTCAGAAAAAAAAAACTGGTTCACTAAATTCTTTAATATAGGAAGTTTGTATAAATAATGAAAATCAGCAATCACACCATTCTTCAGTTCATGTTGAAAACTTTAGGTTACAACTCTGACTTTTTTTTAATATTTATTTTATTTTTATTGGAAAAACAGATACACAGAGGACGGACAGAGAGGGAGAACTTCATCCAATGATTCACTCCCCAAGCGGCTGGAGCTGTACTGATCCAAAGCTAGGAGCCTCTTCCGGATCTCCCACGCAGGTGCAGGGTCCTTAGGCTTTGGGCATCCTCAACTGCTCTCCCAGGTCACAGAGAGCTGGATGGGAAGGCAGGGCTGCCGGGATTACAATCAGCAACCATATGGGATCCCAGCACGTGCAAGGCGAGGATTTTAACTGCTAGGCTACTGCACCAGCCCAACTCCCTTACTTTTATCCCTGACTGAACTGTATCTTCCATCATTTAAGATCCACACAAAGCAAACAAAAGCGATTCCCTCTAGAGCAGCAAAGTATTCTTTGTTACTGTTGATAATGCTATTTTTCTAAGTTTACATTCCAACCTAAAGTCTAGCAAGAACTACCAGACTACTGATCAATGCTTAACCTCATGCTGGTCCGTAAATTGTCTTTTCTCCATCCCTTAAGGCTAGGTTTTATATGATTTTAAAACGTCGTTTTTGGATTAAGAGAACAACAGGAGTCTCATTCCTGCTGGTTGAAATATATAGTAATTGTTACATTTGATATCTAACACAAAAAAATCTAACAGGCCCACTCTACTGTCAAAACATAAGATTGCTTAAAGTAAGGGTGGGAAATTTGTCAGCAGAGGAAAAAGAAAAACACACTTCTTAAAAAAAAAGTAAAACTTCAAACACAGTCTACATTTGCAATGTACGTTCACTCAACTATAACCAGTTCGTGTCAAAAAGTCAAATTTTAAATGTTTTCCCTACACTCCGTTGCTAGTCATTACCCCATAAACATAAAAGCTAATTTTTCCAGCAACGCTATGCAATTTTAAAAGATCTCAAAGAGCAAATAATGTTTCTCTACATTCTGAGAAAGTAAATCAGTTTCATTGATGTAGCTTCTGAAAGCACACAAGTTATTAAGCAGCAAAAGTAACTAAGGTTTAGCATCATATTTTACCTCAATGGAAAAAATACATAGATAAGGCAGATGCAGATGATAGTAATGAATGAAGAATACAGCAGATCATGTCTGGGAAACAGTCAAATAGAGTAACTCCATAGGAAAGGAGGAAAGGAAATTAAAATAAGTTTAAAATTCAATCTATAAATCCTTTCTCAATCTTAATGGACAAGTGCCATCATTGTTCATTTATCAGGCAAATAGGTCTAGAAAGTTTGGTTAATTTACCAGGCAAACATGTCTGCATACAGTTACCAAACATTGTGCCTGTTACAGATAAAAATTTCTACAATCAAGACCAAAGAGTTGTTTCAGATTTATAACATATATATTAAGCTACACAGTTCTTGTAATGCTACATGATTTAGCATTCATTCACTACTTCAGATGATGATGCCAGTCTAGAATACATGTAGTGCCAGTTAACATAGACACTGAAGGGTCAATAACTATAAAAATAGTTGGGACATTTCATCTGCCTTAATGAAGACAAAAGTAGTATTTGGCATAGGGTAAGAATATGGAGAGACTAAACAGGTACAAAGATCGGTGAATAATGGTTATGGATTCAAGAAAAGTAGCCTGAAGTAGAGAAGATGTTCTAAGAATTAACATTGCACAAAGGTCATACCTATTCCAAAATTACAACAAATATAAACTTCATCAGAGGAGGGAGATGGAGAAAGTGTTAACATACAAAAAGTTAGACAAAAAAAACAAAGGACAGATGAGGTGTACTTTCATTTGCCACACTGGAAGAGTCAGTTTCAACTGGAAAATGGAAATCATAGGTGTTTTACACAAAGGAAGAACAATAATGAAGACAACAGATTGAAGCTAAGAAGCCATTACAGAAGTAAATATGGTGAGCAAGCAGAAGGGCTTAAACAATTTTGAAATGTAAAGGACTGACAATTTAATGGGATCGAATTACAACAAACATGTCCACAAGAGCTCCAACCTTTGTTGTTCACATATGAAATAACACCCTTGGGCTCGGCGGCGTGGCCTAGTGGCTAAGGTCCTCGCCTTGATCCCATGTGGCCGCTGGTTCTAACCCCGGCAGCTCCACTTCCTCTCTCTCTCCTCCTCTCAGTATATCTGACTTTGTAATGAAAATAAAATAAATCTTTAAAAAAAAAAAAAAAAAAATAACACCCTTAATGAATGTGTGTGTGTGTGAATATATATATATATATATGTATGTAAAACAAGGAAAGCAGCAGGCTTTAGAAGAGATTGTTAGAAATCATTGACTCAATATAAAATGGTCACTGAGTACAAGCTTTGTGTCATATCTTAATAGAAACTTAAGATATGAGAGAGAGATGTTCATCATGAAGTAATGAGGCATAATGTAATCACCGCGTTCAGAAAACATAGCATATGATGCCTATTAACTTGCATTTATGTGACTGATTGCTCCGTGACATGCCAAAACCTACCACCCATAGTTGAGAACAGAGTAAGCAAACAGGGAACTCCTACCCTCCTGAGAGCACCTTAAAACCTTAATTTCTACCATTTGGGCACCGGACTGCAGTTCACCAGCTCTGATTAGTATCCACACTTCATTCCTTCAAACACTACTTACTGGCCACTACTTTGTATCAGACACTGTTCTTAGTGATAGAGAAACAACTTGGAAAATAAAAAATCCTATAAGACAAAGAAATAAGCTGAGACCGACTACAAAGGCTTTTGACCTGGGCATTGTGAAAGGTGAAATTGCCATTTACTGAGATAGAGAAGACCATAGAAGAAACAGACTTTGAAAGAAAATCAAGGTTTCAGCTGTGGAGATGTAAATCAGAAATATCTAGGGGTGACTCAAACAGTAATCAACAATAGCAACAACAAAGTTCAGAAGGAAATTAGATACAGAAAACACTACTTCAAAAAAGAAATTATCACAGCCATAATAGGTGAAAACTGAAACCCCAAATGGAATTATTCACGGAATAAAAAAAAAGAGGTAAGAACTGATTGGCACATTTCAATATTAAGTTTTGATCTGTAGGTTGAGGAAAAATAGAAGGAAACAAGAAGATTGTGGCGTTCTGGAGTTATGGGAGGAGGTCTCAATGTGGAAACAGTGAGATTACTGTCAAAAGCAGATCAGGGGTCTCATCGGGGCCCAGTGCAGTGGCATGGCAAGCGAATCCTCAGAGTGCAGTATCACGATACCATAGGGGTGCAAGTTCAGGTCAGGGCTGCTCCATTTCCAATCCAACTCCCTGCTTACAACCTGAGAAAGCATCAGAGCATGGCTCAAGTTAACGTACCCCTGCACCCATGCTCCTGGCTTTGGATCAGTTCCTTGGCTGTTGTACCCATTTGGGGAGTGAACCAGTGAATGGAAAAACTGTCTATCCTCTTTTTACCTTGCAAATAAAAATAAATCTTCAAAAAAAAAAAAAAGAGGACTAACCAATTATTACTGCACTTGGTAAAATGAAAACACTTGAGAAGTTCTTAGAGTTGTTTTCCTAGTTAACTAAACAACTGCCTTCTCAGATGCACCATATGCAATCACTAAGCAGGAAGTATACAGGGACGACAGCTGCAGCAGAAATACAGATGTTACGAGAGTTGTCACAATGTCATCATATCTGAATACTGAAGCCAGAAACATGACTTCACTTGCAATTTCCATCTTCCCATTAACGCACACCTAGGAGTAACGGGTAATGAATGGTTCAAATACTTGGGTCCACACTGCCCACACTGGAGATCCAGATTTAGATCTGGGCTCTTAGCTTTATCTTGGAGCAGTCCAGGCGCTGTAGACATTTGCAGGCATTCAAGGGAATGACCCAGTAGATAGAAGATCTCAAGCACTCTCTCTTGTTCTGAATGCATCTTAACACATTACAAATATTCTACCTCGACTTCTGGTTCAAGCAAGTCTATACGAAGATATTATCTCAAGGTCCAATTCTAACGTTTTGGAAAACAAATAATGTAAGCTCATTTTTCACTCTTGTCTAATCAGAAAGGTATCTTACATTAACAATAAAAAGTGTATTTTTAGCAATGTACCCTCTAGTCGGAGGGGTGCAGGCCTGTGTCCATCCGGATTTGGAATAGCTGAGGATTTCCTCAAGTGCAGCAGGATACTGAAGACGCAGCACAAAGACTGAGAGCAGCAAAGCCCACAGAGCCGAAGGTCAGAAAAATGAGCAGCCAAAAAGGTAACTACAAAGAATGGGACAAATGTCAGGATTGTTGTCAACTAGGAAAGTAAAGACATACAGGAGGCAATCAAGTGGATAAAACTGGGGATACAAATCTCAAAGATGTTCAGTACGTGGGGTAGAAACGCAAAATGCAGTTTATGAGCAAGAGAAATGATCACAGGCAAATCATCAAAAGCAGAGACAGCTTAACCACAGAGAAAGGAACCACCAAGTGCATCATTTCATCAACAAAGGAGCTTCCAGTCATGAAAGTAAGTAGGGTTTCTTCGTATGTGAATACTTCTCACCCAAAGTTCCTTTAGCACCCAATTTGCAGTTACTATGCAAACACAAATGAGTAAAAGTAAACATCTAGTGTTTAACCTTTAGTTTCTGATCCTTTTTCAATAACAAAAGTTAAGCACAAGATTCAAGCTACTCTAACAGGCTCACGTGGTGCCTAAGTCCCATTCCAAGCCTGTCTGATGCATTCCAAGGCCATCATAGCTGATGCTATCTGCATATGTGCACTGAAGAAATTTACAAAGTGGACTTTAAAACAAAATCACAAAATCAAACCATGTTTAGAAAGTTAACTGTTGGATCATCATGGATATAAGCCAGTATTTTCACAAGTAACACAGTAATAAAATGATGGCTATACCATATGCTTAAGAAAAAAAAAAAAGTTCCAGCTTCAGGAGCTAAATTAGCAGATATATAGTTGTATATTTTATATTTACAATTGAATGTTCTTATGAATGATACACCAGAAGAGAGGAAGTGCTTAAAAACTGCATGAGTCCCACACAAGGGGAAATAAGTTACAGGACTCAAGAACTTATAACATACATGAACAGGAATAATGCAGAACAAACTTGCATTTGTAAAAATGTTTATTAAGACCCTCCCTGCTGAGACACTAATTTTTCTTTTTCAAACATTTTTATTACAAAGTCAGATATACAGAGAGAAGGACAGACAGAGAGGAAGATCTTCCGTCCCCCAATTCACTCACCAGGAGGCTGCAATAGGAGGCCAATAGGAAGCCAGGAGCTGGGAGCCTCTTTCAAATCTCCTGCATAAGAGCAGGGTCCCAAGGCTTTAGGCCATCCTCCACCACTTTACCAGGCCACAAGCAGGGAGCTGGACGGGAAGTGGGGCTACGAGGATTAGAACCAGTGTCCTTATGGGATCTCGGCATGTGCAAGGGAAGGACTTATGCCACTAGGCTACCAGGCCAGGCCCAACATTGTTAATTTCTAATATAGTCTAACAGTTTTTGATGAAGCTGCTAGTACTGCAATTTTCATGTGAAATACCAGGCAGCTTTAAATTGTAAATTCTGAGTATATGCTTCTGAAGGGCAGGATTGTATTTCATTCATCTGAGTAGTTCCAACATCTAGCATAGCCTAGTATACAAGTTATTTTATCAACTAATCGCTGAACTGTAAATCTTTAGACAAGATGTAACATTATATTCAAGTTTTCTAATGTAGCATAAATGAAGTATATAAGCTCAGAAGATTGGCAGTGCATTCTAATAGCAATGATTAGCTGATAACCAGACATGCTCCCTCTGACAATAACAACTCCCAATAGGTTATGCTGTTTCTCGTAATTATTATTACAATCATGGTAAAACATTTAGCAACCTATCTTGATCTGTTTGATATTTTATTAACTTGTACTTCTGTATTAATCCTACTTACACAAATCTCAATGAAAGTCATAGTCAAACAGATGAATGAAAACAAAGCCATCTCTACATCCTTCCCAGGATGTCCCTATGAAGTTCCTAACAAACTCTTTACAAGTACTACCTTCTTCATTTGGTCAGTTCATAACGGTGAGAACAACTGACCTGATATTGAAAACAAGTTGAGTTAACGTTCCTTTTGGGGGAGGGGCAGCGTGGAGGGATTTATATGGTAGAAAGGCATTAGGAATTCAAAATAAGTATTAATACAGAATTATGCATTATAAAAAGATCTTTACTTGGTCAAAATAAAATTTTGGTGAGTTTGGGCCCGGCACTGTGGCCTAGAGGCTAAAGTTCTCACCTTGAATGCCCCGGGATCCCATATGGGCACCGGTTCTAATCCCAGCAGCTCCACTTCCCATCCAGCTCCCTGCTTGTGGCCTGGGAAAGCAGTCGAGGACGGCCCAAAGCTTTGGGACCCTGCACCCTTGCGGGAGACCCAGAAGAGGTTCCTGATTCGCAGCTCTGGATCGGTGCAGCACCGGCCGTTGTGGTCACTTGGGGAATGAATCATGGGACAGAAGATCTTCCTCTCTGTCTCTCCTCCTCTCTGTATATCTGACTTTGTAATGAAAATAACATAAAAATCTAAAAAAAAAATTTGAGCATGTAATGGACACAACAAAATCAAATAAACTTTCTCACTATAGCAAGGCAGTGATCCCTATAATGCAAGTCACCCAATTAGGAAAGATGGTAAGAATTGCATCCTGATTTTAACTGAAGTGATCAATGATGCCGTGGCAGCCATAGAAAGTACTCGGGGTTATCATGGATAACAGGGGTACCTTAGAGTACTCAGTATCTCAATACCTCCAGTTATATGTAAAGATTAGTGGAAACATTGTAAGGAGAAACCATCTGATTCTACCGTAGAGTGCAGTTGTTGGTTTATGAGATTAATTCAGCTGACTGACAGGCAAGGCCAAAGTCAATATTTCTGTTCAGCCTCACCCCACTGTTCGGAATCCCATTGATCAGTAGCCTTACTTAAATGCTCTGAGACAAACCCAACAGCTTTAATCAGAGTTTATCAGACCAAGTATTATGCCACTCATAATAGAAAATGAAAGTATACCATGTGAGCTCAGGGTTTCTGCCCTCAGATATGTCCTACTGTACCTTCTCGTCACACTCTGAGTGTCAAAACTGATACTCAGGCAAGTCTATTACTGTGAGTAATAATAATGGTCTTTTATTTTTAAACCTAAGAGTTCCCATTTTGATCGCACCCCAAAAGCTGTGGTGGACTAGCATGTTATTTTACGAATCACAAAAAAGTTGTGGAACTTTCATGTTCTCTACACCCACAGCACAAGTGCAAGGCAGGAGGATGTGAATGACACCACAGGACAAGGATCACAGGGCATGCTGTCCCTGCAGGCCTGAGGACACATGTCAAACAGAAATGCCAATTAGCTTTAGGATTCTCATAGTTCCTTTCTTGACCAAAAGGCAGCACAATTCACCTAGGTCCATGAACAAAAATGGATTTCAACACTTCTCTGGAATATAGATATGCCACTGATAACCTGGTAAAGTGTGCCTCTGACAAAGAACATGGAAGATACAGACAACAGAAAGGGAAGAAGAAATCAAAGTAAAAAGATTCAGGGAAATAAGCTTGGAACTGTTGAACCTGCACTTATTCTAATCTTCTACTAAGCAGTGCTGGATGACGTGAAGGGCTTACCACACCCAGCACCACTGGCCTCTAGGATGGAGGGGGAAGGCACAACTCCTAGGTCAGCTGCTCACATCTGTCTGTCCCCATTGTCCTCAGTGCTGACCAGAGCACGGTGTTAGGAGAGGGGTTCCCAGTAGAATGCTGTTCTGTTAGGGTGTGACCATTTTGTTTTGCCATTACTTCTAGTGCTGTTATTATCCACACAGGGCCTGCAAGAGAATCTGTAAGTTGTCCAGTAGTGTATCCTGTGCAGTCACCTAGAGGGGATTATATTGCTTGCAGCTGGATAACTATCTGCTATAGTTGAGAAAAGAAAATGTTTGCTGATTTTAAGCCCCATATTCATATCTGTACTTTCTTTTCTGATAAGACTCTAAGGCCTGAAACTATTTCACTTCAGGTAAACAGCCTTTCATTTTTTTACTACATCAAATGGGTAAAAAGTATACTCAATTCTATCATAATCATAAGCAAATTATCTTTATTATTATGATCAAACTATCAAGTAGAGCAATCGTCTTTTAAAAACTACTTTGTCATAAACATACTTTGCAATAAAAGAACAATCAGGCTTTTTTTTAACTACCTCCCAATTTCTCTAATTTAAAAGCAAACAATGCTTTGTATCTTATTCAGTGACAAACATGTTTTACTTTTAATTTGGTGATTTGCTGATATTATCCAAACTACGAGTGCATTTTAATAAATGCAAATTGTATAGCTATTGGAATGAAATAAGCATTTAGAGCATCGGCTTTATGGGAAAATTAATAGCCAGCTAGCTCTAAAATATACTTTATTGGAGGAAATTAAGAAATATCCAAAAGAAAGTATTTTCAGATATTAGGAAAGTGTTGCCTGGTAATTTTAAAGGAAATAGCACATAATTAGCAATTAGAAAATACACTTGTTTGAAAAATCCAAGATAGCTTCTTAGAAAATGGTACCTTATATACTTAAGCTTACCAGCTCTGGGTATTTCACCTATTAGGATTAATAACAAGAAACCCTCACTGAGGAGCAAAAATCTACAATAAAAGCATCATGAATAAAATGAAATCTGAACAATTCTTCACATTGTCTATTGTTAATAAAGATCCATGGAAATGTAATTTGAATGTGTCATAAAAATGGGAAGTACACACAAGTAATACACAATTGCATTTCTTGATTTTAAAAAGTTTTAAAATATATCAAGGAGTTGGCTTTCTGGTCAGCAAGTTAAGCTACTGCTGTGACATCAATGTCCTGGGAGTAGCGTAGGTTCAGAGCCTGAGAACTGACTGCACTGCTTCTAGTCCAACTCCATGCCAACGCGGCCGGGAAGATATTAAAAAAAAAAAGTGACCCAAGAACTTGAGTCCTGTCACCTACATGGGAGAGCAGGTGGGGATTCCTGGCCCCGATTTTCAGACAAATAAATCTCTAAGACAATTTATTAAAAGAAAGAAATAAGGAAAGCAGGTAGAAAAGAAAAAGACATTATAAGGAACATAAGTGAATTGTTGTTACTATTCAGTGTAACAGAAAATATAACTTTTAACTAACACACATTTAATTTTATAAAACTGAGTAACCACACAAGCTTGTCACGAATGGGATCAAAAGTATGAATCCGCAACTACCAAAGGAATATGTTGCTACCAGCCCCCATCCTCCCCACCTCTATTCACTGAACAGTAAGCATGGCAAATCATAAGCTTAAAAAATCATCTCTAGGGACCTCTCCCTTCCTTAGCTAGCTGCTGAGGGTAGCCCCAGTGTTGGGCCCGGCTGGGGACCTCTCCCTGCCCCCAGGCGGGCTGCCCAACAGCACGCTCTGGAGACCTGGGGTATGGGCTTACATGGGGCCTTGGGGATGGCAAAGGGAGAGGTGAGTGGGGACTTAAGGATTCAAGTCCAAGTGAGGAATTACTACTGAGGGACTTCCACAGACAAAGCCACTGTACCTCCAGGTAAGTAAGGGGGCCGAGACAGAATGATTTGGGTGGGGGAACAGGAGGACCTTTAAGGATCAGACTGAAATAGCAGCACACGTGGGAGATCTGAGCTGGGGTAGTTAGCATCGACCATCACCAAACACCACTAACTGTCACACACTAAATCTAGGGCTGGGGGCCTACCTGGCAGGGCTAGATCAAAGTACCCACTAATCAGAGTTGGAACAGGGGAAGGGTGATGTTAGGCTGGGCCATGGCAATAATCAGTGAGTGAGAAAGCCGGGTCTTGGGGCAGAATCTGTGGAGGATAAGTGGGGTCACCACTGTGGAATTGCAATCTCCATTGGCACGCACAGGAGCTATGCCTGGGAACAGGCCTGGCTGGGTACCTAAGGGGATTTCCTGGCTGGGTTTGGATTCCCACTGATGAGCACAAGAACTGGAATGAGGGCAGCAGGCTGAACATTGACTGCATTCTCCCTCAGCACAGATGTTGACTGCATCTATCTGGGGCACACCAGACTGGGCTAGACTCCAGCACCCACTTGTACTCATGAGAGGCAGAGTGAGTGCAGAATGGGCTGGGCTAAGTCTTGGCTCCTGCTGAACCCTGTGAGAGCTGTGTCTGGGTGTGGACCAGGTGTGGCTGGGCTGTAATACCTATGTAAATGAACCAGAATGGGTGTGGGCTGTTTGGGCAAGGACACTGTTCCTGCAAGGACAATAGGCAAAGTCAGTCTGGGCCAAGGACCCACCAGTGTGGAGATCTGCCACTGGGAGGAGGCATGATAGAGGAGCTTTGGTAACTCTTGTCAGGACACAGTCCTTGCAGTTGAGTGGAAGAATTAAGGCAAGGAGCAGCTCAGACCAGGCCAGGTTATAGTACCCACTGGATACATGTGGGTCAGGTCTAGGGGCAGACCAGGCTGGGCCAGTTTATAACATCCACTGGCAGATCTGAGAACTATGACAGGGGGCAGGAGGGGCAAGGTCAGGCCACAACAGCAGCCAATTCACACTAGGGCCAGGACAGGGGACTGTTCATATTAGGACCAGCAGGAGCTGCGACTGTGGTCAGGCTGGACCAAGCCAGGATGTGTAATGTGCTGGTTGATGACAAGGTGAAGCAAGCCATACCAGTCTGAGGGCAGTTGGTGCTAGGTCTGTGAACCCTGGGGGTGCGGGGTCTGGCAGGGCCTAGGTCCTTGGATCTGCCTACAAGGTGGGTGTCAGGTCTGTGAGCCCCAGGGGCAAGGGGTCGGGGGAGGGGGCGGTGCTGGTTGCCTGGCCTGGGTCTTTGAACCCGCCTACAAGAACAAGTCCTCCTCAATGGAAAAGACAGAGCACAGATGGCAGGTCCTGATGCACATGGAGAATATGGAACCACATTGGGGCCTGCAGAGGATATCTGGTACCACAGAAGGACAACAGAACAAACTGGACAACTACCCCAGCCAAAGGCGACAGCAAAAATCTGCATGAATGGAGACTCTAAGGTTAACTGTGTCAGGCAATAGACATTGGGTTTCCTCAGAACTATCCAAACCACTTGGACAGAATCCTCTGAACGTGTACTACATCGGGACCCTGGGTTGATATTGGGTGGCTTTTCCCACCCCTGGGTACCGGGGTCAGCCAGGAGTCTGGGTATGGATTCTGCCTTTATCTCCCCTCTCACTTCAGAAACAGGAAGAAACAAAAAATCTGGAAACAATGATCATACCCACTTTTGCCTAATCTTCGATACTTCCACACTGTTCAACTATGTAAAAATAAAAAATTAAAAATCTCTAAAAATGTTTAGAGCACAATTTGAACTGCCAAAATGTGGAAAGAACTCAAATATTCATGTTCTAAATCACAACACAAAATGTATACACCCATTTAAAGGACTAATTTGCAATAAAAAATGAGGCAGTCATAAATATCCTATCATGAACGGAACTTTGAAATTATGCTAAATGGAAAGGGCCCCTCATAACCAACCACAGATCACATGATTGTCATTTATGTTAAATATATGTAATATGCAAACCTATAGTGATAAAATGTGTCAGTGGTTGTCAGTGAGACTATACGGTTGGCAGCAGCTAAACCCTCTAGAATTTACTGCAGTCAAGGTAACAAAATTCCCACTATGCCAAAAAAAAATTATATACTTTATTTATTAGGCACTGGGACAAAGGATTTCCATCTATTGCTTCACTTTCTAAATGCTCGTAATGGCTGAAATTGGGAGCCCAGAAAAATCTTTCAGACTTATTGTACTTGAAAGAGTTACAGAAAAACTGAGGGATAGAAAGAGATCTGTTGGTTCACTCCCCAAAAGGGCACTATAGTTAGAGCTAGCGGTCCAAAGGTGAGAGTTGGGAGGTTTTTCCAGAGCTGCCATGTGGATGCAGAGGTCCCAGCACTCGGGCCATCGTGTGCTGCTTTCTCAAGTATATCAGCAGCGAGAGGGATCAACACCGGAGAAGCCAGGACTCTACCCAGCATCTCTATGGGATGCAAGAGCCACAGGCAGAGGCTTACCCTGCTAGGAGATGGACCCTGCCACCAGGGACCGTTCTTAGACCTCTCAAACGCCAGGTTCCAGCAACCCCAAGAAAAAACTTAGGTCTGAAAATCAAACTAGATAAATATTTTCTTTAAGCATGTTCAGGTTTGATTAGCACTAATCATAACAATAATTATATCAATGAAAACTTCCTGTGTCTTTTTATTAAAGGAGAAACTATCAGCTTGGATACGAAGATACTTAGGTTGAAATGTGACTTTTTGAAGTACTTTTGAAAATACCCATTACCTTGAGTTTCACTATGACTCATGCAAACTATTTTTTTTTAGCTAAGAAAATTAAAATAGGAGGCAACATGATTCATATAAATGGCAAACTTCCTAAAAGTTTTAATAACCAGTTAATGAGACAAAGAAGAAACAATTTATACTGTGTGATTTTTACAGAAAAGCCTATCAATACAATATAAATTCATGTTGTAGTGTAACTTAAAATTCTGTATATTCAATGAAAATCATGCTACAAGATCTTAAATGGCATATACAGCTTCCTAATGTACTCTTCAGAGATAAACCAGTGACAAAACAATATGGATGATCTGTCACTTGGAAGCATTTGATACATGTGAAACTTACCTGCAGTTGAGCTGAATTGTGCCGAAGGCCTTCTACAATAGAAGAAAATCTGTCAATTTTTCTTTCTTCTCCAGCTGACGTTAAAGCTTCTAAAACGTCCTCCAGGCTATTGGAAATTTTGAATCCATTAATTAAATTCCAAGTAGCAAATAACCCAATTGCTTCATTCTATAAATGGAGTCAATACAACCCAGCAAACAATATTTCAAAATAGCTTTACTAAATATATGGCATTTTCCAAAACACTGTTCTAAACATGACACACATTAACTCATTTGTCCCTGACAATAAGTTGTAAAGATGCTGATCAAGCACCTAAATAGAACCTATTACATGTCAAGTACTCTTCACAGTATTTTATAAATATTGACTCATGGGCCTGGTACCAGCAATGGCTCAATTGACTAAATGCTCACCTTGCAAGAGCCAGGACCCCACATTGCTGCCAGCTTGTGTCTTGGCTGCTCTACTTCCATTTCCTGTCCAGCTCCCTGCCTGTAGTCTGGGAAGGCAGTGGATGATGGCCCAGGGCCTTGGAACCCCACACTCGAGTGGGAGACCCAAAGGAGTCTCGTGGCTCATTACTTCAGATCAGCTCAGCTCAGGCCATTGCAGCCATTTGTGGAATGAGCCAGTGGATGGAAATGTTCCTCTCTCCTCTTCATAAAATCTGATCTGCCTTTCCCATAAAAATTATTTGAGGGGGAGGGGGGAGAGAGCAAGAGAGACAGACTCATTTAATATAAACAAGCAGTGCACAGTATGTACTGCTACTAACCCATATCATAGGTTAGGAAAGCAAGGCCTTAAAATGTCAAGCAAGTTCTCTCTAAAACGGTAGAGCAAGGATCTGAATACTAGATAGTCTAATGTAGTAAGCCCCACAAAAATTCGCAAGAATGACATTGGAATGTCTCCCAGGAGAGAAAAAAGTGTAGTAGCCAAAAACACATATGGGAATAATAAAAATTCAAATATAAATTACACAAAATTATCCAAGAACTGTACTTCCTTCTCTATTCAACAGTTTAGGGTCCAGCGCAGTAGCCTAGCAGCTAAAGTCCTCACCTTGCACAAGCCAGGATCCCATACGGGTACCAGTTCTAATCCCGACAGTCCCACTTTCCATCCAGCTCCCTGCTTGTGGCCTGGGAAAGCAGTCCAGGACAGCCCAAAGCCTTGGGACCCTGTACCCCCACAGGAGACCCAGAAGAGGCTCCTGGCTCCTAGCTTCAGATTGGCTCGGCTTTGGCCATTGCTGCCACTTGGGGAGTGAATCAACGGACAGAAGATCTTCCTTTCTGTATCCCCTCCTCTCTGGAAATCTGACTTTACAATAAAAGTAAAATAAATCTTTAAAACAAACAGTTTAATAATTCATAGTTATCAGTACCCAGTATTTGCAGAAGTTGATTTGTGCACATAGGCATCTGGTACTAAAAACTGATCGTCACTGTGATATCTTTTCTAAATAAACAGAAATAATATGAAAGAGGAAGGCAAAAGATGATGAAAGATAGGGGTGGGAGGAGACGAGGAAGAGAAAACCGAGGGCAGACAGAGGCAAACGAGTCAAGAGAAGAGGATAGGACTAAGCAGGCAGTGTCCAAAATGGAGAAAAGATGAAAGAAAGGCGGGTAAGGGAGGAGAGTGCAAAAACTACAATGTGCAGCAAGTAAAACTCACGCTGATCCTCATACCAAACCTGATTCGGCATTTTTATATCAGGAAAGTGAACACACTGGCTTTGCATGTTTGGCACTGCAGTTGGGCATAAGCCTATCCCCAGATGGGCATCAGAGGTTTCTCAGGGGCACACGGGGCCAGGCCTGCATCAGTGTCTCTGGCTCTCCAACGAAGGCATCAGATGAGCTGCCTTAATCCCACGAATTCTAGCAGGGCTAGATTCGGACAAATCAGAAGTATCCATTTGCAAGTCTCTGAGACCTATACTTGCATGTGACAAATATTCGTTACTTTTTTGGTTCTTCCATTTCTGTGTTTTTATCCTTTTCAAAATATATTTTGAACATTTTAAAAATGTTTCCTTATATTTAGAACCACAATCCTTTTCTAAAGAAAAAAATTGCTCAATATATGTAAGAAGTCTCCAAAAAAGTGCATGGGAATGACTATTATGGGAAAACTATTCATGATTTATTTTTTTCTGCAACACTGTAAAATCTTCAAAAGATTTGTCTTTTAAAATTTATTATTTAACATTTAGAGTACCAGGGAGAGGGAAGGAGGGAAATTTCCTATTCACTAGTAAACTTTCTAAGCATTTGCAATGGTGAAGGCTAGCAAAAATGAAGCCAAGAACCAGGAGCTCCATCTATCTGGGTCTCCCCTTTGGGTGCTCTAACCCTTAAGGCCATTTTCCTCTGGCTTCCCAGGAACATTAACAGGGAGCTGCTTCAGAAGCTGTGCAGTTAGGACCTGAACTCACATACAGTGTTGGTGTTCAAGCAATGATTTACCCCCCTCATGGCACAATGCCAATCCTCACATACTTAACTTCAATTTCTCCACAAACTTTTTGAAATATGCTCATGAATAACGATCCCTTAGCTATAGCTAGACAAATATGGTACGTTTAAAGTTCTAGTGTACACTTAGTAAGCAAGGCCTTTATACCCTCAGCCAGTGAAATGTCATTACACACTTCACTTAATACGTCTACAGGACAGGTATACATAAAGTTTGAATTAATTTTTCTCAAACATCTAAGCAACAGAACCTATCACATTTTTCAAAATCTATTTCCACTGTTTCTTTACATTGCAAAACAATTTTTTAAAGTACAAAGGAAAAAATCAGTTTTCGTAAGTATTTAAGCTGATAACTCCTATGTCCAATCAGAGAACTATTACATAAACATCTACGTTCAGCCAGTATCTAAATCATTTGCTTTAAAACACCTCAACATTTATCTGGAGCAAATTCTAGTCACAAGTAGAATGAACCATTAAATAAATCAACATACTAATCATGTAACAAAAAAAAGTTGGAAACACTTACATGCTTTCCTCCCCGACAATGCACACTGCAGAAAGGAGTTTAACCACATCGGTCATCATGCTAGGGTGCTTAGGATCCATGGCCTTGGCCAGCAAAGAAAGACTTCTCTCTTCACTCATAATTCTTTCTAAGCCATACTACAATGTTTTGAAAACAAGAGGTTAAATGTCAGAGAGCTAGCAAAATTGTGCGTTGAGGTTATTTGAAACATTTTACAAGGCAACACATTTTTACATCTAGCAAAGCTGGAAATACAAAGACCGCGTAGCATCCTTAAATTCATAAAAAGTAACTGCTGTAGGTCAAGCACTGCCAGCTTATCAAATCCAGATAATCCTTCAAAGGTCATAACAATACAGTTGATAATTATTAAAATAGGAATGTGTTCAAGGGGAGAAAGTGAGAATATGTTCTCAACAAGAACACATTCTACAGAGTCGGAGTCAGACACTGAAGCCATGAGGACCTTTTTCCAGGAAGAAAAATAAGTGGTAAGGGAGGAAACTACCACAAGTCAATGCACAGATCTGCAGCGTCCAAGAGAAACGATGCGTGAACCACACAGGCAATTCCTCAACTAGAAAGTATGTTCAGTAACATTAACTTAAGGTATGCAAAGTTTCAACACACAAGTACTATAAAATGTTTACTGATAATTCAAATTTTCACTCTAAGTATTAAAAAGCCAAGTATGCCTTTCAATTATAACATTTCCATTCTGTCTAGCCACATTTCCAGTGCTCAAAAGCCACATGACTACAATATTATACACTGCAGATCTAGATGTTAACACTTAACATGGGCAAGACAAGAAGTGAATGGGGCAGATACCATGTGAAATCTGCCTCAATGAGGATATATATATATTCAAATCAGAATATTTATCTTCATTGAGACAAAGCAGTTGTAAACACATTACCTAAATGGGATGTTTTAAGATAAGGATATAGTTTGTTTGCTACTGCCAGGATGTTAGATCCAATTAGAAGATAGGTAGTTATGTTAATGACAGTGTTTTGATTTATGAATGCCTGTATCATTTGGGCTTACAATTTACAGAAGATAAATATCAAACCACAGAGGATGAACAGAAGCAATAAAACAATACTATTTATCGCACATCTCAGAATCCTTCTAAAGCTGAGAAATAGGTTGTTCAGTTGCCACAAAACAGGAAGATAAAGGGCCTTAATCCAGATTATAGTCCTATTAACTGTGGCTTAATTCAAAATTAGCAGTACATAAGGGCACAAAGTTGAACTGATAGCAAGTTAAAACCTAAAGATGTTTTGTCATAAAATTCCACCTGTAGCTCTTATTTTTATGGGGTATTAATTTAAAAAAACCTTCATACTGTGAAGAAATAGTTCAGTTGCTTTAAACCTGTAAAGAAACATTGGGACACTGGATAAAGTACAAGCAGAATGACAAAGAATTCAGAGTAGGATTCTTAGACTTCTCTGTGTTTGTAGTAATGGGGGAAATAGACAAAGGGACAGCTATACCAGGTGGAAGGTCACCTTTGTGATATCAACCTGCTTAACAGGAAATAGAATAGGATGAAAATCAGAACAGGGTTAAATACTTCAATATGCCTCAGTAATCATCCCTGGGAATTGTAAGCAGCTACTTAGATCAAATTCAGAAAGTCAGTCAATAATTAGCAAGTAAGAAAGACTGCCTCAGTCCGAATAAACTTGAGAACTGAGTCAGGCTTGCCTCCAGCCCTCGCCTTTAATTCCCACCTTAGTACTTCTCCGTCAGGAATCAAAAATCCCATGGCTCCTCCAGCAATTCAAAGCTACTCAAGCTAATTTCCTTCAATATCTTCTAATAAGCCCTCCAGCCCTAGAATCACCATGCAGTCAAGGGTAGAATACGAATATTTTCTGATTACATTGTCTTGACCATTCTCGTGTGACCCCAAGCAGGTCACTGCTCCCTTCATGTGTGTAACTAGTCTCAATTACTTAAAATACAAAGGAAAACAAATTTTGACTCTGAGAAACGGTTAACCTTACCAGAGCTAGCAACAAAGTGCATTTAGTGAAGGTTATTGCCAGTTACAGCAGCAAGACGAAGTCTGGAAGGTATAGGTTGTATCTTTCCTGAACAGCAAGGATCCACTTTGGGTAATATAACTGACTTATTCTAAACAAAGGACCATTGCAACCTTCTATTAACATTCCACATGAGCCTCATTATTACCTAATAGAATTTCAGCCATTGATGATGATAGTTTAGGTAAGCAGAATCCACACTACATGAATTCTGGAGCTGATCAACCACCTGAGGTTTGCTGATTCCAGCAACAGTGACACTGAGGGTCAGGAGGGGACTGGGGGAGAAGCAGGAAATTCTTACTAGCAGTACACCCTCCACAGCAACATGCAAAAAGGCTTCAAAATGGAACCTCTATTTGCGTTGCTCTTAAATTAACTTTTCATTTTTACTATCTTTTATTTTCTCACTCATTGAAAAGCTATTTCATGTTCTGGGAAATGTTATCAAATTGTTTATATTAATTACATAATTACAGGTATCAAGTAAGTTACCATATTCTTTTTCATCATTGAAGAATTATACTAAAGATGCTTAACATTTCTATCCATAGATATGCTCAATTATACTTCAGCCTTGACATTTTATAAAAATGTACTGAGTATTTAACATTATACTCAATGGTCTCATATGTTATTAAGCTTACCATTACAGAGTCAGACAAACATTCTAAGTCCTACAAATCACCAAAAAGGTACCTAGTGATCTCAAATCTAATTTGCAAACAACCAGGAAGTTCAATATAAAAAGAACGTTGGATTTCTAACAGATATTTTTCCTTGATAAATTACATTTGGTTGGAGGAAACCAGTAGAGAAAAAAAAATCTTACTGGCAAAACAGAGAAAACCAGGCCCAGAAAAGTAATTCTATAGGACATTAATTGAAAAATGCAAATTTTTTTCTTATGGCTAATAAAAACATTAAAAAAACACGTTAGTAGTTTAAGTACTAATATTAAAGTGTGTAGTCCTATGAAATATTATGTCTAAAAATAAGGTAAGACTTTCCAAAATAAACTGGAAATACCCAGAGGATTTTGCTAAACAATAAAAAAAACCATCCTATCACAGGTGAAATTTCCTCTTCCTACATATAAAAAACCAACATGAAATTGTAACATTACACATGGAATAGATGTGCTCAGATGCTGAAGTTGAAGAAATAGCGTGGAATGATGCCAAATTCTACAACTCACAGTATATGAGATAGAACTACTGTCAGAAAAGTTAAATTTAGTCATGAGAGCAAAGGATGTCTCCTTGATGAGTGCCAATTCTGCAGACCCTCCATGTTATGGCTGGTCTTAATACTGCTTCTGTCAAGCATCCCTGCTCCATTTCTGGAGCCTGTTGATTGTTATTTAATTTCATTCTAGATTCTAAATTCCTAGAACTCAGTTTTTACACCTGCAGTTCCTTTTAAGTGTTGGTGCAAACTATATAATAATACACATGTATTAAATGAAGTATCATTATGTATTTTAAAAAATTTGAAGAGAGGAAAGGAGAGACAAAAAGGGAGAAAAAGTAATTTGGGGAACGGAGGGAACAAAGAAAAATTCATCAACATACGAGGAGTTAAGCCTCATAAGAGTGTCCAATCATTTACCATATTCTCCTGTTGCAAGACAACTGTATTTACTAAAAACAAAAAAGAACCCAATACTGTATGTTTTGTTTTTGTTATGTACTTTTAAGTACATCAGGGCAATGCATATTAAGTACACATGAATTTCTATACATAGAAATATGGACAAATGCTAATTCACTATGCACATACCTGTGTATTCATCAAGGCTTTTAGACATTGTACGACTTTGTGTTGATTCTTCTTTATAATGTTGTCCTGTCTGTATTAACATAAAACATACCATTGCTGGCATTAAAGTTGGATATACAAACACAGCTTGCTCAAAAGCAATTAGTAGCAATACTTACGTTTTTCTTTTAATTAGGTTTTCCAAAATATCTAGTAATATTCCAAGACCCTCACATCCAAAGCTTTCGACCCAACTGAAAAACATGAAAGGAGTAATTAGTCATATGTTGTCAGCATTCTTATTTGGAATATCAGTAATACACAGATTCACAATTATTTTATACTTGACGTACTCATAATCAGAACTACAGAACACTGGAAGTGTGCTCATTCATGGTAACTGACTGAATGCACTAGTGTGCTGAAGTCAGCTCACATGGGTTTCTAAGAGCTCACTCGGCCCCCTTCCTCCTCCATGCTCTGTACACTGGTTGTGTCCAGTCACCCAAGGCCAAAGGCTTTACACCAAGGACATTGGCAAACGCTGTAAGTCAGCACTTCACCCAATCATCCACCCAGATCTGGCTACAAGCCAGCTATCAGATAACACTGGATATGCCCAACTTTAGGCTACTCAGAACACAAACTGGAGAAAAAAAATCCATAAACAGGGAAGATGCAAAGTCACACCAACAGTGACAAGTTACCCAAAATGTTCAAAAGAGATGTTCTCAGAGAATTTCTCAAAAACACTGAAACTCACTCCTACAGATGTTAACTTCTTAAGTATCAAAGTTTAGTTAATTTAAATAAAGACAGGGGGAGGCAAGTATTTCAAAGTTTTTAAAATGAGTATTTCTATCCTGACTGAACTATACCTACTCTGGGCATCTGGCCTAGTGCTAAAAAGGCCAAGATGCCCCAGAGCCCACACCAGAGTGTCTGAGCCGAACTCCCAGTGCCAGCTCCCAACTCCAGCTTCCTGTTAATGTGCACCCTGGGAGGAAGCAGTGCTAAAGTTGTTGGGATCCAGGGAGACCCAGACTAAGTTCCTGGCTTCTGGGCAATGTATCACAACAAACATGCGATAGCACTTGCCACCCCGCCACCCCTCCGTCTCCTTCCCATGTACTGCTAACAAAATTAATCTTTAAAATTTCAACTGTGTTCCCTAAACTCACTAATCACTCCTGGCAACTTCTATATCTAGGACATGCTTCTCACTGCACAACCACTCACCCAGTTGCAGCAAAACTACCTTGGAAGAAATAAACACCTTTCATCGATGGTACTTTGGAAAACATCTACTAATATATATAATAATGGTAATACTCTCATCAAAATAATGAATGAGTGTGTGTGTTTCTCTGTATACATGTTTATGTATGTGTTTTCAGTTTAGGTATGTGTAGTTTGAGCATATTGGAAAAAAATCAAAATTTCTTTGAACATTATGAATAAAAGTCATACTAGAAATATGTCATTTTCTTTAAGATGCATCACATTTCCAATAAATAAAATCCACGATGTTTTCATAACAATACAAATATGAAAATCTACCCTCTTAATTTTCCTACTTCTATGAATACCATTTGCCCACCTAAAAATACTGAGGATTTCTCATTTTATAAAGGAGAAATATGCTACTTGGATAAGCAGTCTGTTATCAGGCCATTTTACTCATCACTCCTCTGTCTACTGAAAGCCCTGAAATAACTAATGCAAGGATGCACTGAAACAGCAACGATACTCCCCTGTAGAAGATTGAAGATTGCCATTATAGTTAAGTGAGGAAAAAGTTAAATAGAAGTCGCTGGTTTCAAACCAGAATGCTACTTCAAAAATGAAGAGTTTGCTCTCCACTATCAGCTCCAGACAGATTACCTGTAGGCATTTCAAATCTTGCTTTTATGTTGCATGGAAACACCTACAGCATCCCACTTAACTGCTTGCCTTGTTGACATCCTATTCTGTATTTATTCTTATTTCACATGCAGCAGGGAAGCTTGAAATCAAATAGCTAAGAAGTAATTTGAGAGTATTACTTAGACTGGTATTGAGACGCATGAAGATAGTCTGTTCACCAGACCTGCCTGTGTTAGTACTTCACAGTGGGCCTTCCATTTTGTTTGAAGTCATTTTACAATAATCGCTAGATTCGAAAGTATATTCATATAGATATTCTAAAGCTAATATAAATGTTTGACATTACTCATACTGCTCTCACTTCATTGAAAAGAATATGCTTAAAAAAAAAAAGAATATGCTTACTATTCACCAAACTGCCTTACACAAAAATATGCAAAGAACTTTTAAATTATGTTACTGAAAAATTGCAGTAGATAATATGCTTATGTTGTGACCCATTATAACATTCAGGCTACACACCAACCCACCTAAACCAGTTAGCTCTCTTCTCTGATTAATTAATAGAACACAGATATTTAAAATTTATCATCCCTAAAAATTACAGTTAGAGTAGCACAAGCCACAGATCTCAAATTATGTCTCAATATCCCAGGTAACTCTTCTCAACTACAAAATTTTAAAGAACTACAGAATATATAACAAAATTTTAAAGAACTACAGAATATATAACACTTATACCTATTCACATACTACATATAGACTAATTACCTATAAAACATAATGTGCATATGAAAAGACATTGTGCCAAATCCTTATCTTTTAATTCATAGTGGGAATTAATTTCTCAACATTAACAAAATCACACTGGTAGACAACAGTCTTCCAAAAACCAGATAATACTTCACATTTCACAAGCATATAAAAGGAAAATAGAGGCACAGCAAACAAGAAAAAGGATACCACATTTCAGAACCAAAGAATTAATGTAATAAACATCAAAAACAAGCTAATGAAAACACAAGTAACTAAGCATAAAAAGTCCCTTTGTTTTCTTAAGAATCTGCAAAACATACTGTTGTATTAAACTGTCACATATGAACCATTTCCAAGTGTTTTACCAACCCTCCTCCACCCCACCCACACTCTTTAGAGCAGCATTGTTTTTAAAGACCAAGTAGATAGCACTTCCTATTTTTTTTTCTAGAACAGGTGTTCTTGATAAAGGTGATATCGAATAGGCAGGTCTGCAGCCTCAACAGGAGTTTATGGGAATCCGTAGCTTTCTACACAAGAAAAAAATTTCCCATCATTGTCTAAGAAACAACATGGAAAAAATGATCAACCCATCTACAGATGATCAATCTTCAGGAAACAAAATCTACAGTATTTGTTCTGCGCCTGACAGTACAATACCCTGAGGCATTCTGTGGTTTAACTATAAATTGTACGTCTGGCTGAATAAGCACTGTGCAAATGCTGCTTCTTCGTGACTAGGAACGACAGATCTGTATGACATTCATACTAGAGGGGGAAAAATCACTTCAGGACAGGAAAAAAAAAATAGCGTGAATTACTAGTTTAACAAAATCTTCCCCTGCACGTTAAGTAACAGCCAATACTAAACTCTTTAATTGCCTCAAGGAAAACTAAATGTACTACCAGGTAAACAGCCTGCAGTAGAAGTCTCAAACTATTAGAAAACTCAGAGACAACAGAACTGAAATTAGAGGCGTGGCATGGGGCACTACAATGTTCAAAACCACCTTTAAAAGCTCAAATGCAGCTTAGGCTTTGAAAGGCTTCCAGAGACAGCGGCTGAAATGCCAAGTGTTGACGTGTGTTTTGACACGCTGGAGGTCTTATGAAGCAGACAATCAGCTCAGACAGCAACAGAGGCAACAGACCTAGCAAAAAGGAACCAATCCTATTGCATTTTTCTCCACAAAGTAACCCACCTAATTTTACCACTCCACGAAGTCATTCCCTTGTTTCTGGATGCACTGAGGAGAATGACAAAGTAGATCACAGGTAATTAGAACCCAGATAGACACCCCAGAGCCAAAGGGCCACCTGATGGTACATTCTTTTCTGAAGATAGGAATCATTTCTTAATCATGCTAGCACTGGAATGGATTAAGTACTCAAACAGTTTTAGTATGAAATCTGAACCTTCCTTCAGCTGTTATAAATGAAGGAACACATCAAGAGAGGCCACAGTCACCTAGAAACAACCATCCAGGCATGTTAAAACCAAGGCCTGCACTCTTGATATATGTAGATAAAGTCTCAAAAAGAAGCCATCTTACGTGAGGCAATGCTAAGCCTGTCTCAAGCCTCGTGTGAGAAGCATCAATTCTAATTTCAGAAGTGGTATTTATCCATCTGAGCCAAGGATGATGAATCGGAGTCCTTGTCCTACATCACACTTTAGCACTTGATTGACTGCTGCTCAAAGGGGGATGCTTCATTACTACTAAAACTCAAGTGTTCAATTAATGAAGTCAGTCAGCCTTTCAGAAGGGCTCACTGTATGCTCAATTCTGTATGAGCTAAGACAAATACAAAAATCAGCAAAATACGTTCTCTGACCTTGAAAGGATCACACGCACAGGTGGCTGAAACAAATGTTGAACACAATTATTTCCATAATAGAATAAATTGCTGTGATTATGGTACTATGGGGACAAGATAAAATATCAGCCTCTCCTGGGAATGTCAAAGCAGCTCATGTCGGACTTAAGTCCTGAAGGCAAAATCAGAGAAAGGAAGAGAGGTTTATAAGCAGGAGAAAATACACCTCAAGGCATTATACATGAGATATGGCCAGAGCTAAACATCACAGCCAGCTGTATCAGAAGTAAAACCAGATAGATGGAAGACAGCTTGATCCTGAAAAGCTATATTCACAATGGAATGGGCTGCAAGAATCTATCAAAGGCTAGCTCTATGAGACAGGCAGAATAACTCACCCCTGCCCACCAAAACACACATATATGCTAAACCCTAAACTTATGAAAATACTGCATGACTAAAGGAAAATTAAGGTCACTAGCCAAATAGCTTAAAATGGGGAGACTGCCCATATAGGTGTGATGCAATCATATTCCTGTTAAAAGCCGAAAACCTTTTGTAGGTCAGTAACCTGAGACAGAGCAGTGTTCAAAGTTAAAAGGAATTCAACCCAACTTCAGTGCTTATGAAATGGAAGAAGGGAAACAAGAACCAAGGAATGTGAGGAAACTAACAAAGCTGGGAATGGCTTACAAGTTGACAGCTACAAAGCAAACAGCAATCTCCACCACGTGACTGCAAAGAACTAGGTTCTGCCATCAACCTGAATGAGCAAACTGAACTGAGTTTCCTACTTCATAATCATCCCTACTCACAGAAATATTATCTACTTTCCAGTTTTCAGAGTAATAGCACTGTGTATTTATACTGAATTGTGCCAACATGGAACTCACTGAACAATTCTAGGATTTTCTGATACACTGAGATTACAGGTTGGTATGTTTCTGCTTTCCTTTTCTTGTCATAGTGCTCCATACACAAACTTTCAGCACTGAGCATTCTGGGTGTGGTTAATGACATGGGCCAGTGGGGACATAAACTGGGGCTGCAGACTGTCTGGAGAAGGGAATCTGAGCACATATTGGAGTGGGAGCAGCTGAGGGCCTGTTTGACAGTGGAAGACAGGAACTATGGGTGGGGTGGGACTGGGTAAGCTAAGCCACATTGAGGGCAGGCCTAGTGGGGGTTGTTGAGATCGCACCTACTGGGCCATAGCACCCACTGGAATTTTTGAGCACTGGGTCTGTGGTAGCTCGCTGGGCTAGGCCATATCACCCATTGGCTTGCAAGAGATACAGAATTAGACAGGACTGACCAGGCAGCTGCATCCAACAGCATGTGCATTGGCTGCTACAGGTAACAGATTGAAGCTAACCCTGCACTGGCACGTGCATACAAGTTAAATCTGAGGTCACCCCTGGAAGATTTCCTGGGAGACTCCCAGAATAGACTGCTGGACTCAGACCTCAGTCATACAACAAAGTCACAGGATGGATAGCTTGACTTGGTAGTGCCATGTGTCAGAACTGGTCCTCCTCAGCTGTTGATGTCTGGACATCATGCCCAGATGCACCCAGGGGACATGACAGCCAGCTCAACTAGGCCAGCAGAGGATGTCAAGTGCCTCATCAAAGCACAGAAAGCAGGACCGGTTGGACCATACTCCTGGCTGAGCTTTGCAGCATGTTTCCAGGAATGTGGATGCACTTAGGTGAACCTGGTCAACCAATATACCTAGGAAAGATTTCCTCAACCCTTGAGCAATGAAACCAACAACATCTAAGAATTATTGAAGCCACTCAGGTAAAAACCCTCAGAGCACTCTCACCCAGAGCAGTCTCTAAGGTGTCATCAACAGATCGTCTCCCAACGTTGGGTACTGATGTAGTGTAACAGCAAGAAGCAGCTCCCTCTCTCCCTCTTCCCCCAAGCAAACAGCAGAAAAAAAAAATTGTCCCATCCACTTTCCTCCATGCCTGACCCTCCCCACCCTAACTGGAGGCCCACGTAGGTGTGTGTCCCTGTTAATTATGTGAATATTAAAAGAAAATTTTTTTAAGAATTGTTCACACGTAAAAACAAAAGCTGCACACATGCTTTACAATCCTCCAACTAGTCAGTTCATTCATTTATCTTATTTCTACTATGTGTATGGGAAAACTTGCTAAGCCCCATGGTATAAAAAATATTCAAGGCTAATGCTATTATTGTAACTATGCAATAAACAGATATCACTGAAAAAATTGTAAGTTCCAATGAAAATTGAGCCTAATGCTTTGAAATGCTCAAAATGTATAAAAATTGTTAGGTAAGTAGGTGTGGACACAATTATAAAGCAGTAAACAAGAAACACCAAAGTTTGCTTATTTAAGAACTTTGTGGGCCTGGCATGATAGCATAGAGGCTAAAGTCCTCACCTTGCTCACACCAGGATCCCATATGGTTGCCGGTTCTAATCCCGACAGCCCTGCTTCCCATCCGGCTCCCTGCTTGTGGCCTGGGAAAGCAGTCGAGGACGGCCCAATGCTTTGGGACCCTGCACCCGCGTGGGAGACCTGGAATTGCTCCTGGCTTTGGACTGGCTCAGCTCGAACCATTGCGCTCACTTGGGGAGTGAACCATCGGATGGAAGATCTTCCTCTCTGTCTCCCCTCCTCTCTGTATATCTGCCTTTCCAATAAAAATAAAGAAATCTTCAAAAAAAAAAAAAAAAAGAACTCCGCATGTGTATTACTTCCTAAGAAATGCTAGGGTCTTGTTCCCCTTTCAAACATGAAGATTAGAATTACCTAATGTTATAAGCCTGATTTATCTAATTACCCCAAGTCTAATCCATGAAAGGTCTCCAATTCCACGTGAAATGTTGTGAGAACGAATGTTTCAAAATTTAAGCTTTTCAGAGTAGTATTTGAATCATTTATGATCCCATGCTTTAAGCAGTATGTTCAAATAAGCAGTCAACAGCAATAAAAACAAGAAGGCATCCTGCATACAAACACCTTCTCCCTAAGAACTGTTTCTTCTTTCTTTCTTTCTTTTTTTTTAAAGATCTACTTTTATCAGAAAGGCAGATAAACAGAGGAAGAGACACAGAAAGATCTTCCATCCTCTGCTTCACTCCCCCAAACGGCTGCAAAAGACAAAGCTGATCCAATCCGAACCCAAGAGCTCCTTCCAGGTCCCCCACACAGGCTCAGGGTCCCAATGCTTTGGGCCATCCTCTACTGCTTTCCCAGACCACAAGCAGAGAGCCGGATAGGAAGTGGAGCAGCCGGATTTAGAACTGGTGTCCATATGGAATCCTGGCACGTGCTATGCAAGGACTTTAGCCACTAGGCTATCATGCCAGGCCCAGAAGTATTTCTTTTAGCAGGTAGTAATACACATTTTTCTTCATTTTGCTTTTCCTTGTTTTTAATTTTCCTATACTGAATGTGCATCCTTTATAAGATTTTAATCATATAAAATAACATCACATAAATGCCTAAGGAAATATATTTCGCAAAAGCTCAGTATACAAAGCTGCCTGTAAAGGGGGAAGGGAAGAAACGCACCACTCGCATGTAACAAACAAATTTCACAGCTTACGCTCAGAAGGTCAACTCTAATATTGTATTATATCCATATCCAATTTACATTCTCTGTCAGAGTAATATATCACCAATGCCGAATGTAATTATACCTTATTTTATGGTTTCATTTTTACCTACCCTTAGCAAGGTGACTAAATACATAAAATGAGCAATTCTAGGGGATAGTAGAAAGCAATTAGCAAGCCCTGTGGGACAAAACAAATCTACACCCACATCCTATTCAATGGCCCAGCCCCCAAGAGTACACTAAATTATAAGGCCACATCAAAAGTTCAGAAACCAAGTAATGTTCTGATTATAAAATCTACCAAGCCTCAAAACAATGTATTTATCCTCTGGAACCTGACTTTAGGGGGGAAAAAAAAAAACAAGTAGATATTTAAAGTAGTCACTCATTCCCACATCTAAGATCACATGAGACAGATGAGTAACAAGAATGATGAAAAGGGGCCCGGCGGCGTGGCCTAGCGGCTAAAGTCCTAGCCTTGAAAGCCCCAGGATCCCATATGGACGCCGGTTCTAATCCAGGCAGCTCCACTTCCCATCCAGCTCCCTGCTTGTGGCCTGGGAAAGCAGTTGAGGACGGCCCAAAGCTTTGGGACACTGCACCAGTGCGGGAGACCCGGAAAAGGTTCCTGGTTCCCAGCGCCGGATCAGTGTAGCACCGGCATACTGCGGCTCACTTGGGGAGTGAACCATCGGATGGAAGATCTTCCTCTGTCTCTCCCCCTCTCTGTATATCCGGCTTTCCGATAATAATAAATCTTAAAAAAAAAAAAAAGAATGATGAAAAGGAACGCACCAGCAAGTTCTCGATCCTTACATGGCAAGATAGAATGCTGGAGTTAATTAGTATAGGAACGCTTCAAAAAGTTCATGCAGAAATGGGGTAAGTCTGAGGCCAAAAATATTTTTGGAACACATAATTTCTCCGTAATATGTAATTTCTATGAACATTTTGATGAACTCAGATGATCAGATGTCAAATTTTTCTGACTTCCAACTTGCCTTTTCACCCATTTGCAACAAACTTTCAGAAACACCTTTGCATATCCTCCAATTTAAAGTCTACTAATAAATTATTACAGGAAAATATTCAGCTTAAAACAAATATTAATAATTATATTTCTTGCATCAAATCAAACATTCAGGAATTATCAGATAAGAATCTAATAACCTTCAACATAAAAGCTAAATTTTGAGGAGACATTTTACCCTGATTGGACATTATACAGTTATCTATCACAATTATCACACAGAACTCCACAAATATACATTAATAATTTTTCTCCCAATAAGAAATTGTAAATCCTTCACCTAGGAAAGCCTTAACTGAATTATCTTACATCAAGACTAATTGGACAACTAAGATATGACCAAAAAAATTAGTCATGTTTTGGGCATTTCTTCATCAGTTCAGACCCAAAACACTTGCCAGTACTATCCAGTATCTGTCAGTCCTAATTACGAATCCCATAATCTGGCCTTCATTCCATAAATTTTACTGCCACCTTTGTATGCTCACTCCACAGGACTGCCTGGCATTTAGCAACTGAAAGGCTTTTATCTTTCAAGGGCCAGTTCAGGTTTCATTCTCCTTTGAACTCACCCAAGAGCACCATTTTCTTTTCCTTAAACAATCAGGGTACTTCAAAAACTTTGTGACAAATGGAATTAAGACAAACGTTTACTTTGGCTCAAAGAATTCTGAAATCCTTGCAGGCAAGCATCCTCACATCTGTCACATCTCAGTGGGGTTTGCTGTTATGTGGTTTCGGAGATGCTTCTTTGGAATCTTCTTAAACTCAGGTTCTTCTTAAACTGGGTTCCTGCTATCTTCAGTGTGTTTTTCTGGCTCTACCTCCCTTTCTGGTATTCAGAAGTACTACTGAATTTCTGGACACTGCCTAAGCCTGAGCCGTTCACGGTTTGTTTGGAGCCATTTTCTGCCGTTTTCATTTCCCATGTTCACACGCTCTTCAACCCTGGAATCTATTCTCAGACCATGTACAATCCACAAGTAAACCATAGGTAAGTGTCTGCTCCATTCAGTTCCAGACTTATCTAGCTGCTTGATGTCTCACTGTGAAACTTACATATTTCAAGTTTAAAAGGAGTATATTTCCTACCAAAAAATCAAACATGTAACATTCCCTCCAACATGCCAATCAACCATGCTTCTATGATCTATTTGTTCAAATCCAGTCATTCTTGATTTCTCACTTTAATCTGTATACACATCCAATCCATTAACAAGTTCTATAATCTCTCCCTCCAATTTATCAACCCAAGCTTCGCTCCACCACTGATACATTCCACCAAGTCATCCTCAATGTTACTCTAAGCTCACCTTCATGCAGGGAGTAGCCCTCCTGCTTAAAATTCTTCAATAGGTTCCCACTTACTTAAAACTCAAATCTCACTGCTATGATCTGTAAGGTCCTTCATGAACTGACACCTTCCAAACTCAGATGGCCTCTTGAACTCCACTTCCATTTCCTTCTGCCAAGGTGTTTCCCACATTTCAGGCTGTCTACAGCCACAGAATGTGCTCCAGGCCCAATAGCACTGCTCAGCTTCTCCTAACTAGTTTCTTGTTCTTGGGGTCAGTGACAAGCCTACATACTAAAAAAAAAAAAAAAGTTAAAATTTTAAAAAAGCTTCAATGCCTCAAGTCCTTAATTTTTCTTATTATAATTTTTAATTGTGCTTACCAGTTTTCTGGGTCATTCTCTCCCATATAGCTGTTGTTTTCTGCGGCACCTAGCACTAGGGAGCTTGGAATATACTTGCTGCATGAGCAGATGAACAAACTCAGTGTTACACTATAGTGACAGATTGTCCTCAGCACGTACCTGAGGACTTCATTAGGGAAGTGCATATTCCTTCTTGCATTTGGGATGCTTCGCTCTAAAAGGAGTACTCCACAATAGGAGGATGGGGAGTGACCTCGCATCATCTAGCCTTCCCACAAGACATGGCTTAAGACACTAGCAAAATGTAATCTCCTATCTCAAAACTGATCAACACAGAGTCAGATATTTAACTTTATTTCATGTATTAACTTTCCCTGTTTCCTTGGCTACTGTTCAAATCCATTTAACATACACTCTACTCTTCACTTCTGAGTCTCACATTAATGCTTTACAAAAACAAATACCTTCCCTTCTCAGAAATTCACAGAATCGTGTGAAGAGAAGTCCACAAATAGTAACTCAAGGACACCAATGCACACAAAGAAGTCAGTTTGTCATCTTTAAACCTTATTGGCAAATTGGGCAGTCACAAGTGCTTATTTAAAATGTGAGGGGCATACATTCAGTCTAGCAACTAAAACAATACCCCCTGCATCAGAGTGCCAAGGTCCTGCTCAACTCTACATTCCAACCTCCTGCAGTACACTCGGAGGAAGGAGATACCCACATCTCACATAGGACTGCATGAGTTTGAGTCCTGTCTCCACTTCAGCTTCACATTAATATGCTTGGAGAGAGAAGATCATGGCTTAAGTACTTAGGATCCTATTAGCCATGTGGGAGACACAGATGGAGCTTCTGGCTCTGAGTATTTTTATCAATATCCACCACTGATGAATGAATAAAGAAAATGTGGTACATCTATACAGTGGAATGTTATTCTTCCATTAAAGTAAATAAAAATGATGAAATCTGTCATTGGCAACAACACTGAAGGAACTAGAGGCCAATGAATTAAGTTAAAGAAACCAGACCCAGGAAATAAATATCGTATGTTCTCCCAATATATGGAAGTTCAAAAAAAAAAATGCTTAAAAGTTTAAAAACAAAATGTTGATGTGAAAGAGCTCAGACCAATGGCTCACTGGCTAAATCCTCACCCTGCAAATGCCAGGACCCCATTCTGGCACTGGTTTGTGTCCCGGCTGTTCCATTTCTCCAGTTCCCAATCCTGCACTCCCATGGGAGACCAGGAACACGCTCCAGGCTCCTGGCTTCAGATCAGCTCAGTTCCAGCCATTGCAGCCATTTGGAAAGTGAACCAGTGGATGGGAGATCTTTGTCTCTCCTTCCCATAAATCTTACCTGCCTTACCAATAAAAATTTTTTAAAAATATTGATGTGGGCCAGTGCTGTGGCACAGTCTGTTAGGACTCCACTGCCAACACCATATAGGCACTGGTTCAAGTCTTGGATACTGCACTTCCAACGCAGCTTCCCATTAATCGCCCAGTGCATGGGCCCTATACCCATGTGGGAGATACAGAAGTGACTCTTTACTCCTGGCCTAAGCCATCTAGAGAGTGAAACAGCAGATGGAAGATTTCTCTATCTCTACTTCTTTTTGTAACTATGTGCTTGAAATTAAGCTTTGAAAACTGTTTATGTAACTGTAGAATAGTGATTATTAGAAGCAAAAAAAGGGTACAGGACGGGGGTGAAAATGGTAGGAGGTTGGATAACATAACAAAGACGACAAATGTTGTAGCTCCAGAGTCTGTGTGACTACAGATAGTATCTATTGATTTGCTTTCCAAAGAATCAAAAGATAGGAGCTTAAAAGCTGCAAAGAAATTAGGAAATTGAAATGCCAATGATCATAATTCAATCAGTACATGTTATATCAATGCTTAAAACTATCACACTGTGTCCCATCAATATGCACTACTACATGTTAACTAAAAATGCATAAAATCCTGTGGATGTGAAAATATTTCTTTTTAATGTGGCAAAAGCAAAGGAAGAGGAAAGGAAAGGAAAAAAAAAAACAGAAAAGGAAGAACAAGAAGAGTAAGGAAGGTGAATTTACAAAGTAATAAAAATTAAAAATTCAGACTCAAGCATGAGGTGTAAACCCCAATGCGCTTTTACAACCAATACAAAATCAAATTACTAGGCAGAGATAAGCAGACAGTATGTTTAGACAGCATTCAGATGCTATTTACAACATGTATTCCCACAATAGAAGATATGAAAAATGCTTAACTGTCATGAATATGCACAAACATACCAACACAGACACATATAAGAATCATAAGAAAATGCATGTCAGAATTTTACATGGAACATAATTCCATTTATATTAGTTGAAAAAACATAAAACTAAATAATGTATTGCTTAACAATACAAAGCAAAACTGTAATGAAAAGGAAGGTAATGAAAACTGGAAATTCCAGATAGTTCCTGCCATAGGACAGGGGGACAAAGGAAAGAAGAGGGCCTAGAACTAAGGAATAACATATGGAAACTTCAGTTGTAATAATCTGTATTTCAACTTGAAGCAATTCAGTGAATGTTTTTCTGGTAGCACTGAGAGTCATATATGATATTTTGTAAAACTAATTTTTCTGAAACGTCAAAGAATTAGGAACTTCAAAATTGTTGGTCTTGAAATAATTTCCTACAACCATACCGACAGCAATGAGTTCACTGATCTCACTGCTGGGCATGACTTTTATTTCTAGCTTCACACATATGGCACACAGCATAAAACACAGGTCAACTCCTAAGTCAAGCTCTTCCATTTGCTTTGTGTTTTCAGTATGAGAAATACAGAAAACTACATTCCAAAAATGACACTGATGAAATGGAATGACATTCAGTGGCTATTCCAGCGTGAATATTTTCTGGCAGAATTTTTCAAAATGATTTTCTTGTATAGTTATAAACTTAATCAAACCTAGTACCAGAATCTCCTTAGGAACCTAGCAAAAATGTAACTTCAGTGAGAATATTTTTATAAACTTCAAAAGTGCATTTTAAGTATGACGAAAGGAAAATAATGACTAAAATCACAAGACAGAAAGATCTGGTAAGACTGGGTTTTCTGAGAGAAAGCTTGTCCTTGACAGGGCCATCAAATTGAGAAAATGAAGATACATTCTATAACTAATTTGCTATATGTATAACTAATTTGCTATATGTATAACTAATTTGCTATATGTATAAGTCTAGGAAAGAACTATACAGACTCGTTATCAATCATAATGATGTTAGTGTCTACCCCTTCACATATTTCTACCCACATCTATTCAATAATTCAAATGTAATTATTGACTACGTCAAGATCTACTAAAAATTACATTTGATAATTTAAACAAGTTGGTCTTTTTCTTAGTGCTCCAAACTAACTCAAAACTGCCACAGAGAATACAGGGTAATCAATAAACCTCATTAAAAGAAAAAATCGTGTTCTTCACATAAATCAAATATTCATAAAACACGGCAAGTCATCTGGCCTGTAACTACTGGTTTTCATGTAATCCACCATCTGGACAGCAAAAGTTTTAACATGACTAATTACTGACATGAAGGAATATTACATATATGGATGGGGGAACAGAGAGCTAACTCAAGGAGAGGGAAGAATACTTTGATTTCTGGCTCATTTAAATAAATAGTTATCCTCAACATCAACAATGAAGAGCCATCGTTATTCATTTCACCCATTTATTTCATTCACAGATAAAGATTTCTAACTTTGATATACTCAGTGATATCACAGGTTTAACTGTGACCTCAAAAGCTTATGAAAATCAGTTTTTCCCTGAAAGGCTTAGTCACATACTATACAGAACTGACAAAACAGAAACTGACTTTACCAGCAGACATGTCCCAACAGGATAGTATCAACTTTCATCACAAATACAACTTCCCAACTACCCAAATGGATCGTTCATCTAATTAGCTGCTGGCAAGATATGTTTGTGTCTTCTCAATTTTCTCTCTACATGAAGTGGTACATTTTAAGGAAAATTTCGACAGTGATACGATTTTCTATCCTGGTGTGGGTGTTGTGGCACAGTAGGGGAAGCCAACACTTGGGACATTTACTTCCCATATCCGAATCCTGGACTTTCTACTCCAATTACGGCTCGCTTCTAATGCACCCGGAACACAGCAGATATGGTCCACACTTGGATCCCTGCCACCCACCTGGGAAACCCAGATGGAGCTTCTGCCTCCTGGTTTTGCCATAGACCCGCCCAGCTACTGCAGTGACTTAAGGAGTGAACCAGTGCACACAGGATCACTCTGGCTCTTCCTCTACCACTCAAATAAATCAACATTAAAAAAAAAACTACACAAACACACACGCACAAAAATACTGCAGACCCTGACAACTCCAAAATTCTTATGTTAACATCTCACATTTCATAGCAAGTTTAATTTTCTTTTTCAAGAATATTCTAGTTTAGAAAACAGTGCAGTACTAAACAATAGCAAAACTACTATACCAATGCATGAGGGGGGAACCGGCTGAGATCCTGACAACCTCTTAACAGGAGGTCATGTGCGTGGAGCAGGAGGGCACTCCAGGGTGGAGCAGGTGGTAAGGAGGAAGCTTGGATCCCAACCATGAAGACTCCCAGACCTTCACCACAAACTATTAATACGAGCAACAAGGACTATATCCCAACTGCCTAGGAGATCACAGGGAATTGGATGCCCTCGGAGGCCGAGTACTCTGAGGTCACCCACCCCCATCTGGAGCTTCCCCAGGGGATGGAAGAAGTCCAAACACTACCGTGCAGAAACCAACATCATCGGAAAGACAACCAGAAGCCCTGAGCGGTCCACAGAAACAGAAGAACAATAAACGTCCTTCGGGACCAGGGAGGAGAGCTTTCTCTGGTCCGAGCCTGGCTCCACCTCTGGACCCCCACCCTCTCTCGCAATGACCATCGGGATCGCTCCGAAAACCCCTCATAACAAACAATCATACAAACTAAAAAAACCTAAAATAGACAAACAACAAAAAGTAGAGCCTGGAATCTGACAGGAAAGAGCTTGCGTGGATTGGCTCATGCCTCGCTGGGTGGGACACAAAGATTAGTCACTCCTCACCATGGTGTTGGGGATTTCCCTGCACACCCCCCCCAAAAACAAACAAACAAAAAAATGTTCAGCACCTTAATTGTCGACAAATGTGTTGTTAGAGTTACAAGTCAGTCTAGATTACCCTAAAATCTGCCAAGATCAGCAAAATTATACTTCAACACAACAAATGGCTAAATACTAAAAAGAAATAGACACGAGACAGCTGAATGGTACCTTATAGCCATTTTAAGGTATACAGCAGTCGGTTCTGTATATAAAACTAAAATTGAAATGTCAATGGGCTAATCATAGGTTGTGGTTAAGAACTTGCTCTCTTTTTTTGTTAACACACTGGTTACTCACAACCATGTCAATTCCATAATGTTGCAAATTGCTTTTGATGTTATATTGGGACTCTTAATTGACTGGGATGATATTCTACCAGCTCTAACTTCGGACCAGAAATGGTCTCCCCAAGAGACTGTTCAACCCATCTGGACAATAAATAGCTGGACTTTATACTTGGTATATGTTTACAAGGAAAGAATCTTGATTGAATTTGAACTGTAATACTGCATCAAGGTGGAGGAATCCACTAGGGGGGAGGGGCGTGGGGGGATTCCCAGAGCCTATGAAACTGTAACATAATGCAAAATAATTAATAAAAAAAAAAGAAAAGAAAACAGTGCAGTAACCTAGTAGCTGATGTCCTCGCCTTGCATGCACCGGGATCCTATATGGGCACCGCTTCACATCCTGGCTTCTCCGCTTCCCACCCAGCTCCCTGCTTGTGGCTTGGGAAAGCAGTAGAGAATGGTCCAAAGCCTTGGGACCCTGCACCCACGTGGAAGACCCAGAAAAGGCTCCTGGCTCAGCTCTGACCATTGTGGCCACTTTAAGAGTGAACCAGTATATAGAAGATGTTTGTCTCTCCTCTCTGTAAAATCTAACCAACTTTAGAAAACAAAAAGAATATTCTAGTTTAGCTACCTAATTCAAGATTGGTACATAGCTGAAATCCCTCCCAGCGCTCAAACTCTACACTTCCCACATGCGATACAGTTAGGTGCATCTTGTTTTTTTCAAAATCCATACTGTCTCCTGGCATCTGACAGTTGACATTTAAATATGCCTAGTTTATCAAAATACATTCCATGATGTTTTAATGTCATACACATTTATCCTTCAGAGGCATAAAAAATTAGACCCATTATTAATCCAAATGTTTTTGTAAGAATTTTGAACAAGAGAAAAAAAGAATGACATTTTATCAGCAAGTACAACACAATATAGAACATCAAGACTCAAACTTGGCACTTAAAAAATTCAGCACATAAATGGATAACTTCTGGATCATCACTGTTCTAAAAACATAATTGTAATTTTAAAGCATTCTACCCAGATTTTTTTTCCTCATTCATGAGTGATATATTAATAAGCTTAAAACATGCTACTGAAGATATTTACATGAAGTAATATCACATGTTCAATTTTTACCTTGAGAAATTAAGACATATCTCCTATCTGAAGACATCATGAAGAAAATATCAAAAATGACATTCATCACACTTGTTTAATGTCATAACATGTCCTGATATTTGTTACTTGCTTGGTTTAGATTCTCACTTGTTTAGCTTGCTAGGGAAGAAGAGAGACCAGAGAGCAAAGGAAAGACTGCTGATTTACTCTCCAAATGCCCACAATAGTCAGAGGTAGGCCAGGCTGAAACCAGGAGCCTCGATCCCCTTCCCATGCAGGTTGCCAGGTCCCTGGCACTTGCCCCATCACCTGCTGCCTCCGAGTGTCCATCAGTGAGAATCTGGATCAGAAACGAAGATGCCTGAACTCAAGGCGACACCACCAGTTTAAGATACAGACTTTCCAAGCAGCAGCAGTGGCATAACTCACTTGTGGCACAACACCCAGTCCCCTAACGAGGCACAGATAAATTACCTCACAGGATTACTGGTCAAAGACACTCGGAGAGATTCCAGGCATGTGACGAGTCTCTCATCTGTTGGCCCCATTCTCAGATCATGGATGAATTCCTGAGGTGAAATCTGTCGGCTGCTCTTAAGACTTCCCTGTAAATATGTCAGAAAACATTTGTCATGTATAAAGATTATTCATAAAACAACTTTATTCCATCTCTAGCTAAACAAAACTGCTATGATTAGCATTCTGGGAGTATGATTTCTGTACTTCTCACCAATAATCCATAATTTACAATCTGCAGATCCATGAAAGATTAACATCAATATCAAATGGCCTCTGCATTAACATAATCATTTCTCCAGTGCAAATATGAGAACAATTAAAATGTGTAGAACAGGATATAACTTGAAATCCAGGAACATATTTCAGGCACACATACACAAAAAAGCCAAGATTTAATTCAGGAATGCTCTATTAAATATATTAGCACCCTGTACAACCTTAAGAAAGTTACTTATTCATTAACACATTCAGTTACAATTAAAAGCCTTGTTCTGGGCACTACAGACACAAGAATGATCAAAACAAAAGCCAGCAACGACAAAGCAAGGCCGTAACTCAGTGTAGTCTAATGCTGTGACACAGTACCAGGGCCCACAGAAGAAATGTCTGTGCTGGCAGCGATCAGAGAAGATCAAGTGAGGGCTAAAGAGAAACAGGAGTAATTTGCAAACCAAAATGGAACGATACAGGCAGAATCATAGCATGATGAAGCAGCACTATGTGACTCACTTTCCAAAGGGAGATCTGCAAGGTGTGAAACACGGACTCAAAAACCTGGGAGTGCACACATCAGTCCCTGACTTGTGTCTACTGAATAAATGCTACACATTGTCCTAAGTACTGAGAATACAGCAATGAAGAGATGAAAATCTCTACCCACTCGTAACTTTATTCTGGGGAAATGGGTTGTGGAGGGGAGAGAACAAAGAAAACAATAAAACATGCTGTATGTTCAATAGTAACAAGTGCTATAATGCATAAGGTAAGACATCATGAGAAGCTGGGAGAGGAGCACAGTGTGAGGCATACAACTGACAACAGGAATGGTAAACGAAGCTTCAGAGAGAATTCAAGAGCCTGAAACCTGAGTGTGTGAACGAAGGTCTGCAGTAAGTAAGCCAAGTAACCACGCAGTTACCTGCGACAAGGCTATGTGAGACAGCGATGCAGATTTACAGCCAAAGAGTCAGCCTCTGATACCACGGGTGAGAAGCCACACACACAGCCTAGAGGAGCAACAGTGAGAATGTGGAACAAAGTAAAATTCCTGAAAGCCGACTACCTAAGAAGACAGGATAGTGGGTTTGTTCATTAATTTGCTGTAACCTTGTTGGAGAAAACATTGAGTTTTCACCATTAGTACTGAGAAGATTACTATTGATTAAAAAAAAACTAGCCTAAGCGGTCATTAAAAATTCAGTAGCAAAACTCTTGAAGATGAGAAATGATAAAGGAAATGAAAAAGGAGAAAAAATGAGAGCAGTAAAAATAGCCTTCTTTTTTTCTAATGACAGTCATTGGTATCAAAATGAATTTGCTTAGTTTGCACAAAGAAGATAGATCAATATTTTCTTTTGGTTTAAAACACATAATACTTTTGTAATTAACAAGGAAAATTGGGGAAATATAGAGCAGGAGCAGTGGGAAGAAAGATGCGTTCAAATAATTACGAATCTATTGTTTTGAACTAAACCGTTTTCTCCTACATACAGAATATTCTACAGTTATATGTAACTTGACACTTTGCTTGTAAATACATGATAGCTATTTATCTACAAGCTATTTTTATCACTGATCATTATTTCATGAAAATATTCTAAGTCTTTTTCCTGCCTACAGACTATTGATGTTCATTACTTCCTAACTGGTCCCTCACTCTCTGGCATATCAAACTCTTGGTATAAAAATTTCTGCTCATCTGTGCTTGCTGTCAGGTCAGTATTTCTGTGCAAAATATAATACTGGAAGTTAAAATATTTTGTAGTTCCTTTTTATTATTTAACTGATTACAGTAGGGATTTTTTTCCCCTCAAATGAGTAGGTGTTTCTCTTAAATACTATATAGGTAAATTTTATGCAGTAACTACTTTTCAAATCTAAGAATAAGCAAAAGTACATTTGGACAAGAATAAAGGTAGTGTTAAGAGGTAAAAACATAGGCCACCCGTCCTGCCTCTTAAGCCTCTCACCACAGCAATCACCTTTAATGTCTTTCCTGTATTTCTGTTGATATTTAGTACGTCTAAATAATGTAATTATTCTCGTATGTTTGAATTTGTGATTATTCATCGCCATCTGCTGAAACAAGGACCTTCTTCTCATCCATCCTCCAAATAGGTAATACTTAGTTGAGCCAAAAGAGGTCAGTGCACAAAATGAGAACTAACCAAACCCATGGCTTCCGAGTTCCTTACAATAAAATCCCAAAGGATCAGTTTATGTATCCAAAAACCTTAGTAATGCTTAGTTCTTTTTAATAAAACTGAACAGATTATCATGTTTCCAATCAAAGTCCTCCAGTTACAATTGTACCATGTTGGTTAAATAAAGCCATTCTTCTAAAATTGAGAGCTAGAGAAGTAGATCTGTTCTTAACATTCCTATTCAATAGTGTACTGAAGGCCCCAGTGATAGATCACGGAAAAACAAAGCTCTCTGCAAATGATATGACCATTGATGTGAATTTTCTAAGGTCACAGATAAAGTACAATATGTAAAAGTAACTTACCACCCAAAATTGGAAAATTAAAATTATAAAGACATTTTAATCACACAAAATATTTTAAGCAAAGATATGAAATGAAAAAGTACTAACTTAGGATTAAAATATTAAGATGGAGGCCAAACTCTACATTTTTCACTTTTCAAAAGGCTCTTTAAGTTGGTATCATTTAGAAAGTATGTTCCAAACTGACGGGGAACATCTGAAACATGTTCAGAACTCTACATGGTCAGATTTTGCCCTGCATGCAAGTTAGGTTAGCCTGATGCTGCTTCATGAAAGTCAGGCAGGTGAGGTCAGAAGGCGCCGGGAAACACCAGATTTCCGGGTTAGAAACACAAGACTTTATGCACATGTTGTTTGTCTATCCACCAAACCCAACTGGGCAATGTAGCACCCATGATAAACCAGGCATATGCAGGCTTTGCAACAGAGAATGCTGAACTTGGGGGATTCACCTTTTTGTAGTAACACTTTCTTATTGTGGAGACAGACAACCTCTAAAACTGCAAATGCAACCATGAAAGAGAGGCTGGGTAGTCAGTTCTTGGCACCACAAGATACAAACCCAGGGCTCAAGGTGGATAGACTTTGGTAAGGATAAACATGTCACAAATGTTGTGTATGGTGTAATATTTTTCAAAACTCCAACTAACAAGCAGTCCAGTTAAAAACCAGTTAAGACTTCAAAAAGCATTCAAACAGATCTTTATCACGTGAAAACATGTCATTAGAGAAATGCAAAATAAAAACACAAGCGAAGCTACATGATATACCAGGTGCACTGGTGAGCAAGCGAGGCCCCCAGAACTCTCCTGCACTACTGGGGAAGATACAATCCTCACTCTGAGGACCCCACAGACCCTTTGTCTGATTCATGCATGTGCATAGTTTGGGCTCACCACAGGCATTGATGATCTCGGTAAAGAGAGGATGAGGCAGCAATCACACCAGCTGAAGCAATCAATAGGGAAGACACATTTGCAATTCTTAACTATTCAAAACAACTGAGAGGGAATCCTCAGAGTCCTTCTAGGAGGCCAACAAGGCCTTAATTCCAACACCAGAAAGAAGATGCAAAGAGATAGAAAGACCAATACCCCTGTGATGAACATAGTGAAAAAAAAAAAAAAAAAAAACTCAACAGAAAGAGTAGCTAAATGAGTCCACAGTGCATCAGAAAGATCATTCACCTGGACCAAGTCAGATTTATCCCTGGTGTGCAGGGATGGTTCAACATTCCCAAATCAATAACTGTAAATGTAATATATGACATCAAACTGAAGAATAAAATCCTTAACATTACCAATAGATGCAAAAAAAGCATTTGATAAAACATAGTATCCTCTCATGACAAAAAAAAAAAAGGTGAACAAATTGGGGATAGACGGAACCATCCTCCACACAAGGCAATGTGTTGTTATGGGAAACAAAAGACAAGGTTGGTTCTTGTCTCACATGTAAAAGGATTTCCATGCAGAAAATTTGAGCGAGCAAAACAAGATTAAAAACACAGAACTCTTACTGCAGCATCAGAAGCGAGGCTCCATGGGAACAAAGACCAGAGTAAATGATGGAAATGGTGTCTTATGTACAATTTGGGGGGAACAAAAACAGCAGGTAACAATCACAAATATCAGAACGGTGTGATTGGCAACTTCGCCCCATTCTCAGAGTCAGTAAAAGCACAAAAACATACAAATTGGAAAGGAGACAGATCAATTATGCCTGTCTGCAAATGACATGATCCTAAATAGAGAAAACGGAAAGACTTAAGATACCATTAAACTATTCATGTAGGAGTTTGGGCAAGTTGCAAAATAAAAAGAAAATCAGAAAAATCAATAAGCTTTGTGTACACAAAGACATGCCATGCCTGAGAAAGAACTTGCAAGATCAATCCCATTCACAATAGCAGGAAAAAATTATATACCTTATAATAAGCTTAACCAAGAATGTGAAAGATCTCTACAATGAGAATTACAAACATTAAAGAAACACAAAAAGAAAATTCTCCCAAGTTCATGGATTGTAAGAGTATCATTTCTATGATATCCAAAGCAACATACAGATTCAATGCAATCCAAATCAAAATACCAATTGACATTCTCAGATCTAGAAAAAAAAAGTAAAATTCAGATGGAATCACAGGAGACTAAATAGCTAGAACCATCTTAAATAAGAAAAACAAAGCCAAAGGCATCACAACACCAAATTTCAAACTGCAGGGCAATTAAAATCCAATCAGCTTGTTACTGGCACAGAAACAAAAGGCACACAGATAAACGGAACAGAAACCCCAGAAATTAATCCGTGCAAATACAACCAACTAATCTGACAAATGAGCTAAGATCAATCACAGTAGACAATTACAACAAATGGTGCTGGGAAGGATCCCCACATGCAGTATCATGGAACAGCACCCTTAACTTCATACCTTATAACGAAAATGAACTCAGAATGGATCAAGGATCTCAATCTACCACCCTGAAACCATCAAGTAGCTAGAGCAAAATCTCAGGGAAATGATGCAGGACATTGGCAAAGGCCGAGACTAATTAGAAAGACAACAGAAGCAAAAGTGGATAAATGACATTAAAATTTAACCTAAGAACCATCTTCGTTGCAAAGCAAACCTTGAACAAAAGGGAAAAGACAATGGACAGAATGAAAGAATATACCTGTCAATTAAGCAAAGTGTATAAAGATTAATATCCAGGACCTATACAGAGCTCAAGAAACTCAACAACAACAACAGAAAATCTCTTCAAGAAATTGTCAAAGGAAATATGCATTTTTCAAAGGGTAAAATCCAAACAGCTGAGCCTGGCATGATAGCCTATTGGCTAAAGTTCTTGCCTTGTATTGCCAGGATCCCATATGGGCACTGATACATGCCCTGGGTGCTTCACTTCCCATCCAGCTCCCTGCTTGTGGCCTGGGAAAGCAGTGGAGGACGGCCCAAAGCCTTGGACCCTGCACCCGCGTGGGAGACCCAGAAGCAGCTCCTGGCTCCTCACTTTAGATCAGTTCAGCTCCAGCCATTGTGGCCACTTGGGGAGTGAATCAGTGATTCAAAGATTTTTCTGTCTGTCCTTCTCTGTATCTCTCACCTTCTGAGAAAAATAAATGAATCTTAAAGTTTCCACAGCCAACAAACATGAAAAATACCCAGGATCAGTAGCGATTAGGAAAATGCAAATGAAACCATGATTAGGTTTCACCTGTCTCCATGAGTAAAAAAAAAAGGCAAATGCTGCCAATGGTGAAGGGAGAGGTACCCTAATCCACCGTTTTTAGGAATGCAAATTAGTACAACCATTGTGGAAGACATTAGAGATTCCTCAGAAATCTGATTGTAGGTCTACCACATGACCTAGACATCACACTCCAGGCAATTTACCAAAAAGCAACGAAATCAGCATATGAAAAAGTTCTGTGTCCCCACTTTTGTAGCAGGTTAATTTACAATAGCTAAAATATGGAATCAACCCAGACGTACATCAAGTATGACTGGATAAAGAAAATGTGGTATATGTAAACTATGGAATGTTACTCAGCCACAAAGACCAGAATCCTGTGTCTTATAACAAAATGTATGAAACTGGAAAACATGCTTAGTGAAATAATCTAGCACTCAAAGGATAAAGATCTTGTTTCTGTGATTTGTGCTAATTAATAAACAGAATAAAATGTAAAATTGCCCTTTTGAGATTATCACATTCCTTATCTATGTACCTATTATTAGTTTCTGAATTTATATTTGTGAGGGTTTAAGCTTTTGATTATAAAACAAACTGAAAGCAGTTCATTGTAAAATTTCAAGAAAAAAAGGAGAAGGGAGAATGCGATTAGTAGCATGAGTGCAGAAAGTATTATGATCTTAAATCCATTTTTGCAAAATACACGTATAAAATACATGAGTTGGGCCCGGCGGCGTGGCCTAGCAACTAAAGTCCTCTCCTTGAAAGCCCCAGGATCCCATATGGGCACTGGTTCCAATCCCGGCAGCTCCACTTCCCATCTAGCTCCCTGCTGGTGGCCTGGGAAAGCAGTTGAGGACGGCCCAAGGCTTTGGGACACTGCACCCGTGTGGGAGACCCGGAAGAGGTTCCAGGTTCCAGGTTCCCAGCTTGGGATCGGCGCACACCGGCCCGTTGCGGCTCACTTGGGGAGTGAATCATTGGACGGAAGATCTTCCTTTCTGTCTCTCCTCCTCTGTGTATATCTGGCTGTAATAAAATGGATAAATCTTTAAAAAAAAATACATGAGTTCACTTTATGGCAAAAGAAAATTGAAGAAAAAAAGTTGAACACACCCCTCTCTCCCAGTTCCCCTCAGAAGGCAGGAGGTTAATTCTGATGCGTACCAATTAGAGAAAACAGAGAAAAGGCATTTGTAAGAACACTGAGGAATGGCTCTATGATCTGGGTACATACTGGCTCATCTCTCAAGCTCTCCAGTTCTTTTCCACTTGCTCATCTGAAAACTTTCCTGTCCTTTGTTTCTCCAGAAGTTGATTTCAGGCTGTTCTTTGGTTTCCTTTCTCTACTTCAAAAATGTTGTATAAAATCTTTCTTACCCCTACGTAATAAAAAAAAAGGATCACTTGTAATCAATCCTAAAATATGCAGATGAATCCAAAAATTTAAACTGAATTAAAACAACCAAACAGAAGGATTTGTGGTGTCAGAATCCATCAATATGAAACATTGAGACTAACCTGCCAGTCTTGTCTGGGGTCATTATAGTTCAGGTACAAAAGCAGAACTGTCAATGTGTACTAGGCATATAGGTTGGGGAAAAGGTAGAGAAATGATTTAAATGCAATCGGTAAATTTTGCTTTTAAATACTGAGACTAAACCAACTGGCTACTTCAGTCTTAATAATATTTTCCAGCTTTAACAATTTATTGCCTCAAGGTTCTGCAGTTGAGAATCCTGCCTCTAACTCTGTTCCCCTCTTACCCAAACTACCACCACCACCTTTACCCTTGGTCTCCGTAACTACCCACTAGATGACAGACCTTGGCTAAGCCTGACTTTCTCAGCGAGAACCTCCATGAGCCACAGAGTCTCCCATCTATGAATCTGTTAGTCCTACTGTAACTATCTTACATTAGCTTTAATTACCATAGATTACAGGGTACAGTGAGAACCTACTCTGTGGCAGGCAAATGGCACATGTAGCAGACAAAGAAAATACGAAAGATACAGGAACCCTAGGCTTCTGGCCAATACCCGCACATGCTGTCACCACCTAAATAGGCAAGATGGGAGACTGACTGACAAGAGAAGAAGTAGTTATTTACAAGTCATTCATCCAAGTTAGCGGCAGCTAAGAAAATAACATGTGTATAGAAAGTAGAGAGAAACAGGAGGCATGCTAACTTGGAGAGGACTAGTTCAGGCAATCAGAAGAGCAAATACAAAGTCCCACAGCAGGAGCGAAGTTGGCATATTCAAAGGAGAACAAAAAGATTCATCTAAGTCTCAGGGAGCACGACAAAGAGTCAGAGATGACAAGAACAGACAAAACAGTCTGGGATCTGATCCTGGAGGCAGGCTGATGACACTTTGGAGCCCAAGTGTCAAACACAGCTATATGACTAGAGCAGAGAAGGCTTTTACACTTTTAAAGACTTGTAACAAAGGCAAGGGAGAGGCAGAATGAAGCAGGAAGAGCAAAACAGCAACGACCAATATGAAATCACAGGTGACGCCCAGAGACTACAATGTTCGCTAGCTGGTTGTTTAAGTCTGTTGTTCTTTATTAAGATCTTTTAAATCATTATAAATTCCAGGTTTTTTTTTTTTAAAGATTTTTATTATTATTATTGGAAAGCCGGATATACATAGAGGAGGAGAGACAGAGAGGAAGATCTTCCATCCGATGTTTCACTCCCCAAGTGAGCCGCAACGGGCCGGTACGCGCCAATCCGAAGCCGGGAACCAGGAACCTCTTCCAGGTCTCCCAAGCGGGTGCAGTGTCCCAATGCATTGGGCCGTCCTCAACTGCTTTCCCAGGCCGCAAGCAGGGAGCTGGATGGGAAGTGAAGCTGCCGGGATTAGAACCGGCGCCCATATGGGATTCTGGTGCTTTCAAGGCGAGGACTTTAGCCGCTAGGCCACGCCGCCGGGCCCAAATTCCAGGTTTTATCAGTGAGATGAAAAACTATTAGAGGGTCCTGCACATTCAAAGTAAAAGATCTAGCAAACACTTTCAAAATGTGATTCTCGGGGCTGGTGCTGTGATACAGTGCTGGCATCCCATTTGTGTGCTAATTTAAGCCGTGGCTACTCAACTTCCAATCCAGCTCCCTGCTCATACACATGGAAAAACAATTTAAGATGGCACACGTGCTCTGGCCCCTGCTACCTGCACAGAGATCCAGATGAAGCTTCTAGCTCCCGGCTTCAGCTTGCCTCAGTCCCGACTGCTGCAGCAATTTGGGGAGTGAACTAGCGAACTGAAGATCTCTAACTGAAGATCATCCAGCCAGTGATGGAGGCATGAAGTGTATTAACCATAAAGGCACATTTTTAAATGTGGAGAAGGAAATTGTTGGCAAATTTGGTTACCAAGTGTAAGCAAAATTGAAAGATAATGCCTAAGCTGTTGGTCTCAGCAAGTGAGTGAATTGTGCAACCATCAACTGGTGCCTGTGACCGTGAGAGGAACAGTTTTCATCATGGACTGGAAAAAAACTTGATCAGCACTTCAAGAAGAAAAGCAAGAATGGTCAACTCTTTCAAGAATTCTCTGTAAAAATGAAGAAACTAATGCAGCAGGAACTACAAAAGAACCTGTAATATAAATGTTTGCAAGTGGAGGGATAAGAACGACAGCAGACTATTCCTGATGCCAGGCTAGGTATGAATGTAGGGAAAATAAGGAACAAAATCATCGAGCAGTGACAAAGAATGTGTAGTAGGATGTCCACACATCGTTAAGGACTTACTGGTGAACCCGGGTCACTCAGAAATGACTGGTACGTGTAGCTTCCTCCCAGATGCAGGCTCTGCTGAGGAACAGATGCAGAAGAGGGAGGCTGAAGAGCCTGGAAGTTTTCTGCCCTTTGTGATCCCGCCTTGATGGCTTGGCTGGGGGCTGTGTGGATTCTAGGCCTGACACCCAGCAGGACACCTGGCAGGTCACGTAGGCAGACCACTCCTCAGGAAGGAGGTACCTGGTGTTTGATAAGATCCACCACCCTATAGCTCATCGATTTGTACTTTTTGAAAGTCGCTAGTTTCAAACCCACCAATAGAAGCCTGCTAGATCATGACTGTATAATTAATAGCCTGAAATGTATAAAAACTGGGGAGCTTGGGCTCTCGGGATCTTTTTTCCTTTCTCTCTCTCTGGCTCATGGGCTTGCTGCGGATCCTGCAACGGCTGCCCCTCCCCCGCCCGGCCATGCTGGGCTGGGGGAGGTGGCTGGGAGACCTAGGTTAGTTCGAATAAACCACTTTTATGCCTTAGCACCGGCTTCAGACTTGATGATTATCTGGGGATTTCAGAAACCGGCACAACAAGGCAATTTCAGTTCAACCACAGGCAGGGATCCCATGGACAGGAAGGCAAACAAATTGCTAAGGTTTGTACCAGACAGTGAAGAACTGTGGGCCTCAGGTCAAAATGGAGAGAAGTGGAGGCATAGAGGAGTGGAAGCTGAGACACAAAAGGATAGTCAATGGACTGTCATTTCCAGTGTTTTTTTATTTCTTCAAGAGAAGATATTGCATAGGTAGTGAAGAGCCTGGAAGTTTTCTGCCCTTTGTGATCCCGCCTTGATGGCTTGGCTGGGGGCTGTGTGGATTCTAGGCCTGACACCCAGCAGGACACCTGGCAGGTCACGTAGGCAGACCACTCCTCAGGAAGGAGGTACCTGGTGTTTGATAAGATCCACCACCCTATAGCTCATTGATTTGTACTTTTTGAAAGTCGCTAGTTTCAAACCCACCAATAGAAGCCTGCTAGATCATGACTGTATAATTAATAGCCTGAAATGTATAAAAACTGGGGAGCTTGGGCTCTCGGGGTCTTTTCCTTTCTCTCTCTCTGGCTCACGGGCTTGCTGCGGATCCTGCAACGGCTGCCCCTCCCCCGCCCGGCCATGCTGGGCTGGGGGAGGTGGCTGGGAGACCTAGGTTAGTTCGAATAAACCACTTTTATGCCTTAGCACCGGCTTAAGACTTGATGATTATCTGGGGATTTCAGAAACCGGCACAACAGTAGTAAGGACAGTGTTTTACTGTTCCCACAGGTAATCAGTTATAGAGATTGGGTGAAAAAACGAGAATTACTGGCATCAATAAAAACAAGGAAATGTATAAATGGGATGTTGGCTGGATCACATATGTGAATGATAGGGACATTACAGAGGATAGTAGTAATAAGAAGGAAAACAATCCAGTTGGTATCTCAATCTTCCAGAAACAAGCGTGTCAGCATGGGCCAACAAGGTGTGGGAGGCCACCCTTTCCATGACAGCATGCCACACCATGTGAGGGGATCCTGCCTAACTCACCACTGCACAGCGAGCTACTAACAAATGAATGAATGAGGCACAATGAAAGTCAGACTCAGACAAGCAACAAAACAAGGAGAACACAGATCACACTGAAAAAATCCAGAAACAAGAGCTTCCTCAGAAAGTATATTTAAAATGAGAGGCAAAGGAAGCACATCAGATAAATGGGAGATTAATTTTCAACATAATAGAAAGGGGAAAATAGTTATCAAAACACAGGCATGCAAATGGAAATTGAGGGGAGAAAATATCATGTTACCAGAATCAGAAATCTTCCTTGAAAGCACAGCTCTTCTTATGTTGCTTTCATTTTACCTAACTTCAAAGGAAGAGGAAGGGAGTGGGAGCGGGAAGGACACTCACTGCTGCATATCTCTAAGTCCATTAGCCATGAAGATGAAAATACTTAGAAAGCTTTATCCCCTGTGGTATCAAAACACATTAGTGATAAGGATGTCTGCCTGACATCACAAAAATTAGAAGGATATTTATCCAGCATAATTTTTAAATCTTTAATCCCTTAGCAAATTTTATTCTGAAATATCAAATGTAGGCTAGAAAGCAAAGCACACAGATGACTCTTGTCAAATTCCTGATGAAATGTATTCTAGGGCGAAAGAAGTGGTGTACCTTTTCACACACTTCCTCTAACATTTACGGTTCTTTAAAGCCCATCTTTCTTTTGCTATAGAACCATTATGAGTAATAGTAAGCATTTCCTTTGACCCGTCTTGAAGAGATGCTTTTGTTCCTGCCTGAATGCTTCCATTTTTTTTTTCTCAGCTCAGATATAAGATTTATGCAATAGATGTTTCCTCACTTTTCTATCCCATTTGTTTGTTTACAGAGCAATTTGGAATATGATCTCCAGCACAAAATAAAAACATCTTATTTTTCCAGTAATCAGTAGAAAGCATAGAAGAAGTGATCTCTCATTTTTTAAACAAGTGAATTATTTTTATACAAACATGAAGAATGTGCCATTTAACAATGGACTGATCTTTAATATAAGTAAAAACCAGCATCTGGAACATCTGTACTCCCCTAGAAAATGACACAACTGAAAGCCAACGTGGGTCCAGACAGCAGCCTTCTTTGTGAGCTCCTCTTGAGAGCTGCTTAGACTCTGCCTTGATTATTTATTACTCATATGAAGAAATCATAGATGATTTCTTGAGCACAGCCCCAACTGTGGTTCGCTATTATCCAACTCACTACGTCATACAATATCGTGTCTGCCCAACACAGAAGGTAACCTGTATCAAAATTATCAGGTAGCATCCAACATTTGCACATAGACCTGAAAGACGAGTATTTTTTTTAACATGGAATCCCAACAGATGAAGCCTACACGGATTTAAAAAAAAAAAAAAAAGGAAACAGAAGAGCATGGAATCTTAATGTTTACGTGAAGTTAGTTTTGAAGATGCTTCTTCATGATATTTACTTTGTCATTTCAGGAGTTAAAATGCGAAAAACAGAAATACTAACAAAAAGCCTCAAGAGTCAAAAAGTCCAGATTCGCATAATGGTAAGGATGCATGTATGCAAACTTACATGAGTGCACATGTCTGCCTCTAAGCATATGGGATTTTATTTAAATTAGTAACCATAAATTATCTCCTTCAGTTTCTTTTTAATATTCCAATTCCCGAATTCCGGGTATGTATTAAGGTGATGATCCTTGTGATGAGATGGTTTGAAATGAGACTACTTAAATATTTTGCACTGATAATGGCAGTACTTTAGGAAAACAGTGGAGTCAGCATAGTACATAACAAGGGTAAGCATAGCGGCTGCCAGAAGGGTAATTATCATCTAATTTAAATCACTATCATGTATATATTACTATTAAAATGCATTGTGACAATTTCCTTGCTTTCTTCAAATGATTTTAAACATTTCTAACATCATTGATAAACAAACACTAAACCATCACTGCAGTAAGAATTTCTCATTTTAAGAACACTTAAAACCCAAATAAGACCTCCACTGCCTATAAAATCTTTAATTCACAGATCTTTTTTATGGGAACTCACAGTACCAACTATGAAAGCTAAGAAGTACTAGACAAAGATACATTCCCAAAAAACAGTTTCGCAGAGTTCCCTTAAAAGCTCCCTTTTGCAATAAACATGTAGTCAACACCATAAACCCTCAAAGATCAAATGAACTCCACAAAAAGTATTTGGAAAATTAATCGGATCCAGGAGGCTGGCGCTGTTAAACATCAGGTCAAGTCACTGCTTGAGATACTGGCATCCCAAGTGGAGCACTGGTTCGATTCCCAGCTAATCCACTTCTAATCCTATCCCTATTAATGTGCCTAAAAGCACTGGAGGACCACCTACCTAGGTACTTCAGCACCTGTTGCCCACATGGGAGACAGTAACTGGTCCCTGCCTGGCCTAGGTCTGGCTGTTAGGGACAATTCGGGAGTGAACTAGAGGATGCAAGATCTCTACCCCTGCAAGCCTCCCATCACTCTGCCCTTCATATAATTTTTTTAAAAAGGCTCAGAAACGCCAATATGGAAATTTCATTTGAAAAATTGCATTTGTATTAAACACGTGCAGACCTTTTCCTTTTCATTATTCAAACAATAAGTATAATTATTTATAATTTATGCTGTATGTGGTGTGAGGAGTAATCCAGGTATTAACGGAGGATATATAGGCTATAGGCAAACACGGTGCCATGGTATTTGAGACGCAAATCTGTAGATTTCTGGCATCCTCGTGGGGTGCAGCACAAAGATGACAAGGGACAACTGTACACATACTCTAAATTCACATGTTTACACAGTATACATACAAATGCATGTACATACAGGTTTTTTTTCTGTTACATCTTAAAAGTCCCAGAAGTAAAACAAGCCATTAGAAAACCCAGCAGTCGGAAACTGGTTTCTAAATACTAATCGATACCAGAGCTCCTCGAAGAGACGGACTATAGTTAGGACAGAACAGGATGAGCCTGGAAGCTGTGCGAGATGGCAGGCGAACTCAAAGAACGGCGAGGACATGGCGCACACAGGCATCAGATTGAAGAGGCTTCTCCAGGGCAAATGCTCAGGAGGGAAGGAGTGTAGGCAGTGACCGCTGAAAGGGAACAAAACCTCCCAGGAATGACACCGTTTCTGAAACTGGATGGTGGCACCAGTGGCACAACATTCAAAATACAAAACACAACTGAATTGTGTACTTCAAATTGTACTTTAAACTTTTATGTGAATTTTTCCGAACAAAAGCTTAAAAATATTAATAAAATGGAAAAATGCTAACGTGTGCATCCTATGCCAAACAGTTGTCTTGCCGAGATAGGGTACAAGCGAGGAAATCGAAGCTTCTAAGCACTCTACTATTTCCTACCCAAGACAGATTATTATGTGATCATCAGTGACAGCTTACTGAATGGTATGTTTCAGATTTGCAAAATATCCAAGAGACAATAATCCATAAATACTCAAAGACATTTTCAAAAGTAATCATTTTATTTAAGCAACTTGCAAACTTAGATACATTTCAAATTCCTCAAATTTTTAATTCAACTTGCAAAATCGACATCACTTAAAATACTTTAGACAGTGTATCACATCTTCTTGATCAGATTTTAAACGTTTGTGTCAGTAGCAGCCATTATTTTTCTTTAGCATCTTCAGTACATGGTTAGAATGTGGAAAATATTTAGTTTCATCTGAAGGACAAACTTCTATTTCAAGATTTAAAAACACTCCAGAAAGTAGAGGGAGAAGCTGACTTAAGAAACATGGATATTCTAACTTGTCAGCCTCTATACGGTGGTTCAATGAAAGATAAAGATCTGTTCACATATGAACACACAGGAAACAATCTGCTGATGCTCTTAGCCAATGGTTTGTTATCTTCTTTATTGCGTTGATCACACTTATATACAAAGAAAACCACAACAAAACTTCATTGGGCATTTACCAAATAAACGGGGGTGGTGAGTGTGAGAAAACACCAGCTGTTCAGTCTTTAAAATTAGGCAATTTGTATTTCCATCCTAGCAGGTAATTGTGCAATTATTTGCCTCCACAACTCTGGGAAATACTTGTTAGAGTGACTATTAAATTTGCAGTTTAAGCCTGTTTGCCTGTATCTCTTCTCTTAATTTGCAGAAGAAAACAACCTGGCCTTTTCATATGAAGTTTACTTCATAAACAATATGTAATAATAATAAGTGAGCTTATTTTGGGGTCAATCACTACGGCACAGATTAAACTGCTGCTTGCAAGGCGAGCAGCCCATTGGAGCACCAGTTCAAGGCACTGCTGCTGTGCTTCTGTTCAAGCTCCATGTTAATGCCAGCTAGCTATCATGGCCTAAATTCCTGGTCTCCATTACTCACACAAAACACATGGGTAGAGGTCCTTGCTCCAGATTATGTTGCTGAGGCCATTTTGGAAATGATCAAGTTGATGGAAGATTGTCTGTTACTCTGCCATTCTGATTTTCAAATAAAAAATTTTTAGATTTATTTTTATTTGAAAGGAAGAGTTCCACAGAGAGCTGGAGATAGAGTTAAGATCTTCCATCTGTTAGTTCACTCCCAAACGGCCAACTAGAGCTGGACTGAACCAAACGCAGGAGCCAGGAGATTCTTCCCATTCTCCCGTGTGGTTGCAGGGGTCCACAGGTTTGAGCAATCCTCTGTTGCTTTCCCAGGCCATATGCAGAGAGCTGGATCAGAAGTAGAGCACCCTCAGGCCTGACATTACATTCTCCCCTAGCCACATTCTTCACACATATGTTATTAATACTAAAAACGCAATGTAAAAATTTAAAGCTGTTCTAAAGGCCAACACCATGGCACAGTAGGCTAATATCGTGCCTACAGTGCCAGCATTCCATAAGGATGCTGGTTCAAATTCTAGCTACTCCACTTCAAAATCTCTGCTCGTGGCACAAGAAAGCAGAAGATGACCGAAGTCCTTGGGTACATGTACACATATGAGACACCTGAAAGAAGCCTCTGGCTCCCAACTTTGGACTGATCATTGCAACCACTTGGGTAGTAAACCAGCAGATGAAACACCTCTGCCTCTTCTTCTTCATGTAGCTCTGACTTAAGAAAAACAAAGTTGTTTCACTTACTACACATTAAATCATACTCCAACACTTTTCTAATAATCACATTCTTTGTTATAACACTGTTAATGTGAAAAGTTTTAGAAATCATGTCTTATTTTTAATTTAATATTTTTATAATCTTACATAGTTGATTAGGGTACAAAGGTCAAGGGCTACAGAAAAATGGGTAAAGCCATTATTTGCACACTAATATTTTACCCCCTGTATCCGGGGTCAGGGGAGAAACAAAGGCAAAAGCCCCACCCAGCCTCCCACCCATCCCAGGTCCCTGACGTGGGGCATGCTCCAAGGGTCCTGCTCAAGCAGTTTTGATAGTTCAACAGTTCTGCATTGCTGCCAATCTCGCCATTCCAAACACGATGAAATCTATTCAGAATCCACTGGCTGACATAGTCTCTTCATGGTTGGGGTTCTGAGATCAGCAGTTCAGTTGGAGGCATCTCCAAACAAACTTAGTCTGAGGTGATCCCAGACCCGATTCTTGTGTGTGCTTGCCAGTACAAGGTCTGGCACTATCTGTCACCCCAGTCAGTTTATGCACATGCTGGTCGTTGCAATTGCTGGGTCAGTCCTCTTTCCAGCCCGTCTTCCACTGGAACCAATACGTGTTGCAGTCCAGCCCAATCCTGCCCACTTCATACTCAGCCCTCATGCAAACCAGTGGTATCTGCAGCCTAGTTGGGGCAACTCCCCATAATCCCCACCAGGCCTGCCCCCTACACTCTGGTTCCCATGCTTGCCACTATGTACCGCAGACTTGTTCAGTCTGTCCCATATCCCATTTAGCTCTTGTACGTGTCAGTGGGCATTGAAGCCTAGTTCAACCCAATCAACCCTACTATCCAGCCCACACACATACTGGCGGGTGCCTTTCTGTCTAGCTACCCCTGCTCCTGTCCTGGTTTTTGTGCTCTCCAGTGAGAGTGGCAACCCAACAGAAAGGAGCCCACTATTTTCCTTCTAGGCCTGATTGTGCACTCTCCAGGTGGTGCTGGAGAGTAACTTGACAGATTTAGCCCCCAGTGCCAGCCTCTGCCTATGCTGTGGCAAAGCCCAACCAACCCTCACCCACTCTAATTTTTGCTTGCACCAGTCAGAACAGTCAGCCCAACCTGGGTTTTCCCTGATCTAGGTCACATGAGGCTCAGGCCCACAGGTGTTGTAGGCCTGCTAGGTCTGGTCTGCCCCTATCCCAACCCACACTCTCCAGTGGGAGTGGTTATCCAGCAGGGGAGCCTACATTCTGCCTGTCAGCTTTGCCGCCTCCCACCGTGGTTCTCATGTGTGCTGTTTGGGCACTGCGGCCACATCTGGTACGGCTCACCTCACCTTGGCATTCCAAAATGTGCACTGGTATGTGTTGCAACCAAACTTGGCTTGACCCACACTCTGCTAGTGATCGGATTCGCCAGCGGTCGATTTGAACAAATTCAGCCTAGTCTGCCCCAAACCTATGCCATATGTATGATGGTGGGTATCTTTCTCTGGCCTCATCTGGGCTGCTCCCAATCACAGTTCTTGAGCTCACCTGCAGGGACTGTGTCCTGACAGGGGACAGTTTCCCAAGCTCCTCCATCAAAACCTCTCCCTATGCCAGATCTTGCACATACTGGTGGGTCTGTGGGCCAGCCTTACTTAGTCCACCTCCTGTCCTGGTAGGAACAGTGACCTTTCCTTACTGGCCTTCATTCCATTCCAGTTCTTACTGCTGGATGGTTCAACCAGCCAAGGCTTGTCCATACCCAGACACTGCTCACACATGGCTCAGTAGGGAGCAGAGAACCAGCCTAGTCCGTCTTGGAGTCTAACCCGGTTAGGTGTACCCAGCCCCAGTTCACACTTGTGCCAAGGGAGATTGTAGCCATATCCAAACCAGAATGCAGCCCCTACTCCAACGCTCACTCTCCCGTGGGAATCCCAACCCAGCAAGGGTGTAATCTCACCGCTCCCCAACCAAGCCTATTCCCAGCCCTAGATTACGTGCATGGCAGTGGTTGCTCTGACCCAGGTTGGCACAGCCCCTCACAAGTCTCAGCCTTTGCCTTCGATGCTGTGGCCAGTATCCCTGGCTCATGCAGACCAGTCGGTGTAAACCTAGTTCGGCATGACCTGTGCTCCATCCTGGTTTCTGTTCTTCCCTGTTAGCTAAGGTTTGCTGAGCCCTGCCTAGTTCACCTGTCAGTTGCAGCTCGGCCCATCCCACATCCTATTTCAGGATGCACTTTCGGGTCCTGTTGCTTGACCTGCCCAGACTGTAAGTGATGGCAGGTTCCATGGTCACACCTAGCTCAGCCCATTACCACCCCAGCTCACGAGCTAACCAGCAGGACTTGTATTACCACAGGGTTCAGCCCACATTTCCCCCACAGAATCTACCCCCGGACCTGATTCTCTCGTGTGCTTATTGTCTTGACCCTGCCAAGTGCGACCCATCTACTGTTCCTCCACTCAGTCAGGTACTGGTACCTAGCCCTGCCAGACAGGCCCCCAGCCATAGCTTTCGCGTGGACTGGTGTGTGGCAGTCAGTGATGCTCAACGCTAACGCGTATCTCAGGATTCCCATGTTGGCTACTAAATCACTCTGGCCCAAATAAATCATATGGACACTCCCCAACAAGCCACCAGGTCTCAGTCCCCATGCTTGCCAGAATGTTCCGTGATCCCATCTCTGGGAATCACCCAGAATTCATCCCTCACCTACACTCACAGTGGCCTTATCCATGCATGTCCCTAGCCAGCAATTACATATCCTAAAAACTCCAGAGCTCACTGTCAGGTGGCCAGCAGGCAAAGCCTCGCACCAGACAGGCAAACTGGTCACCCAAATCCTAGGACTTAGTCACAGACTATTGGCTATGACTTTGGCCTGAGTCCCCAGCATTGGGTGTTGCCTGGCTAAGGCACCCCCCACAGCCACCACACTGCAGGGAGCTGCTTTTGCCCCAGACCCACAGCCAAATGGAAATCATGTCTTTTTCATTTAAGCAGACCAAACAGTAAGACAGGAAATTATCCCAAATTGGTTCAAGACCGCTTCATTAATTAATACTTTATCTTTTTAAGTTGTATCTTTGATTTTAGTAATTTCAAATTTGAGCATCTGAATAAATGAATGATACTTGGAATGTTACTTGATTACTAACAAGCTGATCTTAGAATTTCTAATCATTTTGTTTTGATTATTTAGACAACCTTTGTGTTCAAGAAAATTATCTCCTCAAAAGTGATAGAAGAAAATGTATGAAGATTATTAAACTATAAAATCTAATAGTGGTACAATAAGAAAACTAGTTCCTATTTGATTCTCCACCAAAAGGTAACCAAGGCAAAAAGTCTACCACATAGGATATGCATTTGCAAATTAGCAGACACTTCCAAATTTCAAATTACAATTAACTTTAATAATGCAATCAAAGGGAAAAACTTAAAATATGACAGATAATGCAAGTCTCACATTAAAATGAGATAGCACATTTGCACCAAGACCAAGAGTGAGCTCAATTTGGGAGCACTCCGAGCAGTAAACATATGTTTTAAGAAGGTACAGTCTGTACAGTAGACCAGAAATACAAAGTCTCATAGTGTCTCAGACTCCCACAGAAAAGAACATACCTGTGCATATTAGCACAAGTATCTTGTTTGTACTGCAGAAGATACATGTGTTTATCTTTGTGGCGCTCCTAGTCTATCACATTAATTAAACCTAATTATTACATGAACACAGAAAGGGAAAGCACATGACACTGTCAGACCTAAGAATCTAAACAGATGCCCCATTAAATTCATAGAGAATTATCCAAGCAGACAAGTGAGCAACTATCATCCTATAAAGAAACCATAGAATACAATGATCATAGTATTTCTGACTAATTACTAAAGCGCTTACATGCTGGTATCTGGTACCTTAGACTGTATGCACATAAAATGGATGCTGCGTCTAAGCACATTCACTAGTCAAATTTGTAAGCCTCCAAAATTCCAATCAGATGTATGTAGACAATGATGAACTCACTAACAGAATTGTTTTAAGGATCTACGTTATCTCAGTGACAAACTCAACACATCTTCTCAGGTATTCATCCTCCAAGTGCAACACGCAAAGCCAGACACTGGAAACAGTACATCTTGACCAGAACCATCAAGCACATTGACCAATTGGCAAAATGCTAGGACATAACAATGCTGAAGACAAAGTAAACTCAAAACTGTACCTGTAAAAAACGAAGTGGAAAATAGGAGCTAGTGAACAGTCTGAAAACAAGTTCAGACAAGATTAGGAAAAGGTTGAAATGAACCAGATGGAAGTCAACATCAGCTTTGGAGCGACAGCAATAGTTACTGCAAGTACATGCATCGTTCTGAAATACGCAGGTTCAGTTATACTGAATTAAACAGGTAATTTAACTTGTTAAGAGTGAAAGCAACATTCAGATTTTTAGAAAACAAATTTCTAATTGAAAAAGGCACCCAGAATGTATTTTATACCTCTTGAAAAGCCAAATGATTTGTAGATACATAAAAATAAAATATAAACAAGATATGTTGACCATTTTTAGTCATAAATTCAACATAGATAAATGTGTTAAGTATAACCAAACTGATTTTTACTTGCGACTATAAAACAAAATTTTCAAATGAAGTGTTTCAATTTATATATTCAGAATGTCAATAAAATGACTGGGATACAAATATATTTATAATAAGCATTCAGTGACAAATACAATCAACTCTCAAAAATAGATGGAATAGGTGATTTAAGTTGCAAATTTTTGACTTAAAAAGTTAGAGAGAATTAAGATGGCAGAATACAGCAAGGACACATTTAAACAGAAATTACTCAGTGTGAAGCAGACAGGGCACATTCCAGGGAATAGGAGAACAGAACAACAGCAGAGAGGTACCTGGAGACAGAGACACAGGAAAGCAGCAAAAACAATGGTGTGATGTTGACAGATACCTCAGCACATTCAGTGAGCATTGATCTAAACTCCACCAGCAACAAGGTGGGAAGGGACATTACATGGGAGCTCCAGAGGTAAACCCAGACAAAGAACTGCCCATCCTGCTGGTCTGTTTGATTTGAACAAGAGCAGAGACAGAGCAGCAGATCCCAGACGAGCAGTGCGGGAACAGTCAATTTCACAGCCCAGTCCACCTCCTAGAGCAGTATAAGGTGCCATTTTGTTTAAGGAGACAAAGGCTGTGGGGCAGGACTGAGCATGGGAGTCATCTCATTTCTGGTTCAGTGTACAGCAACAAGGTAGCATTCTACAGGGTCCACCAAAGACAGGTCCAGGTAACCATTAGACCTGAAGTCCAGTAGATCAAGAACTCTAGTAGTGGCACATCAGGTGGCATTTCTTACAGTGTGGCAAAGAATTTAAAACTGCAGGGGACAACAGTGAGCTGTGCACGTGCTGAGCTTGGCAAGAACTCACCAAGCTCATTGCATTGCACTGGTCCCACAGGAGAATAATACTGACTATGGCATTGTACAGGTTAAAATAGATTTGTGCGCCCCTCAGACCTAACAGCCAACAGGTTCTGGCAAGATCAGCACCACCTAGTTATACAGGACACCTGGTGTCTCCCTAATCCTGGGACCTACTCCAAGCAGAAGTGGGAGAAAGGTTGTACAATGGTACAGTCTCAGCATAGGATCACAGGAGGTGGAGACTGGTGAGCCTGGAGCTGAGACTACACAGACCATGGTGGAAATCTAACATAAGAACCCAGACCTGGAACTTGCTGAAGAGAGTGGCACAAGTGACTGCAAACAAAGAGCCATGTACCAACTGCAATAAGAAAAATCACACTGTAGATGTGTGGATGACACAGCTTAAAACCTGCCCCAAGGAGAAGAATCTGATAAGAAGTACAACGACCAAGAACAAAAGAGACAGAGGCACAATGAATATCACTGAAGACTTCCCTGCAAAGAAGCAAAACCTTTTGCCAACCTCAGTTAACTGAGGAAGACAGAAAATTGGAGATACAGAATTCAAAACACTTGTTATAAACTTCTTATCAACGAGAAGCATGTAATGCAGGCAATCAAGGAATATGCCAAACTGGAAATGAATCAAATGAAAGTTGATATCAGAAATGAACACAGAGGAGCAAATTAAAAGTACAGTGCAGAGTCTCGAAAATAGAATGAAGGAGGCAGGAGAAGGAATCTCAGAATTGGAAGATATTTCCTATCACCAGGGGAAACAAAAAGCTGGAAGCAGAGATAGATAAGGCCAAAAAAAAGTATTCAAGCATTGAAAAACACTATTAAGAGGCCAAATGTAAGAGTTACGGGAGTCCCAGGAGGTGTGGAGAAGCTGGTTTAAAAAGGCATTTAATGGAATAAGAAAATTTCCAATCCAGAGAAAGAATTGGAAAACATTCAGGAGGGACACAGAACTCTCAACAGGCTTGATCAAAAGCGATCTTCACCAAGACACAAGATAATCAATCTCCCTTCAATCAAACATAAGGACAAAATCCTTAAATGTGCATGTGAAAGAAAAAAAAAAATCAACTGACATATAAAGGAATGCCAATTAAACTCACAGGAAACTAAAGGCCAGAACAGAATGGAGCAACATATTCTAGATTCTAAAAGAAAAAAATTGTCAGCCCAGGATAACATACCCTGCATAGCTTTGCTTTCCTTTGTCTTTGAAAAAGAAACAATTCTCCCATAGTAAAGAAAACTCAGAAGAACACACTTCTAAACCTGCCCTAGAAAATGAAACTTCAAGATGCTCTCTTGACAGAGGAAAGGAATAGTGCCCACCCAAACCACAGGCAAATGTGAAGAACATCCCAGTAAAATAACAGAAGACTACATCAATGAACAACCCTTTGCTAAAATGACAGAACCAGATTACCACCTGTTTATATTAACCCTGAATGCAAACGGCTTAAACTCAAACGTCATAGATTAGTAGACTGCATTAAGAAACAAAACCCATTTATTTATTGCCTATAGGAGACACATTTCACCAACAAAGATCAGTGGAAACTATCATGGATTTTGGTTTTTTTGTTAGTTTCACCTCTTCAACACTTTCTTCTGATCAAATCCTTCAATACTCATAGATCATACAGAAGCAGCATTTTCTTCAAGAAGGTTCTTGATTTTCATTTCTTCAGCGACACATCAGTCATCCAGTAGCATGTTATTTAACTTCATGGTGCTAATTTTTTCTTCCAGATATTGATTTTATTTTGCGGCTTTTCATTTAAGGGGATGTATAGTAACTGTGTAATGGAGACTATCATACCCAGAAGTGAGGATACAATGCAGTATACATCTCTACTTCTAGACAAAGATGAACTCACAATGAAACTGTTTACTGTATCTTGACAATAGGATGCTGGACTCCCTGCCATTGTCAATGCCTGCAAAGATGGACATAGGACTGTGTATGAAGAACTGTATTATAGTGATGACATAGGGGAACTCAGTGAGGGAGGGAGGGAACTGGGGAAGGGATAAGAGAAATCCCAGGGGCTACAGAAATGTGTCATAAAATAAGAAAAATTAAAATTACACTTGAACTTTGATAACCCCCTGACTATGCCTTAAAAACAAACTTGCTAAATGGGGCCAAGATACAGCATCTCAGGGGTAAGAAGCAGTGAGGGCATGAACCCCCAGTCATTTGAAAAGCTATATAGAGCCAGCCTGCCTGTCAACACACAAGTCCTCAGGTATGTAACCACTGCTAGTCTCAGAGTCTGAGTAGAATGGGTCATTTCTAAAAGAAGTGGGGATAAAAATAAAATTAGATAAAAATGCATATTTATAACACCATGAGGGGAAAAAAGAAAACTACCATAAAATACAAAACACAACTTATTTAAGGTTCTAGAGATACACATTCATAACAGCTTTTAATCATCTTAGCAACAGATAACACATAGCAAATACACATCGCAACAGATAACCAAAGCATGTTAGAAGTGACATGTCTATTCCTATGAATGCAGTTCTGCAAATATCGAGTTGATTCCTTCAGTACCCCCAAAGCATTTGAAGTGTTGTAACAGCTATGATATGTGAGAATTAAAATAAAGTTGTTTCCATGGTAAACTACATTACTACATCAAAGGGAGATTACACCGAGTTACTTGAATAACTTACTTTCAAAAGCAGGCAGAGGTACCTGAAAAGATAATGCAGAAAAAACACAAATCTCTTTAAGATCTAAAATTAGATTTCTTTATAAATGCAAATTGCCGGTCTATTTATTACATACAGTGATTACAGATGTGTCATGAGTGTGTTACATAGCCAAAACCAAAGCATAAGTGACTCCAACCTAAAGAAAACGTTCTATAGAAAAACATACATCTGGCACTTTCTATGATGCCAGTTTTCTTTTATGTTCATGCCTTGAATGAATCAGGATTCTGAAGGTTTCAGGTGTTTCATGAACCCACCCAATCCCATTTTACACCCCAATGACTGAAGAGACTGTGAGCGTTGCTCTTACTACATCATTCCCCACAGAAAAACTCCCATACTCATTATAACTTAGGAAACTGAGTCATTGTGAGGAATAATGAACCTATTGATATCACAAAGCTAGAAGCACCAAGAAGTATAGTTTGCCATTATGAGTAAAATAAACTTTCATAAAGCATTGTAGATCACAGGCTTAATTCTAGAAGAACAGATTCTTTGTTACTTAACGTTGCCATAGTTCAATTTTCAGTAAACTTAGTATTTTCTAAATATTATCTAAACACAAGCATTCATCATTTGCACCCACCATACATGTCCATAGTGTTACTGAAACTTGACTTGATTAACAAACATGGACCAATTTGTAACACATTATAAATGAGCACACCAAAAATCATCATAACAGTCTTACTTCAGAATTTGTCTAACTTACAAAGGAGTGTATATTTGAAATAGAAAACTTTACATGCAGGAGTCTAAACAAAAGGTGATTTAAGGTAAGTAACAAGTTGTACCAGGCCACAGGTCTGATCAAGGGAACAACAGGTCAGGTCCTAGGTTTCTAGAATCCACGACAACCCATTTGGATTCTCGGGCCAACTCATCTTTCTTCCTAAATCCAGGTGCGAAGAAACAGTCCTCCATGACCACAGAATATTTCAAGATGAATCAGACTCAATATAAACTATGGTGGTAAATGTCACATCTAGTTGGTTAGGGACATCTCACATATGGAAGGTTAGTTTATAGTCTAAGTAATGTAAGTATCTACAAAAGCAACACCCACTTTTCAAGTTGTTAACCATTTTTAAAAAGGTAAAAAACTCTCACGCCCATGAATTCCATTTACATGGAATACATTGCTATCATTTTTTTAAATGCATTCACATTCAAATCTGAGAAACATGATTCTGAGCTCATCAGGCCTGCTTAATTGCACTAACATCTGCAATCAATTTAAATTCTTTAAGATGGTCTTTCACAGTGCTTGAAGTGATTTCATGCTGTGATAGATTTAACACACTCACTAATTTATAAACACACACAGGCAGATGAGATCTGTTTTTCCAGGGGTGGGGTAGAGTACTGAAGGACAGTCTGAATTTTCCAGCTATCAACTGGATACAGAAAAGGATGCAGACTGCATAACTTCCTGAAACCACGTAAGATGACAGGACTGCATTAACAGCATAGAAACGAAGCCTAAAATTAGTGTTTTATTTAAATCCATTTGTACGCCATGGACCATTAAGAGGTTAGATGGAAGTTTATGGATAAACAATTAGTGAAAAACCACAGTAATCACTTTAGTTATACAGAAATAGGTCATTCCTTAAAATACCACCATTTCTTCCCCCCTCCCCGAAATTAGGAGCAAGGAGACAGGTAATATCTTGAATTGTTTTGTAACCAAAGACACAAATTGGCATAGAACAGGAGACTCAAAATTAGAAAGACAGAGGCTGTACTTGGGTGGCAACTTCAACACAGATTTGGAAAACCCCTTGATCCCTACAGAAAAGAAAATGTCACAGTCAAAAACCCAACCATATTGAGCTACAAGATAGCCTCTCCGCAGTCCGCAAAATATAAGCAATTGGACAGACACCATTAGCAGCCAAACTATCTGCACGGCAGCAATGTCTACACAAGAAAAAAACACAGAAGCAACAGAGTGTCTTACAAGCAAGTCAACACAATTTTCAAATGGCACAGAGGTATCTACTGAAACTTAGTGTCCAAAAGGAACATAGCCGAAACTGGGAGAAGCTTGACCTACTATGATTGTGGATAAGTACAGCAGGCCCAGAAAAGATCTCAAGAGGCTAAGATACCCCATGTCGCATGAACTCCAAGCTAAACTGCCCCCGCTTCATTCCAGGATGATAATCCCCAATAAAGACAAAGCACCGGGCCCAGCGGCGTGGCCTAGTGGCTGGGGTCTTCGCCTTGAGCGCCCCGGGATCCCGTATGGGCGCCAGTTCTGGTCCCAGCAGCTCCACTTCCCATCCAGCTCCCTGCTGGTGGCCTGGGAAAGCAGTCAAGGACGGCCCAATGCATTGGGACCCTGCACCCGCGTGGGAGACCCAGAAGAGGTTCCAGGTTCCCAGCTTTGGATCGGCGCAGCACCGGCCCGTTGCGGCTCACTTGGAGAGTGAATCATCGGATGGAAGATCTTCCTCTCTGTCTCTCCTCTCTGTATATCTGACTTTGTAGTGAAATAAATAAATGTTTAAAAAAAAAAATAAAGACAAAGCACCAAGAACAAAATCACAATTCAGCCACTCATTCACACACTAAAACCAATCTCAGACAAACCCATCATTGAAACTGTACTTTCAAAATCCAAGCCACAGTGAGGTAATATGTAAGACATAAAAACACTTAACTGCAGAGTAAGATAAAATAAGAAATGAAGCTAGGGAACTCAGGAGAAAAGAATTAAGATTTTAACAAAGTGTTTCCAGAATGAAAACATACTTAGAAGATTTAAGAACAAACATGGTCACAGGAGATTCAGAGGAAGTAAGCTTTTTTAAGAGAACAAAGCTGGGTGGTGAGCATTAAGATATGATTCAGAAGCTAATTAAAATGCCCACATCCCATACTGAAGCCCTGTTAGCACTGATGCCAGAGACTAGGAGACAGCTTAAATGGCTGGAAGAACTACATCCCTGCCACCCACCTGCATACATTTCCAGCTCCTACGTTTGGCAAAAGATAAGCTAATTTGTCCTTCATTAAGAATTACAATAACAGGGCCTGGTGGCGTGGTCTAGCAGCTAAAGCCCTCGCCTTGAAAGCCCCAGGATCCCATATGGGCGCCGGTTCTAATCCCGGCAGCTCCACTTCCCATCCAGCTCCCTGCTTGTGGCCTGGGAGAGCAGTTGAGGACGGCCCAATGCATAAAATGAATAAATCTTTTTTTTTAAAAAAAAGAATTACAATAACAATCTTTGTAAAATTACAAAAAAACCTCCTTGTAAAAAATATGGTCAACAAGCATTATGGAAATAGACAAGTGAAAGAATCGAAGATGTATCCTAAATCTCCTGTGTCACAAGGTAACCAAACAATGTTTTAGAGCAACTTTTTTTTTTTTTAAAGATTTTATTATTATTGGAAAGCCAGATATACAGAGAGGAGGAGAGACAGAGGAAGATCTTCCGTCTGATGTTTCACTCCCCAAGTGAGCCGCAACGGGCCGTACGCGCCGAACCGAAGCCGGGAACCAGGGAGCAACTTTTTTTTTTTTCAAAAATATTCCAAGCATTAAATGAAAACTTCAACCATCACCTAGTTGTAAGTACCCAAGTAAAACCTGATGAAAGAACACAAGACTTCCTAGGGTTTTGCTCCAGGCATCAAACCTGAACCTGCTCAAGCCTCTGGATGTAGCTTCCAGTTTACAGAGAATATAAGAAATCAGATACTTTAGCTTCCATGAATATGCAAATCACATAGAACACACGGTCCTGAGTAACATAAAGAGATGAGTGGGGAACCTGAAGATTAAGAGTTTACAATAACCCAGATTTTAAAATTTGGTGGGAATAAACCCTGACAACTGGGGCTGCACTTTTGAGTAGAGAGGGTTGATGTCTGATAGACAAGGGAAGATGTGCCGTGGAACACCCACCCCACCCCCCCAAGTCAGAGAGCCTGGGTACTAGTCCTATCTTATTTTGCTTCTGACTCCAGTTTCCTATTAATGTGCACCCTGAGAGGTAGCCGGTGACAACTCAATTTACCTGCATGGCAAACCTGGATTAAACTTCAGCTTGACACAGGGCTTAAACCTGGCCATGTGCTGGCTGTTGTCGACAATTCAGGAATGAATCAGGCATGCACTGTCTGCTTTTCAAATAAAATGAACTTAACAAGAAACGATCCCAGTATGGATCAATGACTGCTTTCAGAGAAAAAAAAATACATAACTCCAAATGAAGGCGTTTAACTTGAGGCAGGTTAGATGGAGGGCTTTCTGAGATTTGTTTCACTAAATGGAGAAGTATCCTTATGATTAAGCTGCACTTTTTAAAAATGTTTTCTGTCTCATTTCGTTAAAGGTTCGAACAGTTCAGAAACCCTATCCTAGCTGCAATACAAACTTGAGAACAGTCAAAATTTAAGATATGGGACTCAACACCTCAAAGTCTACAGACAGATCTCTAATTCACTTAATCTACCTAGAAGGCCTTCTGATAATGAAGGGATCTGAAAATAATTGAGTTGCCTTGGTAGTAAGAAGCTATACCAATCATATTTATGTATTTGATGGTTACAGGGGAACTGTTACATCACATCACACCAGTTAGGAAATGACAATAAATCAGGACACCTTGAAATTAGGAACAAATGCTTTTGAGATAAAGATGAGTCATCCATCAATGACTTAAAGAATGCACAATTTATTCCATTTAGGAATAACAATTGCATGATCTCTCTTAAAGTCAAAGTTACATGTATAATGCCACTAGCTAGGAAAGTCCATCTCTTCACTGAAGCTTTCACACCAGAAGGATTCTAGTTGCTAACACCTATTCCATGGGGACTTTTCTCAGACAGAGCAGGTTTTTGATTATAGAACTTAAGCCTCCCCTTTGAAAATTCCTGCAAGTCACCAAGTGATAACGAACTGAATAGCTATCATATTTGTATGTCACTCAGTTTTAAGTTCTGTGTATGTATGTACGTATGTATGTATATACACATATAAACTAATTTATATATAAACTAGCACAGAGGATATATATGCCTTGAAGATACAGTGGCAAGACAACACTTCTGTTTACTGTGCATCAAGCTTAGCGTTTCAATTCTATCAGCTTCTACCCTTCATAACATTACCGTGAGAACACAATGTTTATCATTCTGGCTTGCAAATGGAATCACCAAAAGATTTTGACTCAATAGTGACTCAATAGTAATGTCAGGGTTCCTTCCACAGAAACCGAATTCAGTGGTAAGTGGTCAGAGATGGACATCAAAGTATGTCAAGTTCTTTAAATAACTCTTCATTGATATAAAGATTCAAAATCATCACTCTTGGCTACTTTTTCTTCATTCCATCAATTATTTTTCCCCTTGGTTCATTGGGACACAATCACATACAGTCTGTATTTTTATTTTGCTTTTTCCTTCAGAAACATTCTTTCAAAAGGTTCATTCCAAGTAGGTATCTTCACAATACTTTCATATCTATCATAATCACATGTACCCTTCTAGTTGGTACTTTAAAAATTATTAACCTACAAAGTGATTATAACAAAATGTCTCAGACTAAAATCAATCTAATCACTAAGAAGGGCTGGCATTGGGGCACAGGTTAAGTGGCCACCTATGACATTTGCAATGCAGGTTTCAAAACTGGCTGCTCTGCTTCCAATCCCTGCTAGCATATGAGGGCAAACAAAGGAAGATGACCCAAGAGCTTGGGTCTTACTCATGTGATACTCCCAGATGAAGTTCCTGGTTCCTGACTTTGGGCCAGCCAACCCCAGGTCATTACTGGCCATTTCGAAGTGAAACATTGGATGGAAGACACATTTCTCTGTCCCTCCCTCCATTTCAAAACAGTAAGTTTTTTTTTTTAATAGAATGGTTAAAGAAAATCAGAATAATCCTTGAGTAATTCAGTCTCAAAAACAGATGGCAAACAAATCCTACACCTGGAAATTTTTTTTTAAATGCTATCATACAAGGAGCTTGAGAACTTACATGATTTTTAAATGTATATACAATTCTAAGGGACCTATTTAATTTCTTCCTTTAAAAAGGAAGTGGTGCCTAATAGGCAAATGAAAAAATGTTCAGTCTCCCTAGCTGTCAGGGAAATATAAATCAAAACCACACTGATGTTCCACCTTACTCCAGTGAGGTTGGCCTGCATTCAAAACTCCACTAACACCTGCTGGCATGGATATGGAAAAGTCCCCTCCTCCATTGCTGGTGGGAGTGCAGGCTAATACAGCCATTATGGAAGTCAGCAAGTCAGAAGAGTGCTAAGAGAACTGAAAATGTCCCTGTTGTATGATCAGCTATCCCACTGCTGGGATTGTATACAAAGGAAATGAAAATCTGCAAGTGAGAAAGCAATCTGTAATCCTATGTTCAAAGCTGCACAATCTACAATAGCCAAGACACAGAAACAGTCCAGATGCCTGTCAAAAGAGGAGTGCACAATGAAACTGGTGCACTATGGAGTACTACTCACCCATGAAAAAAATAAAATTCTACCATTTTGCAACCAAATGGTTACAACAAAACCATTATGCTCAGTAAAATGTCAATCCCAAAAAGACAAATATATGTCCATTGTGATATAAGGCAACCTTCATGCAAAATACAAAATAAACAGCCCTTTCAGTATGTTTTTGCTACATCTCATAGGTCTTGATTTTTTGTTGTTTTTATTTTCATTTCCTCAACATAGCTTTTATCCCCTTATTCTTCACTGACTCATGGTGAGGTACTATCATTTCCTTCACAAACATTCTTCATTCTTTCAGTGACACATTAGTCATTTAGTAGCATGTTACTTAACTTCATGTTGTAAATGTTCTATTACTCTCCCTGTTATTGAGTTTTATGGCTTTTCATTTAAAGGGATGCTTAGCAACTGTAAGAGACTATCAGATCCCAATGTGAAAATACAATGCAGTATGCATTTCTCCTTCCAAATCAAAGATGGACTCCCAATGAAATTGTTAACTGTATCTTGACAATAGGATGCTGGATTCTTTGCCTTTGTCCATATCTACAATGTCAGAATACCCTTAAACAGCAGAGTAATTGACCTATGACTATTTAAGCAAGACCATGTCATTGTAATATAGAGGAAATCATTGAGGGGAGGAAATTTTGGGAGTAAGGAAAATCCCAAAGCCTATAGAACTGTATCATAAAGTAAAATTTAAAAAAAAAATGATAGTCGGTTTTTTCACTATTACCTCCTACATAAAGCATCACCACAAAGCAGCAGTAATAGGGAATAGTACCTTCCATTGGTACTGGCCAGAAAAGCAAACTGAATGAATTGGAGCTCCTGGAAGAGTATTTTAGCTATGCATAAAACTTATCCGATGCAGGCACAAATGGAAATTAAAGTGCCAAGAGAGATCATTAGGAAATACTCAACAAGAAATTGGTCTGTTGCCCTGAGGCTTTGAAATATTTTTGTAGCAAGCAAATCTAAAAACCAATAGGCAAAAACCACAGTAAAGGTACTGTATCATAAGATGCTTCTATAATCAACAATTCATTTCTACTCAGTACATTTCATCAACTCTAACATGAAGGGAAAGCCAAAAAAAATCATCCATGCAAATTTTAATTATCAAGAATGTCTAAAACTTTGTTTGCTAAGTTTCTAGGTGTTAAAATACAAACCTGTAATAAATAGGACAAAAAGAACAAGTTGACCTGTCTAGAACTGTCTTCCAAAATCAACTTTTGAAATAGATACAGAAAGGTATGAAAACATAAGACTAAGAAATACATTAAAACTGAAACATTTTTAAGTACTATCTTATAGATTTCAAACAGAAATATACATATACCCAACACACATGAGAAGCTTTAATTGTCACTTAATGAGCCAAATTAAACTCACTGATTTGTTACTCATGTAAACACTTTTATTAGGAGCTGTTGTGGCATAGTGTATTAGGCTACTGCCTGCTGTGTGAACTATAACGCCACAGGAGCACCAGTTCGAGTCCTGGCCACTCCAATTCCAATCCAATTTCCGAGCAACGCACCTATGAAAGCAAAAGATGACTCAACCGCCAGGTTCCTTCACACCATCATGCAAAACATAGATGAACCCTCTGACTTCAGCCTGGACAGCCCTGACTATTGCAGCCACTTAAATGAATCAAGAGATAGAAGATTCCTGTCCCTCCCTAACTCTGCCCTTCAAATAAATCCGTCTTTAAGACAGACAGACACACACACACACACACACACACACACACACTCTTGTCAGGGCTATGACTCTGCATCACTTATCAGAGTTCAAGTTCTGACTACTCGGATTCCAATCTGGCTCTCTGCTAATGCATCTGAGCGAGGCAGTAGCTAATGGTTAAAGCACTGCAGCTCCTGTCTCCCATTTGGGAGACCCAGGAAGAATTTTTGGCTCCTGGCTTCAGTGTGACCCAGCCCTCAGCTTCTGTGACCATCTGAGTGAAGCAGCACAGGATGAGTTTTGCTTTCTCCATTTCTATGCCTCTTAAATGATAAATCTTTAAAATAGAAAAAGAAACACCTTCTGTTAGCCTTTCTTTGTGCCCTTTAGTGGTATTTTCTAGAACACTTTATGCCTAATTTATTTTTACAAAACAAATCCAAAGAACTACAGCAATACTTAAAGCATTCAAAGGTAACCTTTTCAAACTTTTCCACTGCCTCAGAAACCATATCCATTAAAACCAAGTGTCAGAGGTAACTAGTAAACACCAAAATTTTAAGAGAAGCTCTTGGACAAAAGTCAACAAGAAAAAAAAAAGACAAAAAAATAAAGAACAGACGTTCTAATTAAAATCTCAGCAGGGTCCAGCATGATGGTTCAGTGGCTAAATCCTCACTTTGCAAGTGCTGGGATCCCATGGGGGGGGGGGGGGGACCAGCGTCCCAGCTGCTCCACTTCTCATCCAGTACCCTGCTTATGGCCTGGGAAGCAGTAGAGGATGGCCCAAAGACTTGGGACCCTGAAATCACATGGTAGACCCAGAAGAAGCTCCTGCCTCCTGGCTTTGCATCAGTTCAGTTCCAGCTGTTATGGTCACTTGAGAAATGAACCAGCAGAACAAAGATCTTTCTGTATGTCTTTTCTGTGTATCTGTCTCTCCAATAAAAATAAATAGTGGTCCTAAGACTTAAAATCTTGAACAATACTCAAAACTAATTGGTTGGGATTGGCGGGGAGAGGCGGGCAATGCTTGCTTATTTTTCTTTAGAAAAAAATGAAGATTTCTACATATTAAAGAAATATACAAGATGATATTAAATAGGCAGTTATTTCTCACTGAAAATAGACTTAAAGTAAAAATCATGTAACACTGGCACAACTTCTGTTTTTTGCTTAATGGAGTATGCCACAACAGTAGTCCCCAAAAATGGCTTTTAAGAAGTGTCTTTAAGAATGTCTTTTCTAGAAACAATCTAAATTTGATTCCACATAGGCAAAAAGTATGAAGATGATATATATAAGGTCACTCACAGGAGCAAAGCACAATGTTAAAGCAGCTTCAATACAAACATTATTTTCACAAAAGAGCCTAAAGACAAAGCCCCCTTTGTGAGGGCAGTGGCTCCATGACATCACACTTAACTCACAGCCTCTCAGAAACATGTCCCATGGCAAAAAAAAAAAAAAGAAAGAAAGAAAAAAAAGCAGCTGCTCCCACTCTGCCTCCTCTAGGGAGGGAGGGGAACCCTTCTCAGAAGCCTCCCACCACATGGGCCCACCAGATTGTTCTGGAACAACTTAGATCACATCTGTAAGCCCAAAAACATTAGGAAAAAGTTCTTCTGTCATTTTAAGCCTCTAAATGTAACCCTTGCTTAATCAAATTTTAGTAGTCCTTCCTAGCGGCAGAAATTCACTCTCACTACTCAGACACCCAGGAACCTCAGATTTACTCAAGACCTAGAAATAGTAGTCTGACTAGCAGTATTTTTGTTTCCTTTAAAAAAAAAAAAAAAAAAAAAGGTATGTGTGGGGGAGCACAGCACAGTATCTTAGTGCCTAAATCCTCGTTTTGCAACCGCGAAGATCCCATTTGGGTGCCGGTTCGTGCCCCAGGTGCTCCGTTTCCCTTCCAGTTCCCAATTGTGGCCTAGGAAAGCAGTCGAGACTTGGGACCCCGCACCCACATGTGGCAGACCCGGAACAAGCTCCTGGCTTCAGATCAGCTCAGCTCTGGCTATTGCAGCCATGTTTGGAGTAAACCAGCAGATTCTAGATCTTCCTCTCTATCTTCTCTCTGTAAATCTTACTTTCCAATAACAACAAACAACAAAACAGAATAAATCTTAAAAACTTACGTACAAGGATATTTCAGTAGGTTAATATAAATATGGGATTAAAAGACAGTGTACATTTTCCACTAATATTTTCAAAGACTCAGTGATACCTTAAGACAAATTCTGAGGGCTAATATTCCTAACGCATATTTAAGTCATCAGTTGTAGGAATAAGCACCGCTTTCCAAAAATAGAATTAACTCTTACTACAAAATTTCAAAGCTAATTCTAAGGCTGAAACCCCAACAGCAGCATGTACGACGGAAACTCCAGTCCCTGCTGAAGAACAAGCTATCCGTGAATTTTTATTCTGATCTCCTCAGTCACTTTCTCATTAGCCATTAATGTAAATAAAGCAGTATGACACTCTATACCCTACGGTGAACAGAATGTTTCTGCTTCCAGGGCAAGCATAATCACCGGTCAGCTCTAACTTGCTAGAATGTTGACCACGTGCCAAATCATTCAGAGGCCTCCTAGGAAAAGCCGTGATCCTCCACACACTAATTAAAGGAGTTCATGCCGTAATCACGCTTTAGATAACTAATCTATTTCAATCCTGATCATTTAATTACCTAATACTGGTAAATAAATTCCAACCTTAGTCCAAAATAATTAGAGGATTAAGGTTTAAAAATCACTGAATGTGTTCTGAAACAGATCTATTACAAAGTTCAAAAAGGGTTTGTTCTTCTCTTGTCTATTATCTCAAATTAAAATGCACTACTACACAACTTTTTAAAAACTGGTTCCAACTGATACATCCCTTATAATTAGCTTTAATGAATTTAACCTTATTAGATTTAAAATTCTCCTGAAAGGGCAGTCCTCTCTGAACATATACAAGTTACGTGACCATTGCTCACCTGGCAAAGTTTAACTACCTCACATTGCACCTGTTACATTCATATGTCCATGCTGCTTCACAGAAAAAAGCAGCCAACCATCTTAGTGTTGCATCTCCAGTGCCTAGACCATGGTCCAACATATACTTAACAAATGTGTTCTCAACCAAAAATGACAGAAATGGGGACTAACGGTTTATTTTAATCTGATGTACTTTTCAGAAAACAAACTACCAGAAAGACAGCCACTGGTCACAAAATGTTATATTCTAATGATGAAATAAACATTTTACTTCTGATAAGCCTATGATTTAGGAGTTCCCATTTTATGGATGAGGAGATAGGGAATGAAAAAGGTAAAGCAGGATGCTTCCAGTTAGAAGGTAATTAAGCAGATTCGAAACCCCAGAGCTCTGCCTGCTCTAAAACCCCTAGTGCTAATTTCCAACTAACATTATGAAACAAAAGTAACTGGTACCAGTATCACAACACATGAAGCACAGCCCATCCAGCCAAGAGCTGGGAGAGGCACAAGCGCTTCTGGTTGCTTCTGAACTGAAGCTTAAGCTGCTAAGACATCACTTGATTCTTCCAACAGAAATGCTGTAACACGAAGGCACCAACTGGCACCAAAGAATTAAAGTAGATACAAAGTTTTGGCTTCCTAGCCACAGGTTAAAGTATTCAATAAAAACTGGTGTGAAAGTACTTTTCCTAATCTAACCCTATTCCAAATGCATCCAAGATGATTTCTCTACCATCCTGCTCATGGCTTCTCCCCTGGCTTATGTCCTAATATTTGTATCCAATCCATTTATCTTCTACTTGTATGACTACTCAGGCTCATCTGTTTTTCATGAAACAAACAGTTTTGTTTGCCAGTCATGATTACTTAGACATTTCATCATCATTTCTATCCACGCAGTTCACATTTTCCTGGATTCTGGCGAATCCTAAATGCTCCTTTCAAGGTCTATGTTAACAATTCGTTACAGAATCGTTTTATCCATAGGGAAACTCATCAGAAATATGCCTGGAAGCTTGTATTTTGTATCCTCTCTTAGATGGATAAAGTAAAATCAGCCTGATTTTCTAAAATACAAATACCATCCACTTTTATAAATGCCATTAGAAACCAATAACCACCTTAATTCACCAAGAAAGGTGTCTGAGTGGAGTAAGCAGTTTTTTTAAAACTGTTTCTAATCCATGTGACTGAGTTAAAAAATAAAAACTCTGAAAGTGTAAAGTAGAAAATATTTTAGACTACACAAATTTATCACAAAACTTCTCCTTTTAATTATATATTCCAAAGCCCTCTTATTACAGTTGCCCACAAACTTAATCAGTTCTCTAGACACACTGCATTGCTTCCCATACTACAGCATGTTCTGGGAGCATCTTTCAACTTGACAGTTTCACTTACTGTCTTCGAAGCGGTATTAATGTACTGCATCACCATTTCTTTTTTGATACTGAAGTCCTTTTCCCGCAATGGTGCCTTTTTATCTTCATTTAAATTCATATCTTCCTGGAAAACACAATTAAAATGCCTCATTTTAGAATCTAAATAGAGCAGCAATTCCACATGCACTATCACTGGGGGAAGAGGGGAATCAGCAATTTGTGACTGAGGCAGCATTAATTGTTTTGGAAAGATTTACATGCAGTTCTGCCTGGAGAAAGAGAAAGTGCCAGAGAGAAGCATTCTAGATCATTACAGAAGGTAAAAAATACTCACCAGAAAAACTTGTACAATTCAATGGGCTAGTAAAATTTTATTCCCATCACTACAGATAATTAGATAGTTTCAGATTTCTGCCTTTGGAAAGGTCATTAGGATTCATATTACACATATTTTGTTTAACAGCTGCACCTGTAGCTATGTTGTAACATTTTAAAAAAGTTGCTCCAGGTACCATGAAAATTACAAAGTAAATAAACCACCACTTCCCAGATACTCCTAACTAAAAGTATGTACTACCATCATTACCTGCCACTGAGACTATTGAAAGGCAATAATAGTCCAGAGTTTCATCTGTTCCAACCCTTACAAAAACAGTAACAAGTACTGAATATCCTAAATTATAAAAGTGACATTCAGAAGAGTCAGGTGACACCTAAAATCTAACAGTTCAACAACATCAATCAGCATGAGGATTTAATAAAGATCTAATTTTTACTAAAAGGACAGGCCAGGTATATCCACATCAAAATAGAAATCACTATCAAAGATGGTGATTCTGAGGCTGCTTTGACAAGAAAAAAGGCAGTCAGATCTAAGAAACAGCTCAATGGACATAACTCAGATACATTTCCTCCTCATCTAGCACTGCATGGCCCATGAGATGGTACCCATATGGGTATATGTACCTCAACTACTCCAAACAAGTCCTTAGAAATCAGGACTTCAGATCACTAAAGTGCAGCAAGGTAAGTTTCATTCAAGTGTCCTATACCCATTCAATACCACAGTTTATGCTTTTAGCTGACTGAAGTTTTCATCTACCAAACCCTTCAAAGCACTTGCAAGTCAAAATTCCTTTCATTTCATCTTTACACAAGTTTTTAAGATCTTAGAAGCGGATCCACTTGATACACCAATAAAAATAATTGGTGCCATAGTCAATGTTTTATGTGAACTGCTGCTTTTACTGCATCTTGCTCCTCTAAGAGTGGTAGTCAATAAGCCTTGACACTACCTATGAAGTGTTTTTGGGAATTTCAAGGCGCCATTGTCACCAGGACTGAGGTAAAGCTACCAGCTATTTACAAAGGTAAGACATTCAGAGAATTCTGCATTTATTACACAATTAAAAATTGTCCTGTGCCACATGTTTTGAATCAAAGAATCATTATCTAAGCCTACACCCTAATTCAACGCAAGTAGATAATAAAACCTTTCTAAGATGGGGGAGAATGACGGAGTGCGTTTTAAGAACCGTACATAGATTACAATTCTTAACTAAAATAAACTTAGCTTTTAGTGTCATTATCTCACATACTTTGAGGAATATATGTATTTGCTACGTATTAAACACTTTGTATGGTATAGGGCAATACAAGCTGCATTTAAGACTTCAACTATACTGTGCATTACCGTGACACTATGCTTTTTCTAAGCTTTACCAGTATCTGTGATGCCAGTCCTGAAATTCATGTGTCCCAGGGCAATAGTATGTCTAGTGTTTATATCCCCACAACACTGCACCAGTATCAATTTGTGCCATAGCTTTTGCACTCAGTGTTGTGAACAAGATTCAGAATGTGACTTATACCTTCTCGAGTAATTATAATTTCTGCTACTGAAACACTGCATTATTGTAGGGTACAAACAACCATTTGGTTGAGTTTTTAAATTATGAAGCCAAGTGATTTATACAAGTATTTCTTGTAAAGGATTTCATTGGAAATAAACCAGGTGCAGAAAAACAAACATCCAATGCTTTCATTCATATATGGAAGTTCGAGAAACAGTTCAGAAGTCAGCAAAGAAAAAAGGAGAAGCGAATAAAGTTTGGTTAGGTGGTGTCGGCACTATGGTTGAACAGGCCAATCCTTCACCCTTTGCTGCTAGCATCCTATATGGACTCCAGTTCATTTCCCAGCCGCTCCACTTCTGATCCGGCTCTCTGCTAAAAGCCTGGGAAAGTAGTGGAGTACGCCTCAGGTCCTAGGGATCCTGCACCCTCGTGGGAGACCCAAAAGCACCTCCAGGTTCCAGATCAGCTCAGCTCTGCCTTGTTAAACATTTAGGGAATCAACTAACCTCTGTAGATCTGCCTTTCAAATAAAAAGTTTTTTAAAAGAAAAAAGCAAGAGGCTGTTTAGGGACAGGTGGTGTAGCACAGTGAATTAAGACAGTTTAGAGGCATGCGTCTCGTTCTGGAGTTCCTGATTCAAATCCCAGCTACTCCATACATCCAGCAACCACGCCTGGAAAGCAGTAGAGGATGGCTCAACTACTTCAGTCCCTGTCCCCATCCAGGACACCTGTATAAAATTGCTATAGTCAAAGTTCTTCTCTGATCCGAGGCATCCTTTTCCTACCCTTGAAAACCAAATTCCCAGTTCTCCTGCCATCAGACTCCACAATTTTTAATACCACAACCTACCCTACTGCAGATTTGACATCTCTGACCTTGGAAATAATTTATCCTATTTACTCTGCTTATTCTCAGGCCTGCAAACTCTAAGTGGGCTACCCCAAATCTCCCCTGAGCGTCAGCTTGCCATTAATCTGTTATGGAATTTAGCTTACAAGACTAGGCAAACCAACTCCTTCAAAAACCCCCTGCCACACATCTGTCTGCCTAAATCCTGTGGGATCTGCCTCCCAAGAGACTCCTAACTAGTACAATGGTATAGTTAGAACTCAGGAAAATTGCTTTCCTGGAGCCAAAGTCACCTGTTCTAAAAGTGCCATTCACCTTCCTGATTAATGTGTGATGCTAGTGTGAAAACAAATAGGAAAAATATGATATCAGAAACAGCTGAATCAAGTCCACAATACCTCAACTCTGAGGGTTACAAGTTCATGATGTCATCCGTAGGCCATCATTCTCCTTATGTTCAGGAGGAAATGGCATTGGATAGAGTAAGAAAAGTTCTGCCTTTTACAAAAGGAGAAGGAAATAAAACATTTTTTAAAAAAGTAAGCAAGCTATAATATTGCTTTAGAACAGATTCTGAATTATCTTTGGGGAACCAGGTTAAAGAAAGAAATCCCATGAGAAAGTGGTACTTAACCTCTAGGTGTCATTGAGAAATGCACTGGGAGCTACTTCCTGGAAATTGCATATCTATATTTTATGTTACAACTCCGGAGGGAATAAGCATCTTCCAAAAAATGCTAAGAAACTGGAGCTGAGCAATATTAAGGAGGATGTATTGTGAGCAACTCATCAATTTTCAAGTTTCATGGCTTACATTTACTAAAATTATAATTCTGTAACAACATCATTCTTGGGCCAGGTTCCCTGAAGGCAGGTGCAGGTACATGATGATGAAGATGCTCTCCTGGGGTGACATGTACACAGTCAGAACATCTAAGAGTGTTGAGGTTGGACTCTGTTCAGATCAACTGACAGAGTCCAACTTCTGCTGAGCACAAATCTCTGGAGATTGGGATACTTGGGAACCACTAGGGACCAAAGCTTCTTATCTGGTTGTCAGCTTTACTGGCCTAGTGAATGGGCTCAGCGTGACAGCAACAACATCCACTAACTGTATCTGAAAACAACTTACGTTAACACTTCTCATTAACAGAACTGAATACAGAAAGCCACAAAGATAGCCTAAACAAGAACTATACATCATAATTCACTGATTACTCTTCCATTCAAACTTAGGGTAACAGAGGAGATGTCCTGAACTAAGAATAAAGTGGCACTGAAGCTGCAGACTTCAGCAGCCAATGTATAGCATTTTACTATAAAATCAGTTTATTAAATAGCTATTACAAAAAAAAAACACTGAACAAAGAACAAATGTAAGAGATACTCCATTCAAATTGCTTGGAAAGGATCATACGAAGTTAATATTTCATTGGATATTTGAGACGAGTATCTAGTTTCTAAAAAGTTTTGTTAGCTGCTATTTAGCTGAATATATCACAAAAAGGAAGAGTATGATGGCAGTGCATTAATTCACAACTTGAAAAACTGCAATCTAAATCGGAATGTCAGCTATTTAACATCTGATCCAGACCACTGCCACTGTGCTTCAGAATACATAATGGTCCATGTACAAGAGCCCCTAACACTCAACATGGCAGATTGGAATTCCTGATCACAATTCTGGCCTAGTTATTGTGGACATTTGAAAAGTAAACCAGTGGATTGAGGCTATCTGCTGCCAAGTTTCAAACAAATACACAAAATCTAAAGTTCAGAGTAGAAGAACCTTGTTGTTACTAAAGTTCTATTAATACATTAGGCAACATATACAAATGTATTCTCATGCTATATCCTCATTCATTATAGTACTACTGTCGTCTACCTTTGTGTATGTTTGTGTGAGAGACAATTTTGTGAGGATAAACTGGGATTTGCAACATCAAGAATCAATTGTGGTTTAGTTAAGTGACTCCATTTTATTGTGCTAACTTCACTAGCTCTAGAGATAGATATTAACAACAGCAGGTTTCATGCTGCTAAAGATTTCAAACTGCAATATGTATGAACAGAGCTATGCCATTATAAAAGACCAGAGTTACAAAGACCAACCTCACATGGTGTAATAAACTCCAAAAGCAGGTAAGATGTCAATAGGAAACAAAAGTCAAGCTAGAAGAACCACCAATGCGGAAACCTAAAGCTGTCACCAATATAACTATTGAATTACAAGTGTGAATTCGTCTACCATAGGAATGAGCTATCCCACTCCTGAGTATATAGCCAAAGGAAATGAAATCTGCATGAGGAAACAACCTGCAATCCTATTTTCATCTCAGCACAATTCACAATAGTGAAGACATGGAAACAACCCAGATGTCCATCAACAGATGAACAGATAAAGAAACTGGTACACCCACCCTGTACAATACTACACAGCCATTAAAAAGAATGAAATCCTACCATCTGCAACCAAATGAACAACTAGAGACCATTATGCTTGGTAAATTAAACCAATCCCAAAAAGACAAAGACAGTCTTCATGCAAAGAACAAAACACATACAGATAAGCAGAGGAACTATAAAATGGAGACTAGCACCTTTACTAGCAAGTAAAGTTACACTGTAGTACATGTTTCTACTCCCAAGTAAAATTAGGACTCCCACCAAAACACTGAAATTTACCTTTACCGTAGGATACTAGACTTTCCACCTTTGTGCACACCTATGTCCTCATGATATACCCATATGGTGGAAAGTTAAGTTTGTAACTGTTGCAAAAGGATACTACTACTGGTTAATTCAGGAAAAATGACAGGAGGGGAAAACAGGGAAGGAGAAAAAGGAGGAGGGAGGAATCCCTGTATCTACAAAACCATACCATGCGAAATAAAAGGTATTTAAAGGATGAGGAATTCAGACACAAATGAGCTACATTCAGCTTCAGAGTGAGCCAGGGAGGGAAAGGTGACACAGAGAGGCAATTACTTTCTGTACTCTGAGTCTGCAGGAACAGAGAGCGAGCGAGCGCGCAACAGTGAACCATCCTTGACATGAGCTCTTGTGGGTTTAAAATGTGTGTGGTTACAAAATAAGACTCGAGGTCATGAGTGGGGTCATTTCATTGACAGGCAGGCAGATAGTTACATAGGGAAGGGCAGGTGGGGTATGTGGGAGTAAGGATGAGGCTAAACTAGCTAAATATTGATCCCACCTGAAAGGCAGCAGCAAAGTCTGTGTCTGGCAAGAGCTAGTGACTGCTTCAGTGATGGCCCCTCTTACTGCAGCCCCACTTGGCAGAAGGGACAGGAGAGGAGGCAGAGTTTGCTGTTCACGTTGAACCCTTTAGAGCACTCATTCCTTGTTTTTAAGGGTAAAGCTCTCAAAATCTGGAAACAATGGTTCATCCACTATCCCCTAAATCCTCGATCCTTCCCACTCTGATCAACTATGTACACATGGAAAAAAAAATACTTTTAAAAATGAAATAAAATAAGGGCAGAGCTCTCATGGCCTGATCACTTCCAAGAGACCCTGCTTCCCAGCACGATCATCTTAGTGAATCGTGGGGGAGAAGGGAGGGATTCAAACTGCAACATGCATTTTGAAGGGAAAAATACTGTCAGACCCTAAACACCCTCATGGACTCTTACCTACAATGGAAACCTTAAGCATTATTTTTTTTAATAAAATATTTTTTTTAAAAACACCTTTATTTGCTTTAAAAACGTAAGACTTCTTGTACAATAAAGCATAAGCATGTTTCATCTACAAAGTCAGAATATCTTCCTCATGGAACACGCAGGAAGAAAGGAAAAACACACACATAGCAAAGTAGTCACATTAACTTGCACTAAGTTTTGCACTAAGTAGTGCATTAACTTGCACTAAGTTTTGGTCTACAAGGTGCAGGTGCAGCTCTGCCCTACGGTCCTCAACTGGGGCCAAAGCTGTCTCTCTGGGGTGATGGTACTCATAAATTTTCTTATAACCTTTTGACCTTCAAAGTCCTCAGATTTGCTCAACTAAAGTTTTTCTTTTTATGGGCTATAATATCAGTGCTTACCATTTTAAAAATCGTAATTGAGGACTTAAGAAGACATATATATTTACATATGCACACCTCATTTAAATTGCCATCATAAGCCTAATACCGTTAACATAAACTGCTTATGTCTATGAAACAGAAAAAAGAGGGGCTGGTGGCAGGCTCACCTGCCACCTACAGTACCAGCATCCATATGGGTGGGTTCAGTTCAACCTGTTCCAGTTCAGATCCAACTCCTTGCTCAAGTCCTTGGATCCTTGTACCCATGTGGGAGACCTGGAAAAAGTCCTGGGCTCCAGGCCTGCAATCCACTCCACTTTGGCTGTTGTGGCCACTTGGAGTGAACCAGTGGATGGGACATTTCTGTTTCTTTTCTGTATAAATGTGCCCTTGAAAAAAAAAAGATTCTCTTCTCAACGTAGAAAGATACTTCAATAAAGAAAACAATATATAGTTAGGAAAAGAGCACTGTTTTGTAACAACGGATTTTACTGAAAAGAACTGGGTTCTTCTACTTGCTTCTCCATATAGGTTTCACTGTCACATCCTCTCTGGCCTGGAAAATGCCGCTGGGCACATGTGAAGGATGAGTGAGTAAGAAGGCAAATGATGCTCCATATTATGGCAGGAATTTTAGCCCCAAATGTTCCTTGTAATGTCTCAGAGGCTCCTGGACCCCAGGCCCACATATGGATCCCCACATCTGGAGAACAGCTGCTCTAAAGAGTCTCTGGAAACACAAAGTCCTTTCCAGCTGGCCCAGGCAATTGTGGGGATGGGTGGTTGGATGGCAAGATGGCCCATATAGCCCCAAATGGTACACAGGAAAGAACTGCCCAGTCCATGGCAGCTAGGTGTACAGAAGTCAGGGGACTTAATTAGTTCTGCAGAAGATAGCTGGACTCTTTAACATTTTATTATTATTATTATTATCATTTTATGATACAATTCCATAGGCTCCTAGGATTTCCCTTATCCCCTCCTCAATTCCCTCCCTCCCCCCAGTTCCTCTATATCATTACTAAAATATAATTTTTCATACAGTCATATGTCCATCATTGTGGGCATGGTCAATGGCAGAGAGTCCAGCATCCTATTGTCAAGATATAGTGAACAATTTCATTGTAAGTCCATCTTTGTCTGGAAGTAGAAATGCATACTACATTGTATCCTCACATCTGGATGTTAGTCTCCGTCTCACAGCTACTGTACATCCCCTCACATGAAAAGTCATTTTCTGCTAGAAGGTTCTTGATTTTCATTTCTTCAGCTACATGTTAGTCATTTAGTAGCATGTTATTTAACTTCACGGTGTTGCTAATTTCTTTTTTTTCCCTGATGTTGATTTTGTTTTGTGGTTTTTCATTTAATAGCTGGACTCTTGAACCCTCACCACAGCAGAACCAAGTTGCTGGTCAAGATAATGAATCTTAATCTGACCATGGTTTCACTGGTCAGCCTTTGAACTATCACAGACTGCACAGCAGAAATTATGGCACATTCCAGACAATGTCTCTGAAAATAGTTCAAGCAACTAAAACAGTCCAGCATTTGAATGCATTGTGTCCCGATATTGAAGTTCTGCAGGACCCATGACTGGCTCTCTATGAGGAACAACACATCTTAAAGATACCTTTTCTTTGCAAGATCAGGAGTGAGATCCTAGGGGCTTCCTGATCCGGACAGCAAACAAATAGCACTCTTCATATCTGGTGGAAAATGGCCAAGACAAACTCAAAATAGTTTTCCTATAGTGTGATTTCTAACCATATCATAAATCACTGGTTTGTTGGTGCGACCCAAAATGTAGAGGGCAGTGTCTGCTCTATTTCTTCAGCTTCCAGGATGTGGGTACCCAAGAGCTTAACATTTGCAGCCAAAGGTTATCCAAGAGTTATCAGTAAACTTTATCAGCTGTATGCATTTATTTGGCCTTTCTTTTGCATCCCGATTAACCTGCCCTAGTCCTTGCTGCTGTCAAATCTCTGGGATTTAGTGCTCAGGGCATTCACTCAGCACTTTGAGTAAATACACTGTAGTGGTTATAAAACAAAGAAAAAAAAAGGAGGATGAAACAAAGGATGGAGGAAGCAAGGATGGATAGGAAATCTGGATATCGTCTTGATTAGTCAGTGTTTTACCTAGAATATTTAGTCCTTTAATGATTGTGGTGTTATGGAAGAAGCTAGATGAAAAGTACAGGAAAAACTCAGTACTACTTTACAACTCTCAAGTCTAAGCTGACTCATAAAAAAAGCTGTTTTTAAAAGACTAAGTTGAGGGGCTGGCACTACCAGCAGCCCATTCGGGAGTCCCAGCTGCTCCACTTCTGATCCAGCTCCCTGCTAGCATCCCAGGGAAAGCAGAGGAAGATGACCCAAGTTCTTGGCCTCCTGTATCCATGTCAAAGACCTGGGCGAGGTCCATGGCTGAAGGCTCTACAAGGCTCTAGAACATCAGCTGCTGAAGCCATGGAGAGAGTGAATCAGATTAGAAGATCTGCTTCTTCTAACTCTACCCTTCAAACAAATCACTAAAAGTTTTAGAAACAAGACTAAGGTAAATTCACAGAATATTTATTAATTGGGGGGGGGAGTAGAACACCCCTCATTACAGAAATAGAAAAACAAAGAAAAACATCAAGAGAAAGCAAGTAAGAAAATGTTTAAATTCACCAAATGAAACCTAGAGGAAAAGAATGCCAAGAGCGTAAAGTATCTGGCTATTGTAAATTAAAAATGCACTAGGGGGAAGAGAAAGAAGGGAGAAATCACGATGAAGACAAATCCACAGCTACTGAAAGATATGGGTGATAGAATTCTAGTCAACCCTACAGACCATGCATTTGCTTCTTCCCTTTGCTACTTCAAAATACTGCACTCTGAATCATCATTCTCACCCATTCTCCCAGCAGCCTGTTCAAAACTGTACAATCACTATTGGTATTCCTATGATGCAACAAAATCAGTAATTGTTTGAGCCAGGTGCAGTGCTTAGCATTTTTAATGATTCATCCTCACTAATACCTATTACAGAATCCCTCTTATTGATGAGCTAACTAAAGTTTAGGGGAATTCCTTAAGTGATGAATTAGATTTTGATTACATATGACTGAGTAAGAATGTGTAACAGATCAGATTTCAATATTATTTACTGCAATTATCCCCATCCAGTTCTAAGCTAACTGTCTTGGAAAAGCAGCACAGGTGTTTGGGCCCCTGCCACCCATATACGAAGTTTAGGTGGAGTTCCAGGTTCAGGGTTCAGAAGAGCCCAACCCGGACCCATGAAGCCTTTCAGAGTGAAAGATTTTTAAGATTTTGGAAAAAAAAAAAATCAGGTGACATTAAGATCCCCACAAATCCCTATGTCTGAACTCAATCTTTTCCATTCACCTACCTTCAGGTCATAGTTTTCTTAACCCTACAAGGATTTCCACCTGGCTTCTACATTTCCTCTTAATGCACAATGATTCTCTGACCCATCAACATGCACAACATTTGTAAGAACTACTTCTAGAATTCCCCTTCCACATTCCTGAAGTTAACAACTTCAACTTTTTTTATTTCCTTGGAGTTATGAAATGATGACCCATCAACGTACTCTTCTCAGTAAATGAGTTTTAACTAGCTCTATGAAAACAATGCTGTCATTTAATTTCCTGCTTTAGCGTATCACTAATTTATTTGCACATTCTCATTACTCATTTTTCCCACCAATCCCAGTATGTATCCAAAGACACACCATTTACGGCCAGGATTTCTCTCCTCCCACCTTCCAGAAAGACATTAGGATAGGGTAGGATAATCCATGCATAATTAGCTAAATACTTCTTGGTTGGGTATCAACACAAAAACGTTCATCCTTAAAGAATTAAAAGAGGGCCCGGCGACGTGGCCTAGCAGCTAAAGTCCTCGCCCTGAACGCCCCGGGATCCCATGTGGGCGCCGGTTCTAAACCCGGCAGCTCCACTTCCCATCCTGCTCCCTGCTGGTGGCCTGGGAATGCAGACGAGGACAGCCCAGTGCTTTGGCATCCTGCACCCATGTGGGAGACCTGGAGGAGGTTCCTGGCTCCTGGCTTCAGATCGGCGCAGCACGGGCCGTTGCGGTCACTTGGGGAGTGAATCATCGGAGGGAAGATCTTCCTCCCTGTCTCTCCTCCTCTCTGTATATCTGCCTTTCCAATAAAAATAAATCTTAAAAAAATTAAAAGAATTGCAATCTGGTTGTTTTTCCTCCTTTCACAGATAACATTGCAAACAAAATCTTTCACACTTAGTGTCTCCTGCACAGTACATAGATTATAGCCATTTTTTAAACGTTTGTTAAGTAAGATATGAATGATCTCAAATGCAATCTGCAAATCCCAACACAGGTAATTTTCTGGGAGCTGGAGTTAGAGTTAGCTCTAACATATCCCCGGTCCAGAACAACGAAGAATTGTTGCTCCCATAAGACTCTAAATCTTCAGACAACAGTGACAGGAACAAATTCCAGCTTCAGAGGTAAGAATTTTCAGGTATTGACACAAAGCTAGCCAAACTCAAATCTATCACTTCTTCAGTGACAACTAACAGACTGACAACACTTTAGTGACCTAGAACAAGTTCAGGGTATGACTCAGCCCTGCCCGGTGGTACCTGGTCAAGAAGTGAATGGGGCTCAGGTCCCACTCACAGTTCATTTACCAAGTTATCGAGTGGTGCTGTATCCACATATAACTTGTACAAGGACACCTAATGCATCAGTGGCCTGGACACCAAATCAACACAGTAGCTTTTGCAACACTGCAGAAGGTTCTCAAGACTGGATCGTGTTCAGGAGCAAGAAAATCACTGGTTTGCTACTGTTTTGGGTACTGTGACTCATTCTAGACTGTTAGGAAATAACTATTCTTCACATCTTCTTGGCCAAAAAGAAAGGTGAAATCTTGATACGTAAGCACAAGCATGTATCAGGTTAAAAGACTGAGTGGCAATCAAGTAGTCAGAAAATGGACATTGTTTTCAACTAGATTATAAATACTCTATTTTCGCTCATGGAAGTGGACTTTCACAAGGCAGGATGCTCATTAAATTTACATACATCAAGTAGAAGAGGATAGTTAACACCATGGGGAGTCAGATTAAATTTAAAATGACTGGCTATTTGGAAAATTGGGTGAATAAATACAAGCAGCAAGTTGTTGAAAATCATCAGGCACAAGGTAATTCAGTCAGGAAAAAAAGCACGACCAACAGGCAGAAGCAAGACTAGAGTTATGAAAGAAAACTAGGAAGATGAAACTATAATGACCAAAGCATACAAATGAATCAATAATCATAATACTTAAAGACAAATATTGGAAGCACAGTAATAGCAACAAACATTAACTCCTATGAAGTCAATAGAAGTAATCTGATTTCAATGATGTAATGGATTTTCTTTCATGGGTTAAAGCCAACATAATTATTCACACTAACAGTTTAGAATTACATTACTGTGGCCACAAATTGGTTAAGCTTCATAAGAAGTCTATAATGAACCCTTAGATGTATCCTGCAGCCGCAGAGTTCAACATCCTAAAATATTATTCAGTTCTAAAACTGTAATTCTGTTCTTATGCACTTTGAAGTTCATTGTGCACATCACACAATGTCAAGGGGTGTCACTGATGGTTATCCCTTAATAGGGATGTGTTTACTACTATAATATGGTGCCATGACCTCATGACCCGTCACTATATAATCTCAAATGAAGCAAAGTCTATGAACCTTACCTAGGTCACCAGCATAAGTAACTTGGAATTAACTTTGAATGAAGTTGTAAAATAATAAAAAACAGAAGCATATTTTACAGATTTTTACATTTCCTCACACAATTGTGCACAGTTTTGTTATTGTTTTTAGTTTTAGCACTAGAGTCTTTACTGAATCCTCCCTATTTCCCATAACAGAATAGTACTGAGTTCAAGTCCTAGCTCTACTACCAATTCTAGCTTCCAGCTAATGCCCACCTTACGAGGCAGAAGATGACTACCTGAGTAGTTGGGTTGGCAACCAAAGGAGACCTGGATAAGGTGCTGGGATCCCAATTACGGCTTGGCCTAGACCCAGCTATCACAGGTACTTTGGGAGTAAAACAGCAGTTCCAAGTAAATCTCTGCTTTTCAAATAAGTTTAAATATACACATGAAAATTATACTTTTATGTACATATTACGTTGACATACATGTTTGTATATATTTATATTTTTCAAACTACCAGCTCATTACCAGGACAACACCCTGAAAACTGCACTCATTCAGAGACTGACATGAAAACCTACACTATGATTTGACCAAGACTTCAAAATGGAGTTTACAAAAAATAGTGTCAACCATCCTTGAAACTCAAGAATTTGCCACAATGCCATTATAAAGGAACATGGTAAACACAAGTATCACTTTTCCTTCATATACTGTAACTTGTGGCAGAGCAGACAGGAACTGACATAAATATGCAGATTGCTAAACAACTCTAACCTATTTCAGAATGTTACCTTACCTTGCTGCCCAAGCATATTCATCAACAGCTATGATTACAGGGCACTGCATTATGTAATCCTGTTGGTAAGACCTTTCCATATATATAAGCGTTCCCTTATTTCCTTTTCAACTGTTCTTTAATTACTATTCATAAATTACATAAGCAATAATATGGTCATTTGACTTAAGACATACAGGTTGACTTCCTATAGAAAAAAATTGGACTGAGAAAAGTTCTTCCCACTTGGAAAAGGATATACCTACAAACCCAATTGGCATGTTTAAACATTATCATATCATCTATCATTTTTAAATTCTCCTAACCATTTTGCTGGTGCTATGAACTGCCACCAGGTAAAATCCAATGCTCCTAAATCATTTATTTTCTCATTTATCTGACTCGAGAAAGAAACAACTAAGCACTGGTATTATCCCCTTGACAAACACAACCCATGAATCAAGTTGACAGTTGCCTTATACTACGTTTTACACTCTCTTCCTCCCCCATTTGGATTGCTTTAAAACCAAATTCCCCGAGTTTTTCAATTCCTACCCAAAGAAGAGAGAATTAAGGGACAACTAACAGGTTGGATGAAGAATTCCAGCAGAAATTGTCATTATACCAGGCGAAACATAAATACATGTCACTGCTTGTAACAGAAAAAGGTCATTATACATAAAAGTGGAATTGTAAGATTACTAATACTTGAAATAACTGCTGGTAGGAATCTGACAGTCAATAAACACAGAATAAACACAAAGGGATCTTTGTTGCTTTTTTCATTCAGACTCCTGGTGACCCTGAAGATATCCCTTACACACTCAACACAAAAGGCACAGATTCCACCCCACATTATATGATAAAAACTGTTTCAAAGTCAAATGTGAATCCGTTAGTATTGTGTACACTCTGCTTCCTCACATTAAAAAGTCAATATATATAATGGATAATGGGTCATCGGGGCTCTTAATGCCAGAAGACACTTCAAGTACAGACTTGAGAGTTGATAGCATTTCATAAAAGTGCTTTCTGCTACATTGAGAAAACTTGAAAAACACCTCCAAGAAAAGATTAGAGCATTGCTACCCACACTTAAGTACTTTTGTGTAGCTTTAAACAACTTTTTTTTCCCTTGTGTACAACAAGCCTGGGCCAGGAATCCAGAATTTAATCAGAATGATTTTGGTATCACTGGTACTCATTTACATGCCCATTACTGATGGCATGCTCACAGGTAACCTTTCTGTGTAGCTGTCACTCTCAGATAGTGAATGCAAAATGAGAGAAGGTATAATGCGTGAAAGTCTAACACCCATTATTTCAATGTTTTTTGTATCACTAGGAAGACCAGCAATTAAGCTAATCTGTTTAAAGTTAAGTTCGAAGGTGGAAAGAAAGTATTTTACCAATCTTTTAAGTTAGGAAGTTGACCTTAACTCAGCAGACTTATGTTTGGAACAATAAACTAATTAGATGATATAGCGTTTATGTAATCTTAGCGGGAGACAGCTATTCAAAATGTAAGATATTTTGGGCATTCCAAACAGCTGTGAGTGGCAAGTTTAAGGAGTGCCTTAGACCAGGAGCTCAAAGATGCTGAAGAGCAATGCTTGGATTAAGATTGCGCGAACCAGTAAGAGTTCTCTAGGATATGCATGCAGCGAAAAATGTGGTAACTGACTGTCACAGCCCAGATAAGAGTTACTGAAGGCTTGGACTTAACCAGAGGGTAAAGCACATTTGTAGCAAATTAAGAAAAAAGTGATTGTATGTGACACTATTTCTTAATGGGATTAAGGTATGACTTCCCAGGTTTGTGTGTTTGCAAAACAGAATGTAGAAAGTCTTTGAGTGATAAGAGTTGTCTCAAGTGTGTCAGGTTTAGCATTTAAAAAAAATTAAGACAGAGACAGACAAGGGTCTTATCACTAGGTCACTCCCAAAATGGCTGCAACGACAGGGCTCAACAGGGCTCGATCAGGCCAGAGCCAGGAGCTTCTTCCTATTCTCTCACACGGGTGCATGGATCCAAACATTTGGGCCTTCCTCCACTGCTTTCCTAAGTACATTAACAGAGACCTAGGTCAGAAGTGGAGCACTGGGGACTCAAACTGGCAGCCACATGGGATTCTAGCCCTATGGTTAGCAGCCTAACCCGCTGTGCCATTTCATCCCGTTTCATTTTGGTTTTTGTTGTGTTTTAAAGATTTCTTTATTTGAAAGGCAGACTTATTGATGAAGGACAGACAGATCTTTTATCTATAGTTCACTCCCTAAATAGCTGCAATAGCCACAGCTAAGCCAATTCTAAGCCAAGAGTTTCTTCCACATCTCCCACGTGGGTGCAGGGGCCTAAGCACTTGGGCTACCTCCTGCTGCTTTTCCCAGGCACATTAGCAGGGACCTGAATCAGAAGTGGAGCACTGGGACTCAAAACACCACCCACATCATATGCCAGTTGGAAACTTAACCCACTGTGCAACAATGCCAGCTCCTGGTTTGGCATCTTTTAAGAGGGCCGAGTTGGAGCTGCTCTCCTGTGGAAGAGGAAGCATGGCATCAGATATTCTGCAACAGAGAGGAACTCTAATGCCTCAAGTGGACCAAAAACATATTAAGGCAAGACAGAAGGAACAGAGAAAGCACCCAGAAGAAATAAAAGTACAGGCAGAAGAGGAGATAAGGGAAGCAAACTGGAAAAAGCAGGGGCCCAGAGGTGGGGTGTGGGGGAGAGGAGATGAAGACAGAGTATCACAAAGCAAAAAGAAAAACAGTAACAGAATGATCAGTAGTGCCACAGGTTGCTAGTAGTACCTGATCATTAGAAAGTTGCTTGTAATTATAGGGCTAAACATCTGAAATACAAACCAAAATCAAAAGCCTACTGAGAGTAAACAGCCAGGGTAAATTATTATTTGTCAAAGAGAATCTGGAGGGAACCAGGTAAAAAGGCATGAGCGTCTCATGGACAAGGTAGGAATTTCTGGACAGATAAAACCCAAGTCAGAGCTAATGCATCCAAGAGAAGAACTGAGGGAAGACAGACACAGGACAAGACAAAGGAGACATGCCCAACAACGTGGAAATGAGAGGCATGACCAGGGAGAAGGCAAGTCACAGCAAAAATCACTGAAACAAAAACATCAGCACTTGTAGCCTAAGCCTACAGCAGGCAGAACGTCCAGCACAAAGATACCACGGGCCTCCTCTCCAGATCCTGAGATCAGGTTACACTGCACAGCAGAAGGTACTTCACAGGTGTATTAAGGTGATGAACCCTAAAATAGTGAAATTCTCTTTCATTATCTGAGTAAGCTTTCTGTATTCACAAGAACCTTTTTAAAGACCAATCCATCTCTAGACAGAGAAGAGAATGACAAGGAATTCTAAGCATGAGACACCTTCGCTGCATCCAGGACATTGGAGCACACAAGAAGGACACGAAAGAAGCCTCTAGAAGCAAAGGGACTGACAGCCAGGGAGGAAACTGGGACCTTATTCCAGCAACTGCACACAACTTATTTCTGAGAAAAAAACTGAAGGAATCGAAGATTCTTCCCAAAGCCTGCAATAAAAGCCCAGCCAGCTTGTGAAACCTTACAGAACCAGTTGAGCCAAACTGGATTTCAAACCCACAAGCTAGAAATACATTCGTGCTAAGACCCTAAATCCACACTAATCTGTTACAGCCACAGTAACAAATATAACTCCCCAGGCACCAACAACAGGTGATAAAGGCACCTTTGTTCCTCCTACCCACACTCTAATCCTGTGAGGACAGTCTACATAGCAGGAAGAATAGAAAGGGGAGGAAAAAACAAACCATCTTCTTTCCTAAAAGCAACATCAATCGGACATTCCACATGGAGCAAGCTTGAAAGGTGGAAGGAAAATTTTCTTACCATGAAAATTAAGTTATTGGCGCTACCTTTGTGGCACATCAGGTTAAGCCAGTACCCACAATGTCAGCACCCCATATTTTAACAGTACCAGTTAGAGTTCTGGCCGTACCACTTCCCTAACAACTTCATGCTAATAGCATGAAGAAAAAAAAAAATCAGTGGAAGATGGCACAAAGACTCGGGCTTCTCCCACATGGTTGAAGACCCACATGGAGTTCTAGGCTTCTGGCTCTGGCCTGCCCAGTCCTGGGCACTGAAGCCATGAGGGGACTGAACCAGCAAATGGGAGCTCTCTCCTCCTTCCTCCATCTCTCTAACTCTGCCTTTTAAATGAATCTTAAAAAAAAAAAAAAAATGAAGTAATTTATATTAAGGCAGAATGCATGTGTGAAAGCAACAGGTATACTTCTGGGGCCTGCCTAGAATTTTATTCAAGGCGAGCAAGGGGTTATCAAGCTGAGAGTACCACTCAAAGAAGGCAGAGCAGTTAAACAAGTCCGCTTATACCTGTTACCTTCAGCTTGTTCAAAAATACAGCTCTGTATCCACAGAGTTCAAGGGTATCCACTGAAACAGATTCCAGAAAACAAAACTGCATGTACAGTAAGAATCACATATACAAAATCCAGAGAGCAATTGAGATTTCAGCTGAAGATTCAACCTTCACACACACACACAAAAAAAAAAAAAACAGCAAGAAAATAGTCAAGAAGCATAAGTAAAAATTCCTATTTTAGGCTAGCACATGTAAATTGTACTATTCACCACAAACCAAGTAGAACAAATTCCTAAGTAAAGCAAGTACATATGCTAAAGCATTAACACTGTACTTTGCATGCATTAAAAATCAAGTTAGCAGGCCCAGCGCAGCAGCCTAGTGGCTGAAATCCTTGCCTGCACACACTGGGATCCCATAAGGACACCAATTCATATTCCAGCTGCTCCACTTCCCATCCAGCTCCCTGCTTGTGGCCTGGGAAAGCAGTAGAGGACGGTCCAAAGCCTTGGGACCCTGCTCCCTGAGGGAAACCTGGAAAAGACTCCTACCTTCTGGCTTTGGATCAGCTCAGCTCCAGCCATTGCAGTTACTTGGGGAGTGAACCAGTAGATCGAAGATCTTTGTCTCTCCTCTCAGTAAATCTGACTTTCCAATAAAAAATAAATCTTTTTAAAAAATCAAGTTAGCACAAGTATATAAAGAACAATCTTGAGAGAAAAGACATTTGAGATGAGTTTTTTACATTTAAAAACTAACACCTTTCATAGTGACACATAATTATTGCATTGTGCAGTTTTTAGTAACAAAGAACCTAGGATTCAAATTTTCAATGACACAAAATCTCTTGTGGCTGCAAATGCCTAAAAGGTTAACATGGCTGATGAATCAAAGAGAATTTTATAAAAATGTTACAAACAGGTACAAGCCAAAATCAAACCTAGCTTACACATGGTGTTCTCCACTGGTATAGAAATAGTTTTAAATTCTCCAGAAACATGGTAACCTGAAAAAGGCTAAAAATCACCAACTGGGTGGGACTTCTCCCTCAATATCCCCCTTTACCTCAGATACAAGAAGGAAACAATATGGACATAATAGTCTTACCCACTTCCCTATAGCCCCTGAACCTTTTTACCGTAATTAACTATGTAAAGATTGTCAAAAAACAAAACAAAACAAAAAACAAACAAAAAAAATCACCAACTACATTCACAAAGGGACAAAGACCTTTCTCAGTTTCAAGACCCATCAGATTTAGAACCAATCAACCAGCACTGAAATGCGTAACCAATTTATTGTTTTTCAAAAAGATCTTAGTTATGACTAACTCATGCTTTAGCAAATACCCAGAGAAAGCAAAACTTTCATTTCCATTCTGTTAAGTGGAAGTTTCAGTGCAAAAGATCTACCACCAAATAGGCAGGCCTGTTTACCAAGAGATCTGTTCCCATTATTTAAGAGATAGTTTTACAAAACACTTCCCAAACACCGAGAGCTATCTTCCCTGTACAAGGGTACTTCAAAAAGTCCAGAAAATGGAATTGGAAGATAGAATTACTGGTACAAACATATACCGAGATGCATGAAGTTTTTATGGTATGCAATTTCCATTTACTTTTTAAGAACTCCTTGTACATGCTACTGAGTCTTCTACTAAAACTCACTAGAACACTATAAACAACATTTTCTATCAAACTGTTTCTAATAATGAAGTGTAGTCTTCACATGGTTAACATCAGTGAGCTACTTAGATGGCATTTGCAACTATTAAAATTTTAACAATGTGGTAAGTAAGTAGGTTATAGATGAATTATCACCCCAGTCTAGCAAATGATTAGATTATCACGGCTTGCTGTCCACTGCACAGGCATGAGCAACTAAAAATGCCCAGTCATAAACAAGCACTCCAAGGTCAGACCACATTGTGACCTTGGCTAGGGTTTGAATCCGGTGGTCTAGATGGAAAGTCCCCCCCAAAAACCCACCTGGGGTGACCTCAGATTGGACTCCAACCCCAATTCTCACTCACCAGTGGGGCTTGCAGACTAGCAAAAAAGTTCCCAAAGTTCACCCACCAAGCCCGACCTCAGCCCCTGATCTCCCACATGTGACCCAGGCTTACATGGCTGCCGGCTAGTCCTGGCACTCACCAGAGGTCCTGTGGCCTAACGCCACTGTCCCACAACCATTGTGGCTCTTACAGGGGTTGCTAGAGCCCAGCACAGCCCAGCCCATGCCCAGACCTGGCTCTCATGCCTGGCAAACTGGCATTTGCCATAGTCCAGCCTGTCACACACTCTTTCTGGCTCTCACGAGTACCAGATACTGGAGCCTAGCCCAATCTGGCCCAATCTCAGAACCAGCCCACACAAATGCTCATAGATACTGTAGCTTTGCCCAACATGGTCTCCCCACAGCCCTGGCTCTTATACTCAGTGGGCGGTGCCAGCTAGCATGGCAGTCCTCTAGTTCCCCTACAAAGCCCATTCCCAGCACTAGATCTTATGAATGCTGGCAGGTGCTTCAAAACAGCCTGCCATGGCCCATCTGTAATCTCAACTCGGGCTAGCAGGTGTAGCAATTAGTCCAGGTGGGGGCAGCCTATACCCTGTCCTCGCTCTCATGCTTACCAGTGTGTGCTGCAGCTGGCACAGCCCAATCTGCCCCCAGTGCTGGCCTACAGAAATCCTGACAAGTGCTACAAACTTGTTTGGCCTGACCCACCCTCAACCCCAACTACTGTGCTCCCCAGTAAGAACTATGGCTAAGCAGGAGTGTTCCCCAAATTTTCCTACAGGGCTCACTCCCAGCCCCAGATCTCACGGGTGCCAGTGGGTGCCACAGCCCTGCCTGGTGTGGTCTGCCTTCAGTCCCGGCCTTTGCGTGTGCTGGCAGGTGCTGCAGCCTGGCCCAGTTCAGACCCCTTCGCCAACCCAGCTCCAGTGAGTGTCAGGAGAGTTCTGTGGTCCAGCCTGGCTCAGCCTGTCACCACACCCAACTCTCCAGCAAACTAGTGGGGTGCTTGAGGCAAACCCACAAGTCCCCTATACAATCCTCCCCCAGATCTGGCTTTCTTGCGTTCTGGTGGATGCAGCAGCTAAGCCTGACATGGGCCACTCCCTGCTCTAAAACTCATGCTCTGGTGCCAAGGCTTAGCCCAGCCAGGAAACATTAGCAGTTTGAAACCTTCTGGAAGCTCAATATAAAACCACAAACTAACTTTTCAATTTCTTACACATTTATAATCTAGTAAGTTTTCCTGAGTTAGTAGTGCTATCGTAAAAGCAATCAGAAATGATCCTATGGATGTATTACAAATATATGTAAAGATCCATTAATGAGGAAAAGCTAAGATTTTTCCCCTCCAATAATATACAAGAAAACTCAAAATTCTTACCATCATCTTTTCAAAAAGCTCCAAGACCTCATTCTGTGCCAGTGGCTTGGGAAGGTTTTCCATCTCTGAAGAGGCTAATGAGCATTCACTGCTTGCAAATGTAGTCTTCAGGCTGGGAAGTGGAGGTCTCTCTTTCTTGCTCCCTGGAATTCTTATGCTGGCAAATTTGTCCAGCTACAAAGAAAAACAACATACATAAGCACAAAATGTCTTCAGATTTACCTAATTCCAAAAGTAAACACACCAAGTACTGCCTATCACCGGAGTAGGATTTTATCAAGAGGCATTTGGCATTGCAAGTGATAATATTATGCAACACAGAATCCAGCACCATGGTGTAATAAGTCAAGACAGCCTGCTGTGCTCGAGCCCCATACAGACATAGTTTTGAGACCCAGTTGCTTCATATCCAATCAACTCCCTGCTTATTGACTGGGAAAGCAGCAGAGTTTGGCTCAAATCCTTGAGCCTCTGAACTCATGTCGGAGACTCAAAGGAAGCTCCTGACTTCAGATTGGTCCAGATTCAGCTGTTCTAGCCCTTCGGAGAACTAACCACAGGATGGAACATTTGTGTCTTCTCCTCTCTCTCCATAAAGTTTTTAAGCTTTATTTTCATTTGAAAACATAGTATGTAATTACAAGTTTTCAGTGAATTTCCTATCTAAAAGCAGTAGAGAAAAAATGCAATCCTCTAAAAGATTCCTTCGGATCTTAAAGTCACAATTATACACTTAAGGTTCTGGTGGCAGGGAACTTCTATAGATTAGCACATTAAACAGTTTTACAAAGGTAACTTAGCTAATTTAATGGTAGCACTGGCACACTGCTACTTTGTGTCCTGCCCCCTTGGCCCCTGTGTCAAGCGCTCTTTTATCTCCTGTGGGCACAGGAATGGAGGGAAGTAAGATTCATCAAGAACTGAGTCCTACTGATATCTTCATGATTTGTTAGCCTGATCAACACCACATTTCTCTTTGCTGAAACTGGCCTGTTTTTAAGATTCCCTTTACACCTATGAAGAGTTTGCTGATATTTGAAAATATGGGTATTATTCACCCATAGTTCCTTGAATTTCACAAATTCAGTTCCTCAGAAACAACCCATACACACTTATGCTTCAAGACTCATTAACTTCATACTGAAGAGTCATGTTTCTATAATAAAAAAGGCAAAAGTTGAGAATCATGAGTAAAGTATACCTAAAAGCACAATGACTATGTAAATTTTTCCGAATTAATGTATATATTATCAAGCATATGAACTGTACTGTTGATTATAATGGCCACTAATCACTTAATTATCTAAAGTTCGGTTCCTAGGTTCCACTAACCACATTTTCATTCCTCATACCTATGTGACTAGCGGCTACTGCACTGGTGAAAGTACATACAGATTCCCATCATTGCAGAAAATTCTATTGGAGTTAATGCAGTATTGTATTTAATTTCTCTAAATAGTTGAGATGTCTTCAAGTAAAGAAACATACAGATAACAATCACAATCTTTCAAAACAAGTCTCAAAGGGGAGATGTCCTGGCACAGCAAGTCAAACCTCTCAAAGGGGAGATGTCCTGGCACAGCAAGTCAAACCTCTGTTTGGAATGGCCATCAACTCCTAGCTACTCTTTGCTTGCAACTCAGCTTCTTGGTCTTCACTCGGTAGCCATGACGTGATAAGCCAAGTACTTGAAAGCATTTGCACCCCTGTCACCAATGTGGGAGACTCACATGGATCTCCTGGCTTCAATCAGGCCCAGCCTCAGTTATTTGGGTGGAGGGTGGAGGTGTGGGGTGGGCGGGGGGTGGGGTGTGTGTGTGTGTAGGAGGGTCCAGAGAGGAGGAGGGACCCTACCTTTCAAGTAAATATTAAAAAAAAAAAAGCAGTCTTAATACTTACCATCAAAATAATGTCTAGGAAAAACTCCCTGGATTGCACTCACACATGGGGCAATCACATACCACTAGCACAACTCCTACACACACGACTGCTTTTGTTAAGATCTGACAAGTAGTCACAGAACACCACCAACAACTCAAGCAGGCTAGCAAACTCCACAATATAATTGTTCAACCTAACACAAAGCTAGAGATTTAGAAATCTAGAAGAATTAGACATCAGCAAATGTCAAGCTGCTCCTATCACCAGGAAACAGTTCGAAAACTTAAAAGGTCAGAAAAGCCAGGTACGTTTTTTTCAATTTTTCCTGTTTAATTGGAAAGTCAGATTTACAGAGAAAACAAAGATTTTCCATCTGTTGGTTCACTCCAAGAGGTTGCAATGGCCAGAGCTGAGCCAATCTGAAGTCAGGAGCCTGGAGCCTCTTCCAGGTCTCCCTCTCAGGTGCAGGGTCCCAAGGCTTTGGGCTGTCCTCTACTGCTCTCCCAGGCCACAAGCAGGGAGCTGGATGGGAAGTAAAGCAGCCGGGATATGAACCAGCGCCCATATGGGATCCGAACGCATGCCAGGCAAGCACTTTAGCTACTAGGGCTCTGTGCCAGGTCAGCCACTTACAATTTTAATGAACCGCAGAAAGCTGTGTGGGTCCCAGCGTGAGAGACTATAATGCCAAGGAGCCATAACCATGAAATCCCTGTTTCAGCAGAAGTCTACATCCACAGTCAACTCTGGTGTGGAGGCTTCAGCACGTGCATGGAGCAGGATACCCAAGGATGAAGGTAGAGTAGGACAGTACTAGTTTACCACACAGGAGGGGTCTCTCCCACATGCAGGCAGCTCCCCTCTGCAGGCTATGGACTAGGAGAAAACCTGGGAGAAAGGTCTATAAAATGCCTCGGCTGGCAGAGTCTATGACAGTTGTCATCTGAAGGCTGAGGGCACAACACCCAGTGAGAAATTTTAAATAAGTAGTGCCAGAACATAATCCAGAAATAACTTAATCATAAAAATGGGCATCTGGGGGACAGCACTGTGGCACAGCTGATAAAGTTATCAATTGCAATGCTGACCTCTCATGTTGGAGCACTAGTCTGAGCTGCTCCACTTCAGATACTGCTCCCTACTAATGCACCTGACGAAAGACTGATGATGGCTCAAGTGCTTGGCACCCTTCCACCCTCATGGCCAAGTGCCAGCTACAGTTCCAGCATCCTGGTTTCAAGCCTGGCCCAGCCCTAGACACTGCAGCCATCTGGGAAGTCAATCAGGGGATGGAAGATGGATCTGCCTCTGTGTGTGTGTGTGTGTGTGTGTGTGTGTGTGTGTGTCTTATTCTCTCTCACCACCTCTCTTGCTCTAATTACCTTTCAAATAAACATGTAAATAAAATTTTTAAATGGGCTTCATATTTCATGCCAAAATGATATGCAACCAATTTGGAAGCTCAGCTGTATAGTCCAGATGCCGCATTCTCATTTCATGCTAATTCAAAGTAACAACAAGGACTAAAACTAACTCAACCAGAAATCAAGTTAATTCAGTCCCCTACTCAAAGCAGGTACAAAGTTCAAGGACGTGCCTTCTCTGAAACAGAAATATTTAATCCAACTTTCAATACACTTAAATAAGGTGTTCCCAGTCAACTATTGCTAGACACAGGCAATAAAACATGGCCAAAGGGCCAAAGAAACAATTGTAGAGATGGCCCAGATGTTGAATTAAAGATAAGCAGTTTAAAATATCAAGACAATGCTAGGAGATACAACAGAGTAGACACGATGCCTGAAAAATGAGGCATTTCGTAGCAATAGCTCAAAAACTTAAGCTTAGGAAATAAAGTCTTCAGATCAAATAGATGAAGTGTTATCAGATCAGATGGTCATAGTCCTGTTCAGAATCAGTGGACTGAAACAGCTCAGGAGGAAGTGTCCAAACTAAATCACAAGAAAAACAATGGGCAAGCGAAAGAAACGCAAACAGAAACCAAGGTCCGTGATGTGAAGGGAACGCAGGTGCAGGAGCATGAGACAGTGACACAGCTCCAAGATACATCTCGGAAGATTATTAATAACCTTCCAAGATGTGTAGCACACATCCAAGAAGCTCAGCAAAATTTGAAAATATGTCTTCCCTCAAAGGAGAAAACCCACATACCTGATTCAAATCATTGAACATTAAAGAGGAAGCCACAGAAGTACAATCAGGAAAAAATAGATAAAGAATAGTGCACTATTCTTTATTTTATTTAAAGATTTATTTTATTTTTATTGGAAAGTCTGAGGAAGATCGTCTACCACTGATTCACTAGCCAATGGCCACAACAGCCAGGGCTGAGCTGATCCAAAGTCAGGAATCTGGAGCTTCCTCGAGGTCCCCCACATGGGTGCAGGATCCCAAGGCTTTGAGTTGTCCATGACTGCTTTCTCAGGCTACAAGCAGGAAGCTGGATAAGAAGTGGGGCCGCTGGGATTAGAACCAGCACCCATTCGGGATACTGGCACATGCAAGGCAAGGAATTTAGCCACTAATACCGTGCCGGGCCCATGACAGCATCTTTTTTTTTTTTTAAAGATTTATTCATTTTATTACAGCCAGATATACAGAGGAGGAGAGACAGAGAGGAAGATCTTCCATCCGATGATTCACTCCCCAAGTGAGCCGCAACGGCCGATGCGCCGATCCGAAGCCGGGAACCTGGAACCTCTTCCGGGTCTCCCACGCAGGTGCAGGGTCCCAATGCATTGGGCCGTCCTCAACTGCTTTCCCAGGCCACAAGCAGGGAGCTGGATGGGAAGTGGAGCTGCCGGGACCAGAACCGGCGCTCATATGGGATCCCGGGGCTTTCAAGGCGAGGACTTTAGCCGCTAGGCCACGCCGCCAGGCCTGACAGCATCTTTAATGTGCTAAAATGCCTTAACATAAGAGCGTATAGGCAGGGAAAGTAGCTCTCAGAAGTTGAAGCGAAAAAGGATACTTTGAGGTAGACAAAAACTGACAGTCTGTTTCAAGCCGACCTATCCTATAAGAAATATTAAAGCAGGCTTACAGGCCAAAGGGAATTAGTACCAGGCTAATACCAGATCTACAAAAGCAGTGAGAAGCCAGAGAGAGCTTTCACCGTTGGATGTGGGTGGTATGAAGGTAGCGGCTAAATAGGGTTTATGTCAAACAGTTGAGCAGAGCAGGAAAGCAATACAGAAAGTGTAGCAATACATACATATAATACCTTACAGTTGCAAAGAGTAACACTCTAACATACGTACTCTCTAGTCTAGAATAGGAAATTATCCCCACATGAATATGAAGTTATCATTGCTGTACATGTTTCTATTCTAAGTCTTGATATTTGTTTTTTTAACATGAAGGTATAGTGCCTGGTGTGATGCCTCAATGGCTAAAGCCTCACCTTGCAAACACCAGAATCTCATTTGGGTGCTTGCTCCTGTTCCCGCTGCTCCACTTCCCTTCCAGCCCCCTGCCTGTGGCCTGGGAAAGCAGCAGAGGATAGCCCAAGGCTTTGGGACCCTACAACTTCATGAGAGACCCAGAATAATCTCCCGGCTCCTGGGTTCACATCAGCCCAGCTCAGTTCAGGACCTTGCGGCTATGTGGGGAGTAAACCAACAGAGAGGATCTTTCTCTTCTCTGTCTCTCCTTTTCTCTGTACATCTTATCCGCCTTTCCAACAAAAATTTAAAAATTTTAAAATTCAATATTTAGGCCAGCATTGTGGCAGAGCACATTAGGCCGTGTCAGCCTGCCTGTCTGTCCCAGGTACTCTACTGCTGATCTACTTCATTTCCTGCAAAAGTGCCTGAGAAAGCAGAGAACAGCCCAAGTATTTGGAAAGCTGCCATGCACCTGGAAGACCCAGATGGCACTCACTCATAGTTACAGCCTGACCCAATCCTGGTTGTACTAGGTATTTGGGGAGTGAGCCAGTATATGAAAGACCTCCAAGTAAATATATTTTAGTTGTTGTTTGAAAGGTATTGTTTGAGAGGAGATAGATTTTCCATCCACTGACTCACAATGTCTGCAGCTGGGCTATGCTGAAGCCAGGAGCCTGCAATTCCGTATGTATCTTCCACCTGTGTGTGGGGCCCAACGACTTGCTCCATCTTCCATTGCTTCCAAAAGTGTTCACAGGAATACTTCACTAGAAGCCAAGTAGCTGCTGGTACTCAAAACAGCACCAATATGGATGCCAGTACTGGCTTAACCTATTGTGCCATAATCAATCTTCACAAATAAAACACGTAGACAAAGACATTATTTTAAGAAAAACTTACTTTAGAAACATCATGTAATTGTGAAATCCAATGCAGGAATTGTGAAATCCCCAATGACTTACCCTCACACACACATACTCCCTCGCAGAAAAGATTTAATATACCAAACTTACGAAATGAAATTAAGCAAAACATCATTAATGCAACATCAATATTAGCAATATAAACATGTCAGTAATTGATGAGAGTATGCTTAAGCACCTCACAAGTTAACATGCAAATATATCCAGGAGTTCTATCAGTGACAGGAGACATCAGAAAACTGTAGTCTTATCCAAAAAACTTTTTAAAGTAAGAGTCACTAAGAACTGTGAAAGTATCAAAGGCTAATATTTATAGAGCCCATTCTGTATGTCAGGCACTAGGCTAAAAACCTGAAATGCAGCATCATGCTGGATAGATTATCTCATCCTTACAATGAAAAAACTGCATGTCTGAATAATAAAGGAAAACTGCAAAAACATTTACACATAAAAAATTCATAGTATTTAGCTTATAAAACAGCATAATGGGGAGAAAAACTCACTATTGTTTCCAAAAAGACTAGGCTTCTATCAATAAATAATGATTTGTGAAAATAACAATAAAATAGATTTAGCACACCTCTCCTGCATGCTTAGTACCTAAACTGTAGAAGATTGGATTTTACTCAAAAGGAAAAAAAAACCCACACTGCACATTAACACTAGCATAAGCCAGCTAAAGGCAATACAGGGCAAATTAGCTTATCTTTCTCCCAGCTTTAAATCTACACAAAGAACAGTATGATACGAAGGATCAGTCAGCATTTCATATTTCCAATATAATGCTTTTATTTGCTTTCCCCAATTTGAAGGGATGAAAGAGTAAGGACCCACAGAAGGACAACAATCCTCCCTCCTACACTGAAACAATAAATTGGATCTGCCGACTTCCTTACTCACACAGCCAAAGCACTTCCAGGTAATGTGATGAGTACTCCAAGTCGATTCCGCAGAATCTGGGCGCAGTTATGAGGCTAGGTACAGAGTGAGCCTTCCTGGTAAATCATTCCTAATGTTCTAAACAATTTTTTATTTAAGGAGATGCTCCTATGACTCCACTCACAGAAAGGAAAAAAATTATTTTTAGTTCATCTTTCATGGAATTGTACAATTTGCCAAAAGCTAGGCACAAAAGAACATACCAGCAAACTTGAAAAACTTCCCATTTCATAATTTTCTATGAAATTCTTATGTTGGAGTCAAGTTAAAAACAGCCACAAGGGCCCGGCACCGTGGCCTAGCAGCTTAAGTCCTCGCCTTGAATGCCCGGGATCCCATATGGGCGCCAGTTCTAATCCTGGCAGCTCCACTTCCCATCCAGCTCCCTGCTTGTGGCCTGAGAAAGCAGTCGAGGACGGCCCAAAGCTTTGGGATCCCTGCACCCGTGTGGGAAACCCGGAAGAGGTTCCTGGTCCCCGGCATCAGATAAGCGCGCACCACCAGCCGTTGCGGTCACTTAGGGAGTGAATCAAAGGGAAGAGCTTCCTCTCTGTCTCTCCTCCTCTGTTTATCTGCCTTTCCAATAAAAATAAATAAATCTTAAAAAAAAAGCCACAATAGATGAGGCATATAATTCACCTTGAAGCACTGGTTAGTCACGTAAAGGACTGAGGGAGTCTCATGATGCTACTTGGCAGTGGTATTCTACACTTAATATGGCTTTGACTATCTGAGATGCACTAAGTCTAATAAATTAATATCACTTATCGTCAGGGGAAGTCAAATGAGCATCCTACTGAGTATTATCTCCACACTGAATAATCACACTGATAATTTTATTTGAACTCTCATTACTGTTTAATTGAAAAAATAGGCTACCACACACTTAAACAGACTGATGGAATCATGACTCTTACAAAGGACTATACTATTATAGCAATGTGGGGAAAATCTGTCAGGGGGTGGGATTTTGTGGGGAGGAGGGAAATCTAAGTCCCTACAAAACTGTACCATAAAACTCATGAAGTCAAAATAAAAATGTAAGGAAAAAAAAAGGCTATCAAAGGCGGAAAAAACCCTTTTCTGGATCTAGCTGTAACATTGTAAGAGTAAGAATTCAGTAATGGAGGTTTTCACTATTATGACATTTTAAATATCAGACTAGTGATTTAAAAAAAATTCATTTCACAAATATGATAAGCCATGCATATACATACTTCAAGAACTTCACACTCCAGGATAATTAAACAAAGTTTCTACCATTTAATCAATTCTGTCAAACATACCTGAAATACAGACCAGAGATTGCTTAAAATCAATTTTCAGGCAGTCTTGCATTTAAAGTCTGCAACAACTTCACTAAAATGGTTTGGCTCTTGAATTAACTCCATTACAGTGCTAGCAACATGATCATGTAAGCATGGCTCAAGCATGGCTTCTAAATTCTGGCCAGCCACTCATCTGCTGTGCTGTCATAAACTACTGAAACACTTTCTTGATCATATCCATCAGAGTGGATGGAAATAAATCCTTTCTTCACTTTTCAGCTTTCAGGTGAAAACCTGAAATGCCTTCCCTGACTACCATAAAGTGACCCATGAATTCACCCCATTCTGTATCAGTATACAGTATAATCCCCTCAAATGACTTGTGAAAATCCGGTTTTTGTGCCTTGCTGTTGCTTTTTCACTGATGTACAGAAAAGCCATCAACCCACTTAGCCCAAGTCTCCAGCCTCTCTGCATACCATGGAAATTATGGAATTTGATTTCCAAAACTAGGTAATAGATTTATCTTCCTCCTTGAGTCACAGAGGTATCCATGAACACTCAATACCTGAGCCCTTGCACAAATAAACACTGGACAACAGTCGCTTGAATGAACCGTCTCCAGATTCCAGTCAACCCCTTATCTCTGGCCAATTTTACTACAATTTCAGGGACATCTAGCTAATGCTACCTAACTAATAAACTGCTATTTCCTGATCCACTAAGATAAATGATCAAGTTTTAACTAAGTTTTGGAGTCATTTGTTACATACCAAAAGAAAACTATTATGTTACATATCAGTTATATAGTGTTGTATCTTCAGCATACAGTGGAGTACATGGCAGATAGTGAGCAGCTGATAGATTAATGCTTGTTCAAAGTATGAATGATAAATACAGGATAAAGAATAAAATAATGCCATCCCTGCAAGTACTTGCCACTTTAATGGTGGGGGGAAATTAGCAAAATAAAGAATTATAATTTGAGGTAAAATATTAAGTGCCCCCCAAAAAACTGAATTGCAATAGCTAGGAATGAATGATTAATCTGGAGTGAAGGTAGCATTTTAAGAGTATTTTTACAAACAGGTTCATCACAGAATCCTGTAAGGCGGATGTGAGAATTACACAGGATGGTGCATGTTAATAGCTAAGCAGTATGTCTGCCTGTTGCAGCATCTTCAATAAATGCTAGTGATATCACTGTTACCAAGACACCACTGTGAGAAGAAAATCCTGTGCCTTACGGCCAGTTTAAGCCACCACGTGCAATACCAGCATCCCATACCAGACAAGCGCCAGCTGAGACACTTCTAAACCCAACTCCATGCTCTCATACACCTGGGAAAACACTAAGACAGTCCTAAGCATTTGGGTCCCTGCCATACACATGGGATGCCTGGATGGAGCTTCAGGTTCCTGGCTTCAGGCCTTACCCAGCCCCAGACATTACAGCCACTCGAGGAATGAACCAGTGAATGCAAGATGCATCTATGCCTCTCAAATAAAGTAAGTCTTCACAAAAGACTCAGCTACCTGCTTCCAGGTGCAACAAGCTACCTATCCTCGTATTGGGGGACGTTACCACCCATACCATCCCACAAGCTAGTATATTCTGACTTAAATATTGCCATGTGTCAAAGCGATTTTAGTTCTACATATGGATTTATGAAATTTATAAAATGTATGTAGACAGAGGCTTTGAAAATTCATTAAACTCCCCACCATCACCAAAAATACCTAACCATCTTAAACTTCATTAATGTTTCATAAAATACTATTCAAAACCTTTCATCAACAAGAAAGAGCACAAGTGTTAGCTGGAAAGTTACAACATGCAGTGTGTTTTCTACAGTCGACTACTATGTCATGGAACAGCTTGTGTGGCTGCCTTCCTACAGAACTGAGGTCTCCTGCCAACAATCACAGCCCAGTTTGCCGATCACAAGTTGAGCCTTAGATAAGACTTTACAGTTACATAAGTTTCAGATGCCTGCAGCCTGAGACAACAATTTTGGACTTTAACTCAAGAAGAGACCTCAAACCAGAACCATCTTGTTGAGCTGTTACCAAAATTCTGGTACCTTGTTATTCTAAGATACTAAGTTTGGGGAAAACATGCTACCTGGCAATAAAGGATTAGCATACTGCTCCTTACAAAACACTTCCAACTGCCTAAAATATGTATAGTTACAAAAAATATCTAAAAGTTTTGACATAATTACACAAGTCCTCAATGGCCCATTAAGGAAAAGGGAGTAATAGCCAGGGCTCCTTTCAACACAATGTTGAATATAAACCAGATCCCAAATAGCAGTTGATGAAAACAAAGAATATTGTTTTCCAGGAACATAATGGAATCTACCACAGATCCTTTGGTGGTCCATGGATCCCTGATTAGGAGGTACCAGTAGACGGATATGCATTTGTAACAGAAGCACTGGAGAAAAAAAGCAATGCATTCATCAATCAGTGGGAGGAACTGTAAGTTCCACAGCAGAGATCAACAAGGAGGAATCCAACAGGTTGTATACTCTGATGGTCTGTGCTTCAAAAAGAGCTGGAGGCTTTTGAAGGAAGCAGCCACCAGGAAAATAAAGCCATCAAAGAATATCCAGGTTTCAATTAGAGCAACAAGAGAACATTCAAAGAAGATAAGAGACTTTGAGTTCCAAAGGGCAGGGTAGGAGGGTTTGGGAAGCCTGGAAGAGTTGAGAGATATTGTCAGTTTAGAAGGATGAAGGGCCAGAGTGGGGAGAGAAGCAAAAGGGTGCTCACTGATACACGAATTGATTATGACTTCTGAGGTTGACTCAAAGCAGTGAAAAGGTGACGGGAATGGTGGTAACTTCATGTTTATATTTTAAGTTTTGTTAAGCTATGTGGACTGTCCCTTACTGATTCATGTTCTCCGACTTCATTGCCATTACCCTGGAAGAGATCACTGAGTAACAGCAGCTGCAGCCACCTCAGCTGTTCAAGTCTTACACACATACACACACTGCAAACCTAGTTATGTGCCTCACACGTGCACTTAAAACCTTCCAATAGCTCCCCAATAATCTGAAGAGGACACTGAAATGTAGCTCAAAGGTGTATTTGATCAGTCTCTTCCCGATTCAATCATCTAGGTACAATAGAACCTTGAGTCTCTTTAAACATGGCATGTGGTTCCACGTGCCTAGAACCTCACACTTCATCCCTCTCTAATTTCAACTCCATGTTCAGTTCTCACTTTAAGCTACAACTGAACAAACGCTTTCAATTCAAGAATGGGTTGGCTGCTCAGAATACTTACCATTTTGTAGTATTTATGCTATGCTGAAAATATCTGTTAAACTATTTACTAAAGCAGGTGTTAAGTCTGAAGAATAAAGATTGCTCTTATACTAAACCAGCCCTTGGGACTTAGCCTAGATCTAAGCATATACTGGATGTTCTATTAACATGTTAAGGTGAGTAAATTAATAATTAGCTACCTATCCTCCAGGCCTAATATTAGCCTTTGCTTCTTGCAGTGTAAATCTTTCTCAAGGATATGTTAAACAGTATATCAAGACAAATGACAAGTTTTACACCTTTTCAGATACTCAATTAGCACAAACTCTGCCCAACACTAAGTCACAGGAAGTCCACCGAAACTAGACATGAGTGCGAATTCCTATAATTACCACAAAGATATAAGGTGGCAAAGAAAATACCCATTCAAATAGAATGAACATGGCCTACTGTGATGGCTCAATGAGTAAATCTACATATTGCAAGCTCTGGGACCTCATTTGGGTGCCAGTTCTTGTCTTGGTTGCTCCATTTCCTAACCAGGTCTCTGCATGTGGCCTGGGAAAGCAGAGGATAACCCAAAGCCTTGGGACCCTGCACACACACGGGAGACCTGGAAGAAGCTCCTGGTGGCTCCTGGCTTTTGATCAGCACAGCTCCAACTGTTGCAGCCATTTGGCGAGTGAACCAGCAGATCGAAGACCTTTGTCTCTCCTCTCCGTAAGTCTGATCTGCCTTTCCAATAAAAATAAATCTTAAAAAAGTGGAAGGAACAAAACTCTTAATGGCAGATAAAACTTGAGTCTTTGCATCTTATCTATTAGAAGTACAATTCTATTTTGTGTTGACATTACATAATTAAGAGAAAGCAAAGTAACACTGTATTAGTAAATCATTTAAGCCATAGTTTAATTTTTCTTCTACACAAAAAAATCTGGCCTATGGAACGGTTATAAAAAAAAATGAGATGCAATTTTTTAAAAAAAATCCTCTGAAAACAATTGCTTTCTCCTAGCAACCTGATCTGATTCCATTAAGAATCTATTTGACATACCTCAAGAATAGAGAATTGAAAATAACTCAATCTTGCCCAAAGTCTAACATCCTGAAAACTCAAAGTTCTGTTCACCGTGAAGTCTTCCGACAAAGCTGACCTCACTTTGAACAAGTCATAATAAATTGCTCCAGCACCCAACATCCTTCATTGCAAGTACTGACTGTGTACACAAGTGTTTCCTTATGGTTCAAGGGCAGACATTCTTACCCATCATGGCATTCCTAAAATAGCCACTAGGTACTAAGTGCTTAATAAGTGGACAAAATGAACCAACAAAACTGAACACCCTAGTACATTTTAGTCTTATTCAACTCTGAAAACTCTTAATCATATTCCCACGTTTCTACTGATTTGAGGAGGAGCTCTCTAAACTGCCCATAAATATTTAAAGACTCTAAGATAGCACTTCAGTGTTAGTACTATAAATCTAAGTACAGGAAATCCTAATTAACCTGTATTAATGGGCTGTGAAAGGCCCACCTGACTTAAACACAAGTTTTTATAAAATTAGAAGTAGCTATGTATTTTGCCATACACACTCAGTTGCTCCGATCTTGAGCTAGTATTTCTACTGTTGTACACTGAAGAATGTTTTGTATAGTATCACAGAAAGTAACTTGGCTAACTTTTTAATTACCAAATACAATTTAAGTTAATAAAAATGTAAAATGAACTTGTATCATGGTACAGAAATTCTTACAGCAGGCCAGAAAAACTCTTAGCTTAAATGTTTAGATTAAGTTCTAGCACCTAAGCAGTAACGCAAATTCAGATAATCAAAATTCTTATTCTCTTTCATAAACGTTTCTCATTTAACAGATTTTTAAGATGGATCCAGACTGGTATAGGGAAAGTTTACAGGCTGATAAAGCACACTCCTGTTAAGCTACATTCAGTTAAGGAATACATTTTTGATTGAGCCCATCTCCAAGACCACCAAGGAATGTGCAGAAATTGTATGGTAATAGCTGGTGCACTGGGAGTCTGGATGTCCACAGAGAACAGTGAGGAGGTTCCCGAACAGGCAGGTCAAAGCTTCTGAACACATTCAGTGGACTCCCTACCCAAGCCGGCAACATACAGTGGCTGTAAGACTCCACTCCTGGAGAAAACTTTGAGGGGTTGCTATGAAATATAGTGGCTGACCTTCAACAAATGTAGTTACATTTAGGAAAGCTAGGTTAGAATGCCAGTTTTGGTATTTATTATTTGACTTTCTGTAAGTAATTTAGAGTTTGAGCTTTAGAATTGCTGTGTATTGAGTTTGCTAAAGGGACAAAGTTTGCTAAAAAAATATGTGTATATGTTTGATAAATCATTCATTCCTAATATTAGCAGCATAGTTAGTAATATTCACTTTTAAATTGGAAATGTAATTCACATCCAATGTACTCTACCAGCAGTTGTCACAGACATGGCACTACTAAGTTAATACTTTATCCTTTCTATTGTATTAGAAAAATGATATAGGAGATGGAGGGAGGTAAAGCAGATCTTCCAGGGGACAGCATGATGGCTCAATTAGCTAATCCTCTGCCTGCAAGTGCCAGTGCCCCAACTGGATGCCAGTTTGTGTCCCAGCTGCTCCACCTGGCACCCAGCTCCCTGCTTATGGCTTCGGATAGCAGCATAGGACCCTGTACCCACATGGGCAAACCAGAAGAAGCTCCGTAACTCCCAATTCTCTCAGCATTGCAGCCATTTATGGGTGAACCAGCAGATGGAAGATCTCTTCCCTCTAGAAATGTGCCTTTCCAATAAAATTTTTAGAATAAAAAAATAGATGTATCTGCCATGCACTGGTTCAGCCCAGAAGCCAACAACCACCAGGGTTGGGCCATCTAAAACCAGAAACTAAGAACTCCAACCTGGTCTCCCTTGTTGGTGGCAGGGGCCCAAGTACCTCAGCTACCCTGTATTGCCTTCCCAGACATACGAGCACAAAGCTGGATTGGAAGCAGTGCAATAGGGAACATGGTTCTGATACTGAATACCAGTGTTGTAAGCATCAATTTTACCTGCTGTCAAACACTAGCCCATCAGTTTCTTCTATAGTGAAGCATACACTTATACATCTTCCCCAACAAAGATGAACATATCAACCAAAAGTAGTACTCAAAAGTTCATAATAGGGCCTGGCAGGATAGCCTAGAGGCTAAAGTCCTCGCTTTGCAAGCACCAGGATACCATATGGGCACCAGTTCTAATCCGGGCCCAGAGACCCCGCTTCCCATCCAGCTCCCTGCTTGTGGCCTGGGAAAGCAGTTGAGGAAGGCCCAAAGCCTTTGGACCCTACACCTGCATAAGAGACCCAGAAAAAGCTCCTGGCTCCTAGCTGCAGATCAGCTCATCTCCAGTCATTGCGGCCATTTGGGGAGTGAGTCAGCAGATGGAAGATATTTGTCTCTCCTCCTCTCTGGTTTTCATTGCAAAGTCAGATACACAATCTTTAAAAATGTCATTGCAGTTTTTGCTGTTGTGAGTATAACTGCCAACTCAAATTATTCAGTTAGATACAACAATGGTAGTAGAACCAATGAACCAGACACAAAAGCAATAAACTGAGTTGATGTATATGAAACTAGCAAATTATTTGTTACTTCAGAAAGCTGGTGTTTGTGTAGATCCAGGATAAAATTGACAAAAATTACTTAATGACTAATGTATAACCAATTATACACATTCATAATTTCCAGTTCCATCCCCAAAATCAGTACATTGGATGTGAATTACATTTCCAACTTGAAAGTAAATATTACTAACTATGCCACTAATATTAGGGACGCATGGTTTATCAAGCGGTTTTTTTGCTCTTTATTATTTATTATTTTTAATTCATTAATTACATTGTAGTATGTGACACAGTTTCATAGGTACTTGGGTTCTCCCCACCCCTCCCCAAACCCTCCCACCATGGTGGATTCCTCCACCTTGTTGCATAACCACAGCTCAAGTTCAGTTGAGATTCCCCCATTGCAAGCATCTTATTGTCCAGTCAAGTTCAACGTCTTCTTAGGTATACCCTTTCTGGTCTGAAGACAGAGCCAGCAGAGTATCATCCCAGTCAATCAAAAGCTCCAACATACCATCAGCAAAAACTTACATCATTATGGAATTAATTGACATAGTAATGAGTAACCAATATGTCAAAAGTAAATGCGAGTTCCTAGCCACCTTCTGTGACCACCTCATTGACAACTCAATTTTAGTTTATACACAACATATAACATTCACAACATAACATGTTATACATAACATCATCATCTTAAATCAAGGCAAACATGTGGTATCTAACCTTTTGGGATTGGCTCATTTCCCTTAGCATTATGGTTTCCAGTTTGGCCCATTTGGCCACAAAGAACTGCATTTTATTTTTTTTAATAGCTGAGTAGTATCAAGCATTTTTTTAACAAACTTTGTCCCTTTAGCAAACTCAATACACAGCAATTCTAAAGCTCAAACTCTAAATTACTTACAGAAAGTCAAATAATAAATACCAAAACTGGCATTCTAACCTAGCTTTCCTAAATGTAACTACCTTGAATGAGTCAGCCACTATCATAGCTTCCCCTAGCTTCCATGCACACTAATACTCACCTTAAATAGTTGTACTAGTCAACCACTTATGGATCAAGGAATCGGTTCAGTGGTTTAGATCACTTTGAGACAGAGAGACAGTCCCTAAATGGCTACAATGGAAAGGGCTGGGCCAGGCTATAGTCAAGAGCTTCTTCCAGGTTTCCCATGTGGATGCAGTTAGCCAACCGTTCCCAGGCACTTCAGCAGGGAACTGGAACTGAAGTGGGTAAGCCAGGACTCAAACTTGCACCTACATAGGATGGTTGTGCTGCAAGTGATAGCTTAAGTCACTATGCCCATTCAAAGTGGAAGCCCATTCATATAAAGAAAATCAAGAGGAGTGAAGAAAAGTAGAACAGAATGAAGTGGGGAAGAAATCAATTATTCTTGCAAAGACTGAACTTACTAAAATTTCTGTTTTAAAAGCTCAGAGGCTTAGTTCACTACAAAAGAAGATGTCTTACCATGAGGTTCTAATGAAAAAAAGAAACTAATAATCTTTGCTGTATGTTACACAAGAAATTATAATGCTGGCTTAAATGGACGAAAGATGAAGAGGAGAGTTACACATAAGTGGTTATGGTGAATAACATAGGAACGAGCAATCAAACTCCTCGACTGCAAAAACCCTTCCGCGGACCTTGCATGGGATAAGGCCATACTACTACATCTATACACCTTTTCTTCCCTGAATTGCTTTCAAGTCTTTCCCTCCTTCTCCTCTCCTGTCTAACTTTTTGCCCCATAAGAAAAGTCAGCTTATGAACACAAGTATTACTACAGGAAGGTTGTGAATTGAATAAGGCATCATTTACTTTTATATTACCTTAGTATCTTGAACTGTACTTCACACAAAATGCTCACATATCTGTAGAACACACACCACTTAAGTCTTAACTATGTCTAGGAATTCCAACATTATAGTAAGTCTTCATTCTCTTAAACAAGACAGTGTCCTGTAGTGTTTGAATTGCTATCAATTGAATAACTCAAATTTGAAGGGATTTTTGGGACCAATAAATGTTAATCCTTCCATGATCATTTGATGTTTCTAATAGTGTTATTCAAACATGACTACAACACCAGCCTGCTTCATTCATCAAGGCCTTTCCCAGAACAAGTATTCACGTTAAATTTTACGTGGGAAGCCCACATCCAACACCTATGTTGTGCAGACGGCAAACTAGAAAACATTTCCAGCATGTATCAAACAGCATGAGAGGCAAACGTTTGAGTTCTAATGCACCAGAAATAGTTTAAAGAACCCTCAAAGCATGCAGCCTCCATTTCCTTTGTTAGTTCTGAAATGATCTGGAACACACATTCCCTGCAAGACTCAGCTGCAAGTGTCACATCATTTCTCCGTCCATACATTAGGAAATACTTTTAGAGGGGTAAGAACTAGAACTGAATGCAGCTGTTCAACACACTTCAGGATAAATCAAACCCACCAAAACCTTATGAGGAAAGCAGAGAAAAGTAGAAGCAATCCTGCCTTACAAATAAGTGAGCAAAACAGCCAATTTGCCAAGGCCAGAGAGTTACACAGTCATAAAGCTGTCGTTCAAAAATTTTTTTTGGTTTGTTTTTATTGGAAAGGCAGATCTACACAGAAAAGGTGATGGATACAAAGCGGTTTTGCATCTGCCGTTTCACTCCTAAAATGGCCAAAATCGCTGCAATTGCTGGAGTTGATCCCATCAGAAGCCAGGAGTCAGGAGCTTCTTCCAGGTCTCCTACGAGGGCTCAGGCACCCAAGGCCTTGGGACAACCTCCACTGCTTTCCAGTCATTAGAGAGCTGGATCAAAGGTGGAGCAGTTGGGACACAAACCAGTGTCCATATGGGATGCTGGCACTTGCAGGTGGAGCATTAGACAATTGAGCCATTGCACCAAACCCTCGACATAAATCTTGTAATCCTAAATCCAAAGGCTCTCTCCACATCGCATTAGCTTGCAAGAAAATCTATTTACTGTCTGATATCTCCTGTTTAAGATGCAATGCTGAGTCTCAAACCTCCACAGCAATGGATCCAGCTACTGAAGGTTACTACCTGCCTGTTCCTTCCCCAGCCTGCTCAAAAGACAAAGCAGAAGACCAGGAGAAAACAGTGGTGGTGAGCACAGAGCAGTTCAATGCTCAAGCCTTCATGAAGAAGGGCAGCAAGGAAATCCAGGGAGACACATCCGATAGGACAGCAGGAATGAGGCAACAGTCTGCAATCTACACAGATGCTCCCAGAGTGGGAGAGGGCTCTTAGACAAAAGTTCCACACCCAGGGCAAAAGTTAAGACTCCATCTATACTAAGCTAGACCAGAGCCACTGCAGGTCTAGATCCATGGAAACCATAATTCCAGGCAGGTTACCAAAGTAATTTGTTCACAACAACCAGTACCATAAAAGGGGCAGGAGAAAGTGGAAAAGTAATAAAATGCTAATAATGTTGTAAGTAGTAATATTAACATATTTGTCTCTTCTTTCAAAAGGTTTAAGCTAAGACAGATGCTATGGTGCTAAAAATATGCACAAAGCATAATAGGAAACAACCCAAAGTTTGCGACGGAAGAGGAAAGGAATGGGAAAAACTGGGGGAAAAGCTAAGAGGAAAAATCCAATTGTTAATATGTAACAGGGCATGATGGATCCTGGAATGGCCTGTCAAGTTACTCCACAATACTTTCTAGAACTCAGCATTATAGTGTGGAATGGCATTATGCCTGAGCAGTCAAATAAGTTCATGAAAAAAATTCAGAACATACTTAAAATATATATAACCAAGAAACAATGAAGTACTAATATACACAGTGATGTGGATGAACCCTGGAAAATATAAACCTACGTGAGAACAATCAGTCACGAAAGAACACTTACCAATTTCATTTCTGAAATCTGCAAGATAGGCGGCACATACTTAAAACCAAAGTGCCTAGGCTTGGCGGAACTGAAGAAAACTAGCAACAATTTGCTAGTCATTTTTAATAATGCTGAAAAGGCCCTGAAATTGGTTGTGATGATGGCTGAATACTTGTGAATATACAAGAAACCACTAAATTCTACACTTTAACTGCAATTTGAATTCTATGCTACATGAGTTAAATTTCAATAGAGGTGTTACAAGCACACCAATATCATCATGAAAGTTCATAAAATCACAGACCATTGAATGCAGTAAGCAAGGCAGAACGAGACAAGCTGTGGGTGCCCCACTTGCCAGCTGGGCATCCCTGAGGAGCTCCTCGCCTCAGCCCCACCGTCCTCAGCGGTAAAACCAATGCTCCTGCTACTCCACACTGCGTTCATTTCCCAATACCAGTACAGTCACATGCTGCATGACACCACTTCAATGAAAAACAGTATCTATCACGAAGATGGGTGATCGGCGCTACCACCCAGGTCTGTGGAAGGCTACTCAATGAAGTTCATACAAAATCAAAATTCCCTAACACTACATTGAAAAAAAAAAGGTCACCATTGTGTAACAGCATGTGACTAAATTGAAAAGTGTGTTCTCCAGGAAATTTCATGGAAATATGCTTTTCTTACGACTAAAGCACATCAACCCTCTAGCTGAAATTCAAATCATTCATGTCAAGATTTATGTCTCATTTGTCTTCATGCATCTCCTTGCCCAAATTTCTGGGCAGTGAAGCACCTTTTTCTTTTTTCCTTTATACCATGCTTACATATTTTTGGTGCTGTTTGAAAAAGAAATCAACAAGGATAAAAAAGATTTTTATTCAAAAGTAGGAGTACAGAGATGATAGGGGAGAGAATCTTCCGTTCATTGGTTCACTCCATAGATAGCCATGACAGCCAAAACTGGGCAGGTCTAAAAGTGGGAGCCAGGAGCTTCTTCTGGGTCTCCCACGAGGATGGAAGGCCCCAAGGACTTAGGCCATCCTCTGCTGCTTTCCCACGTCATCAGTAGAAGCTGAATCAGAAGTGGAGTAACTAGGACCAGAACCAGCACTCAAAGAAGGGCAGTGTCACAGGCAGAGGACTCACCTGCTATAGCAGCACGCCAGTCTCTTCGTTGTTTTGCCATTAACCATTAATTATACTCAAAAATATTCTCAAAATTTAACATGAAAGTCTATACTGCTAAGTGATATTAATCACTTAAGAAACCATTGGTTTTTTCAAGGGTATAGAATCAAGTATACCTGGTTCTCATTTTAAGCAAAAAATTCATAAGGCTAGCATTGCGGCATAGCAAGTTAACCCTCCACCTGTATCACTAGCATCCCATATAGACATAAAGTCTTAGTTGTTCCATTTGTGATCCAGTTCCCTACCACTGGACCTGTGAAGCAAGCAGTGAAATATGTCCCAAACCCATGTACCCACATCGTAGACCAGAAGCAGCTCAGGGCTCCTGGCTTCAGCCTGGCCCAGCCCTGTCTGCTGCAGCCATTTGCTGAGTGAACCAGCACATGAAGGATTCTGTTTTTCCTCCCCTGTAACTGCCTTTGAAACAGAAAAAAGTATATATATATTTTAAAAAGCAATGCACAACATTTTAGTCTGGTTTACTTTAATTAGCAACAACCTCTTTCTGCAAAATTGGTATCTTCAGCTGCTTTTTTTCTACCTTTTTTTTTTGAAGTGTGCAATTCATCTCTAAAGAATGGGAGTTGATTTGGATGATTAAGTTGACTAACAAATTATAATGAAACAATTTTTGACATATTGACTATTCCCTTTTAGAACTTAAACATTTTAATGAATTTTGCTAACTTCTTTTTTGAACACTATAAGCGACAGTACATTCCAATACATGCAGCTTTTAGCAATTTGAAGGTGTTAGCGCAGCACGCCATCAACATCACATGGTTAGCTAAAATTCAGAGGGGCAATGAGGAAGGCCTTACCATATCATCTGTCAGTGTCCTAATACTTAGATGCTGCAAATGAAAAAAAAATCAGTAATTAACAAGTTGTTAACTTAGTTAATAGAGTACCTTGAAAATTCTGGAAGACTAACATGAATGTAATCAAATTCCTGACAGTAATTAAAATGCATTATCTCTAAATCTCTTCAAAAGACAAGTTATCCCGCATGTGGTAGTTTCAAATGTTTGCTAAAATTTCTGCTTTGTAAACCTAAGCACAAATCTAATTATGGTACAATATCGCCCTCCAACTAATTGTACTAATTACAATATACATATATACAATAAAAGTTTAAATATTCAGATTTCATAAAGTACTTTAAATTTACCATAAATTTGACATTAATACTAAGCATAATAGAAGAAAGTACTTTGATGTCTTAATTACAATTCTAATAGCAAGAAGGAATTTTACTGGAATGACTACTCGCATATTTAACATCGTTGTGATTTATCACCAGTGGTGACAGTAGGTACTTTTCAATTTCATTTGAGAATCATTTTAAAGATTTCCTAGCTAGACCAACATAAGATCACTTCAGAAAGTGAATACATTAGTTTCCTGTGAAGTGCCATTCAAGAGGGGAAAAAAAAGCATTTAGAAAAGAAAAAAAATTGATTATCAGAGTTGGGCAAGAAATGGAACCAATTACCAATTCTCCTTCCTCTCACTCATGACGGCATTAGACCTTCAAAAGGGGAGAAAAGGTCACTTTCTAAACAGAAAAGCCAGGTCTGTTCTTTAGTAAGATGTGCGTTAATAATCATTACCCAACAGACCAAATAGCACATACCTAAATTCAACATTAAATCAAATTCCTCATTCATGTTTGCACACATAAGTATACTTCTGTGTACATGAATATATCTCCTTAAGGATGCAAACTAAAATCTGTACAGTGCAAGTCTTGCAAAGTTCATTCCCCTCTTTCCCCAGACAGCAAGAGGAGGAGGAGAGGGAAAAAAAAAAAAGTTTGGAGGCAGTGGTCTCACCCACCTTCCCCTAACCTTCGATCCTTCCCATCCTGATCAACTAAGTAAACATCAAAAAAATTTTAAATTTTAGGGAATCATTTTACTTGAAAGTTACGGAGATCTTGATGCCGATTCAATCCCCAAGTGACCACGATGACGAGGGCGGGGTCATAAACTAGGAGCTTCTTCTGGGTCTCCCACATGTGTGGCAAGGACTCAACCACTTGGGACATGCTCTACTGCTTTCCTAGAACATCAGCAGGGAGCTAGACCAGAAGTGGGACAGCTGAGACTAATTCATACCCATATGAAATGGCAGCACCACAGGCACAAGATTAGCATACTGCACCATGGCCCTGCTTCTCTCCACTCTTTGATCACCAAGATATTCCTTCCATTAGTGTAAGAAAAATAGCTGAAAGAAGTGGAAATGACAAGCAGAATGTAACCAAATGAATGATCATTAACCACATCATCCACTTACCAGTGCAGCTCTCAGAACTGCTCTTTGGCCTGAGAATAAGGAAGTAATACTGGTTTAACTAAGAATAAGAATGTCTGGGACCAGCACAATGGCTCAGTGACTAAGCCTTTGCCTTATAGGTGTCAGGATGCCATGTGGGAGCTGGTTCGTGTCCTGGCTGCTACACTTCCCATTCAGCTCCCTGCTTGTGACCTGGGAAAGCAGTTGAGGACAGTCTAAAGCCTTGGTACCCTGCATCCACGTGGGAGACCCAAAAGATGAACCTGGCTTCAAATTGGCTCAGCTCCAGCTGCTGCAGCCACTTGGAAAGTGAACCAATGGATGGAAGATCTTTCTCTGTACATCTATCTTTCTAATAAGAATTAATAAATCTTTAAAAGAATTAATGTCTAATTCTGGTCTGCAGAATTTACAGTGTCCCTAAGAATGAGGATGATTTTGAGCACAACTGGAAAGAGCCAGCCAGAGGCTTAGCCCAGAAACCATTACTAGAATTAAATCCAAATCAGGGCTTTTGAGTTTGCACGGCCCAGGCTCCCTTACTTCTGACTGCCTGTATCCATCCATCTTCCTACCAAAGTAATTTCCATCCTCTAGCATCGAGTTTCACTCCACAATAAGAGTTATCACCCCAGAACCCAACCCCTATCCATCTTTAGAGTGGATACTTCAAGTTCTTAGGACAAGAAGTCAACCACTGACACACTAACATGTCACAGGGACCAGTGTTAAAAGAAAGCCAAAGAAACTAAACAATGACTATATTCTAAATAGGTTTTGTAGCAAAGAGAAAGAATCCATTTACACAAATGAAATATTCCCAAAGGCGAACATGAGCTGCTTCAGGAAAATGCCTTAATAGGGCCCGGTAGCGTGGCCTAGCGGCTGAAGTCCTTGCCTTGAAAGCGCCGGGATCCCATATGGGCGCCGGTTCTAATCCCGGCAGCTCCACTTCCCATCCAGCTCTCTGCTTGTGGCCTGGGAAAGCAGTTGAGGACGGCCCAATGCATTGGGACATTGCACCCGCGTGGGAGACCCGGGAGAGGTTCCAGGTTCCCGGCTTCGGATCGGCGCACACCGGCCCGTTGCGGCTCACTTGGGGAGTGAATCATCGGACGGAAGATCTTCCTCTGTCTCTCCTCCTCTGTGTATAACTGGCTGCAATAAAATGAATAAATCTTTTTTAAAAAATGCCTTAATAGTGCTGCAAAAAGAAAAGCAAAAGAAAATACGCAATTTAAAGAAAAATGAGACTAGGGCTCATGTTGAGATTTATGATCCAAAAACAGCAGAGAAGGTATAGAAAATGAGGCTCTAGACATGGAAGTAGAAAGTGCTAAGTTACACGATGTAAAATCCTTAAGATGAAAAGCCCTTTAAATTAAGGCTGAACTCACAATTTCCAAGAAAAGAAACTGTCACTGTGAGGTAAAAACAAAGCAATGCAAGACCTGCTTTTACTTGTGGTTTACTTTTTGATACCCTTAAGCTATCTTATTGCGGGCTTCCCTTTAAAACTATTCAGGTAACTTGTTAAATTTATCTGAGTTTTATAAAACTACACAGCAATGTTTAAGTTCAATTTTTGTATTGTATCACTGTATGCAATCTTTTCATCAAAAAACACGTGATGGGGCTGGCACTCAGGCACAGTAGGCTAAGCTTCCACCAGTGGCACTTGCATCCCATACAGGTGGCAGTTTGAGCCCTTGCTGTTCCAGTTCCAATTCTTGTGGCCTGGAAAGGTGGTGGAGGATGGCTCAAGTCCTTGAGCACCCACACCCATGCCGGAGACCTGTAGAGGCCTCCTGCTTTGGATCGGCTCAGCTCCGACTGTTGCAACCATTTGGGGAGTGAACCACAAGTTCCATCTTTCAGTCTCTCTAACTCTGCCTTTCAGATTAAAATTATATATACACACATTTTAAAATGTGATGAATCACAACGCAATTATAGTGTGGGGATAGCTTACAGAGGAAAATCGGGAAGTTTGAAGGAATGTAGGTTAGAAACTATAATAGTGCAAGAGAAAAATGTTGATTGCTCCTTCTCTTTTAAACCTTTAGCATTGATTCTCAGCACCAGCAAGAAAAACCAGTAGAGCCAGAAATGGCAGCAAGTGCAAGGTTCCATGACAGGAACAGAGACAGTTGAAAAACCGAATTAAGAACTCTGTTTCTAACAAAACAGTGTTTCTTCCTGAGAGTCAACTGTCTGAAGAATGGCGATTACACAGCACTCATTTCAACACAAACCATCTGTAGGAAAGCCTAAAGGCGTGCTGGAAATTAAAAAGTTGAACAGCTCTAAACACTAGCAATTTCTCTGAAATGCTGGAATGACCATCTCTTTGAAAAACAACTAGTAAATACTTCATGAAAAACACAGAATGTCTATGAGTCTTTCCTAGCATATTTTAATGTTAATGTAAATTCAAGTTTATCACAGAAAATGTACAAGATCAAGCTACTATCTGTTAGGCTTATACATTTATCAAGAAATGACAGTCTGTTAGGCCAAAACTTCCGAGAAAATAAAGAATAACATAAAATCCTTAGGCAAGTCTGGAGTTCTGGCCTACTTTTGCAGATACAAAACCACAAGGGTAACATTCTTCATTTGGGGGTAAGGGGAACCTGTGTAACACAGAAAATACCAGTTCAACATATTAATAACCGGCAGGGAGGAAAGGGGCTACATTATGCTGCGGTGGTTAAGGCCATCCATATGTGCACAAGTTTATGTCCCAGCTGTTCCAGTTCCACTCCAGCTCCCTGTTAACACATCTTGGAGAGCAGAAGATGGTCCTAGTGTTTAGGACCCTGCCACCCATGTGTGAGCGCCATTTTGCGTTCTAGGTTCATTTGTGACCTGGACTAGCTACAGCTGTTGTGGGTATCTGAGGAGTCAAAGTTTATGAAATATGAGTCAATTCCTCTCACTCTCTCTCATGCTATCACACTTTCAAAATGAATAAATAACCTGATACAAATTAAGGGTAGTATTTTTCCCTCAGAAAAAGTTAAAAATCATGCAGTTTTAGACATGCAAGATTCCATGCCTAAGTGTCTAGGTCTCAATTGCGTTTGGTGGCCTATGATTACACAGTTGTTACTTCATATCATTGCTATGAAGATGGGTGATCATGTTCAGATATAAGCAGTGCTGGTCACAAGACTATTGATAATTGGTTAAGGTATGGTATTATTAAAGTGTACTTTAGGACTGTAGGCTTCCTTTCTGTAATTCTATGTTCAACTTGCTAATTTCATTTCCTTCCTAAAGAGTAAAGAACAGCATATACAGATGTGTAACAATGTTTCCTGCTAATGACAGTTCCTAGGATGAGTGGTCAAAAAGGTCACAACGAAATTTAAAGAGGGGGGAAAAAAAGAGGGCCTTTATAGATTTTTTTCAAAAGAGCACAGGATCTAGGAGAAAAAAAAAGGTAGGAACATAGAACACAGGTCTCTATTTTCCCATTTAAGTGATGCATCAAAACTTCCATTGAAGACAGCACATGCTGTCTAAAAAAAAAAAAGTTTTCAGGGCACTCGGCTAAGCACTGTGAATAAGAAGAGGGATAAATAAAGTTTCTCCCCAACCAACTTAGTTTACAAGTAACAAAGACAAATCATATAACACACAACTCCTGAGGTCCATAAGCAATGAAAGCAATTTCCAGCTGCCGTCCAAGACGTTTTGTGATTTTCATCTATTCATGTTTGCCACATGCCAGTGGAGGTAAGGATCTGTCACCTTGACATGATCCGAATGTTCAGGTCATCACCAGGTATCAAGTTGGCAGGTTTGGAGCAATTTGTCATTGTCACTAAAGCCAAGAACACAGAAGTATTTTAAGGTAATTTTTGGTTGGTACAATTCAATTGGACTCAAATTACCGGGCTGATATGAAGGATAATGCACCAAAGGGGAATCTATGAGATATAAGCCTTCAAATGTATCTGACTCAGACACAATTTCCATAAACTGGACCCTCCAGGGAAGCTGTCAGTTTTTCAACATTAACAATTACACCCAAACTTTGCTTTACAAGGTTGAAGACACGGCTTCAATCTCCGCAGATTGATTCAGCGGATTCAGGACAGCAATCAGATGTCCACTTGGAACTAAAGCTACCATACCACAGCTAGTGCCAAGCAGCAACTCTCCTCTACCATCTGCCATTCCCCCAGGCTACACAGGTGCATTTCTCCTGCACCTCATCCTAGAAACCAGACGTCCCAAAGACAACTTAGAAGACATTGTGGACAACAAGCACAAGAGGATTTAGAGCAAAAGAGACAGATTTTACTGCTAAGGAGGGAAAACTCCCAGTTGGCGCTCTGTAACACCAAGGTGGTGTGTAGAATGGACTACCAAATGCATCATTCCTCAAATACACCACATATCTCTGAGATGCATTATCTCCTTAGTGTGCGTTTAGTTTCTAAATAATGAAGATTCTTCGTTGTATCAACCCATGGCAGAACACTACTTGCTTGACAAAATGAACTACAGGTTACCGACACAGCAAAATGTTACTTTAAGGGGGAAAGGACCAAGAGCAGTCTTGTCTTAATCATGATCTGCAGCTCATGACAAACGCTGTTCCATTTGTTTAAAAGTCCAGACCATTGCTTTTCACCAGGAACGTGTATGCACTTGAACCTGACAAAATTTGTTCCACATGCCTGTATTTCTTTTGATGTCAACACCAATTATAAAGGCTATGAAAAAGTAGTATTACTACTAACCACAACAAACAACTTGCAGCATCTAGGGAAGGGTCATCTCCATGGCCACGACACAACACATATAGGTGTGAAAAATAGTACTCATCAAGGTCCCTGGATTTCACATCTCAGGTCCAAAAATAACACTGCAATGTGCAGAGCACAGAGGACAGGAGTAGAGCCGGCTCTTTGATAATGTAAAGAAACTGCCTCTTTATGTGGTCATTTCAGTTTCAGAGGAGAAAAATAAGAGGCAAAGATAAAGACGGGTGAGAAATAGGAAGAGCTCTCCAACCTCTTTCCATCTGTTCTTTTATTCAAGCTTCCAAACCTGTCTGCCTCAGAAAGTCAAAACACCTTGATCATTACCCAGGAGTTTAATACTGTCACACACCCAAGAACAGCCAGCACTCAGAAGAAGCCATCATTCAAGAATCCAAAAACAAGAGTTTATGAAAATACAGTAATTAGGTCTGCAATACACCTGTGACTACCACTCCGTAAGAACTAATGATCGGGGGTTGCACCAAGGCATAGCAAGTTAAGACTCCACCTATCAACAGCACCAGCATCATTATATGGGTACCCATTTGAGTCCCACAGCTGCTACATTTCACTTCCAGCTCCCTGCTTCAGGCCTAGGGAAGCAGTGAAAGAGGAACTAAAGCCTTTGGACCCTCCACCTGCTTGGGAGACCTAGAAGAAGCTCCTGGGTTCAGACCACCCTAGCTCCAGTTGTTGCTGCCATTTGGGGAATAAACCAGCAAGTGGAAGACCTGCCTCTCCTCCTCTCTGTAAATCTGCCTTTCAAATAAATACATCTTTAAAAGTTAATAGCTTTTAAGAAAAAAAAATTGCTTGAGTTCTGCCTCAGCTTATGTATCATATCATTTGACACTCAAACTCACTTTCCATTCAAACCTAACTTTTGTGATCACTCCCTTTCAATGCTAAGGAAAAATGAAATGGAAAAAAATGGCTAATCTACATTGAACTCGACTGGACAATAAGATGCTGGACTCTATGTTTGGTATACGCTTGCAATGGGGGAATCTCAACTGAACTTGAGCTGTGGTTATGCAACAAGGTGGAGGAATCCACCATGGTGGGAGGGTTGGGGAGGGGTGGGGAGAACCCAAGTACCTATGAAACTGTCACATAATACAATGTAATTAATGAATTAAAAATAATAATTAAAAAAATAAAAAATTTAAAAAAAACTGAACTAAACAAAAAAACAAAATGAAAAAAAAATGGCTAATCTAGTAACACAGCTTTAAGTCCCTGTTCTCCTCAGCTTTTCCAATTAACTTCACCTATGTAAAGTATCAGATCAGAAACACCATATCCGGGGAAAAAACTAAAACCTTTGAACCACTTTTATAAGCGAGTTTTGTTAAAGGTTACAGAATCCAAATCCTTTTTAATTGTCTAGCGAAGGCTGAAAAAAAATTTGTTGTAGAAAAGATTTAAACTGGTTCCTTAACACACAGATCAATTTGACTGTTACCCAAAAGACTAGGCTATTTCTCAGTGTCTCCATCTCCCCCATCTTGCTGAGTGAGTGTAGACTGGACAGGCATTCCTGAAGCTAACTCAACATCATGCATTCGTTCACTTACACATGAAGAATTCTTTTTACAACCTGGCATGAAAGAAACAATTTGCTTAAATGTTTTTGGTGAACAATTGAACAGATCATAGTCCACTCAGCTAATCTAGTCATTTTACTTTCAGAATCTATACTCAGGAAATCAGAAATACAAGACGTTGATATGCAAATAGGTATCACTACAGCAATACTTTAAATAGTTTGCATTGCAATCAACCCTAGTCTCCCAATACCTAGGAATGATTACATAAACCATAGTGCTTGCTATGTAAGATGTAATGGCAAGGCAAATGCTCACAGTTAAACATTACCCAAGAAAGAAATGACATTTAAAATTACATGTGCAACGACATCAATACATTAACACAAATAAAATAGGATCCATTAATTTTATACATCTAAGTTATGATATTTCTGGCTCTTTTTTCATACTTTCATGCATTTTTCCAGATGTCTACAATGAATATATTTTTATAGTGAAAAAAGCTTTAAGTTACTAAGGCTAACACTTTTCACACTGAGATAAAATATACAGTTGTCTCTTTCAGAATAAAAATGTACAAAAGATTAAAACCTAAAAACACTTTTTAAAAGGCTTAGTAATACATAATTCCAAGTATATTAGAATATATTAAGCACATTATTCACTTGTTTTCTAATTCACATATAAATTAACCAATCTCCTAAACCTCCTTGGTTCTGTGAATTATTGATGTTGTCACTGCTAGAGACTTAATTCCAAGAATATACGAATCACTACATCACAGGCACAAATCCTTTTGACACAAATTCAATTTCTGTGGCAACAATATATTGACTTAGCTTTATTTTTCTGTTTTATGACACTTATTAATGGTACAGATATAATAAAGAAAAATGATACATTTCTTTTAAGTGTAAAAGGTATCACACTATCTTGATAAAGTTAAGGTAAATACCATTCACTTGATCATCCCCTATAAGTGAGGACAAACTGCCCAACTACAAGAAATACAATCTCCAATAGTTTAACCAAGACCTATTCTCAATCCTAATTTTTTTTTCTACTTCACAACATAATTAAGCTGTCAACATGTGCAAGACACTACATTAAATACAGAAAGGACCACGCATCTGCCCTCAGGATCTTACAAGTAAAGCTCCTGAGAACTCCCTCAGTTATTTGCAGCAAGATAAATAGGTAAATAAGCAAAACGCAAAACAGTGAGATAAGCACCTTAACAAGGTATTCAATGGTGACTGAAAAAGTAGAATCTCTACTGGCTCATTATATATATCTAAACACATGCTAATTAAAAAGCAAACATTGTAGCGATGATCTAAGAAAGGCAAACAAATTTTCTTGCCATGACTCAGGAAAACATGTGCTACAGAATCTGTTCTTATTACAGAATGGGATTCCTAACTATTCATTGATGTATCCAATACATATTAAATATTACTCCATCTTGACAGGGAGTAATATATCCATGTAGATAAAAAGGGAACTTACCCTCTTGAGAAACCGAAAACACACGAGCAAATTACAAAAGATATCAGAAGATGATTAACAACGGATGAAAATCAGGGGTACCATACGTGAAAGGGGTACCAGAGGCACAGAAGACTTCACAGGTTGCAATGATAAGTATAGGGAATTACGGAAGGCATGGACCTCATTAAGGGTTGTTTAAGCTGCAAATGCGCTAAGGATTTAGCTCTGTAAATGGGGTGGGTAGTGAGGGGAAAGAACAGCTGTTTAAACTGGTCTTCAAAGAGCAGAGCAATCTATGACTCCAGTAATAAATACAAAAAGAATCAGGAAAAAAAAAAAAAAAAGTAGGCAGGTGGGTCACAGGCACAAATTGTTAAGCGTTAAAGCACAAAATCATTTTCTGGCGCTGGCATGATAGCTCAATTGGGTAATCTTCCACCTCCAAGTGCCAACATTCCATATGGGTGCCAGTTTGTGTACCTGTTGCTCCACTTCCTAATCAACTCTCTGCTTGTGGCCTAGGAAAGCAGTGGAGAATGGTCCAAAACCTTGGACCCTACATCCCCATGAGAGATCCAGATAAGCTCCAGGCTGTGGATCAGCTGGGCTCAATTCTGGCTGTGGCGGCCGTTTGGGGAGTGAACCAGCAAACAGAAGATCTTTTTATTTCTCCTTCTCTCTGTGAATCTGCCTTTCCAATAAAAAATCTTTTTTTAAAGTTATTTGCTAATTAACATTAATAAACTGGAAAAAATCAGCATATTATATAAGATAAATGAAGAGAAAAGTCAGTACGTCAACAATCACTGACTTCAGTGCCTTTTACATAGCTTGTTGGTTAATACTGCCAGAGGTCACTTACAGGAAAGTAACAGAAACACTCCCAAAACAGACAGTAACAGCAATTTTTGGATAAGCACAGGTAATTTCACTAGCAAAACAATTTTTTTAAAGTATAGGATTAGTCTGGTGCATGGAAGGAACAGTTCAGCTTTAGGGAAAAGGAGGGAAAGGAAAAAGAAAACATTTACAATCATTTAGGTGTAACCCCAAGGATTCCTCAGAAATTTGAGTTTTAAGGGCATCAAGGCAAGCGTTTGCTATACAAGACATCACTGAGGGTGCCTATATTCCATAGCACAGTGCCCAAGCTCAGGGTCTGTGCTTTGCCCTCAATTCAGCTAGCCAAGGCATCACTTTCATAGCTCCAATTCGTCCTTTTGCTTTCAGTCTTTCTGTAAGTAACCCCCCACGTTAGGTCAACCTACCATGCTACTCCCGTCGAAGTGCTGAGTGCCTTAGGTCCGCCACACATCTGTACCCAGGTTGCTGTGGTCACCCACATCCTCCTGACCACCTCTCAAACGCAACCTTTCCCCCCTCAAGCACACGTCTCCTGTGAGCCTCGTCTCCTGCCTTAAATCCACAACAGAGCAAGCGCAGTGAGCAGAGGCAAGCACCTCGGGCTCTGAGATCAAACTCACCTGGGTTAATCCAGCTCTGACAGCCATCAGCTGTGGGACCTCAACACGGAAAATCTGAGCTGCTCTGCCATTAGGCTAACAAGCCACTGCCTCCATGGCTTTGGAAGGAGAATACAGAAAACCATACAAGGTGCACACCTCTAGACTTGGGCTTCAGTAGGAATTACTCCACCTCCTTCCCATTAAGGCTAACTCACACATCATCCTGGGTCAGGGGATTATTCAACCCAAGAAGATACTACCCATGTGGGGTAGTCTCCTCCCATCCGGGACCCTGTAATCATTCTTTAATCCATTTTAGCTCATTTGTAATTAATAAATGCCTGCCTGCCTGCCTGCCCCACCGGCCATAGATTCCTTAAGTGCAAGAGATTTGGGGCCTGGTAACTTAGTCAGCAGGCCTGGTTTGCAGGACTGTCACTAAGTTGGACTGTCCTCTTTTCAGTTGCTGTGGCCTCTTCTGGGTTGTATTTCACTTGGACTCGGAGCTGGAGGCTGAGAACACTGCACAGTGGCCTGGCGGTTTTTCAAAGCCATCCACAGAGCCAGCAGGTTTCCTGGGCCCCAGGAGGCTAACAGCCAGATGGATGAATGAGATGTGAAATCAACAGCATGAGTAGTTATTACACTCATACAAACTTAGACTAAGGATGAACAACCTTCGTTATCATCAAAAAGGACCCATCCAGTGTCTTCCCATAACCATTCTCTTTATCCTGAGCCACTGATCACCATCAGTCTTAATGCTTGTCTTCAAAAAAAAAGGTGTGGAGACCAGAAATTTCTCCCATGTCTAAATCCCTAGACCTGTCACAGCACAAGAAAGGATTAGCCAGAGGTTTGCAATCTAACTCTCCATGAGAATAACATAGAAGTTTACTTTTTCTCCTCATCTGAATACCTGGGTAATCCTCCAGACCAATGAATCCAAATGTCCAAAATGGGGCCTGCTGTAGACAATGCTGAAGCTCCCCCAGGTGACGCTAATGCACACCAGGATTAAAAACCACCAACATGGACAAACCATTTTAAACTCAGTCTCCAGGTATCAAAACAAGGAAATTATCCAACAGGCACCCATCTGGATACAGTGACTCCTACAGCTTTATCTGCCTCGTGCACACCTATGTTTTCCGAGAATCTCAGTGTCCTTGCGTAGGGTCAGTCCTCTGTGAGCCAGCCTTGGCCAAAGCTGAACTCAAAGCAGAACACACCTGAGCAGCGAGCAGAGTAAATCCTCACTTTCCCAGAACTGATAATCAGAAACTAAACTGAAACCGCTCTTACAGAGAAGCAAGACAAATATCTGCATCTAGAACTGTGAAACCTTGGCTGTGTAAAAGTAAAAGGAATAGAAGCCATACTATGCAGAGATATGAGTGAATCCAAAGTGAGAAGCACAATTAACACTACATGTCCTTTAGAGAAAATGAGAACGGGCCAGCTTTCAACTCTTGAAAGACAAGCTATCCTAACAGTGCTTGACTCCTGGAACTACTGCTGCATATTTGTACAATTGTTCTCGAAGCTGAACTAGGGACAGGAGTGGGGAAGGTGTGTTTCTATTCTTTTAAGTCAGGTGTGCTTTGACTGAGTCAGAACTCACTACATATCCTTAGGTACCCATAAGATGGAACCAGACTACCAGCATATACTGAGCGCTTATCACAATTACAAACATTCCCAAAAATCCTATAAATTGAATTTTATCCCAGTTGTGGACATCAGGCAATTGAGTGTCAGACAGGACTTCACAGAGCTGGTAAGCAACCAGGCAGTAAAAGGAATCTTGGTCATCATGACTCAAAAACTCAGGCCCAGGAGTAGTTTAGCTTAGCTGTTACGACATTAAGACACCTGCATCCCCTTTCACAGGCCCTGTGCTCAATTCTCCACTTTGGCACCTGACTTCAGTTTCCTACAAATGCAGACCTGGGAGGCAGCAAGTGATGGCTCAAGTGGATGAGGGAGAACACAACCAAGTTTCTGGCTCCCAGCTTCAGCGCAGCCCATCCAAGCCACTGCGGGCATTTAGAGAGCAAATTAGAAAAGCAGATGCATTTTCTCTTCCCTCTCATATTAATAAAAACTTTTTAACCAGTTAAAAGGAAAAGAAAAACTCACTCTTTTCCCTGCCCTTTCCACAGTCCCTAAAGCTACAAAAGGAGCCATACAGTGAAAAATTGGGCAGATTCTGAGTTATAAATGAGGCAAAAACACTTGAAATCTTAATAAGGCAAGTGTAATTCCAACTAACGGCTAATAAGTGGTAATAGTATGACTACCATGTCACACACTAAAACTTTAGGTGATTCAATAAGTATGTTGGGGGATTATAACTAACAAGAAAATGTACTTTGCTTGCGTGTTTCCCCTTATAAAAATTGCTCTGCAAGAGGCTATTGACTTGAGGTGCTGGCATCTCATATGGGCTTCTATTGGAATCCTGGCTGCTGTATTCCAAACCAGCTCCCTGCTGATATTCTAGGAAAGCATCAGAGAACTACCCAAGACCTTGGGCCCTGACATCCTCATGAGAAATCTGCCAGACGTTTCTGGCTCCTGCATTTGGCCTGGCCCAGCTCTGGCTGTTGCAGCTGCTTAGGAGTTGAACCAGTGTACAAAAGATCTCTCTCTGTCTCTCTTTCTGCCTTTCAAGTCAATAAAATAAGGGTTTTTTTTTTTTTAAACTGTTCTATCAGGTAAACACTAAAAAATATGTTAAACAAATGGATGGTTTTGTAATTTCTCACAGATTTTTTTTAAAACCTGCAGTACATACCACAAGCCTTACAAACCATGCTTTCCTAAATTAGACTAAAGCATAAGCCATGGCAATGTCAAGGTTCCAATGTATCATTCCAAAAAACTACCTGAGTCAAAAATCAGTTATAATGCAATGTAGATCTAATTAAAGAAATTCTTATTTTTAAGATATCAGTTAAGTTTGAACATTTTAAAAAACTAAAATATCACTGCTTTCTTGTATGCTTTAAAATGTAGTACCATTCAAAATGTGGCCAAAGAGGGTAGGCATGTGGTACAGTGGCTACATGGCCTCTAGGACACCTGTATCCCATATTGGAATGCCTACTTTGAGTCCTAACTAACCTGCTTCCAATCCAGCTTCCTGTTAATGCGCCTCTTATGAGACAGCACCAAGAAGATCCAATCAAGGCCTAAGTCCTTAATTTTGTGCCACCCACATGAGAAACTGAGTTCTGGAACTCCTGGTTTCTGCTTGCTCGCTCTCTCCCCCTAATCCTCTCTCCCTCTCTGCATTTCAAATGAAATGAAAATATTTTTAAATGTGTTGAAATGATAATTGCATATTCGCAAAATAAACAGCTGAAAAACAGCACAATTCTAGCTCTTACCTGAAGTTCCAGTACTGAATAAAATGTGAGTTACATGAATCATATTTTACATTTCATCTAGAAACATTAACCAAGCAGGATCTCATTACTGCACATCGAAGCTAGCAAGTCACCATGCTAAATCTGAGATACAAAGACATAAAACACAGCACCTGCCCTGAAGGAGTTTATAATCCAGCTGGTTCTAAAGAAAAAGATGAATAGCATAGCTCACTTATTTTCCTTCTGTGGTGACTCAAAAAATAATATAATATTATCCTGCTGGAACTAAACATACTGAAATATATGGGCTTCTCACCTTGATGTTTCTTTTCATGTTTGTCATCTACAGGAATTTAGAAAATTTGGAGATTTAATTCCTCAAATGAGATTAGATACAGATCAGTCCATAGCAGTACTAAAACGTGTATCATGTCATATGACAGCACAGTGACACTGCAGCACACAACACTTTAGGTCACAAGTTTGGTTAAGAACATACTAGATTCTGCAATCTAATGGCAAATTCATGCAACTGCAGCCTAGCTACCTTGGGCAATCTTCCAACAATGTTAAGGAATGCCACAATGACGCCCTAGCAACAATCAAAACCTTTCTGCCCAGGACATTTAGAAGCACAGTAACTTTACACTAAAAACGGCCTCATTCTAGAAAACAAGTAAGCAAGGGTTGTGAGGAAGTCAGTGACTGACAGCCACAGGTGTGTGAAGGCAGCCGATAATCCTAACAACCTGGTACAAGTTACTAAGGACTGGAAGATCTTCCAAGAGTATAAAGACAATTCTCCTGTATCTGTTCCTGTGATTGCTGATGCTGCTTGGCTCACAAATTATCACAGGAGGTAGGCCGAAGCTGGGGAAGTATATTACCATCATCTTCAGTAGAATAAGCTATCCACGTTACTTTTAGCACTAAGTCATTATGTAGTAAGAAGACAATCCCTAAGAAATATCTGACTTCCAGGTAAAGACTCCAAGAACTATACACAAATCCCTTACGCATAACTGTAGGCCAACAGCATCTATAGACTAAAAGCGAACTAGAAAAACATAAAGCTGTACAGGGAAAGTCTCAGCATGTGTCCTCCAAATCACTGCAAAATTCTGGCCATGTCTGGATAACCCTGGTCCTTAGATACAAGATACGAGGACAAAAAAATAAAAAGCAAAAATCAGACGAACAAACAAAAAAAGAAGTAAAGTTGTTCAGCAGTGTGCTAAGATCTAATAGAAACTATAAAGCAGCCTATGCACACCCATCAGTCCAGTCCAGGTTACAAAAACTTCAATCTTTAAGGAACCACGAGATGAGAACTATAACAGGTGCTGATCCAGATTCCAGATTCACATTAAACACTACAGAGAGGACAATGGAGTGGATCATATTAACAACAGACACAAAGCTTTCCAGATGGAAGCTCTAACTTATAAAAATACACAACTCACTCGGGAGTTTTAGAAACTTGTATGGATCAAAAATAAGAGTTCAGGTAGAGATTGAGAGGTTCATGTGAGAACTACAGAAAAGGACAAAATCATGAAAAAATTATACCCCATGCTATGTCCTCAGACTACGGGTTTAATGAGAGAGAGAGAGAAGGTGAAAGATTCTAAGTAGACTCTCTAAACATAACTGTGTTTCTGCAAAATCTTTTGTGGTGTAATGAGATTGTTACAGTGAGCAGGCCCAGCAAGCAGGGCCACTAAAATCAGGAAGCTCACAAGAGAAGCCAGCAGGAAGACGTGTGACGAAAGGGGCCATAAACAACAAGGCTGCAGAAGAGGGACTGCCACAGGAAGTGACCAGGAAGCACAATCTAACTTCCTGAGTAGCCAAAGAATAAGGGAAAGAAAAATCAAGAAGTCAAGAATGATTCTGAGGGTCAAATGAGGCCATTCGCTTAAAAAAAGAGGGGAAGAAAAAGAGTTCAAATTGAGATATGCTAAGTTTGGGACACCTTGATGCCATTCATGGAACATTAACTGACTATTTTAGACAGAAGCACAAAAGAATAACCCAAAAGATAGTTTATTTAAAGAGTCAAATGTTTAGATTTGAGCTGTCCAACAATGCTAACCACTAGCAACATATGGCTATTTAACCAAATCCCAGGAGCTTCTTCCCAGACTCCTATATGGGTACAGAGGCCTAACGCCATCAGCCATTGCTTGCCCAGACCATAAACAGAGTTTCAGGCCCATATGAGATGCTGGTGCCTGCAGGCAGAGGATTAGCTTGCAATACCATCTTACTGGTCCCATGTTTAAACAAATTTTAAGTTAGTTCAAATTAAACTTAAAATTCAGCATTTTGGTAACACTATCCACATTTCAAGTGTTCAAAAGCAACATACAGCTAGTGGACGCAGAAGAAAAGAACCATCTCAGAATATTCTCTTGAACAGCACAATCCAGGTGGTAACAGCTCAAGCTGAAAGGACCCAGACAGTAAAAGGAAAAGATCAAAACTTAGAAACTCCAGTTTTACATTGTGAGAAAGGCATGGACAAAGAGTAGGCGGAAAGAACAGGTTTCAGCCAAGGTTCCAACTGAGGTCTGAGTACTAAAATGTTAAAGAGGTCAAAAAACTGGGAAGTCAACCACTGGGTTGGCAGTGGCTGATCTGCCAAGGGCATTTCAGAGGAATGAGAGAAGCAAAGGCAAGGTTGGTAAACCGGTGTAAAAGGGAGAGTTTTTCTTAGAAGGTTTGGGGTAGGCTTCGGACATGGCCCTAAATTCACCCTGTATGTGCTGGCAGGCCTCTTCTCCTTCAGGCACCTGGCCAGTGCCAGGAGAACAAAGTCTGTATGTTTTGAGAAAAAGATAAGACACTGGCGCACATCCCCGCCCGGCTCCTTGGCCCGGACCCAGCTGAGGTATGTAAACTTTGGGCATTAAGCCACCTTTGTCAGAATTAGCCTAAAAACCCCTCAGCCGTGCAGTGAGAAATCCCTATCCTCTCTCCCGGGAAGCTGTCACGCTTGTAGAGAATGACTGAAAGGACCCCGGGATGTCAAAGGGGATGATGTGCTGAGTTCTCCCCTTCACTCCGGTGATTCGCTTCTCTGCATTGACTTTTTGCCCTTCTTTTGTGCTTGATGTTTAACAAACATTTAAGTTTATATGTACTGGAACGGCTCGTGGACATTTCTTTAACGAATCCGACCCTCAAAACATTAAAGACCATCACAGGATCCAGCCAAAATTATATTGCTGGGACAACCGCTGAGAAGCAGCTCAATCCCTTCTCACTAAGCACACCCTACTTTTCACCAATATCATCATCATAATAGCAGTAAGTTCAGGGTTACTTTGTACTTATACATTAACACCAATGACAACAAATCATCATATGGCACTATGCTACAGGTACTACTGTTTTCATTTCACAGGTGAAGATACAAAAATTCTCCAAGGTCACACAAATGCTAAACTGCAGAGGCAGCATTTAAGCCAGAACATCTCCAAAGCCTGAGTCCTTAAAGAGCATCCAGAGTCTCTGGAAATCAAAGACAAAGACCTCTGCCAAACTCTGCACAAAGGACATTCAAGTTTTCAAGGAAGGCAACTCAAGGATGGAAAGCGGCCGCCAGAGAAGGCAGAAGAGCAAGCTACTGAGAGGCAAAGGGTCACGGGAAAGTTGGGAGAATGGGCTGTTTAGTTTTCCTTATGCGTTTCCTCTGCATTTGGAAAATATAAGCATTCTTCCAGGAAGCGGCTTGTGAAGACTGAAACAGACTTACGGAAATGGGGCTGGACTGAGAAAAGTGAAATAGGGCTGAACCTTGAAAAAGAAAACAGACATTTCTCCTGTTAATACTGGAAGAGAAAGCATTAAGTATGGTCGCAGATACAAAAGATTACAGCAAGCTCAAGCAAAATGCCTTCATTTCCTCTCTGAAAAGAATGTCAAGATAAGTGCTAAGAGTCAAGGGTGACCAGCTCTAAGATCTATTAAGCAAATGCTGTGGCATGTTCCCAAGCAGAGAAAGAAGTAGGTGCTTTAACATTACACTCGGAATATCATTAAAAGGAGACAAAAGAAAATACAAGTCATGGTTACCTCTGCAGGGGAGCTGGGGAGAGACTGGTGCCTTAATTGGTGATCTAGTAAGTTTCACTTGCTACTCATACTCTGTTGGACATCTTAAAAGACAATGACATTACTTTTTGAATTTTAAAAATTATTTACAACAAAAGGAATCAGGCCCACAAATGACAGAAAGAGGGTAATAAAGGTCTGGCTGCAGAGAAGCTGAACTGAAAAAGGAGGTGAGCAAGTAGCTCATTAACAGCCAAGCCTCTCAAACCAGAATGCTCGTATTAAGGTCTATGGAGCACTATTTCCAGATGGGGTACCTCCGCAAAGTCCCCTAACCTATTCTGTGCCTCAATTACATGTGCACTAAACAAGAGTAGTGAGAATACACAGCTGAAAGCCTTGTGTTAGGATTAAGTTATAAAACAATGTGCAGCCCACGGCTGGAGCTGCACAGATATAGCTAGTGTAGGGATGATGATTAGCCAGCAGCCTAGAGGATCCACAGACCGTCAGGCCTAAAGGCAGCATTACGTGGTTGGGAAGGGTGTCCAGCAGGATGCGAGCCGGTGCAGCCAGAGAAGTTGGCCAGGCTGCTCCAGGTTTAGCAGTCTGAATAACAGAACCTCTGTTCTTCATTTCAATACTACCTTATTTAAGTTTGCAGAAATGTGGAGTTTGAAGGTTTCCAAGTTAAAAGGAAGCTCCAGGATTGTGTCTGTTAATATGTTTAAAACAGGGAGCAAAGGTTGGCAGCAGGAAGCGAAGGAAGGAAGGAAAGAAGGAAGGAAGGAAGGGAGGGAGGGAGGAGGGGAGAAGGGAGGGGTGAGGGAGGAGGGGAGAGGAGAGGGGTGAGGAGGGAAGGGGAGGAGAAGGGAGAGAAGAGGAAACGGGAGGGGAACCAAACCTCTTGGTGTGTGTGTGTGACTCCAATGAAGGGCAGGGTACCTAGATATAACCTTTATGTTCAGCAGGAAGACAGTAATAAGGGCAGACAGATGGAAAACATAAGGAAGAAAGTCAAAATGCTATCAGTAACAGATCCTACCACATCCAGTTCAATCTCTGCAGGTCCAGAATGATTACCTTGCCCCAGAAGACAGGACAGCTATATTTGAACCCAATCCAACCACTTTCTAGCTCAATGTCCAGGACCACTTCTCCAACGACCAGATAGGTCTCTGTAGTCTTTATATACCTTTACCCATCACCACTAGAATCTGATATAAGAAGAAATGAACATTTAGGCTACACAAATAACATTTTAAAAATATACAAATAACATTTTAAACAAATAAAATCGATGAATGGATTAATGAACCATATTGTGGAAGTTTCCAGAAGACTTTTGTATAGATTCGCAATTTACCAAGCATTCAAATATCTACTGTAAACACAAGCCCATACCAGGCACAATTTTAAAAATTACTCCCAAAAGCTTAAAAACTGAATAAAGTAACTATAAGCAGACTGAAGATAACACATTAATAACAGCAACATAATATCCTCAGAAAAGAGGTTGGGTGAAGTTAGAACATGCTTTTAATTGGAGACCATCATCTTTTATACAAAAAAAGTGAAAACATCACATTGAATTTCTGAATGCAGATTATATCCATCCCATTTTTCATGTTCATTTCTCAGGCTGTCAAATTTTTCATTAAAAATGAATTGTAATTGTCATTATGATTTGAATTCTTGCCAAGATTTTAATAAACAAAAAGTCTAATTCTATACCAAAGTTCATAATTAATGTTACCAATTTGCAAATATTTTGTTTAACAACTGAGTGTTACAAAGTCCAAATAAGCAGCCGACCTCAGGAAAAGGCAGCAGTTACAGGATAAACTACCCCCATCCTGGAAAGATTCATAATAAAATTAAACAAATGAATATAATTAATCCTTACTTGTTACTGAAGGTTTCTACATCATAACTTCTAGAAGTAAGTTATGGTACCATAATCAGGTATTCAAACACCTTTACTTCATGAAGAAGTGACTATCTGGGCACACCCCAAGTCTCTCACAGCACACAGAATGCCCTTATTTATACTCACTTTTTTTTTGTCTTTTTTTTTATTAATTATTTTGCATTATGTGACAGTTTCATAGGCTCTGGGAATCCCGCCACCCTTCCCCACGCCCCTCCCACCTGGTGGATTCCTCCACCTTGATGCAGTATTACAGTTCAAATTCAATGAAGATTCTTTCCTTGCAAACATATACCAAGCATGGAGTCCAGCTACTTATTGTTCAGATGGGCTGAACAGTTTCTTGGGGAGACCATTTCTGGTCCGAAGTTAGAGCTGGTAGCATATCATCACAGTCAATTAAGAGTCCCAATATAACATCAACAGCAATTTGCAATATTATGGAATTGACATGGTTTTGAGTAACCAGTATGTTAAAAAAAAAAAAAAAAAGCAAGTCCTAACCACAACCTATGATTAGCTCACTGACATTTCAATTTTAGTTTATATTCAGGACCGGCTGCTATATACCTTAAAATGGCTATAAGGTACCATTCAGCTGTCTCGTGTCTATTTCATTTTAGTATTTAGCCATTTGTTGTGTTGAAGTATAATTTTGCTGATCTTGGCAGATTTTAGGATAATCTAGACTGGCTTGTAACTCAAGATATCTGTTGACATTTAAGGAGCAGAACACATTTTTTTGGGGGAGGCGGGGTGTGCAGGAAAATCCTCAACACCATGGTGAGGAGTAACTAATCTTTGTGTCCCACCCAGCGAGGCATAAGCCAATCCACACCAGCTCTTTCCTGTCAGATTTCAAACTCTACTTTCTGTTGTTTGTCTATTTATTTTAGGGTTTTTTTTTTTGTTTGTATGATTGTTTGTTTGCTGTGAGGGGTTTTCGAAGCAATCCCGATGGTCATTGCAAGGGACGGTGGGGGTCCAGAGGTGGAGCCAGGCTCAGACCAGAGAAAGCTCTCCTCCCTGGTCCCGAAGGACATTTATTGTTCTGTTTCTGCGGACCGCTCAGGGTTTCTGGTTGTCTTTCCGATGACGTTGGTTTCTGCGCAGTAGTGTTTGGACTTCTTCCATCCCCTGCAGAAGCTCCAGTTGGGGGTGGGTGACCTCAGAGTACTCGGCCTCCGAGGGCATCCAATTCCCTGTATACCACTCACTTTAAACGATAGTCCTCCCACTTTTTCAGTAATTAAGACATATCACATCCTTGAGTGCAACACAGTAATTAAGATGACACTCAAGAATGAGGAGATTACAAAACTACTGGGGATAACTTCCATTCACAGACTTACTTCCAGGGAAAAAGGGTGATACAAATTGAAACCCAAAACACACATACACATAAATCAAAACTGAAATTAAGGGACCAGCATTGTAGCACAACAAGCACAGCCTTGTGACATGGCATCCTATATATGAAGCAGGGTCAGTTCCCAGATACTCTTTTTTTAATCCAACCTATTCCTAACACACCTAGGAAAGCAGCAGATGGCCCAAGGACTTGGGTCCCATCCATCCAGTGAGAGATCCACATGGAGTACTAGCCTCCTGACTCCACCCTGGCAGTTGTAGCCATTTGGAGAATGAACCAGTGGATCTCTCTTTCTCTCTCTCTCTCTCTCTCCCCCTCTCTCCCCTTTTGACCAGACTTTGCAAATAAGTAAGATTAAATGATAAATTCAACAATTAAAATTTAAACTAAGAAACCAGCCCTGTATACCTTAACATCAAAGAAATGAAGAACAGGGGTCAGCAGGATGGCTCAACTGCTCAACTGGTTAATCCTCTACCTCCAAACGCTGGCATCCCATATGGATACCAGTTTGTGTCCTGGGTGCTCCACTTCCCATCCAGCCCCTCCTTATGGCCTGGGAAAACAGTGGAGGATGGCCCAAAGCCTGGCAGCCATGTGGGAGACTCGGAAAAAGCACCTAACTCCTGGCTTCAGATTGGTTCAGCTCCAGTTGTTGCAGCCTTTTGGGAAATGAACCAGCAGACAGAATATATTTCACTGTCACCTTCTCTCTGTAAATCTGTCTTTGCAATACAAATACATAAATCTTCAGGAAAAAAAAAAGGAAGGAAGGAAGGAAGGAATAAATAAATAAATAAAAAGCAAATATTATGAGGAACTATAGACAGGAAGTGAGAAAATATCCATTTCAATAGAATTTATGTTTTATTTCTAAAGAATACAGTATTGCAACTTTGTATTGTACACTATTTTGAAACACTGAATATGTCTTCTGTTACTGACACTCACTAATCACTTTCATCTCATTACTACACAAAGGTGGACAACCTTCCCTGGTTCACATACTCTTCTAAATTCCAAGTTACTTCTGCATGTCTCACACTGTATCTGCAAAACCATTCTAAAACCTCCAAATCCTCATGACTTTTTTTTAATTTGGGTTTTTTGGTTTGTTTGTTTTTTTTCAAAATGGTATAAATCACTGGAAGTAGAGTAACTATATTCTGGACTTTGAATGGCCCCTTCTATAACAATGGGCCCATCTGGCACTTTGGTGACCATAGCAGGCATTTGTTTACATGTACTGCCAATATGGTACCCAAGGGAGTAAAGAAACCTCATGCCATATCAGGCTTTTCAGAAGCTCCTCCAATTGGCCAGGAGATAGTTTCAAAGACTGCATACATTCTAAAATGTCACCACGCCTCGGGTCATGCACTCAGGGGTATGCTAAGTTAAATGTCACGACAAGGAATGAACACGGAGGCTGGCAGTGTTGCTTCTAACTCTCTTTGCTGTTCCTCATTTCATAAAATGTATTGAAGCACGTCTACATATGGCTAGTTTTGTTAAAAAAAAAAAACAACAGAAAACCTGCCTAACAGTTCACTCACTCCCCTAGAGGCTGAAATCAAGACCCTGTGACATCAGTGATGCCTGCTTGAAAATCAGTCCCCGGCAGCAGAGTGAGGCTGAGGAAGGACAAACTCACCCTCCTCAGCCTCTGGGACGCCACTTCCGTTCAAGAGTCAGTCACCAAAAAAAGAACCACTGCAAAGCATACTCGTGTTTTTAACCATTAAACTCAGTAACGGTGATTTACTTTCAGTAAAACATAATCATCAATCACATTAAATTAATGGTGTTGCTAATTTGAAGTTTATTAGTTTTATAGTTTTGTTTTGGATTTTATATGGAAATCTGTTTTAGTTTTATAGTTGTAAAAGGACCATAAGTATAAAGTTATACTTGGCTTTATCTCCATACATATATTAGTAATATTTTTATTATCATTCAGCTCTATGTCAGTGTATCACAATTTTTTTTCTACATTTGGAGTAGTTTCCTTTACAGGGTGTGTGTGTGTGTGTGTATGTAGCTTTTGTTAGACAAATTTCACAGTTGAATAAGCTCCACATTACAAAGAAGCAGTCCTCAAAAAGCCTGACATGTGCTCTAACCATTCAGCAATCAGCTCAGTATTTGGCATTAAAAAAAAAAGAACTTCGCATCAATACAGAAATGCAGCTGTCACCAGACATGCCAAGACAAGAACTCAGATACCTTTGGCCTCCACTACATCACAGTGAAAAAGCCTGGCTCTGTTAAGATTCTCCAAAACAAGAAAATTATTCAAATATCAACTGTATGCTTGCCATGACCTAAAACATATTTGTTTTTAGAAATTCTGTCTATGAGAACAGCAGAAAAATAATTATATTTACAGAAGTTATAATGAGATAGGTACTATTCTTGACCTTTAACATTTTTTACTTTTTTTTAAGATATATTTATTGAAAAGCTAAGTTACTGAGAAAAGAGGGAGAAACAGAGAAATCATTCATCCTCTGATTCACTGCTCAAATGGCTACAATAATTGATGAGGGCTGGGCCAGGCTGAAGCCAGGAGCCTGCTATTTCATCCAGGTCTCCCACTTGGGTGAAGAGACAAACCTTCATCCACTGCTTTTTCAGGCACATTAGCAGGAAGTTGTAGCATAAATGGAACAGTCAGGGCCATAATGGTTGCTCCTATAGGATGCCACTGTCATGGGGAGAAGTTTAACTTGCAGTGCCACAGTGCCAACCTGATACTAACTTTCATTCAACATGAGAATCCCAATTCACGTATAAGAAAAGGAAGCACACAGAGATTACATAATTGCCCAAATTCACACAGCTATAATGTGCAGTACAAATCACTGCTTATAAATGCCACTCATAAGGCCTCTTTGACCAAATGTGCTAAGAGGGAGCAGGCATGTGGCACAGTGGTTACATCACATCCTGTATCACTGTTTGGTTCAAGTTCTAGCTGTACCACTTTCCATCCTGCTAATGTACACCTCAAAGGCAGCAAGAAATGACTCCAGTATGCAGGCCCCTGCCACTAACATGGGAGACCCCACTAGGTTCTAGGCTTCTGGCTTCAGCCTAAACCAGTCCGGGATATAATCATTTAAGTCATGAAGAACAGATAAAGAAATCTCAATCTCTCTCCCTCTCTCTCTCTCTCTCTCTTTCTCTCTGCCTTTCTCTAGCTCTTTTTGTTCCAAACAAAATGAAAAGTAGATAAAAATAAGTAAACTGTAAGAAAGGACAGCAGTGAGTCTTTTGAAGAAGGACATCACCCCAGCTGCAGGCTAGGTTACCTTGTAACTGGGTATGTGTTATACTCCTAGCAGAAAAGTAGCCAATAGCTGCCCAGCTTTCTGGGCCTGGTTAATGCCGAATTTGTGATAACTATACCAATGTGCCAGCATAATTGCCTATTTTTTTCCTTTTCTTTCTTTCCTTCTTTCTTTTTCTTTCCTTCCTTCCTTCTTTCTTTTTTAAGATATGAGGAAGGTGGGGAACTTTAGGTCAGGACAGACCACCCTGGCCCCTGGAAGGGGCAGGTTACATGGACCAGAGAAGAGGGTATAGGCACTTATTGGAGTGAGAGCGGCTGAGGACATGTTCGACAGGGGAGGACTGACACTGCACTTGCAGGTAGGGCAGGGAGCTGAGATGGAATGCAGGGGGGAAACCAGAAGGCATATCACTTCAGGTCAAGGCGCCCACCCACATGGGAGACCTGAGCTTGGATAAGTAGCATTGCCTGCCACTCGCTGGTAAATGCAAATGTTGGGGCTGGTGGAAATGCGTGGCTGGGCCAGGCTGCAGTACCGACTTAGGTGGGTCAGCACAGAGGGTGGGCTGTACCAGGCTGGGCCACATCATGGACTATAACACAAGAGAACCGATCTGGAGCAGGTTCCACAGGGGATTTGTGGGCTTACCTTTGTGGGACTGCAGCATTCACCGGGTTGCACAGACAGCTGCAGACAGCTGCTGGTGGTGACAGGCTGAACCAGGCTGGACTGCACAACTCATCGGAAAGGAACCCACTTGACGCTCAAGAAGCAGGGCCAGGCTGCAGCATTTTAACAGCACATACTAAGGCCAGGACTGAAGGCAGACCATGCCAAGCATGGCCACAGTACCCATCAGCATATATGAATGAGATACAGGGCTTAGAACAGACTTTACAGGGGAACTTAGGGAACTCCTCTACTGGACCACAGCTCCTGTGGGAAGCTCAATAGCCAGGGCTGGTAGCAGGCCAGGCCAGACAATAAAGCATTTGTGTGGGCTTGATCTATGGGCAAGCTTGATTGGGCCCGGCTGCAGCAAATGCAGCCAGGCACAAGAACCAGGATAGGGTGTAGATTGCATTAGACTGGGCTAGGCTAAAACACTCAACAGCAAGAGATAAAACTGTGAGTGGGTCATGTCAAGCTGGACTGAAGCACCTGCCAGCACATGCAAGAACCGGGGCTGCGAACAGGCCTGGTGGGAAACTGTGGGCATTTTCCTCCTGGGCTGTAGCTCCCACTGGTCAACATGAAAGTTAGGGCTTGGGGTATGCCACGATGGTCTAGACAGCAGCACCCATCAGCATACCTGTGGGCCAGGTCTGAGGACAGGTCAGACTGAGCTAGGCTACAGCACCCATGAGTAATGCAAGAGCCAGATGGGATATGGGACAGATCAGACTAAGCTGCAGCACATGCTAGCACACACAAAACCAGGGCTGGCAGTGGCCCTAATGAGGGCTATTGGGGGTTGCCCCAACTAGGCCACAGGACCCACTGGTGTGCATGAAGACCAATGTGCATGAAGACCTATGGTAGGCTGAACTGGGTTAGGCTGTAACACCCATCAGATTTGAGTAAGTGATGGGGCTGGAGGAGGAATTGAACAGGCAACTGCATCCACTTACAAGTGCATTGGCTGCTGCAGGTAACAGATTGAACCTGACCCTGCACTGGCTGGTGCACACAAGAGTCAAATCTGAGGTCACCCCAGAAACCCAGGTGAGGTTTCTTGGTAGTCTCTCCAATTAGACAACTGGACTCAAACCCCTACCACAGGGAAAATCACAATATATATGGTCCAACCTTAGAGTGCATGTTTTGGAACTGGGCCTCTTTAGTAGCTGATGACTGTGCAGTGGAGAGTATGTCCAAATGCAAACCAGAGACATCTAGGTCCGCAGAGGATGTCAAGTGCCTCATCAGAGGATAGAGAGCAGAAGAGGTTGGACCAGTCTCTCAGCCAAGCTTCGCAACATATTACTGGATGTGGGGATGCACTACGGTGGACTTGGTCAGCCAATAGACCTTGCAAATATGTTCTCACCCCTAGTGCAACAAAACCAACAACCTCTCAGAACTACCAAAACCATTCAAGTGACACCCTAAGAACACCCTTCCCCACGTCAGCGTCTCTAAGGCATTATCATTATCCTAGAGTGCTGATGCAGTTTGACAGCCAGAGTGGACCCCTTCCCTACCTCCAACGCAGACACAGGAGAAAAAAAAATTAAACATTTGTCCCACCCACTTTCCTCCATACCTTAACCCTCCCACCCTATTCAGAGACCCACACAACCTCTCAACTACATAAAAAATCTTAAATAAACTTAAATTTAAAAAAAAAAGAATAACATTGATGGCAAACATTTCCAGATTAGTCTTCACTAAGTACCTAGTGATCTGAAGTTAAACACCAAAACTTAACTTATTTAAAATCCTAAATCCTCCTCTAAGTTGATAATCACTGTTTGATTTGCCATTTGAGAAAAATTACACCCGATGGTAAGGTATTTCAATGCCATCCCGCTGCTACTAAGAGAAAAGTTATCTTTGTAGAACCCGTTCAAAGAAAGCTCATGCTTTGATCCTTAATATCCCATGAAGTAAAAGGTTATGCTTAATCTATATTTTATAGATCTAAAAGTCAAATTAGTTTCTAGGATAAACAAGCAAGAGTGTGAAGGTAAGTATATTCTTTAGCACACACTTGATCCCAGGTTTAGAGGATACTATGTGCTGAGTTAAAGACAATTACATTACTGTAATACGTGCCAGGTTTTTTTCTCATATTATTCTGCAAGCATAAACAAGTTATACACATGTTAATTTACATTCCATATAAAAAGCCAATTTTAAATCCAATTTATAAGGCAATAAATACATAAAGATTCTAGGACACCGCAATAAAGTTATGCCATAAAGTAGAGTTAATTCAAGACAACAATAATAAAAGCATGACAAATTTCCACATTCCTCCAACTGCACAAAGGTGTTTCAGGTAACATCTGTTCAGAGGCAATTCCTCCACGACAGACTAGATGAGATGCGGGGCTTCACAGTGTAATGAATGCATGTCAGTTTGCTTGCTTCATAATTAAAGACACAAGTTTCAGAAAAAAAAAAAAGCAATTAAGCCTGACTTTATATCTGAAGCAATCATCCCTACCCCCACCCTCTTTTTACCTGAAAGAAAAGACACAGAATGGTACAGAAGTCTCCATGGCATATTGCACCTACTTTGAGCAGCTAAACAAACCCTCTCAAAAAGCTGCTTGTCATAGTTTCTTCTGAGTAAATTATATATTAAAATTAAAAAAATTACTTTTCCTGCCTTATTAGAAAAGGAAAGACTGACCAGGAAAATTCAGAGCACTACAATAGTGGCATGAATAAAATGACCTCACCTTCTTTTGAAGGTTGCAAATTCACCATGTTAAGCACACAATTTTGACTTAAATAAAACTCAAATGCCTGAGGCCTTCAACAAACATGGCATCTCAATTCTTGCCACTTAAAGAAGAGCATTTAATAAAGAAGTTAAAAGACAGAGCAAACAAAAATCACCTCTATCTTCTTTCACTTCCCAGTAACTATCAACGTGATACAGCAAAGTTTTGGCTGTTGTCCCAATTGTTTACTTTTGGTCACAATTTGGTTATCTAGTATCCCCGACCCTCTCCCCAAATTTTAAACCTTCAAAAAGAGGTAATAACACAGGTAGAGATTTAAAAGAATCCAATGGTTTTCAGTGTGGTCCCTCTCAAGGTTATGCCTGCTCTATTAATTTCATACGGCAGCTGCAACAAATCACCACAAACTTGCTGGCTTCAAACACAAAAATTCATTCTCTCTGTTCTAGAGGCCAGATATCCCAAATCAGTCACCAGGCCAAAATCAAGGTGTTAGCTGAAACTATTACACCTTTGGTGGCTTTAGAAGTGGTCCTTGCCTCTTCAGAATAATTTCCCAACGTAAAATCCTTCACCTAATCACTTCTTTGAAGTACTTTTTCTTTCTTTTTTTTTCCTTGGGGAAGGGAGAGGGGGGAAAAGCAAGGGGTTGGGAAATAGGGTCACATGCATAGTTTTCAGGAATTCAGAAGTGGGTATTTTTGGAGGGTCATTATATAGTCAACAACACCACTAAATTGTATATTCACAAAAGGCATTGTTAATTTTTGTTAACAGTTCCTGGATAAGAGAAGTAAAGGCTAAAATTTCCCATAACCAAAGAAAAACCACAGTTAAAGACATGTTCTCTGAAGATACACTGCCTAGGTTCAAATCCTGGTCTCGCCAGCTGCCAGCTGTGTGACCCTAGGCAGCTTCGTTTCTTATACTTCAGGTTCTTCATATGACAAATAAAGCAAATGATACTACCTACTTCCTAGAGTTTTTGTAAGAAATGAAGAAGTGCATATCCACAAGGCACCTAGAAAGAGAACTTGGCTCCCCGTGAAAAGTTGACTTATTACTATCAATGCCCAAACACAGCACATACATGGATATTACTGAACAGGGTAAAAAAAAAAAATCTCTCACAACCTCAACTTAAAGTAGTGCAATTATTTAATTAAACTGATCTAAAAATAAATCAAATGGAAATTATTACATAGAAGACTTACACTAAAATCTTATGAGAATTTTTTAAAAAGATTTACTTATTTTTACTTGAAAGTCAGAGGGGAACAGACAGGTCTTCCATCCGCTGCTTCATTCCCCCAAATGGCCACAACAACCTGAGTTGAGCCCATTTGAAGCCAGAAACCACGTGCTTCTTCCAGGATTCCCAAGTGAATGCAGGGACCCAAGGCCTTGTGTCATCCTCTACTGCTTTTCCAGGCCAGTAGCAGGGAGCTAAACGGGAAGTGGAGAAGCCAGGACTGGAACTGGCATCTATGTGGGATGTCGGTGCCACAGGCAGAGGATTAGTCTGGCATACCATCATTTCAGCCACCTATGAGTACCTTTAATGCACACTCCTAATTACAAAAGGAAACTCTACACTAACTTGGAACAACAACGTACAGGCCTCCTTCCAAAGGGCTGACCTAGACATGGACTGTCCTCCCAGGAGCCGCCCATCCTGTTCTCTGTCTGGGGGATACACTGCACGTTGCTGAGAACAGAATGGGAATCTCAATGTCACAATGGCTAAGGCAACAGTTCTGTTCCATTCTGTTCTATTCTAGAAGAAAACGGCACCTCAAGCCCAGGTTCTTAGTATGTGGCCTGACGGCAGACCCCAAGTTTCTCAGTCCCACTGAGTTCTACCTTCCTGCCACAGTCTCCACCCGCGAGCGCAACTTGTCCTCTCCACTTGCCCCAGTGCCACTCTGCTTCCCAGGACCTCTGCCCAACACTTCCATATACATTGTTGGATATATTTTCCACTGAACTGACTGGTTCATGCAAATCACAAGCAGCTCATTCATGGAGCAGCCAAACTATCACACAATTAGAACAAATGTCTGCCCTGCACACTTACTAGGGGAGAAGGAAACTCTGTTAACCTTATTCCCAAATAATGTGAAGGCTACATGTGGACATCCAGGAGAAAACATGGTGTGCTTGCTGTGCTTTAGCAGAGCTTAGGGTAAGACAGGATCTCAGTGAGGACCACAGGTCCTACTTTCTTCAGGAATGGAACAAGTGCCCCATTTACCACTTGGTTCTACCAATGGCCTGCAGCTCTGAACAGTGTTCAAAATACTCAACACGTACATTATAATGATCTTTGTCACATCTCCACCTTACATTGTTCTGAGAAGCAGCCAATGGGGGCTCAGACAATGACTGGGTGTCCAAAAGACGTTCAGGCTAACATCACTACATCCCAATCAAGAAAAAAAGCCAAGTACTGATGTGAAGTTCAAGAATAGAGCAGCCTGTTCTACAAAATATTGACTCATTGCAGAACCACTGGAATCTGGTGGCCTCAAATATCAGGTAGGGGAGAGAGTTCAAGCCACCATGAATTCAGGACAATTCAAGATTACACATACCCAAACTGTCAAATAACAAGAACAGCTAAGCAGGAATATGCATTCCATCTAGCAGTTGGACCGTGGTCCATATTCGAGTATGTGGATTCAAATTCTGGTTTGGTTCCCAATTCTAACTTCCTGGTAATTTGGACCCAGAGATGGCTTAAACAGCTGGGTCTCTGTCACCCATGTGGAAAGCCGGGATTGAATTTCCAGCTCCCAGTTTCAGCCACAGTCCAACTCTGGTTAGTGCAGACATTTAGAAAGTAGACAGAAGTTTTTACACTCTCTCCTTGCATCTCAAAAAATAAATTGTTTAATGATATAATAATACAAAAAGAAAAGCAAGCAGGAAATAAATGACTAAGAAACAATAGAATGCCTAGGCAGATTTGAAAAAGCAAATGAAACTTCTCAAATTAAAAAATAAGGGCTAGAACCCAGTGCAATGGCCTAGCAGCTAAAGTACTCGCCTTGAACATGCCAGGATCCCATATGAGAGCTGGTTCTAATCCCAGCCTCCCCACTTCCCAAAGCAGTCAAGGACGGCCCAAAGCCTCGGGACTCTGCACTCGTATGGGAGACCTAGAAGAAGCTCCTGGCTCCAGATCAGCTCAATTCCATCCATTGTGGCCATTTGGGAAATAAGCCAGCAGATGGAAAATCTTTCTTTCTGTGTCTCCTTCTCTCTGTAAATATATCTTTCCCCCAAAAAAATTTTTAAATAAATACAATAATGGCTAAAATCAAACATTCAGAACAAGTCAATAGCAGAGTAAATATAGCTGATAGAAGTAATAAACTGGAAGGAATAGCCAAAGAAATTACCATATAAGCAAGATCCTAAATTTGACTCAGAGATTATCAAGAGTCTAAATTTCTCCCAAATTATGAAGTAATGGCTCATGACTTCTCCCAAAACCAAAGAATATTACATATTTATTAGATGTAGAGCATGGAAGTATTATCTTTTAGTTGTCATTTCATTTTTACAATAACCCTTTTTACAAACGGCATGTTGAGACAGCCAATAAGACATACACAAGAAGTGAAAGACAAGAGCTGCATTAGGTTCTAACAGGTTAAGCTGTCATCTAGGGGCCATTGCCTTGTAACAGACTAGCAATTCAACACCCTCTGCTCTGCTTCAGATGCAGTTTCCTTCTGATGTACTGGAAAAGCAGCAGAAGATGGCCCAAGTCCTGGGCCCTGCCATCCAGGAGACCAGGATGAACTTCCTGGCTCTGGGCTTCCGCCTGGGCCAGCCTCAACAGCTTGGAGAGTGAATCAGTAGATGGAATAACTCTGTCTCTCCCTCTCTCTATCACTGTGCCCTGCAAATAAGTAAATATTTTTTTTTTAAAAAAATGAAATTAAATCAGTACAAAGGCTAGAACCCAAGTCACCTGATGTATCCTTCAAGGATATCCTTCAATAAAACTAAACCTGAACATTAATTCAGGAGGACTGTGTCACAGAAAATCACATCTCCTAAATAATCTGGACCTTACTAGATAAAAATGGAGTAAGATCATTAACCCAGAGAGTAGACAAAAATTAAGGAAAAAACTCATTGCCTCCTAAGATTCTTCTGTTGGGCTGAACCTGCCATTTTGCAGAGTTACCTTTAGGCTATTCATTCTATGGGCCAAGGTAACAATCATTAACCATATTGGGTCCTTTTACAAAATGTCATGTTTCTATGGTCCTTTTTATACTTAAGTTAGCATAATTCACACTGGTTCTCCTTTGCAACACTGCATTTCATAACTCTGTTCTCAACTTCTAACAAACCTTACACTTAGCACCTTATTCACCACACAGTATTTCCTTAATTTATGAATCATGAATAAATTCTTCACAATGTTTACTTGTGCACAAAAGGTAGATCACATATCGTCATGACAGAAAGTTTTCCTGTACTCAGCAAAATGAAAGTATTAACTGTTCAACTGTTGGCCTCACTCTCCATCCATCAACCCTGCATGTGATTTATTTACACACTCAACCCCCAAAGGAAATAAGCATCACTACCTGGTCACTTACTGATACCAACAAGAAGACTTACAAGGTGCTAATGACGACAGTTCCCTCTGAATATTACAGCAATTAAACAAAGCAAACCGGCAGAGCGAGTCTGAAATTTTTAGAGTTCTTTCCAAACTGAACAAGACATTCTTTAGCAGTGACTGAGCGCATGCCCTGCCAAGTTTTAAAATGAGCCGTTTCCACTTGGAAAACTGTTGTCTACCTTAAAAAAGTTATCATGGGATTAAACCCTTACGCCGTATAAAGGAAAAAAGAAAAATGCTAGCCACATGAAAGTTGGCTTTGATACGGTTTATACTGAGATACATTAGCGAATAGGGGGAAAGTTCGACTTAAAAAAAAATGCCAACTGCACCTAGAATGACGTCAATACGTATGCATTAGAACTGCTATTCGCTTTAGCCTTCAGAAATCGGGAAGAACACAAAAATCAATGAGCTTGTCACAGCATGTAACTGGAACGGGACGCTGTGGTCCACCAGGAGATCGGCAGCTCCGGATATCTAAAACAGAATGTTATTTCCCCAGCCCCAGCCCCAGTCCCAGCCCCGGCGACACTTACAAACTTGGGCCGTTTCTCCCCCGGCTCCTCGGGGCCGCCCGGAGGCGGAGGGTGCTGAGGGCCCTTCCTGCGTGGCATCTTGCGGAGCGAGGCTGAGCAAGGGTAAGCCGGACCCGCGGCAGGGCCCTGTCCCGCGGGGGTCAGCAGCCGTGGCCGCTGCCGCTGCATCCTCCCGCACAGGCTCAGAAAGCCCCGAGCCGAGGTGGAGTCAGTCGCCTTCCCGGTTCCGCCGTCCGCGCCCTCAGCCCGGCCCAGCCCCGATCAACTGCTGCAGACAGGGTCGCCGCCAGCGCATCCGAAAACTCCCGCCACCGCGGGGCGGCCCCGCACCCGCCAATCCCGAGCCGTCTGCTCAATGACACGCCAGCGCACCGCCCCTTCCGGGCTGACCCAAACGTGATTGGCTGATCCTTCTGTACATTTCAACCCCGCCTCCCGCATCCCGCCGGCAAACTTGTTAGGGTCCTGGGTGTGTCACCTTACAGAGCGGCAGGCAGGATTGGCTTTAGGAAGCACGGAGAACTCATTAAAAAAAAAAAAAGTCGTATGCCTAGATTTATTTGGATTTAGGAGACGGGTTCTTTCAAAACCAGGTGAAGCCAGTTGTGAGCCTGATTTTGAGTAGCGGGAGGAGTTGAAATCATCCGCTTAACCTCCCTGTGGAGACTCCGTGAGCCCAAAGGCCGCTTGGAAAGGTAGTTTCAGATTCTGTATTTCCAGGTGGGTCCCACTGCGCCCCATCTGTGTGCCCTGCGGGTTTGTCTACTAGCCTCGGCTGAATCAAAAGTGCAGACTGTCCGCTCAGGCGTGGCAGAAACCATGAGGCTCAGACAGCAGTGTAACTGTTAGTCATTGTTTTAAAAGTTAATAAATCTAGGGCCCGGCAGCATGGCCTAGCGGCTAAAGTCCTCGCCTTGAAAGCGCCGGGATCCCATATGGGCGCTGGTTCTAATCCCGACAGCTCCACTTCCCATCCAGCTCCCTGCTTGTGGCCTGGGAAAGCAGTTGAGGACGACCCAAAGCTTTGGGACACTGCACCTGCGTGGGAGACCTGGAAGAGGTTCCAGGTTCCCTGCATCGGATCGGCGCGCACCGGCCCGTTGCGGCTCACTTGGGGAGTGAAACATCGGATGGAAGATCTTCCTCTCTGTCTCTCCTCCTCTCTGTATATCCGGCTTTCCAATAACAATAAAAATCTTTAAAAAAAAAAAGTTAATAAATCTGATAGAGTGGCTCTGGGAAGGCCACAAGTAGAATGCACAGGCTTCCCACTGGGCAGGAAGAAGTGATGGGACATGCAGATAAAACTAGATGCCAGGCAGGAGCAAGGACAAGAGAATCGCACACAGAATTAGAGAAGCTTCAAGGGCATGGAACGAAGGGGCCTTGAACACAACCCGCGTTAAAGGCTTTGTTGTTTACACCATACACCCAAGGTCAAGCTACTAGACTACTGCAGTTTTCTCACACAATAGTGTCCTTCCGCGGCCCCACCACCACCCTTTAAAAGTCATCTTATCCTTTCAACTATTTCCTTAAGATTTCCATCACCTGACTGTAGGGAGGTGGTGTGGGCCAGCGCTGTTAAAGCATGCAGTATTGATTTTGGTACAAGAAACAAGTCCAGCTTCCCTGGGGAGTTGAGCACTCAAGTTCAGAGATTGGGCCTCAGTTCCAACTAAGTCCTCACTCTACACGTTTCTTTTTTCTTTTCTTTTTAACTGTGCCACATTCTTTCTACAAAGAGTATCTCATCTTCAGGGATGCTTCCAAGAGGATAGCAAGGTCGGACGGAGAACGATGCGTAATGTCGTATGCCTTAATGGCAATTAGACTTAAGATGCAAATTTTATTCTTGTTACTATGTAATATTAAAGATAGTGTTTAATTTTTTCTACTTCACCAACAAGAGGGAGATAATATTTTTCAGATTTCAAGGAGGTGATAAATGTAACACTGTTAGAACTGTCAGTGCCCTTCAGCCAAGGCCACCAGGAGGAATACCTAGAGTTGACCAGGTTGAGTTTCTGCCACCAGAAGTGAAAAATGCATTCCTAGGGGAACCAAGGATGTACTTAAGCAGAAAGCATTATGTCATAGCAGCTTAACCTGCTACCTGTAACACCAGCATCCCATATGGGTGTCAGTTCAGGTCCCAGCTGCTCCAATTTGAACATTGTTCCCTGTTAAGGCACCTCGGGAAGCAGCAGAAAATGGCCCAATACCTGTGCCCCTATGCTGACATAGGAGGGCCATCTGAAGCTCCTGGCCCCTAACTTCAGCCTGATCCAGTCCTGGCTGCTGCAGCTATTTGGAGAGTGGACCAGCAGAGGCAAACTGTCTCTGCTCTTCCCTGAAGCCCTGCCTTTCAACAATAAATCCTTAAAAAAAGAAAAAAAAAAAAAAGAAAAAGAAAGAAAGAAAAGAACAAGCACCTGAAGGATTTGCGTTCGGTTGGGTGATATGAGATTTCCACGGAACGGGATAGGCAGGGGACAGTCACTGCTGTTGCTGTGCTGCCAGGAAACGGGGAGAGTTCAGTGATTGGGTATCTTAATCTTATCCAGTTGGACACGCTAAGAAGCCAGGCTGAAAGCTCACGCTGACAAGGAAGCAACAGTCATTCCTATCACCTGGAAAAGAGGAAGTTTGGTGTCAAAAGACAAATTATAGCACATTAACTTCAAAGATTGAGTGTGTTTTTCTTTGTGATTCAGGAACTGGGCAATATCTTCTCTAAACCCAGCAGGGAAAGACAGAACATTCAGAGGGAAGCAGACAGAACGAATGAAATGGGGATTCTTTCCAAACCCTTCTCCTTTGGAGGCTAACATGGAGGAAACTTTTCTGAATCTGAAAGAAGTTGGAAGGATAATGGCGTTTACCTGAGGCTGAGGAGAGGAAGGAAGAGGGAAGCTTGAGAATAAAAGCTGTTTAGTGTATACTAAGTTACCGTTAGATGCCAGTAAGAAATTCTCACGTCTATTGCAAAATAGGGTAACTTTGGATAACAATGTACTGTGTGTTTTTCTTTAAAAAAATTGAAAAACACTGAAAAAAGGTTTTACATGTTTCAGCCATAAAGAAATGATAGGGCCAGGCATGATGGCTCAATGGCTAATGCTTACCTTGCTGGGATCCCAAATGAGTGCCAGTTCATGTCCTGGCTCCTTCACTTCCCATCCACATCCCTGCCTGTGGCCTGGAAAACAGCAGAGGATGGCCCAAAGCTTTGAGATCCTGCACCTGCGTGGAAGACTCGGAGGAAGCTCCTGGCTTCTGGCTTCCGATCAGATCAGCTCAGCTCCAGATGTTACAGCCATTTGGGGAGTGAACCAGTGGACTGGAGATCTTTCTCTCTGTCCTTCTCTCCATAAATCTGATCTGCCTTCCCAATAAAAATAAATATTCAAAAAAGTGATAATTGTTTGAGGAGACAAATGTGGTTATTCTGATCTGTATTCATGTATCACAGCATTCCAAAGTATTCCATAAATAAAAACATGGAATTTTTATATGTCCATTAAAAATAACAATCATGAAAAAAAAACAATCATGGGGCCAGTATTATGGCATAGTCAGTAATGCTGCCACCTGCAATGCTAGCATTCCAAATGGGAACCAATGTGTGTGGTTGCTCCGCTTCCAAACAGTTCCCTACTAATGCACCTGAGACAGCAGTGGAAATGGCCCGAATCCTTCAACAGTTGCAGATGTTGGTGTGACTGTGGCATGAAGCATAAGTGATTTTACTCTCACTGAGTCTGGCCTGCTGGGGTGCAATGCAGAAGCTTAGTCCCAAATTGAAGTTCAGTACACATGGCTTCCCAGGAATATACCTAACAGTGGTAATTTGTGATTTGCATCTAACCTTGTGATTTTCTATGCTAAGACAAAGTAAGGAAGTGGTATTGTTTTCTCTCACTGCATCATCATGGTTACAGAGTGACCTTGCCTAATATTGGTGCTCTATGAGATCTCACCATCAGGACAAGGTGACCCAGTGTGGGTATCAGGCAGTTCCTAAAAGCACAAAGGCCCGGCTGTGTTGAACCCGATCCCTAGAGTCAAGGACTCTGCTTTTATTTTTCATATCCTCGGCATATAAATGGAATTTGGTATAAGGAAGAGCTGTTATAATTAATCTTCAAATTTACAAAATGCAATCTGGATTTCTTTTTTCTTCATAAAAATTCAATGTGACTGCAATGCACCAGTGCAAATAATAGATTTGTATATTTTTACATTTTTAACAGTACATTTTATATGTATGTTATTTGAAACTTAACAATAGTATACATCTGTCCTTCATTCTGATCACCTAACAAGATGATACACCCCACCGAGTCAACAATTATGGAAATGCCATCTTAAGTCTGGCTTAGTGTACAGTCTGGGACAAAGTTGAAAGAGACAAAAAAGCAGACTTTGCAAAGATTGAAGTTCCTGAATGTAAATCTTTCCTGTATTATTTCTGTTCAGCCTCAACATACAGACAATGTTTAATGCCATCCTTGTGAGGGTTCACACTTAATGAATGAAGAATTGGGGGAAAGTTGATGGAGCTAATCATCCACAATCAGCTTTTTCAAAGAAGAATTTATTTGTTTATTTATCTTAAGATTTACTTATTTTTATTGCAAGTCAGATATACAGAGAGGGGGAGAGACAGAGAGGAAGATCTTCCATCCGTTGATTCACTCCCCAAGCGGCCGTAACAGCCAGAGTTGAGCCCATTTGAAGCCTCTTCTGGGTCTCCCACGCATGTGCAAGGTCCTGGCTTTCCCAGGCCACAAGCAAGGAGTTGGATGGGAAGCGGGAGCCACCCGGATTAGAGTTGGAGTGCATATGGGATCCTGGCGCGTGCAAGGTGAGTGCTTTAGCCACTAGGCTATTGTGTTGGGCCTGACTACATTTATTTTTTTTTAAAGATTTATTTATTTTTATTACAAAGTCAGATGTACAGACAGGAGGAGAGACAGAGAGGAAGATCTTCCCTCCGATGATTCACTCCCCAACTGAGCCGCAACGGTCATTGCTGTGCTAGTGTGAAGCAGGGAACCTGGAACTTCATCCAGGTCTCCCACGTGGGTGCAGGATCCCAAGCCTTGGGCCATCCTCGACTGCCTTCCCAGGCCACAAGCAGGAAGCTGGGTGGGAAGTGGAGCTGCCGGGACTAGAACCGGTGCCCATATGGGATCCCGGCACGCCCAAGGCGAGGACTTTAGCCGCTAGGCCATGCCGCTGGGCCCGACTACATTTATTTTAAACTCAGAGTCACAGGAGGGAGAAGAAGAGAGAGAGAAAAGGGAGAGGCAGAGAGGAAAGCTAGAAGCCAGGAGCTTCCTCCAGGTATCCCTCGTGGGTGCAGAGATCCAAGGACCTGGGCCATCTCCAGGTACATTAACAGGAAACATCCAGGACTTGAACTGGTGACTATATCGGATGCCAATACAATAGGAGGCAGCTTTACCAGCTATGCCACATGCCAATATCCATACCCAGTCAACTTTTAAAAATTAGAAACCACTTTAGGAACATGGTACTCCTAGGCAGACAGTGGAAATACAAAACAAATACAGTCAGCTTAGACAACAAACTAGTCATATCAAGAAAAGTGCAGCTATAAGCACCTATGATCCAGCAACTCTATGTCTTGATGTCTCCCTGGAGAGACCCCAAAATACGCTCATAAACATAATCTCTGAGCTTCTTTTTGGTCTATTTTATTTATTTGAAATGAAAGTGACACACCTGGACAGTGTAATAATTGGCGTAGGGAGTGGGTCCAGTGTGGAGGTAGTAGGCACCTCTCTGATGGGCTGCAACTCCTAATGGTGAGCATGAGAACCAAGACTGGGGGGTGGGTCTGGCCGGACAGGCAGTGGCACCTGCTGGTATTAGTGTGAGCTGGAGGGTGGAGTCGGTTGGGTTGAGTTAGGCTTCAACGCCCAATGTCGTATATAAGATCTCAATGGGGGATATGGGGCAGACCTGACCAGTCCATTTCTCATGCTGGCCAGTACAGGAACCAGAGCTGGCCAGCCAGGACAGTGGGGGTTATTGGGAGTCGCTCTGATTAAACTGCAGTTCTCCCTGTGGCACATGAGGGCAGAGCATGTGTTGGACAAAGCTGGGCTGGGCCATAGCACCCATTGTTTTGCTGAGGATGGAGGGCAGAACAAACTGATCAACTACCCCAGTACAGCTTAACAGCAAATTTCTGGGCCATTGGAGACTCAGAAGAGGACTATGACAGCCAATCAACCTTGAAAGGATTTCCACATCCTTGGAGCAGTGATGTCAGAAGTTCCAGATCTCAGAACTACCAAAACCACATGATCAGAACCCTCACAAAATGCTCCACAATGAGCACCCTGGGATGACATTGGGTGGCAGTTCCCCCTCCCCTGGGTAATGTGGTGGTTGGGAGACTGGGTAATGGTTTCTCCTATTGTATCCTCCCTCCCCCATATACAGGAAGAAAAAGCAAATATGCAAACAATGATCTCACCCTGATCCTTGACCCTTCCCACCTGATCAACTATGTACACATCATCAAAAATACAGTTATAATTTAAAAAAAGAAGAAATGAAAGTGACAAAACAAGAGTAAGAAGAAGATCCTTCATTTGTTGGTTCCCTCCTCAATTGGTTGAAACAGTCAGGACTGGGTCCAGATGAAACCAGAAACCTAGGATTCCATCGAGGATTCCCATGTAAGTGGCAGGGGCCCTAGTAATTGGGCCCTCTTCTGCTGCTCTCCCAGGCACAGTAGCAAGGAGCTGAAAAAGAAACAGAGCAGCCAGGACTCAAATTAAGCTCTGACATGAAATGCCAATGTTGCAAGCAGCAGATTAGCTCCCAGTGCTACAATATCAGCATATTTTGAATATTTTGTAATAGCAAAACTGGGTAAAGTATAGTAGGGGAAGAGAAACTACATGGAGATTTATTATACGCTGGAAGTCAATGACATGTTCAAAATAAATTACTGGTGAGTGTAAATATAAATAGCATGTACTTATAAATCTCAAGAATAAGGAGAGAATGAAATTTCAAGAAATATATATAATCAACCTGACATGAACAAAATCACTTACGTATATATGTAATGTATCTGGCATATGTGAAAAAAAAAAAAAAAGGGAAATAAGGAAGATGGTCTTCCAAAAGTTCATGAAAATGTAAATAAAAAGAAATTATGTATGCATTTCCAAAAATGGCATTAAAATGAGCTATCTTTTAATTCCATATTTCCCACAAATTTTATGATATAAGCCCCTACACATTACTTCACTTACCTGCAGAGGAGACTTTTCTCAAAGGGTGAAGGAATTAGCCCTGTCATTTTATAGCTAAGGTATCTATAAATGTTTTACTTATTGAAAGGGAGAGATATGAAATAAATATAGCAAAATCTCAGTATGAACTTAATATCAGAATTAACTATTTTTGTGTATTTTGTGGCTGCTTTACTAATTTGTCAGGTATATCTCAGATTTTTTAAACAGATTTACCAATTATCAAAGAAATAGAAATCTTAGCAATAGTTTCCTTTTTTGAAGATTTATTTACTTGAAAGGCAGAGTGACAAGGAGAGAGAAAGACCTTTCACCCATTCCTTCACTGTTCTAATGCTCACAACAGCTGATCTTGAATGAGGCAGAAGCGCTGGGGGAGAATGATTGGGCAAAATTCCAAATATAACAAGGGAGGGTTTAGGACCAAGCGAGGCGAAAAGGATGCACTGGATGCAAAATTACTAACTGGAAACATCATGGGTAAGATTCTTACTACATGAACTCAACTGAATTCTTGCTGAGGGCAGACCACAATGATAAGATATGGAGCCCCAAGGGCCATCAGATAACAAGAAGGGATTAACTGACTCAACAGGATTCTCTCTCAAACTGGTTTCTACAAAGACAGGAAAACTCACAATCAAGCACAGTTTGAAATGGCTGAAAAGACCGTGGCTCAAGTTTTGCCAAGGGAATCTTTATGAGGGCCAGTGCCAAGGTATGATGGCTAAGCCTTCCCCTGCAGCACCGACATCCCATGTGGGCACTGATTCACATCCCACCTGTTTCACTTACAATCCAGTTCACTACATATGTCCAGGGGAAGCAGCAGGGGAAGGCTCAAGTCCCTGGGCTCCTGTACCTTCTGGGAGCCTCACTGAAAGCTCCTGTTTTCTGGCTCCTGGCTTCAGAACAGCTCCACTCCAGCCAGTGCAGCCATTTGGGGAGTGAACCAGTGGATGGAAGATATATTTCTCTCTTTCTCACTCTTTCTGTGCTTCTTTTTTTCTCTGTAATATGCTTTTCAAATAAAATAAATCTTTTAAAAAAAAGAATATCAAGACACAGGAGAACCACTGCTGAGTGATATGGTAACTCCATGAATGAAGAAGTACCCAATTTTAAAATAGGCTGTACCATTTAACATTCCCATCACCAGAACATTTGCCACCTTCTCCTCAGCAAATTTGTAGGCAACTTTTAAAAATTTAGCCACCCTAGTATGTACAAAGGGGTTTTGATCTGTCGTTTTTCCTTTTGTAAAGAGAAAGTTCTTAGAAGACAAGTACGCCCATTCCTTTACTTGTTGTCTCCTGCTTTGGTTCTACCGTGGTGGACTTTGGTAGTTGCAACAGAGATTTCACAGCTTACAAATCCAAACCACTGGCTATCTGGCCCATTATACAAAAATGCTTTCTGACTCACACTGAATGTTCCCTTCTCCCTCACCACCACCTTGGTGTATTTGTTTGGTTATTTCTTTTTCTTCAGTATACTCTAGTAAGAAGCAAATATTAATTTTGAACAAACATTCACAATGGAAGTTAAGCACTTGCCATCATACACATTTACCCAGGCCTTAACATCTTTTCAAGAAAAATCTGTTTAACAAGGCCAACAAAATCTTGCCACCCTTATCAATTGCTATAGAGAACAGAGTTGATTTAAGGTGCATTTAAAAAGCAAAACTCTTGTATGGATTTGTAATTCTTAAACTACATGTAAGGAATTTGTGTTCTGATAATTTTTCTCTAGGGTCTTATGTCTGCTAGTTCAGACAGAAATTCTTCATAGGGAATGTAATTAATATAACATGGTTTAATGTCATGCTTAATAGTTACCCAGAATGTTTTGATTAGAAAATTAATCTGCCTGTGTTTGTAGATGATAGAGTCATTTAAAAGAGAACAGGAATATTCCTATTAGTGGGAGACACTTAACTAAGGTTCACTTGAAAGTATTAGTTGTCACTATCAGATCACAATCCCAATATCTGAAATAAACAGAAAAAAAGAAACTGGGTAATTTTTAAGATTATTATAAGGTTATGGTGTAATTAATTTATATTAAAGTACAATTACTAAAGTCTGAATATAATTTGTTAAGTCACTTAGAAAATAATTTTTTTGTGACAATAGCAAATAGTAACTGTGTCACTCAATGCTAAAAATACATGTAAACAGGACTGTAATATTTCTGTGTGCCCATGGAGATTTTCAAATTGCCTTTTCCTTGTATCTGTGTCCCTATTTCATCATCATGTTTTTTTCTCCCTTTTTTATCCTGAGGTGGATTACTGTATCCTGAGCATTCAGTAATACCAAACATGTTTAAAACCTGTCTTTCCTTAAGGTGTCTGTTTGTATGTTTTATATGCTTGTGCTGTCCATTAGCTGAAACCATCTTAAGACAATAGACCAGAAATTATTTCCTCAGTTTCCTGGGGATAGCACATTGGTGTCTTCATTTAGGTCATAAAAGGGTAATACGTAATTAGCTGTAATAGTTGGCAAAATTAGCATCCTCCCTCACCTTTTTATTTTTTTAACTGAGATGTCTGAAATATTCACAATTGCCTGTGAAATCAGCCATGCCTGCGCTCTGTCCTGACACACTGTGGTCCCAAGTCACTGGAGAATTGATCCCGTCAGGTCCTCCCTCCCAGGCTCTAATCTCTGTCCCTCTGCTGCTGTTGGTGACAGTATCCTTCCTGAGGATCTCTTCTCATTTATTTCCCTCATATCTCACTAAAGACTTTTCCCTTGACCTCTGCCCAGGCTGTTTTTTCTTTTCCTGTCTTCCAGGGTGATCTTGCCTCACTAGGAGAACACGTCAGGGCAGAAAGCTTGGTTCACTTTCATTCTTTGGCTGCTGACCAAACAATAAAATGATTGGAGTGATTAATGTCTCCACAATACAAACTTGCCTCGGTTTACTCTTGTGCAAAATGAGGAGGTGAAACTATTTTCCCAGACGCCCAAATTAAGATACTGAGAGCTCTAAGTTTTCATACCAGTGTCCAAAGAGTCATCCCAGAGAGGGAAGGAAATCTATGAGGTGATAATATTCTAGGCCCTCTTTCTCTCCAGTAATAATTAGACTACTGCTGCTTTTACATACTGTATGAGGGTTACTTCAAAAGTTCACAGAAAAGCAGAAATTAAAAGACAAGTTTAAGAGTGGGATTTTTGGAGCAGCCACATGGAACACCCACATCCCAAATTGGAGTGTCTGGATTTAAGTCCTGTGAATTTAAATTCTGACCCCAGTTTCAACTTCCTGTCAATAGGCATCCTTGGAAAAATAATGATGGCTCAGTAGCTCATGCTTTTAAGGTTCTGCTACCCCCATGGGAAATCTAAATTGAGAGTCCAGTTCCTGGATTCCCAATGGTCACGTCTCTTCAGTAAATGGTGCTGGGAAGATTGGATATTCACTTGTTGAAAGTTGAAAGTTTGCCACCTGTCCTTTTACAAAATCAACTCAGAATCAATAGAAGACCTAAATGTAAGACATGAACTTAAAACTGTTAGAAGAAAATACAAGAGAACAATTCAAGACATTGGCAGAAACACAATTGGGTTTGTTTGGCTTCCTCTTTTCCTACTTAGGTGCCTTATATTTCTTTCTCTTTCTTAACATCTCTGCATTAAAACATATAGGAAATGCTTCCAGCGGACTTGTCATATATACCCATTATTAAATTAAGATGTAATTTTTATAAATCTGATTTGTTCTGTGTTGTTATCATGAATAGATGTTGAAATTTGGTGAATGTGTTTTTTGATTATTAAAATAATCACATGACTTTTATCCTCCATTTTGCTGATGTGATATATTGTTTATTGATGTGCATGTGCTGGGCCATTCTGAAACCCCTGGGATAATCCCCATTTGATCATGATTAAAGATCTTTTTGATATGCTGTTAGGTTTTTTGCTAGTATGCTATTGAAAATCTATGTGCCTGTGTTCACTGGGCATTTAAAGATACAGTTTCTTGATTTTTTTTTTTAAGTCCTTGTCTAATTTTGATGTCAGAGCAATGCTGGTCATATAAGATAAGTTGGGAAAGCTTTCCCCTTTTCAATTTTATGTAATGTTTTGAGATGAATTACTAATACTCTCACCTTAAAGTTTAGTGGAATTCAGGAGTGAAGCCTTCTGGTCATGGACTTTTGTTTGTTAGGAAGTTATTGCTGATTTAATTGCACTACTCTTTACTGAGCTATTCATGCTCCACCCCTCTCCCAGTCCCCAATGGGGAAGCTGATGAGCTGAGGGGCCTCTCGATGTCTGCCTTGCTTTTTGCTCATTTTAAGCTTGCTTTATTTTTGGGCCTGGCATGGTAGTCTAGTGACTAAAATCCTCACCTTGCATGTACCAGGATCCCACATAGGTGTCGACTTGTGCCCTGGCTGCTCCACATCCCATCCAGCTCCCCACTTTTGGCCTAGGAAAGCAGTAGAGGATGGCCCAATACCTTGGGACCCTGCACTAGTGTGAGAGACCCATAAGAAGCTTCTGGCTCCTGGCTTCAGATGGGCTCAGCTCTGGCCATTACACCACTTGTGGAGTGAACCAATGGATGAAGGATGTTTCTGTTTCTCCCTCTCTCTGTAAATCTGCCTTTCCAATGAAAATAAATAAATATATATTTTTAGAAAGACAGAAAGAACTATTTCCATTCTCTGAGCTGATCCCAAACCAGAAACTTGTAGTTTCTTCCAGGTCTCCCATGCGTGTGTAGAGTTCTGAAGCTTTGGGCTGTCCTCTACTGCTTTCCTAGGTCACAAGAAGGGTTCTGGATGGAAAGTAGAGTAGTTGGGGTGTGAACCAATGCACATATAGAATACTGTGCTTGGAGGTAGAGGATTAACCACCTGAGCTCTTGCACCAGCCCCTCATGTTTCTTTTGTTCTTGTAGTTCAATTTTACTAATTTGTACATAACCAGAGATGTGTCAACTTCTAGATATTTCCAATCTATTAGAATACAATAGTTTATGTCACTCCCTAAACATGCTTTGTATTTAGTAGTATTGTGGTAATTTTCCCTTTTTATGTGATTTCATTTATTTGAGTCATCTATTTTCTGTGGTGGGTAGACTAAAGTTTGATTTTGTTTTGCCATTTAAAAAATAAGTTTTCATTTCACCTATGTTTTATAGCATTTTTAGTCTCTATTTAATTATTTCTGCTCTAATCTTTGTTATTTCTCTCCATCTGCTAACTGGGGGCTTGGTTTGTTTTGTTTTTCTAAGTCTTTTAAATGTATCATTAAGTTGTTTGATGACTTATTTTTAAGTACACACTGCTATGAATTTCTTAGTTCTGTTTTTACTAAACCCCATATGTTTCGTGAGCTGTGTTTCCATTTTTACTTTTCTCAAGGAATTTTTTTAAAGATATTATTTTTACTTGAAAAGCAGATTTACAGAGAAGTGAGATAGACAGAAGTGGATCTTCCATTCACTGGTTCACTCACCAGATGGCCGCAACAGCTGAAGCCGAATCAATCTGAAGCCAAGAACCAGGAGCCAGCAGCCAGGAGCCAGGAGCGGGGAGCTTATTCCAATCTCCCACATGGGTGCAGGGCCCAAGCACTTGAGCCATCCCCTGCTGCTTTCCCAGACCATAAGCAGGATGTTGATCCACTGTGCTGGTCCCTCTTGAGGAATTTTAATGCCTCTTTTTCAATTCTTCAATAATTGTTCATTCAATGGCATGTTATTCAGTCTATTATTTCTAGTTTCATTTGTTGTTGCTTCCTAATCGTACCCATTAATGAATAGAGAAGATGCATTACATGTTTTCTGATTTAGAGATTGGTTTTGAGACCTCATATATAGTTTATTCTATGGACTATTCCATACGGTGATGAAAAAAATGTGTTTTCAGTAGCTCTTGATGCAATTTTCAGTAAAAGTCAATGTAATAAATACTGTTTCATTCACTTGCAGTTTAGCTCTCATTCTTTCTTGTTGTTCTTTTGATCTGAATCATCTATCCACTAATGAAACTGGAGTACGAGAGTTGCATACTATTGTTTTATTAGAGACTACCTCTCCCTTCAGATATAATAATGTCTATTTTACAAAATTGGCTGCTCTGGCAATAGGTATGCACACACTTATCATATTCCTGTGTTCTTGTTGAATTGGTCCCTGGCTGATCTTACAGTAAATGTTGACTCTTTGCACAGTCTTTGTCTCTAGGTCTGCTTTGTCTACTTCTGCTTGCTTTTGGTTTGCATTGTGTGGAATATCTTTTGCCATCCTTTGTCTTTTCTAGTAATGAGTGAATTTATTACAGACGTCATATCACCGGGTCTTCTATTTTATTCATTCAGCTTGCCTGTGTCTTTTAATTAGAGAAGAATTTGGCCAGATTGTTTTCAATCTTATTATTGGTAAGTAAAGTCTTAGTTTTGAAATCTTGTGATTTTCTTCTGTTTTTGAATATCTTTTGTTCGTTCCTTCCCCTGTTGTTATTCATCTTTGCAGTCTGGTGATTCCCAGCCTGCACAGATAAAGTTTAATTATTTTCTGTTTTTCTTTTGTGCATCTGCTCTTCTAATGGGTCTCACACTTTTATATGTGATGTTTCACAAGATATGTCTTTCAATAATTAAAAAGAGAGAGATATCCCCAAAAAAGATATGTCTTCAAATGTCTTCAAGATCAAATAATCTTTTTTTTATTGTATTTTTGTTGACAATTTTACATAGTTAATTACGGTAAAAAAAAAAAAAGATTCAGGGGGTATAGGGAAGTGGGTAATAGTATTATGTCCATATTGTTTCCATCATGTATCTGAGGTAAAGGGGGATATTGATGGAGAAGCCCCACCCAGTTTCCCACCCACCCTAAGTCCCGGATGTGGGGCATGCTCTGAGATCCTTGCTCAAATGGTTTTAATAGTTCTCCAGTTATGAATCGCTGCCAGTTTCACTCGATGAGGTTGTCCACTGATTGACACAGTCCATCATAGAGTCTTGATTTGCCCAGTATTTCGCTACCAACATATAGCTGAGGTGGTTGATTGACTTGCTCTGTCCTCTGTCTTTTCTTGGCTAGGGTTCTGAGTCCAGCAGTTTGATTGGGGAGATCTCCAAAGAAACTTTGAGGTATTCCCAGACTAGTTTCTTGTATGTTCTAGCAAGCACAGGGCCTGGCACAGTCCGTCACCACGATCAGCTGGTGGTTGCAATTGCTGGGTTTGTTCTGTTTTCAGTCCTGATTGCCACTGGAACCAATGGATGTTGCAGTCCAGCCTGGCTCTGCCCAGCACACACTCGGCCCTTGCATCAACCAGAGAGAGCTGCAGCCTAGTCGGGGTGACCCACAATAACCCCCACCAGGCCCGCCTCCTACCCTGGTTTGCCAGTATGTATACCAGACTAGTCCAGTCTGTCCCACATCCTATTTGGCTCTTGTACTTGTCAGTGGGTATTAAAGCTTAGTTCCATCTAACCAACTCAATCATCCAGCCCTCACGGATGTTGTTGAGTGCCTCTCTGTCTAGCCACCCCAGCCCTCGTCTAAGTTTTCATGTCCTCCCGTGGGAGTAGTGACCCAAGAGGGGGGAACCCACTATTTGCCTCCCAGGTCTCGCTCAGTCCCGGTTTATGCACTCTTCGGGTGGTTCTGTGATTTGACTTGACAGAATTAGTCCCCAGTGCCAGCTTCTGCCAGTTGATGCTGTGGCTAAACCCAAACATCCCTCACCCACTCTAATTTATGCTTGCACCAACAGGAATAATCCACCTAGCCTGGCTTTTCCCTGATCTAGTCCACGTGCAGTGCACAGGTGTTGCAGCCTTACTTAGTCTGGTCTGTCCCCCTCCCAGCCCAAGCTCTCCAGTGGGAGTAGCTGTCCGGCGAGGGGACCAGCCCCTTAATCCCCCCCCCGCCAGCTCTGCCCCTCCCTTCCTGGATCTCGCACGTGTGCTGGTTGGGTGCTGCATTCATATCCAGTACAGGCAACCTCACCCTAGCGTTCCATAGTGTGCACTGGTTTTGTTGCGACCAGTCCTGGCTCGACCCACACTCTGTTCTGGCGATCGGATTTGCCAGTGGATGACATGAACTGATTCAGCCTGGTCTGCCCCTTATCCATGCCAAATGTATGCCAGTGGGAAACTTTCCATGGCCTATTCTGGGCTGTTTCCTATCATGCTTCTTGCGCTTACCTGCAGGGACTGTGTCCTGCCAGAGGAGTTGCCCAGGCTCCTCCATCAGAACCTCTCCCAATGCCAGATTTTGCGCATACCAGGGGGTCCTTGAGCCAGCCCTATTCAGTTCACCACCTGTCCTAGCAGGAATAGTGGCTTTTCCCGACTGGCTTTCACCCCGTTCTGGTTCTTGTTGTTGGATGTTTCAGCCCAGCCATGGCTCGTCCATACCCACATACAGCTCACACATGGCTCAGTATGGGGTTGAGACCCAGCCTAGTCAGTCCCACATCCACCCTGGCTCCCCAGGACACCAGATGGTTTTGGGGTCTGGCCTGGCCTGGTGCATCCAATCCCAGTCCACACTAGTGCCTCGGGAGATTGCAACTGTTTCCTAGATAAAACGCAACCCCATTCCAGCACACACGCCCCTTGGTGGGAACCTCAACCCAGTTAAGGTGTCCCCTTACCTCCCCAGCTGGGCCTGTTCCTAGCCATGGATCATGCGCCTGCCAGTGGTTGCTCTGACTCAGCTTGTCTCAGTCCCTCACTTGTCCTGGCCTCTGCCTTAGACAGTGTGACTTAGTGTCCTTGACTCAAGTAGACCAGCAGGTGCAAGAGCATGGCTCGGCATGACCTGTGCTCCATGCTGGTTTCTAGTTTTGCTTATAGGCTAAGGTTTGCTCAGTCCTGCCCAGTACATTCTGTTCCGTTACCAATTTCTTCAAAGGAGGAGTTACCACCATTGGTAATGTTAAGGATTGACTGAGAAGCACAGTGGGATCAACCTGGAGCTACCTAAGCAGCGATTCAGACAACCAATACCCCAGAGCTCCCTGGCCAGGTGGCCAGCAGGCAGAGCCTGGCACCACATGGTGCACTGGCCGCCCTGGGGAAGTCGAGGACACTTGCGGCAGTGTCTTTGGCGTGAGCCCCCAGCATTGGGTCCGACCCGGCAGGGGCACCCCCCACAGCCGCCACACTGTGAGGAGCAGCACTTGCCCCCAAACCCAAGGCCCAAACCCCTCCCAAACTCACCCAGCCACCAGCTATTAGCTGCTGGGTGGAGCTAGGAATTTTAACCCAGTTCCCAAGTTCCCTCATGGCACACTTACCCTGAGGAAAGAGCTCTCTTGGGTCCTGGGGAAGGCCAAGGACTCGTCCACTGCCTTGCGGCAGTGTCTTTGGCATGAGCCCCCGGCATTGGGTCCGATCCGGCAGGGGCAGCCCCCACAGCCACCGCACTGTGAGGAGCGGCACTTGCCCCCAAACCCAAGGCCCGAACCGATCAAATAATCTTTTACTTAACCTGGTTATTGTTGAAACTTTTAACTATAATTTAAAAATATTATTAAGGGAAAGAAAGGAAGTGGAGGAAAAACATACAGGCAGATCTCATGCATCAGTCCCTAAATGTCAGAAATGGAGAGGTATGGCCCAGGGTGAAGCAAGGAAATTGAAACTCAGTGAAGATCCCCTACATGGCTGACCTGAGCATCACTCACATCCTCCCAGTCTGAATTCATAGGAAGTTGGTATTAGAAGCCAGAGCCAGGACTCAAACCCAGGTACTCTGAAATAGGACATGAACGTATTAATCATTGCTTTAACTAACAGGCCAAATGCACTTCATTCATGGTTTTTATTTTCATTTGAGTTCTCATTTCTTATCTTATTAAACTTCTCATTCATATCATGCATTATTTTCCTGATTTCATTAAACTGTTGGTCTGTATTAACTTGTATCTCATTTAGTATTTATAGAATCATTCTTTTTAAAATCTTTACCAGGAATTTTCTTAATCGCCATATTTTTGGAATCTGATACGGAAGCATTGTTATGCTGCTTTCAAGGCATCATACCATCTTGCTTTTTCATATTTCAGTCCTTATGTTTGCACATCTGGCAGATCATTTATCTCTACTATGTTTCATGGTGATGGAAGTCTTTGGGTATGCTTGGTAGGCTGCTTTGACTTCAGTTCTATTCAGATGTTGTAATGCAGTCTCCCTAAATCTTCATCCACTGTAGTTGATGGCAATGATGGTAAGGATGTGAGGTCCTCTACAGACCTGGTAGATGTACACAGATCATCATGGGAATTCATGGCTTGATGCTGGGGTTGCAGCAGCACTGGCCTGAAGTTCAGTGGGCATGAGGTTTTATACATCAAGAACAGCAGTGGTAGGGGATGAAATGGGTCTTGGCAGTTCTCACCTAAATCCTGGTGGGGGTCATGTGACTCTTCATAGTGTTGGGCACTGCCCTGAGAAAGGCTGAAGGAAAGGAGGAAATATGTACCAATACTCTAGGAACAAGTGATCCTACTTAAAAAAAAAAATCCATTGATTTTCATTGGAAGGCAGATCCAAGAAAGAAGAGACAGAGGGGAAAATCCTCCATCCACTGGTTCACTCCCCAAGTGGCTGTAATGGCTGGTGCTGAGCTGATCCAAAGCCAGGAGCCAGGAGCCTCCTCCAGGTCTCCCACATGGATTCAGGGTCTCAAGGCTTTTGGACTATCCTCTTCTGTTTTCCCAGGCCACAAACAGGGAGCTGGATGGGAAGTAGTGCCTCTGGGACATAAACTGGCACTCACATGCAATCCTGGCATTTGCAAGCGGAGGATTAGCCAATCCAGCCACCGTACCGGGTCCCAAGTGAGTCTACTTAGAAGGTCGTAAGAAGGTCCTGCCCTTCTGTGCTGATTTACTGTTCCCTGTAGTGCTCAGCATAGCTTGAGTAAAGTGTCAAAGTCACAGGTGTGCTGTTGGTTCTAGCTTGGTTTTTGAGATTGCAGGCTTTTTTTCATGTTATAGCAGCATGTTTGTGGGTCTGATTGGGAATAAGCCAGCAGCTCCATCCCCAGGGCAGTTTGGGTTCTGTTCTTTCTCAAGATGGTATCACACTGCCAAGGCCTATGATCTGAGAGACAGGGTTTGACTGAAGCAAGGCAAGTTCTTTCCCTGAAGCCAAGCTTCAGATCCATTTGTGGGGGTTCTAATCCTGGAAGAACTCGGGATAACTCCACCTCTCCCACTCCTTATGGAATTGCTGGCATCTGGCAATCTAGGAGGTACAGTTCACTGGACTCTCTCATTTCCCTCTCCCTTGCAAAGCAGACCTCCCCTTGTAGGGGTCTGGTTATGCTCCTGGTGTGGTGTATTCTCCTTTTTGTGCTACCACCCTAGGTCTCCAGGTCCTTTATGGCTTCAATGTCTCCCATGCAGGGCCCAGTGGTCTCCCTCAGGCATTTAACCTCAACATGCTGTTATTGACTTGTTTTTCAGGTTCTTTTTTTTTGTAGAGGAGATGGCAAAATTTGGCCATTTATATACTCTATGTATATCAATGTTTTATACATAAAAAGGGACAATTTATTTTTCCTATAAGAGTCAATTTTAATAATCTCATTTTGGGATACTGAGCATGATATCAGTCCCAGCAACAAAGTATAAATAACACAGTAAATTTCTGGGTGGTTTTGAACTGTTTGTCTCCTGAGAATCTGCGACCGTTTATAAAACAGGAGAAATGACTGGTAAGCATATTGTCATATTGGAGTAAAGTTTCTGAAGGGATGCAGCAAAATGCCTGCTACTTAGTACACACACAGTAAAGATTAACTTTCCTTCATCTTGAAAAGTCCAGTCTTCACATTCTGTGAAATCACAATCCTGCTTGAATATTCCTGATGTTAATATTAACAAGGAACCTTCTTGGGGCTGTGTTGTAGGCTAATCCTCTGCCTGCTAGCACCAGCATCCTATGTGGGTGCTGATTCATGTCCAAGCATCCAGCACCGTTTATGGCCCAGGTCCTTGTGTCCCTGTACGTATGTAGGAAATGCAGAAGAAGCTCCTGGTTCCCTGCTTCAGATCATCTCAGCTCTGGCCATTGTGGCCATTTGGAAAGTGAACCAGAGGATATAAGACCTCTCTCTTTGTTTCTCCTCTCTCTATAAAATTTACCTTTCTAATAAAAAATAAATATATTTTTTTTAAAGAAACCACTTTGAATCAAACTATCATCCCCTTCTCTTTTCAGTTGCCAATGCTTTCCAGGCTCAGTACCATTTTATTCTGGGAAGAAATCTTTGGCAAATTGTATCCAGTTTAAAGTTGTACAGATTGTATAGAGAGCAACACCCAAAGATCTGGGAGAAGGAATGAAATAGGTTGCCTCTGTGAAAATTAAGCCAATTGAACTAATAATATATATTGAGAAAAATTGGTCTTTGTTTTCTAGATTAAAGGACTGGTGACTTTAAGGGTATTTTAACATAGATGAATAAAATAGGAACCAGAAGTTCGATGACCAAAATTGGAAAGGAGGAAAGAACAAGAACAAAGTGAACTCAGCATCTTTCTCTCTATGCCTGATAAGCCCACTGCACCAAATACACCTTACCTCCCAGTCACCGAAGCAGAAACCTGCTTCATTTCTTACCCACTCTCTCAATTCTGCCAACTCCTCCTCCTTAATACCACTCAAAACATTCTCTTTGCATTGTGGTCCATGACAGACCAAAGTCTGCTCCTCTGACTGCTGTGTCAGACTGCTTTCAGACACCTGCAAAGTATTTTGCAGGTTTCTTCCCCCGACGTCTCTCTCTTCTCTAGCACAGCTCATGGTCTGTGTAACTGTGTGCATTTAAAGTGACTACTCCACTTTCACACCCCTGGGGACTCCAAACAATGAGAAGGGGAAAGACTCCCCCAGGAGAAACTGGAAGAGACCAATGTGGCTGCCTGGCCTCTGCCAGAAAGCAGGCACTGGGAAAAGCTTTTAAGGAGTGGTTTGATGTCATGAAGATTTTACTTTCTGTTGACCTTAAAAGGCACCAACTCGGTCCTAGCCTAGTGAAGGCTGTGTTCCCTGGGTTTAGCAAGCTTTTAATGCGCTTAGCTAGTCACCCACGTTCAGCAGACAGTTCTCTGAATTTTAAGAAAATGTTTACTTGTCTTCCTGGACATGAAGAGGAGATCTGCATTTTAATAAGATGAAAATCCACTCAGTTTATTTTCAGTGTCAAAATGTTTTAACTGAATTCTTACAAATAATTTGTTTGGGAACTTAGCCCTGAGGTACTTGTCTACCATTCCTGTCATTAGGAATCTAGATTCATAGTACTGTATTATTTAAATTGCTATATCTTACCTTCATTTTCATTTTACAGTTTAATCACTACAGAACTGTGTAATTTAGAACTCTATTGCCATCTCTCTTTCCTCTCTTTCCCAATAAATCTTTTCCTCTACCTTAGGTTCTGTCTTCGTAAATAAGCTGCACGATTTTTCTTTTCTTAAAGGCAAATGCTTGTGCCTAATTACCATCTCACCATATGGTTTCTCTTCTCTGCTGTATTCCTTAAAACTATCACGCAGTTCTTCCGCAATAGCGATCGAAATCCACCTGACCTCCTCCCATTATGTTTGTGTACCTCTAAACCTACCATCTGCTGTTGTCCTTCAGATGGTTACTAAATCCTGCATTCATTTTAAGGTCCTGCCACTTCTATAATTCTATTTCGCACCTCTCTCAGTTATATGATTCCCTGAACCTAATTTCCATTTCTTACTAACAGGAGGGAGTGAACTATTGTAAACAAAATAAAACATCCTCTTTTCATTTACACTGTGACAGAAAAGAGTTATGTCTTACCTTTTCCTTGAAAAGTGGTTCTTGATCAAGGACAAACCATGCCAACAAAGACAGACAGAAAGAGCTATTGAGGATGCAGAAAGACAATTCTTGTATTCCATAGTCCTGTTGAAATTTTCTAGGGATACCACATGTTTGCCTTAATTTAAGATGATATGATGTTATGTATAACATGTTATGTTTTGAATGTTATATGTTGTGTATAAACTAAAATTGAAGTATAGGTGAGGTGGTCACAGAAGGTGGCTGGGAACCCGCATTTACTTTTAACATATTGGTTACTCATTACTATGTCAATTAATTCCATAATGATGTAAATTTTTGCTGATGGTATGTTGGAGCTTTCAATTGACTGGGATGATACTCTGCTGGCTCTGTCATCAGACCAGAGAGGGTATACCTAAGAAGCCGTTGAACTTGACGGGACAATAAGATGCTGGACTCTATGTTTGGTATACGCTTGCAATGGGGAAATCTCAACTGAACTTAAGCTGTGGTTATGCAATAAGGTGGAGGAATCCACCATGGTGGGAGGGTTTGGGGAGGGGTGGGGAGAACCCAAGTATCTATGTAACTGTGTCACATAATACAATGTAATTACTGAAGTTAAATAATAAATAATTAAAAATATATACATATAAAAAAAAAAAAAAAAAAGAAATTTTCTAGGGAAACGAATACTTAGACCATTCAGGCAACAACAAAGCACAGTAAACTAGCCAGCTTGAAAACCACACAAACTTATTCTTCACAGTTCTGGAGATTGTGAAAGCCAAGATCAATGTTCCAACAGATTCGGTGTCTCCTGAGGGCCTACTTCTTGTCTCACAAACAATTGTCCCTGGTGGGACAGTCAAGGGAAGTCCAGGAAGTCTTAAAAGGGCACCATTTTCATTCATAAGGGCTCTATCCTCACACACTCCTTACCTTCCAAAGGCGTCACCCTCCCCACCCTAGCCCCTTCACACTGGGGATTAGGTTTCAACATCTGGATTTGGAGGGGCACAAACACTGAGTCTATAAGAGATCTCTGGCCCTCAACCTTCTGAAGGATGGATCTATTTGTCCTGGCTTATGCAGCACAGGACTTCTTTCAAACCTTCCAGGATTTGTAGTACATGTTCTTCTCCCTCTAATAAATCCACAATTTCAAGTATTTTGTCTAGGTCCTCCCTTAATCTACTCTTCCAGTTGGAAATGTTCATGTCTTTCAATTCTGTCTTGATACAGCAACACACACCATTTCATGTGCTTTGGTTCATCACAGATGAATTTCCTTCCTTTCCTGTATCTTTACTAAAATACAGTAACTAATACTACAAAGTGAATTTCAGATGCAGATAATCTATACTTTTATATGGCAGTAGTATATTGTTTTCATTCTTCAAAATATTGAAGGGCATGTGTGTGGTGCAGCAGTTTAAGTTGCCATCTGGAATACCCACATAGCATATTGGAATGCATTGCATCAAATCCCCACTGCCACTTTCCATTCTGCTTCCTGCAAAAGCACATGTTGTGGTACAGAGGATGATGGATGATGGTCCAAGTACTTGGATTCCTGCCATCCAGGGAGAAGTCCCGGGTGGAGTTCCTGGCCCAGCTATTATGAGTATTTGGGGAGTGAACTAGTAGACAAAAGATTTCTCTCTCTCTGTTTCTCTTTTTCTCTTATTTCTCTCCCTCTTCCTCTATTTCCTCTCTCACACCTTTTTCCTGTGTCAGTCTTTCAAATAAATAAATGGTTTTAAAATATTCAAATGTGAAAATGAACCCATTTCTAAATAGATGATTAACTTATCCCTGGCTCATTAGTTCTGTTCACAAGAGATGATTTCCCATAGTAATGTGTCATATGTTAAAGCCTTTTATAAACTGGGAATCACTCTAAAAAATATAAATTATAATTTTCCCTAGTATGCATTTAATACAAACAATATAGATATCAGATAAATATGTAATATCAGACTTTAAAATATTCATTATATTTTAAATATTTATATTTTATGTTATATATTAAAATACATACAAGTATAGGAAATATATGTATTTTTAGGATTTTGTTAGCATTAGTTTTCATCTCATGGACTATCTAATTAATGTTGTGAAGTTAGATAAAGCATGACAGATGGTAGGAAAATAATATTTAGTGTTAAAATTGTGTCATAAATCATTCATAAGTGAATAATTACCCTTCACAGATGATCAAGCATTGATAGTGTCACAACCAGGGGATGACAGAAAGTGCAAGTATTGAGATCTATTCGTCAGCTCTATTTCTCCTGCAAGTCACAAATTCCCAACTCTAACTAGCTTCAGTGCATTTTATCTCGAAGCTGAGAAAAATACTTGGGAAGATCATATAATAGAAGGAAATAGATTTGGAGTTGGTGATTAGTACTGGAAACATAATTTATAGCATTATCAGGCTATTAAAATTATTGAGAAGTTTTGGATGACTGAACATGAAACCAAGTTATGGAGTCCTTCCAAGTCCAGAACTGAGGTGACTGTATGGGTTGTGTGGCCCTCAAGCTGGTCTTACTAGAGATTCCAGTCAACCTTTTTTCCTTGACATATGTCATAGCCACAGTCTTTGTTTCTTTGTGTTTTCCTCATTTTCCACTAATGCAAAGGGCCTTAGGCAGTCCTTCTTGCTAATCAAACGAAGCAGCATCTCAGCTTGGTCAGGCCTGGATGAAATGCCTACATGTGTTGAAAGGACTCTCGGGAGAGGCAGAGTCCTGTGTTGGAGATAACAGTGTGGACTCACACAACAACTTACTAGAACTGGAGACGAGCTCTTCGAAGGGAAGTGGGCTGTTCTTAATGAGACAGAACAGAACTCAAACAGCAAAGGTAATATGAAATTACCTAATAAAACCCACTGAGTTTTACTTTTTTCTCTGCTAACAACAGTTTTTTAAAAAATGTTTTTGAGAGAGAGACCGACAATACTCTTACCTATTCCTGACTCTCCCACATATTTAACAACAGCTGGCCCAAGGCAAAAGTGAGAACCAAGAACTCAATCCAGGTCCCCCCTGTCAGTAATGGGGACCCAGGTGTTTGTGCCATCACCTCCTGTCTTCCAGTGTGTATATCAGCAGGAAGCTGGAATCAGGAATGCAGCCAGAAATCCAAGCCAGGTTCCTATATGGGATACAGTCATCCAAAACCACATATTAACTGCTGGATCAAATATCCACCTTGGTTAAAGTTTTTTTGTAATTAAACCTTCTTATGAATATCCAATAAAAATTAACATGTCCTAATGTTAGCGTGGGCCCCACAGAACAAGAATTTTATCATTGATAATGGATAAGCGTGGGCCCCACAGAACAAGAATTTTATCATTGATAATGGATAGAGGTACAAGTTTGATTTTATATATATACGTGGGCTACACAATGAGTCTAGCTGACTTTAAATCTTTGTTTTCTTCTCCACTCCCCAAACACATGTAGAATAGTTGAGAGAAAGCTGAAGGAGGAATGGAATGTCAGGTGACAGAAAACCTCACCTTTAGCAATATGAAGAATGTGACTTTTCCCTAAGCAGCTTTTCTCAAGTGCAGGGCTTCTCATATGGGAAGCTTTGACGGGTCCCTTCATTTCCTTCAGTACAGATGGACAAATTATAACAGCAAACAAAGCTCTTTTGAAGATTTGGAGCAAGCAAGTGGGAATTTTAAAAATTTACCAAATATAACTTTTTAAAAACTTCAGGGCAAGCCCTTTTCTACAAATACCCTGGGGCCATCGGTTATTTGGGTATCCTGCCTGTTTTATTTCCGTGCCTTTCTCATTCGACTTTGCGTGCTGCATTCCAGAGCTTTCTTTCTTTTACACGTGGGTATTCTGGTTATACCTCAGCCCATGCATTATTGAAAGTTTATTGAAGAACAGAAAAGTGGTTCTCTTCACTCTCAGACTGAAAGGAATGAAGTTTAATTTCCAGGAAGAGCTGAATAGGGAATTTATTCTAGAGAAGAGAATTGGTAAAAGTTAAAAGTAGAATCAACATTTTCACTTCATTACACAGGCAGAACAACGTGGAGAACTGACCAATCCCAATCATAAACAGCCAGTTTTCTTCAAAGCTAAACATTTAAAAAATTATCTACTTAACTACCTTAGTTCTTACCTTTCTTTCACTTCTGCTAATATAGACTGTATCTTCAGAACTAAATTGAGGAGTAAAAACATTGAGTCAGGTTAGCTGGTTGATAGGTTTGTGAATCTGGTTGCCAAATAGAATACTTAATTGAGAGAGGTCATCAACTTGGGTGAACTAATTCATGGGATCTCGGTAAATACTTTTTTTTTTTTTAGTGACGAACACATGCTTAATAAATGTTAAATACATGTGCTATTTTTTTTTTCCTTTCTGTCTTTTAAAACCCTAAGTAGTCAAAGCCTTTACAACGGTGCTGGGAAAGCAACAGCCATAGCTGTAGGATGGATGTCTCCATGCATTCAGCAATAGCTGCGACCAAATAGTCTATTTGCCTTAATTACCACGTCTAAGATTGGCTGACAGATGTCCTTGTACATGTGGTTTGCTAATTTATTGCATTCTTTCTGACCATTTACACAAGCCATTCTGAAAATGAGTATTGAGAAAGTATAATCCAATCTGCTCCTCTTCATAAACAAAATTTAATCTCTCACATTAATATGTCATCATTCAATATCAAAACTTAGGGAGGAGAATGCCCATTACCAATCACAATCTTTCATCATGCACAAATAAAACCCCACCACGTTCTGCTCCATACCAAAATGCAATGTTCACAGAGGGGCAGAGGCAAAACAAACATCTGCTGTGACACTATCACACACTTCTAGGCTTTTCCATCTGCAAAAGGTTATTTGATCACTGCTTATAAATTCAGGGAAATTCAGTTACTTCTCCTTCCCTTCCTGGTACACATTCACACAATCTCTGGGATGCTGGAAATTTGCCCACTATTATATTGAGTGCCATGGTTTAAATGTGGCTTTTTTGTGAAAGAAATGAATGACTTCTGCTTAAATTACTCAGTACCAAGCATGTTCTAGAAAACCTTTTACATCAGGATCCATTTTCCTATTATGTCTACGTAATATTAGTGATGTTAAAATACCCTGGTCCACTTAAAAAGGAAACTGACATGCTTTTCGGTTATACAGTACAGCTGACCATAGAGTATTTAAATTGGCTGCAAATTGTAGGTCAGTGCTCTTACTTCTGTCCTACTACATAGCTTAATTCATCCTAGTATTTTATGGTGTTGGATATTACTATCTGCATAATGATCACTGAGGTCTTAAATGTAGTGCTGTCTTCCTCCTCATTAATGCTACTACTAAACTTCACTTCTTAAGGAAAAATGGCCATATTATACACATATTTCAAAACAGATAATTATACTGTCTAATGATGCCCTTACAGTACCATTTTTATTTATGTAATGCATAACTTGACAGGCTGCACCTAGAAAATATGTACTAAGTTTACATATCTTAAATGATTAAAAATAAGATAATTATGGTAATAAAAATTCTAACATCATAAAAATTACACCATACCAAGTAAAAACGTTCCATTTCCTATTCAGCAAAGATAATCGTATTTAACGCTGTCTATTTAAAGTTCTTCTAGATATTACCTCCACTTTACCCAGTATTGTGCTTAGGCCTCATTTTTTCAATTTATTGGTGCTGAGTAGTATCAACTGGCTCATGAAAGATGAAAGAAAATTAGCTAATTTTTATAGTTACCATAGCCTCTCTTCCTCCTCATTTTTATTTCTGTTTGGTTCTTTTTATTCTTATTGAAATTACACACACAAATATGTTTCATTTATTCTAAGTACATAAATGTGATAATACGATGTATGCTTTGTTTTGTCTTAAGGTAGTCTTTTTTTGTTTCTGCTTTGTTTTTTGGCTTTCTTATTCCTCCCTCAAATCTAAAAGTCTCTTTCCATCATCACATCTGAACAATGTGTTTTTTAAAAAAGTCTTTGATGCGAGGCCCACAGTTTCTGCCTAAAGCACCAGTACAGGCACAGGTTGGAGTCCCAGGTGTACGACTTCGATTCAGCTCTGTGCTAATGGACTGGGAAGGCAGTGGAGCAGGGCCCAAATCCATGGGCCCTCCTCACACACAGGCTATTCAGAAGAAGTTCCTGGCTCCTGGCTTCAGATGGGACATGTTCTGGCCATTGTGACCATATGGAAAGTGAATAAACAGATGGAAGATATCTCTCTCTCTATCTCTCTCCTTCTTTCTCTGTAACTCTGTCTTTCAAACTAAAAAAATATATATATTTCATATTTCTTCATGACCAGATAATGACATAAAACATATAATGAAGCACTGATTTGAGTCCTGTGTCAGGCTCCTGGATGACCAAGACCTGTCATCAATCATTGAGGGAGTTAACAAAATAGACACTTTCCTTCTCTATGTGTACTCTGGTAAATGAACACATCTTAACACATTTTTAAAGAACACAGAGGGTCAGTTTTGTAAGATCAGAAAGTTCTGGAGATCTATCCATTGTATCATAATATGAATGCATTTAATACTGCTAAACCGTATACCTGAAAACAGTTGTGATGGCACAGTTCACATTATGTAATTTTTACCACAATGAAACAATATAAAATGTGTAATTATGTTATCATACACACACAGAGAAAGCTTTCACTGTACAGTTTCTATACAAATGAATTTTAGTTACCACCATTCAGTTAAGTATGGCATGGTTCATATTTTAGTTGCTATGGGACTTTAACTGTGAATGATTGCATAAAATACAAACTACACTACTAAGTTGTCAGTGTGCAAATCACTACATAAATAAAAATCGTACATCATGACCAATGACCAACCATGTCACTTATTTCAAAATCTGTTGGTGACTGGGTATACACATTTTTTATTGTTTATCCAGTCATAGCAAGGCATGTGACTATGTTGGTTTGTTTCTTATCTTCCAGGGAGGATAAACCCATGTGACATTCCCAAAATATGAATAATCAGAAGAGAGAAATGGTCAACAAAAATCAAAATGTAGGAAGAAATGAAAAGTAATAATGCTAGAAGTAAATTCAAATGTAGTTATAAAAGAAAACGTCTGACCATGAAAATGTTGGCACTGCCATAGTTCAAGGGATTCTATCTATGCAGCCAGAGCAATTGATCGAAAGTGAATTTATTGACATAAACAAAGTAATTGTGACCAGAAGGATGATTTCCCAGAAGAAATGACACCTACAACAAATTTCACATTAAAGGAATTTCCGAAAAAAGTTCACAACATACAAAGTATAAAGAGTAAATGTCAAAGCTGATCCAAACTATGAAGTACAATTTCATCAAAGCATCAAAACATTCTTGCTCTGTATTGTTAATTATATAATTGAGAAGGATTCAATGTTAACCACAATTGAAGAATTTGTTTTAGCAAGTCAATTACTAAAATATTTTACTTCTTAATGTTTCTTACATTTTCATTTGTAGTATATTAGTTTTCTAATTTTTAAATTTTTCTACTTACAACTAACAGTAAGAATTAGGAAGATTTTCCTGTTATGACTAAATTTCTTCAAAGAAATTTAAAGCAATCAAAGTTATCTCCACTGACTATCCAGATCACTTTGTACTATTTCTGGTCAATTTTGTCATCTACATAGAAGACGACAATCTATAGAGGGCTTTTCTGTTAAATTTAAAATTAAAACAAAATTATTTGTACTTTCCTCACTGAATAATTCTTTGTGAACATTTTTCTAAATCAATTGCCATAATTTAAAGATATTTATGCAAATTTCATAATGCATGTTATTATGATTTACTGAATCATTATTTTACTAATGAGCATGAGAAATGGTTTCTTTGTGCCATAATAATTGATGCTTCAGTAAACATGTTGTACAAGTATGCTTAAATGTTGGTTGATATACTTAAATCAAAAAGGTTACCTGAATGGGGTAGCTAGATTGAAGTACAAGGGTTTTAAAAATTCTCTTAGACATCAACAGATAGATTTTCTACAACATTACAATAATGCATATCCAATTCCTTGTCAGGCAAGTAAAAAGGTCTCTGAGATGTGGCCAGCCCAAGTGCCAGCTTAATCACTGCACCAATGCTTGTTCGCTCTTTGTTTAATTTTTAGTTATCTTTTTTTTTCTATTTTAAGTAGTTTGCACATTACAGGTTGAATACAAAGGAAAGATGGAAGGGAAGAGAAGTTTGGGTGGGGGCCAGAGCTTTTTTCACTTTGTGGCACAGCACACATTTCTCAAATCAATGAGATATTGGTTCAAGCACGGGCAAAGGAATCTGTGGGGCAGAATGGTCTCCAGAAACAAATTCAGGTACATAAGATAATTCATGAGGTTTATACTTATTTGTGGAAGACAAAATGATAAATTATTTAATTTTGTTGGTAAAACTAGTCATGTGAGAAAGGTAAATTCTCCCAGTTAACACAAAACATGAATTCATATGGACTGGAATGATAAATACAAAAGAAAAATAATTATTACACAAAACCCTAGAACATTACATGTACAATTGTGATTTGGGAAATAAAATTTCTGAAAGAAATGATGATACATATTTGATTACACAAAAACCTTTTTTAGAAAATCTATAAAAATCACTGAATTTATGAGTATGCATGCATGTAAACATGATTTATTTATATGTGTATGCTTTCCTTACCTACAGGTGCATAAGAAATTATCTTGACAACAAATGAATAATGCCAACATTAAATATAACACCAAAATTTGTCATCTCACAGCTTTTGAGGATTGGGAATCTGGTTGTGGCTTTGCTGGCTATTTTTGGTTCAGTATTTTTCACGAGGTTGCAGCCAAATTATTCATTTCACCTGAAAGCCTTCCACTTGGAGGGTGACACTTGGAGGCCTTTCCAAGCAATCGTCTCATAATCTGACAGTTCAGCTCTCCAGGAGGAGACAGCAGGAGAAAGCACTTCAAGTGGGAGTCCCAGCCCTTTCTGCAACCTAGTCTCAAGTGATAGTCCATCACCTCAGCTGTATTCCATTTTTCAGAAAATAATCAATAAATACAGGCTGTACTGAAGGTAGGGATTAAACAAAGAGGCAAATATCACAGGACAGGACAGGAGATGATCCTAATATCTACCTACCATAACAGGTTACACCTGGGCCCGGTGGGATATTCTAGTGGCTTAATCCTCACCTTGCATGCACTGGGATCCCATATGAGTGCTGATTTGTGTCCTAGTGGCTCCACTTCCCATCCAACTCCCTGCCTGTCGCCTGGGAAAGTAGTAGAGGATGTTCCAAAGCCTTGGGAACCTGCACCCATGTGCGGGACCCAGAAGAATCTGTTCCTGGCTCCTGGCTTCGAATCAGCCAGCAGACAGAAGATCTTCTTCTCTGTCTCTCTTCCTCTCTGTATATCTGACTTTCCAATAAAACAAATACATCTTTTAAAAAAAGTTACATCTGTAAGATATAATTCTTATCTTAGTTTGATATCTCTGAATAACATCTTCCAACTACTATAAAGTGAGGAAATTTGTTGCATCCACCTTTCTGTTGGCAGCTCCTGCTGTAATTTCTATCCACCACGTAATTATATGTGCATCATCAAAGGTTGTAACATTTACTTGATGTAATAAAATCTGTTGGCATTTCCTGTTAAGGACAAGAATCAGCAACGGGCAGGAAGCCTTTTCTCCCCAATTTTCAAATTGAATAGTGTTTCCTAAAGTAGACATCATCTACTCTAGAAACACTCTTCTCTTTCAGATTATTCTACTCGTTTTTTAGCGTGATGCTTTACTTTTAATTGGCATATGAAAATTGTATGCATTTATGGGTCACCATGCTTGATACATGTAAACATGTCTACACATGTCTATTGCAGCATTCCTGTATGCAACCTGAGGATGTCAATAACAAAACTTGTCCTATTGATCTCTAGGTGTCACTTCACATTATCACCATTATTTCTGCCTCATTTTTCACTCCCTATATCCAAACATGACAATAGAGGATGTGAAGTCTTGCAGGACAAGGCAAGAAAAAACCATGTTTTCTTCTTCTAAACACTTCTCTCTACAGCCCATCTGTACGTTCCCAAAAACTTTCTGTAAATTCATCAAAGCCATCTTACCTGTGTTTTTTTCCTGTCTTGTTTTTTGATTCTTTTATGATTATACTCCCCTATTTACTACTTTTTAAAGTTTAATCTTGGCAGAGGAATCTTCATCTGCTGTTTCACTCTCCAAACACACACAATAGCCACGGGGCTGCCCAGGCTAAAGACAGGAGCTGGAAATACATGCAAGGGCTCCCATACAATGGCAGGAATTAAGTATTTGAGGCACCTGCTGCTTCTAGGGTGATCATTAGAGGATGGCTGATTAGAAACAATGGAGTCAAAACTCAAACCAGCCACCTCCATACAGAATATGGGTATCTAATGCAGTGTCTCGGCCACTTCATCAAATGCCCACCCTCCCTGCTTACTTCTTACTACATTTCAATGAACTCCTGAGAAGAATGGGAAGGAAAACCCTCCCACAGAATAGAACGAATTTATCTAACTGCAAGTTAGTTAATGCTTTAGGAGGTAAATAAACCCACTAATAAATTAATGGCTTGTAATGAATGTGACTAGCATTCTATTGCTGTCATGTGTATAGTAATAATTCCCATAAATTAGACTTAAAATAACAGAAGTTTATTATTTTACAGTTCTGGAGGTTAGAAATTTAAAAAGGTGTCCCCTGGGCCAGAATCATTATGTCAACAGGACTGCACTCATCTGGAAGTTCTAGGGGAATTCATTCCTATGCTCATTCAGGTAGTTGGCAGAACTTATTTCTTTAACATCACAGACCCTGATTCCCATTTACCTGCTGCATGTCAGCTGAGTGTTGGTCAAAGCCTCTGCAGTCAGCTCTGACACCACCCAGGGCTCTCTTCCTCTATCTCTTGTCAAACAACAATAGGTAGCCCTCTCCAAATTCAAATTTCTCTTGCTTCTTTATTTAGCATCGTATCTGTGAGCTCTTACCAAATTTCCTCTTATGTTTTTAAGGCTTGTTATAGTCGTACTGGACCACCTTGATTATCAAATGGCACTCAGTTCTACCTGTCCACCTTAATTTCCTTTTCCTATATAAAGCAATATAGTCACAGGAATTAGGACATTTTTAAGGTCTGTGTTTTGCTTACCACAGTCTCATTAATATCTACTGTCATTTACTGGAAAAGGCAATAATCCAATTGTAACTACTGAAAATGTTTATAAAATGGGAGGCAGGACTTCAGGAAGTCTGTGTTAGTTATTTAAAAAGATGCTAGAGTTCTAGTTCATACGATATTACGATATTACGATATTATTACGCGCAGCTAATTCCTACAACCTGGTTCTTTACCGTGAGCTGAAACACACCAGACGCAACGAGGTATATCTTAGGAGGTTTATTCCAACGGAGCAGGAACAGGGTGGAGGGGAAGGGGAAGGGGAGGGGGGAAGGGAGGCCGGAGGAAGACGGGAGAGCAAAGAAAAGCAAGAGAGAGAAGAGAGAGAGAAGAGAGGGGTAAGAGAGGGGTAAGAGCGGGAGGGATAAGAGCCGGGATAAGAGAGCGAGCCGCACCTGGGGGAGCCTTTTTGTCTTCCAGGTGTAGGGGGTGGAGATTGGGAGGGATTGAGGCCAGGCCCCCAGGGGATTGGCGCCTGCAGGTGAATGCCTAGGGATGATTGGCAAGTGGGCGGAGTTGGGGAGGGGGCTGGAAGATTGGGAGGTGGGATTCAGGTGGAATGCCAGGTTACATCCGATTGGTGGATAGCTAGGCCGGCGCGAACTTCATGAGCTGTGAGGAAGAAGGAATGGCGCTGGGTATTGGAATAACTCCTTACAGTCTGTAAAAAAGATGAGGAATACTTGACTAGGAATTGATAGGCATTGTGATGGTAGGTTGCAGTGAAAAAGAACACATGAAACATCAGTGTTTAGTCATAGAGGTGCAGGCTCCAGGCTGTCCTATTTCTGATAATTTCACTTTTTTTAAAAAAAGGATTATTTTATTTGAAAGAGTTACAGAGAGAAAGATACATACATAGCCGATCTTCCCCATCTATTGGATTACTCCCCAAATGATTAGGATTGCCAGAGCTCTACCAGTCTGAAGCTGGGAGCCAGGAGTTTTATCTGGGTCTACCATGGGGTGCAGAGTCCCTAGACATTGGACCATCCTTCACTGCTTTCCCAGTCCATCAGCAGGAATCTGATCACAAGTGGAGCAGCCAGAATGACAACATGCTAAAATGGGATGCTGTCATTGCAGGTGAAAGATTAACCTGATACGCCACCACTTAGGTCCCAATCATTTTACTTTTAAGTGTTTAAAATTTTTTATGGCAAAATATTGTTTATAAATTAAGACCAATGAATAATTAATGCAAATAAAAGTAGTACTATTAATAATTAATGCAGATAAAATTATTACTGATACTAAATACAGGTATGGAAAAGTGAATGATTAACTGTGAGATTCTAAAATAAGGTTTATTAGAGAATCAACATATGTAACAATGATAGTAAAACAATAGTTTACTGGAGTATATAAAAACAGATAATCTGTTATATGAGGTTTTACTGCTCCCTGAAATCTGAAAACAAACCACTCATAAAATCCATTTCCACATTTGCAGTGTGATAAAACCAAGCACTATGCACTATAAAGTAGTGAATATCATTTTCTGCATCATAAGAAAAAGAGGTGTTTTTCTATTTTTCATGGCTTAGAGAAAAGTAGCCTTTTAAAATATACCCTTATTGCTTTATGTGGTCATTTATGTGATTAAATATTTTTGTCATGTGCATACATTTTCAATTATTTGGCATGGCTACAAATTTCCACAAACTGGGTCACTAACTGATATTTTGTTTCTAAACTCAAAAAAAGTGAAACTAAAGGATAGGCTCAGATTTTCATTTTAAGGTTGATCATTTGCCCCTGTTGCTTTCTATGTGTTAAAAAATATCAATAACCATGTTGTATATTTTATTGAACATGTAAGTAGATTAATTCATAGTGCTAAACTGACTCTATTTGATTTCTGCAAGGTATCATGTTGCCAAGAAATGTATCTTTATCATGTTTGAAATTGCATAAGTACTGATAGCTGTTCTGCATATAAACTTGCTAGTATTTTCTATAAATTACAGAGATCAACATGTAACTAAAATAAAGACTTAATGTAACTCAACAGGTTTAGATCTACATTTAAAGCAGATCCAAAAGTTATTCAGAATAAATTTCCATCATCTTTACGATGCTAATTTTATTTAATGGAATTCTTCTACCTAATTTCCTAGCTCAAGATGGAATTTCTAGGTAATATGATTTTTTATTATTACATCAAGTGATGTTTTATGGGTTTAACATCAAATGATGATTACAGATTTATGACTGTATTTATAATGTCAGTATTTTAATATTTTAATTGTGGATTCTTAATAATATGAATTCATTCTTCTGTTCTGCCCCCTGAAATCTTTTCCTTTACAGAAGAAAAGATAATTTTATTGTAAGCAAAACAACATCCATATTTTTGTTTTTAGAGCCGCTATTTATTTCATTTTGTGCCTTTTACAAAGAGTGTTAGGTAAATTAAGAAAACTTTCCATTTGTTTGAGGACTTCAATGAGAAGAAGATAAGTAAATCTCCTTTTTTCAGTAACAAAACTTTATTTCTTGAAGATTTCTCACATTTGCCAACTAAAAACATCACAAAATAAAATACTGCGAGAAATCTCATTTTTCATGTATGTAGGTTTAGTTTTTCAATTCTAGTGAATGCTTGCCACACATTTACAAATCGTGCTTTTCTTAAATACCATCTAAATGTAGACTTTCTTGTATAAAATAACCACAAGAATCATTGTACTCAAAGTTTTTACATGAATGAGTTGCTTTGTATGTGTCCACCAAAGCTCCTAAACAGTCAAGTGAATTTGAATGTACATCTAGGGTGAGTGTCTAGCTTTGCTAGCTGGAGGACAGCTACCCTGGAACATACAGATCTAAAGCTAGCACTCCCAATAAAACTACAAATTACAGCACAGCATGAAGGTTTGAGGTTATTAGTAGCTACTCACACATAGAAGTCAAATATGCAAATGTTTGAGGACAGTTTACCAGATTTGATTTCTACCTGAAATACTATTTGTAAAATCTTTAGAGTTTTTGTTTTTAAAGATTTATTCATTTTTTTTTTTGGAAAGTCAGATATACAGAGAGGAGAGACAGAAAGATCTTCCCTCCACTAGCTTACTCTCTAAATGGCTACAATGGCTGGAGCTGAGCTGATCCAAAGCCAGGAGCCAGGAACCTCTTCCGGGTCTCCCAAGCAGGTTCAGGGACCCAAGGCTTTGGGCCACCCTCAACTGCTTTCCCAGGCCACAAGCAGGGAGCCGATTGGGAAGTGGAGCAGCCAGGACATGAACCAGCGCCCATATGGGAACCCAGGGTTTACAAGGTGAGGGCTTTAGCCACTAGGCTACCACGCTGGGCTCAGATCTTTCTTTCTATATCTTCTTCTTTCTGTATATCTGCATTTCTAATAAATAAAATACATTAAAATAAATCTTAAAAAAATAACCCATCAAGACACCAGCAGGAGTAATGTCCTGTACATGGTTTGTGGATTTCTTTGTTTCATTAGGAAGAATTAAGTCTTGAATTAGTTATTTGTGCATTGTATTCAACTCTTTTTCTTGCATTGATTTCCAGCCCACTCACATTAGCAAATTTGAATTATAGCTTTGCACATTTTCAAAATAGCCACCCATAGAAAATGCACTTCATGGCTACTGGCTTACCGTCTCAATCCAGATCTTCCATTTGCCTATCCATATTCACTGTTCTGCATAGATCTCCACCCAGCCAGTGAACTCATTCCTGACTTCAGTTGTGGTCAGGTAAGAGGAGTCTTATTTTAAGATTGAGAAAGAGGAGGAGACCTCCTCTTTAATTGTACTGCCTCTCCTACAAAAGCACAAATTCCAACTGGAGGTAATATTATATCTAAGAGGGTGAACATCACTACGTAAGGTCAAAAGCAAACCAAAAAACTTGTGATTGTAATGGTTTATGATTCTCCAAAGGGCCACGCTACATAAGTGAATTTTTCAGGAATCTGCAGGATTGAATTTCACAGTCAACAGGAGTTTAGGGCTCTAAAAGTTCTGTGGGACAGCAATATGTCCTTTAAAATCCACACACGCTGGCTGCATCGTTCAGCTTAAAGTCACAGCCATCCCGAAACTAACGTATCAGCAGAAATAGAGAAAAGAGAGATGGAGTGAGAGATTAGGAGGTTTCTTAACCTTACTCACTTAGAAGAGACAAAGTTCCCAAAAGAAGAATAAGACCAACCTTTCACCTGTTTTCTGTAACCTCAACTCCTTTGTGTTATTTTAACTTTCCCCCCACATCAAGCATGTATTACCTACGTATCAATTAACATCGCAACTTTTAATCCCCTGTACAAAGAAAGTTACTGAGTCCAGTTTATTTGCCAACCACACTTGAAAGGCAGTAACTCAAGAGGGAGGAACTGAAGTATGGAAAGTGAGTGCAGTAGGAGTTCTGAATATGCGGGCTACTGTACTGAAGACATCATTTGCTCAGGCCTCATAACCACTTATTTTAAAGCACAAGTTGCAGGAAAAGGAAAAGGATCAGCTACCTGGAATCAGCAAGAATCTTAAAAGGGTCTTTTTCATTTTTTAACTTAGGAATTTTTTTTTAAAGTTTAAAAAAATTTATTGATATGAAAAGATTTTATGTATATCATAAGTACAATTCTGATAGCCACACTTCTCTTCCTTCCTTTCTATCCCCCTAAGTTTCCCTCCTTCCTTCTTTTTTCTTTACTTTTTGCAAAACTGTAATTTCAGTTGACTCTGTAATCACAGGCTTAATGAAATACTAACCATTATATTGAACAGGTAAAATATAGAAGGACCACAAAAAAATAAAATGAAAATAGCAAACAATCCATAAGATGTTCATTTTGCTCCTACACATTTTTTGGGTATTCTATATTAACTACCAAACTCTAGAGCAACCAAAATATTAGTCTTTTTTTTTAACTGGGTCATTTTCCTAAGCAAAATGGCTATCTGATCATCCATTTTGTTGCAAAAGAAAGGATTTCATTCACTTTTTAAAATTTCCCAGTAGTAATGTATCAGAACACCAGTTCATGGACATTTGGGTTGATTCCTTATTTTAGCCATTGTGAACTGAGATGCAAAAAAACATAGGTGTGCAAGTAACTCTTTCATATGCCAATTTCACTTCATTTTGGTAAATTCCCAGGAGTGGAATGGCTAGATCATGTGGTATATCTTCTTCCAGATTTCAGAGAAATCTCCATGCTGTCTTCCATAATCATCATACCAGTTTCCATTACTTTCAAAAGTGTATTAGCACATCAGAAAAGGGTCTTTAAATTCTGTCCTATGCTAGTTGACTTGGTTATTTGACCTTAGCAAAACTGTAATTATTTCTGTGCATAACATCTGATCTCCTTGGGGAAGGCAAACTCTAGGAATTTTTTTGCGCAATCTCCAATCTATAAGCCAAATTCCTCTAGGGATTAACATTATCCGCACACAGGGCTGAGCAAAGGTTAAGGTAGCGAAGGAAACAGATGCAAGAAGGTAGAGGTAGTGAAGTTCTTCACTCTGGTTAGAAGCATCAATACAAGTTAAATCCTGCAGTGTATATTAAATTTACATAGTTCTATCAATAATGTGTTCTTTTTCTTAAGTTACTTCTACCATCATTTTATGGATGGAGGTCTAGATATAAATCCTTCTTTATGCTTCACAGTATTTTATATCACTTATAATCCATTCAAGATCACAGCAAATAAATAATAATGGTGAGATCCCCATTTTTAAAAATGTATGTTTATTTGAAAGGTAGATTTACAGAGAGAAGAAGAGACAAAGAGAAAGATCTTCCATCTGCTGGTTTACTTCCCAAGTGGCTGCCAGGGCTGTAGCCCAACCTATCTGAGGCAGGAGCCAGGAGCTTCTTCCAGATCTTCCATGCAGGTGGAGGGATCCACAGACTCCACTGCCCTCCCAGGCAACAAGCAGGGGGCTGAATCACAAGTGAAGCAATTGGGACATGAACTGGCATTCATATAGGATGCTGGTCCTTTCAGGTAAAGGATTAACCTGTTGAGTTACTTATGCCAGCCCCCAAAGTAATTCTTAATCTTAAATTCCATTTTATTTATTTTATTTTTGTCTGTTTCCTTTCATACTTTTTTATTTTACTTTATTATTTTCTTTTTTTAAACATGAATTTCAGATACTTGGTGATGTAAGATGAAAGACAATGTCTAAGATTTCAGAAAATTTTAAAAGATGTTTGTTGATGAAATATAATGAAGTATTTTGTAGGTTACCATGGGCATAAAAGCAGATAGAGGGAGCAGCATTGTGATGGAATGGGTTAAGCCATCATCTGCAATGCCAACTGGCCCTATGGCTACTGGTTTAATTCCTGACAGCTCCACTTCTGATCAAGCAAACTGCTAATGTGACTGGGAAAGCAGCAGAAGATGGCCCAAAGTTTTGGGATCCTGCACCTGCATGGGAGACCTAGAAGAAGCTTCTTGTTTCACAGTTTTGGATCAGCTCAGCTCTGGTCATGGTGGTCGTTTGGGGAGTAAACCAGCAGATAAAAGATCTTTCTGTCTCTCCTTTTCTCTGTAAAAGACCCAGCCCTTGCTGTGGAGCCATTTGGGGAGTGAACCAGTGAATAAAAATCTCCTACCCTCATGTAACTCATTCAAATAAATAAAATAATCCCAGGACAGTATTGCTACATAAAGATTTAATGATACAGCGTCCAGCACAGCACAGTAGCCTAGTGGCTGTGTCCTTGCCTTGCATGTACTGGGACCACATATGGACACCTGTTCTAATCCTGGCTGCTCCACTTCCCATCCAGCTCCTCACCTGTGGCCTGGGAAAGCAGCCAAGAATGGTGCAAAGCCTTGGGACCCTGCACCCCACTGGGAAACCCAGAAGAAGCTCCTAGCTCCTGGCTCCTGGCTTCGTATCAGCTCAGCTGTTTCAGCCACTTGGGGAATGAAACAGCAGATGAAAGATCTCTATTTTTATCTCCTCTCTGTATATTTGCCTTTGCAATAAAAATTTTAAGAAGTCTTTTAAAAAGAGACTTAATGACTTTAATGATACAAAAATTCTTGATGGAGGCATGAGTTTAGCCTGGTGGGCTCAGATGCCAGGGTCCCACATCACTTGACTTGGACACCACATTCTAGCTCCCAATTCTGGTCTTGTGTTTGTTCATACCCTGTGAGACAGTGGAGATGGCTCAGACAGTTAGGTTTCTGCCACCCTCTTTGGAAATTCAGATTGAGTTCCTGGCTCCCGACTGTGGTCCAGCCTAGCACTAACACTGTTGTGGGCATCTGAATAGTAAACCAGCAGATGGAAGTGTGTTCATTCACATCTTCACTTTCATTTCATGTGTGTGCTTCTCAATTAAGTGAACTAATTAGTAAGATTAAAAAGAAAACTGATGAAAAAAATCCCAAAGAATCCAGAGGGAGAAAATGTATTAAAATAAGAGACATATTCAAGGTAAGAGATTTTAATTAAAATTCAGAGTATCTTTTAGCTTCTTTAGGAAGGAGAGCTCTAGTTTCTTGAACATATACAGCACAAAGATTTTTTGACAAATAACATCTGCGTGGAAAATGAGAACATGACACAGAAGCAAAGCAAACACATCAGATAAGGAGACAAGACTTGACTCGAAAAGATACGTGCTCACAAGTAAGCAAAATATGCTAATAACCTAAAGGATTAACACTAATCAGCAGGGTGTTAGCAAATATATCAGGGAAAGGAGATACACAAAAAGGAAATAAGTTTGCTAATAAATGAGGACAAGCATGAAATTAATTATGCTTCTTAAGTGTCTGTGCCACTGAAGTTGCTTTCAAAACATTTTATTTAATAAGAAGTATGAAAGAGAATTTGTCCAATTTAGAAATAATCAAGATCTTACCTAAATGCCAATTGGTGAGTTTCAGGATGAACTAGTTAGTCTGTACACACATCATTCAGCAGCAAAAACTGCCCCAGAAGTTGGGCTTACTGAGTTGCCTGCATGTTTAATTGATACAAGCCTATTTTTAGGAAGATTTCTCAACAAGAGTTTTTTCATTGCCTCAAAGGGAAAGGTCAAGGAACCAAAGCCAAGGGAATGATCCACTGGAAGGTATATTGTTAAATATCAATAAAATAGTGGGCTTCACCTCTGAATGGGGAAAACTGTATCTCAGGAAAAAAACATGGTCCCAAGAAAAATGAATAGGAATACATCATGATAAAAAAAACCCATTCAGAATTATCTTTTTTAATAGGATTATAGAAAATGTTTGGTATTTCAACAATTATAATATTTCTGTACAGTCTTTCTGAACTTTTTGTTGGGCAAAAATGAATTTGATTTAGATAGGCTCTGGTCAAGAAGAATCAAAGCTCTCTGAATTTCTATAGTAAAGAGTATAAGATGAAAATGGATCAGATATTTTTCATACAGGCTACTGCAATTTACCAGCAGAAAAACATAGTGCCTGAGCTCTCAACATTTAACCAAGCTATTTTAGCAAAATCAAATTAAGGATTTCTAGCATTCCAGGTATCTGACATTTAGAAATAATCAAGATAATATTTTTTGAGCAGGAGGTTATTATTTCTAAAATAAATACATTGGTTTTGCTTCCATTCATAACTTACCAAATCTTGAATATGTACATCAGTTAGATGAAGTGAACCTCACAGAGCCAACTACAAAGGGAAAAAAACAGCTTAAAAAATCTTATTTTTAAAGTGTATGATCAGACTTTTTAATAGCTGTGTAATATTCTGATGTAGCTTTTTTCTAGCAACTTTGAGGGACATGTAAATGAGTTACAATAACAACAGTATTTATTACAGTATTGTTCATTAATATAAAACCATATCTTTTTTTTAGATTTTATCTATTTTTATTTCAAAGTCAGATATACAGAGAGGATGAGAGACAGAGTGGAAAATCTTCTGTCCACTGATTCACTCCCCAAGTGACCGCAATGGCCAGAGCTGCGCTGACCTGAAGCCAGGAGCCAGGAGCTTCTTCCAGGTCTCCATGTGGGTACAGGGTCCCAAGGCTTTGGGCGGTCCTCGATTACTTTCCCAGGCCATAAGCAGGGAGCTGGATGGGAAGCAGGGCTGCCGGGATTAGAACTGGTGCTCACATGAGATCCCAGAGCATTCAAGGCGAGGACCTTAGTCACTAGGTCCCCACACTGGACCCCAGAATATCTTTTTTTAAAAATAAAGATTTATTTATTTTTATTGCAAAGTCACATATCTATATATAGAAAGGAAGAGAGACAGAAAGGAAGATCTTCCATCCAATGAGTCATTCCCATGTGACTGCAACAACCGGAGCTGAACTGATCCAAAGCCAGGAGCCAGGAGCTCTTTGGGGTCTCCCACGCAGGTGCAGGGACCCAAGGCTTTGGGCCGTCCTCTACTATTTTCCCAGGCCACAGGGGGAGCTGGGTGGGAAGTGAGGCTGCTGGGATTAGAACTAGTGCTCATATGGGATCCCAGTGTGTTCAAGGTGAGGACTTTAGCTGCTAGGCCACCGTGCCGGGACTCCCAGAATATCTTTAAAAGAGTTATTAGCATGAGGGGAAAAGCCCTATGTTAAAACACTTATTTCTGTGAAAAAAATCACTTGTACGGATTTTCCTCTTCACTCTCTGTCTCTTCCCAACACATATGCGTGCATACACACTCCAGAGAACCAAGGTTACCAATATGTTGAAATAAAATATCAGTTCTGGGATCAAATGTACCATGTGCTAACTGTAATTAATAAAACTAGAGTGTTTATTTGAAATTTGATCTGATAGATTTAAAGAAGCCTTCCCACACATGCCTAAGTGGTAACTACGAATAATGATGACTGTATTAATTAATTTCGCTGTGGTAATCATCACAGAGTGAGCACATATCCAGTCATCACATCCTGCACCTTGAGTATACTCTGGTTTTCAATTAAGTGTCTTTAAATGAGAAGGATTTTAATAAAAAGAAATGAAATATCAGCATGTGACACTGATTTCAATTTTAAATAATCCAAAATAGAGTTTGCATTCACAAAATATCAAAGCACTGGTTGGTTCCTTTAATTAATTCAAACATGTGCTCACTCAGTGACCAGTTCAGTCGGCTAAGCTGACTGCTACTTTGGTCAAAATGTCTGCTCTGGCAGTTTTTGGTAAATACTGTGCTACTTTTCCATCACCACCTGCTGCCTGGCCCCATTACTTTAGAGGATACATTTTCCTCAGAGACTTATGACTCAGGCCTCCTGAACAAAGCACACTGGCATTGCTACAGACACAGAGGTATCGACAGTGATGGGACTCCTGTCCCACATGGTCAAATAGCAAGTGGTTACCATGAAAGAAACTGGACACTCACTGTTCTGGATTCTCTTGGAAATTCGAACAACTCTACAAAGCACAAGCATGGCACAGACAGCAATCTCAGGTGAATGGGCTTTGGTGAGTCTATTAGTTTGTGGCAGGAAAAGATGCCACATGTGAAGCATAATTCATTAGTTGAACCAGAAACACCAAATGACTATGCTTTTGTGGAACCATGCTGCTAGAAGCATTACTACTGGGAAAAGCCATTCCATTATGCCTGACAGCTTTTAAAGACCCCAAATCTGCAGTTAAATCAAAGTACATTTATTTGCTATGGAATAAAGCCTGTTGACATGTGTCACTGAGTTGTTTTAAACTTTCCTATGTAATCCAAACACTCAGATACTGCACTTTGCAAATCATACATGGCACCAAAATTAGAAGTTAGAGTGGTGCCTAAATCAGAAAATGTAAAGGAGAGATTGACAAACTTGACAATCTCATGGGGCAGAGGAGCGATAAAACTAAAATAAAAAGTAAAAATCAATGAAAAATAAAATGATAACTGACAAGCATGGAATTTTTTTGTCGTGTCATATGAAAACTAATACAAATAAAAACACAGAGAAAATGGGCAGAGAATGTAGTTGGAGGATCTAGAAAAGACATTGAAATTGTGAATAAAACCAGGAAAGGACGGTTAGCTTGACTAACAAATATGCAAAAATATAATTATCAATTAGATATAATTTTTGGTCTACTCAGAATACAGAAATTTACACCTGTAATTGGGTAACGGGAACTTTTAAAATTTATATCTATCTATCTATCTATCTACATATATATCAAAATTTTGTGCAACCAATAGGATGATTCCTCCTGTACTTTAACCATTAGAGAAAAGAATTTGGCAATGTTTCCAAGTCTAAAATATGCATACACTTTAGCCTAGAAATCTGTCGCTAGACTTTTCTAATTGAAAATGCATGCATGGAACAGATGCCTGCTTTCCATTATTGAGTAGAGACTGCTTCACTTCTGATTCCCTGATCAAGTGCCTGGAAAGCAAAAGAAATGTCTCAGATACTTGAGTTTCTGTTATTCTCATGCGAGCTCCGCATGGAATTTTTTGACTCCTGACTTTAGTCTGACCCAACCCTGGCTGTCGGGGGCATTTGGGAAGTGAACCAGCTGGCAGAAGATCTCTCCTTCTCTTCCCTTCAATCTTTTTCACTGTGCCTTTTAAATAAGTAGCCAAGTAAGCAAACAAATACATAAATTTTTATTCCACTCCACATTTTCTATTTTTTAGTAAAAATTTAGAAATAATAAAAATGTTCACCAAAAGGGAATTTGCATAATAAATAATTCTTGGGCTGACTACATCAAAGAATAATCTCTACTGATATTAACATACATTATAACATAATCTCTCCCAAATTATCATTGAACCTCTACATTATTGTCTTAAAGAGGAGGATCTATAGCAACTGAGAACAAAGACTTTTTGTGAATAAGAATTTAAGCAAAAGTCAAGATGCTTTGTCAGACCTGGATTTTTTGAAAGGAAGACACTTATTTTGAAAATATTGCTCTTGCATATTAAAAGCCAAATCCCTTAAGCATTAAGAACAGATGACAGATTTGAGAGAAAGACTGGCTAATTTTTTCCCTCACTGGATAGGGAAGCAGGTTTTTTTTGTTGTTGTTGTTTGATTTTTTCTCCGACTGAGGATAGAATGACGGGTGTGGTGGCTAAGCAGTGATCTCTAAGCTGGGCCAAGCTTTGAAGGCCACAACAATAGGCTGCCAAAGGAGTTTGTGGGAATGGATGCTTGCGTTTTATCTTCCTAGCTATAGCTCAGCAACATTGCAGGCTCTGTAAGGAAATTCCATGTTCAGTGTGTGTTGAAAGGCTTAAAACCACACTTGCTACCTTACAATTCTAGGGGTCAGAAGTGCAAAACCATCAACCTTAATGGACTAAATCTAGGTGACTGAGAAAGCTGTATTCCTACTGAAGGCTTTAGGGGACAATCTGTTCTCTCACCCTTCCATGTGGCTTGACTCTCACTTCCTTTCAATAGCCAGCAACACAGCATCTTCCAACTGCACACATTTCTCCCTCTTCTTTCTGCTTCTGTCATCACATCTCCGTTTCAGCTTCCCTCTTAATAAGAGCTCTTTTGATTATACTAGGGCCTCCAGGATAATCTAGTACAATCTCTCAGGTTTCAAAATCTTTAGCATAATCACATCTACAAAGTCCCTTTTAATATGCAAAGTAACCCACTCTAGCATTCTGGGGCAGAGAATGTGAATATCTTTGGAAGTTATTTGTCTCTTGTCACAACGGGATCCTCCTATCAGTAGAATAGTAATTACTGGGTTTCTGCATTAGCAGGTGGTTCCAAGGGCAACTTAATTTGAAGTTAGAAAAGCAACAGAGAAGGCAAAGGCAGATTTGCGGGTATTTGGAGACTTTGTGTTTGAGATGAGAATGGAGGATACCGGATCTAATAGCCAAACGTCAAGGAGAGAAGAGAGTCCAGCCCTTACCAATGTAGCAAGAATGCAACTCATTGGCCAAGGTTAGAAAGAATTCTGTTTTTTATAGTGCCAAAATTATTCTGAAATCCTGTCAATTTACTGAAAACTCAATCCAGATGAATGGAAGGAGAGCAGAAAGAAAAAAATCTGGAGAAATGAGATTCCAAACAATACTAGGTAACCAATAAGGGGTAGAGTTGGAGTGTATCATGAAGCAGCCAGGTTGACTTTTCTTTTATTGTGAATTTTTTTAAAAGATTAATTCTATTTATTTGGAAGGCAGAGTTATAGATTAAGAGAGAGAGGGAATATCTCCCATGGGTTGGTTGGCTACTCCCCCAACTGACCACAACTGCTGAGGCTAGGCAAGGCCAAAGTCAGAAGCCAGACCTTCCTTCAGGTTCCCCACATGGGTGGCAAAAGTCCAAGAAATTGGGCAGCCCTCCCCTGTTTTTGCAGGAGCATTGGCATTACCTGGTATATCACAGTGCCAGCCTCTAGTTGTGAATAATTTTTTTAAAAGATTTTTTTATTGGAAAGGCAGATATAGAGACAAGAGGGGAGGCAGAAGGAAAATCTTCCATCTGATGGTTCACTGCCCAAGTGACCACAATGACTGGAGCTGAACCAATCTGAAGCCAGAAGCCAGAAGCTTCTTCCAGATCACCCACGCCGGTGCAGGGTCCCAAGGCTTTGGGCCGTCCTCGACTGCCTTCCCAGGCCACAAGCAGGGAGCTGGATGGTAAGCAGGGCTGCTGGGAAGAGAACCGGTGCCCATATGGGATCCCAGTGCGTTCAAGGCAAGGACTTTAACTGCTATGCTATCGCTCCGGGCCCTAGTTGTGAATAATTTTAAGATTCATTTTATTTGATAGGTTGATGGAGATAGAGATGGATAGATACAGGCACACACACACACAGATAGACAGAGAGAGACAAAGTTCCTATTCTCTAATTTACTCCCCAAATAATTTCAACAACAAGGGCTGACCACGCCAAAGAGCTTAATCTGAGAGTTACACTTGGGTGGCAGGAACCAAAGACCTGACTTTGTTAACAGGAAGTTGGAATTAGGAACTGGAGCTGGGGATTGAACCCAGGCATTCTGAAGTAGAATGGGTGGGGGAGGTATCTTAACCTCTAAACCAAATGCCTGGCTCCTAGTCGTAGTTCTTAAGGTTAAATTAAGTACAATTTAGAAAGATAGTTCTGTACATCGTAACAAATACTTTGAAATCCATAGATATATATTTATTGTATAGAAAGATATCTGAAACATATTACATAAAAGAAAATAGTACCAGATATGATATATGTTGTATTAAACTTTTAAAAAAATAATGTTTTTTCAGAGGCAGAGAGAAATAAAAACAGAATTCCCATTCGCTGGTTCACTCTCCAAATGCATGAGCTGGCAACTCAACCCAGCGCCCTCTTGTGGTTGGCAGAAACCCAGTCACGTAAGACATCCTTTTGCCTTCCACTGTCTGCACTGACAAGATGTTGCAGTAGGGAACCAGAGGCAGGATTTGGTATCCTTAACCATCATGTCCAGTGCAATCGTTTCTAAGGTGGGAATTTATTTGAAAAATCACTAAAAACAGCAACCATTTCCATGTTACAAAAAACCACTATGGTAGTATTGCCATAATTTATTTTAGATAGTGAGATGGTGCAGAAAAGAACTCTCAGCAATTATTGCCCATAAAAGGAGATCAAGTGTCAGTTTTCCAGTTTAGCAGTCATGTGACCTTGAGCAAGCGACCTACAGTTTCTGGGCCTCATATGAAAACTGGGGCTAATGCACAATATTGCCGTGTGGAATGTATTGAGACTGACATTTAATGTGTTATTCAATCCTCAAAACAACTCTTGATGTGATTATTATTATCCTATTAAACAGAATCAAATACAGAGAATACATATTGCAGTGCTTTGAAAATCCATAATGACAACTGAAAGTATTCCTGCAGTGTAATCAAGAAGAAATGCTTGCAGTGCTCAGCAGATACAGATTCCACACAGAAGCTCCCGAAAGAGTATATTGATAAATTGGTCTTCAGCACGAATATCAGGCTACACCAAATGTTCAGCATTTTGAAGAGACCTAGACGCTCCCTGCCTGAAGACAGCCTCTTTAAACCCAGAAGATGCTGCTGAATTTTGACTCTTTGCCTGCTGCCGGCCAGTGCTCTGAAGTGTTGCTTTTGAGAAACAGCTCATTAGCTGAAAACATCAATTATTAACCTGTACTTTCTAAGTTTAGGGTGCATGCTATAGTCGCTCTGGACATATCTGTATACACACACACGGTATATGCCTACAGAAATACACTTAAATTATTTTTGGTGCTTGGTTACTAGAAATGATCCAGTATTCTGGTTGAGACGAAATCTGTTATTGATGAAGAAATTAGGATCCGGGGAGGGCTGCGGGAGAGGACGTCTAGCTCGGATCCCGAACCCAGTCCGCCATGTGCCCATGGCTCATGGCGGGCTGGGCCCGGACATGCCTGGGTGCGGCCTGCTTCCTTCTGGGGTGAGTACGCCGAGGGGGGAGGCCTCCGTGACTGGGCATGTCCGGGACCCACCCAACACCCTCATTGGGTGGTGGGTGAACGGGACTGGGGAGGGGCGCAACCTCGGGCCTGCAGGATTTAACTTCCGGCTGCCAGAGGCGAGCCGAGGGCTGCGGGAGAGGACGTCTAGCTCGGATCCCGAACCCAGTCCGCCATGTGCCCATGGCTCATGGCGGGCTGGGCCCGGACATGCCTGGGTGCGGCCTGCTTCCTTCTGGGGTGAGTACGCCGAGGGGGGAGGCCTCCGTGACTGGGCATGTCCGGGACCCACCCAACACCCTCATTGGGTGGTGGGTGAACGGGATTGGGGAGGGGCGCAACCTCGGGCCTGCAGGATTTAACTTCCGGCTGCCAGAGGCGAGCCGAGGGCTGCGGGAGAGGACGTCTAGCTCGGATCCCGAACCCAGTCCGCCATGTGCCCATGGCTCATGGCGGGCTGGGCCCGGACATGCCTGGGTGCGGCCTGCTTCCTTCTGGGGTGAGTACGCCGAGGGGGGAGGCCTCCGAGACTGGGCATGTCCGGGACCCACCCAACACCCTCATTGGGTGGTGGGTGAACGGGATTGGGGAGGGGCGCAACCTCGGGCCTGCAGGATTTAACTTCCGGCTGCCAGAGGCGAGCAGAGGGCTGCAGGAGAGGACGTCTAGCTCGGATCCCGAACCCAGTCCGCCATGTGCCCATGGCTCATGGCGGGCTGGGCCCGGACATGCCTGGGTGCGGCCTGCTTCCTTCTGGGGTGAGTACGCCGAGGGGGGAGGCCTCCGAGACTGGGCATGTCCGGGACCCACCCAACACCCTCATTGGGTGGTGGGTGAACGGGATTGGGGAGGGGCGCAACCTCGGGCCTGCAGGATTTAACTTCCGGCTGCCAGAGGCGAGCCGAGGGCTGCGGGAGAGGACGTCTAGCTCGGATCCCGAACCCAGTCCGCCATGTGCCCATGGCTCATGGCGGGCTGGGCCCGGACATGCCTGGGTGCGGCCTGCTTCCTTCTGGGGTGAGTACGCCGAGGGGGGAGGCCTCCGTGACTGGGCATGTCCGGGACCCACCCAACACCCTCATTGGGTGGTGGGTGAACGGGATTGGGGAGGGGCGCAACCTCGGGCCTGCAGGATTTAACTTCCGGCTGCCAGAGGCGAGCCGAGGGCTGCGGGAGAGGACGTCTAGCTCGGATCCCGAACCCAGTCCGCCATGTGCCCATGGCTCATGGCGGGCTGGGCCCGGGCGGCCAGTGCGCCATTTGGCGCCAGGCTGTGCCTACTGGTCGCCCTGCCGGGGAGCTCTGTGGTATTGGACATCTGAATCGCTGCTGAGATAGCTCTAGACTGACCCCACTGTTTCTGGGATCTGAGTCAATCCTAAAGATTCCCAATGCCAGTAACTCTTCCTTTGAAGAACTTCCAATCCCTTAATAATGCTGAGCTTTGAACACCTATCAAGTAAAAGATAAGCTCCGGCTTGTGTAGCAGGCTGGCACCTAATGGTCCTCATAGCAACCACGTGCAGGTGCGTGATTTACAGCTAGGAACGGTCCCAATCTGGGAAGCCACAGCTGGGATGAGGTTCCCACCAAGGGGTGTATGTTCTGGAATGGGGGCTGCGTTCTATCTAGGAAACAGTTGCAGTCACCCGAGGCACTAGTGTGGGCTGGGGTTGGATGCACCAGGCCGGTTCAGATCCCAGCACCATCTGGTGTTATGGAGAAACAGGGTAGATGTGGGACTGACTAGGCTGGGTCTCAATCCCCTTCTGAGCCATGTGTGAGCTGTATGTGGGTATGGACGAGCCATGGCTGGGCTGAAACATCCAACAACAAGAGTCAGAATGGGGTGAAAGCCAGCCAGGAAAAGCCACTGTTCCTGCTAGGACAGGAGGTGAACTGAGTAGGGTTGGCTCAAGAACCCCCTGGCAAGCGCAAAATCTGGCATTGGGAGGGGTTCTGATGGAGGAGCCTGGGCAACTCCTCTGGCAGGACACAGTCCCTGCAGGTAAGCGCGAGAAGCATGATTGGAAACAGCCCAGAATAGGCCATGGAAAGTTTCCCACTGGCATGCATTCAGCATGGGTCAGGAGCAGGCCAGGCTGAATCAGTTCATGTCATCCTCTGGCAAATCCGATCACCAGAACAGAGTGTGGAATGGGCCGGGTTTGGTTGCGACAAAACCAGTACACATTCTGGAACGCCAGGGCGTGGTTGCCTGTACTGGATATGAATGCAACACCCATCCAGCACACGTGAGATCCAGGAAGGGAGGGGCAGAGCTGGCGGGGGGGTTAAGGGGCTGGTCCCCTCGCTGGACAACCACTCCCACTGGAGAGTGTTGGCTGGGATAGAGACAGACACGACTAAGCAAGGCTACAACACCTGTGCGCTGCATGTGGACAAGATCAGGGCCACAGCATCAGCTGGCAGAAGCTGGCACTGGGGACTAATTCTGTCAAGTCAAATCACAGAACCACCTAAAGAATGCATAAACCGGGACAGAGAGACCTGGGAGGGAAAAAGCGGGTTCCCCCTTCTTGGGTCACTATTCCCGTGGGAGGGCATGAAAACTAGGACGGGGGCTGGGATGGCTAGACAGAGGCACTCAACAACATCTGTGAGGGCTGGATGGTTGAGTCGATTAGATAGAACTAAGCTTTAATACCCATTGACAAGTACCAGAGCCAAATGGGATGGGGGACAGACTGGTCTTCTGCTACACAAATTGGCAAACCAGGGTAGGGGGCAGGCTTGGTGGGGGTTATTGTGGGTCGCCCCGACTAGGCTGCAGCTCCCACTGGTTGATGTAAGGGCCGAACCAGACTGGACTGCAACACCCATTGGTTCCAGTGCAACTCGGGACTGAAATCAGAACCAACACAGCAATTGCAACCACCAGCTGATCAGGGTGATGGACTGTGCCGGGCCCTGTGCTTGCTAGAACATACAAGAATCTGGTCTGGGAATACATCAAAGTATCTTTGGAGATCTCCCCACTTGAACTGCTGGACTCAGAATTCTAACCAAGAAAAGACAGAAGACAGAATAGGACAATCATTCATCTCAGCTACATGTTGGCAGCGAAATATGGGACAAATGGAGACTTCATGATGGACCATATCAATCAGTGGACCACCTCATCGAGCGAAACTGGCAGTGAATCATAACTGGAGAACTATTAACTCCACTTGAGCACATATCTCAGAGCATGCCCCACATATGGGACTTGGGGTGGGCGGGAAACCGGGTGGGGCTTCTCCCTCAATACCCCCTTTTACCTCAGATACATGATGGAAACAATATGGACATAATAGCGTTGCCCACCTCCCTATCCCCCTGAACCTTTTTTTTTTTTTTCCTTTCTCTTTCTTGATTTTCCTTCAACTATAGTTAACTATGTAAAGATTGTCAACAACAATACAATAAAATGGATTATATATAAAAAAAAAAAAAAAAAAAAAAAAAAAAAAAAAAAAGAAATTAGGATCCGGACAAAGGGTCCATATAATGCTATAGAAAGCAGAAGTGTCTAGAATGATTTCATTTAACCTAAGCAGAAAGCTAGTACAAATTCATACCTCCTTATCAGATGTCTTTAAGGCTAGAAGCATTTTTGAATTCAGACTCCTTTGGCGGATCGGAAGGTATTTGCATGTGTGTGCTTTAAGGAGTGGACTGGCAGAGATTATATAACATCAGCAACAGGTATGTGCCCTGCAATTAAGCCCATTGTTATTTAAGCAGAGAAATGACTGTACTTATTCATACCAGGAATAAATAAAATCTGTAAACAGCCTTTATCAGCTTCGTTGACAAATGAGCTTGTATTGAACTTAAAACTTTTCAGTTCAATTAGACCTCATAACAAGAGATGAGGCGCTTCTCTGTTCTTCCAGCTGTTTTCAGGCTTTCATTTGCTCTGAATTTCCCTGCTCTCGCTGCTGTGCTGAGAGGCTCCCAGTTGTAGAAAGAGATAAGGTGAAGGCACAGTGTTGACTCTTATCACAAGCTTCATCACTAATGGTGATAAGAAAGTGGTCTAGAGGCAGGGAATTTCTTCTGTCAAAGCGTCAGTGTGTGCTCCCAGATGAATAGAGCCTTTCCATGTCACTGGATGTAAAGAGCTGATAAACAGTTGCCAACGCTGAGGCTTTTAGAGCCTTCGCTTTGTATGAAAACCTACATCTCTACATCTTGACCTCTGCTCTTTGGGCTTCTGCTAATGGTGCTGCTTATTATCCACTGTTGAGTTCTGGTGACCCAATAGCAATTATTTGTAATGTTGATACACTTAGTCAAGATTGTAGATACTTTCGCAACTTGAGAGATTATGCGAGGAAGGTAAGTAAAGGGAACAATGTTTCTGGACTTTGGGGAAAACATTTCCATTAGCAATAGTCAAGCATCAGTGGTGATAAGATCGGAGAAAAGTTTTAAAGTAGGGAGAAATCTTTCTGCTTTCAAAAGGAAGCAGGTGTCTAAGTGTTGATGAAAATACTTGGGATATAATCGTGGGTAGGATATCCACGAAGGATATAATAATGAGAAAGATTACAGAAATGGTTTTTAATTTCTCTCAGTTTGCCAATTTCCAGCTATTCTGTCTCTATGATTGAGGAGAATAGATGTGTTATGCTCATCAGGCTATGAGGAAGAAGTCTCCCAAATACCTGTTGATGGCAGCGAAAATTTGAAAGGGTGTCACAACAACTTTGAATGGAGAGATGTATTTCTGTGGTAGGAATGGGAAGCAGAGACCCAGAGAGGTTAGGATCACACAGCTGTTAAGGATGAAATCCACAGACTGGCCTAGATCAAAAGAGGGACTGGAAACTTGGGGGAAAAAGGAGACTTTTTTTTTTAAAAAGATTTATTCATTTTATTACAGCCAGATATACACAGAGGAGGAGAGACAGAGAGGAAGAGCTTCCGTCCGATGATTCACTCCCCAAGTGAGCCGCAACGGCCGATGCGTGCCGATCCGAAGCCAGGAACCTGGAACCTCTTCCGGGTCTCCCACGCAGGTGCAGGGTCCCAATGCATTGGGCCGTCCTCAATTGCTTTCCCAGGCCACAAGCAGGGAGCTGGATGGGAAGTGGAGCTGCCGGGATTAGAACCAGTGCCTATATGGGATCCGGGGCTTTCAAAGCGAGGACTTTAGCCACTAGGCCACGCTGCCGGGCCCAAGGAGACTTTGTTTTAAAGATCTGTTTTACTCAAAACTCAGAATTACATAGAGAGAGAGAAAGAGAAAGAGAAGGAGAGGGAGAGGGAGGGAGTGAGAGAGACAGAGGCAGAGACAGACAGAGACAGAGATCTTTTCATCTGGTTCATTTTCCAAATGGCCATTCCAGCTGGAACTGAGCGCAGCCAAAGCTGGATGCCAGGAGCAGGGAGCCAAGATCCAGGATCCAGGAACCTCTTCCAAGTCTTCCAGTGGATGCAGTCCCCAAGGTGCACCTTCCTTTACTGCTTGCCTAGGTCATAAGCAGGAAGCTGGATTGAAAGTGGAGCAGCTCAGCCCTCTTGGGACCATCTTCTGCTGGAGCCCTGGCTTGACCTCAACTCGAAGAAGCCAAAACAGTCCCCCTGCCTCCTGGCAACAGTCAAATTTTTCATAAATAGAGGGAGGGACTGAGAGAGCCCAGGACCAGGAGTAGGTCAGACCAACTAGATCGCACAGCTCCTTGTTAACACATCCACACTAAACAAATCAAGAGCACTTTTTCTTTGCCACAACTATGCATATTGTTTTTGTTTCATCTTTCCATACCTGGTCTGTTTCACAAGGCCTCACTAATCAATCTCTTAACCAACTCTTCCTAGGCTAATACAAGTCTCTGCTCAGTAATATTCTGGCTTAACCCTCTCCACAACCTCGTTTATAGCTCCAAACAGTACCCACCAATACCGTACAGCAAAAGGTTGGACTGTTACTCTGGGCAGAGCACAGCTGACTCCACCACCCTACAGAAGTCAAGCTGACACACCCATCCAGCAATGTCTGGAATGCCAAATCGTCCTGACCTAGTCTCTGTGCAGAAGGTCAACAGCCGCCGTGATGAGTGCCCATGCCACACGTCACACACATGCGTGAACCAAGGAGCTGCTGCCTTCACCCACCCCACACGCCTAACAATTATAAATGCCCAATGCTGTTTATTCTGGGTGACCATTTCCCTCATGCAGTCATCCTGTCATGTGCAAGTGGTCCCAGGCTGTCTCCCACCAGGGAGTAGTCCACCAGACTTTCTCCCCTACTAATAAAACTTTTTGCCTAAATTAAAAAGAAAAAAAAAAAAGAAAGAAGTGGAGCAGCCAGGACATAATCTAGCACCTATATGAGATGTTAGCACCACAGGCAGAGGATTAGCATGCTATACAATGGTGCCAGCATCAAATGGGAGAATTTAACTTAACATATTTGACAAGCTTCTAATGATAACTATGATTTATTTAATCATACACTTAGATACATGTAGACATCCTGTCAGGATGCTTTGTAAAGCACAGTAAATATGTCAAAATAAAGGAAGGGGAAGTCTAAGAATGATTGATTCAGTAAGGCCACCCCATCCCACCCCATTTTCTACCTGCTCTGTATAAAGTCAATGTGGACACTGTTTCTGGCAGTCTGGGAAGGGAAAATTATGTGTAACTGTGTACAGTACTCATCCAGTGTGACAAGATTGTGGGTGATAAAAATCTAACACAAATGGCAGTCTGTTGCCAGTGGCAATACAAATGGGCAAGAGATCGCTTGTCCACTAGCCGCTATAAATAACTTTTCAAGACAGACTTTAACAGTCATTTTGTTCCTAATATGTTCTACCAAGAATACACCATGTGCCTCTGAACATTTTCTTCACTTGCATTTAAGTTGACATGCCTGTAACCTCCACCCCACTCACACGTGCATACCCACAACACTAAGCATATCAGGAATGTCTTTTCGGGCCTGGCAGCGTGGCCTAGTGGCTAAAGTCCTCGCCTTGAAAGCCCCAGGATCCCATATGGGCACTGGTTCTAATCCCGACAGCTCCACTTCCCATCCAGCTCCCTGCTTGTGGCCTGGGAAAGCAGTTGAGGACGGCCCAATGCATTGGGACCCTGCACCCGCGTGGGAGACCCGGAGGAGGTTCCAGGTTCCCGGCTTCAGATCGGCGTGCACCGGCCATTGAGGCTCACTTGGGGAGTGAATAAATCTTTAAAAAAAAAAACATTATTTAAAAAAAAAAAAGAAAAAGGAATGTCTTTTCTAGACCTTACCACAAATAACACATTTCTAATGGGGATGGGGCTGTCTATGCATTGTATTGGATCTGCGGAGAATGCTGGTTTAGTTTCAATCTAATCAAAATTTACACCAAACGGTCGTCTCATTGATTTTTGTTTTTTGTTACACTGGCTGCTTATTAGTACGCTGAATGAAACTAATTTTCAAAGTACATATTTGTTACATTGTTCATCCTGATTTGCTTATCTTCCTGGGGTGAAAAAGTCAGAAAAAGGTAAATTAAATGGTCAGCTGAGTATGTAAGCATGGCACTTGGTAAATCAGATCCACTAACTGGAGCCTTCAACAAGAACTATAGATAGGATAAAAAAAATCAATAGATCTGATTATGCCTGATATATTTGTTTAGCTTGATAAAGCTAAAATAAAATTTAAAAATTGTTCTGGGTATCAAGGAAGATGTCTTTATTTTATATTAGATTTATGACCTCTTGCTTTAGATTTGTTTCTACTCCAGATACGGAATAATTTTGTGTGTCCACACTGAAGCTTTGTCTTTAAAATATAAATTCCTTTTCCATGTCTAAAAACATATTAATTCTTCTGCTAGTGGAAAATTACTAGGCTGAAATACAATTATCTGAGAACTCAGTAAAATTAATAAGTCACTGAGACCCAATATAGAAATGAACAAAGAACATGAATAAATAATCCATATCAACAAGGAAAAGTATCATATAAACATATCGAAAAAATATTTAGCTTTGCTAGTTATCAGCGGAACATAGTGCAACATTGTTGTATTGATATCTTTTATCATTTAAATATGTAAGACAAATAATATTCTGGTGAGATCTATCTAATACTTAAGAAGAATCTACATCAGTCTTTCACAAACTCACAAACTTACAAAAGATAGATGAAGAAGGAATACTTCCCAATTTTTTGTTTCTCCAACGCTGTTCCCAAAATGCAGACAAAAACATCACAAGTAAAGAAGACACAGATCTCTTCATGAGTACAGATGCAAAAGTCTTCAACAAAATACTAGTGAACCAAATCCTGGAAATATTTCACACGAAGACCAAGCAGATCTTATCCTATGGATGTTTGGGTTGTGCAATAGAAAGAGACTGGCTCGGGCCCAGCGGTGTGGCCTAGTGGCTAAAGCCCTCGCCTTGAACGCCCGGGATCCCATATGGGCGCTGGTTCTAGTCCTGGCAGCTCCACTTCCCATCCAGCTCCCTGCTTGTGGCCTGGGAAAGCAGTCGAGGACGGCCCAATGCATTGGGACCCTGCACCTGCATGGGAGACCCGGAAGAGGTTCCTGGTTCCCGGCATCGGATCGGCGCGCACCGGCCCGTTGCGGCTCACTTGGGGAGTGAATCACCGGACGGAAGATCTTCCTCTCTGTCTCTCCTCCTCTGTGTATATCTGACTGTAATAAAATGAATAAAATCTTTAAAAAAAAAAAAGAGACTGGCTCAGTAAAAATATATCATAATAGCTGAATGAAGAGGAGAAACTGTATAAAAATTCCTATAGACACAGAAAATTTATTGAAAATAATATAACGGGCCCGGCAGCGTGGCCTAGCGGCTAAAGTCCTCGCCTTGAACGCCCGGGATCCCATATGGGCACTGGTTCTAATCCCGGCGGCCCCACTTCCCATCCAGCTCCCTGCTTGTGGCCTGGGAAAGCAGCTGAGGATGGCCCAAAGCATTGGGACCCTGCACCCACGTGGGAGACCCGGAAAAGGTTCCAGGTTCCCGGCTTCGGATCGGCGTGCACTGGCCCGTTGCGGCTCACTTGGGGAGTGAATCATCGGACGGAAGATCTTCCTCTCTGTCTCTCCTTTCTGTATATCTGACTTTGTAATAAAAATAAATAAATCTTTAAAAAAAAAGAAAAAATATAACACCCTTTTGTGAGAGAAATATTCATTTAATTAGCAGTTAAAAAATGAATGTATTAAAGCAGAAAGAAATTGCCTCAATCGGGTAATGACCATCCACAAAACTCCTTTGCTAACATCAAACTTAATGTCAAAGACTGGATGCTTCCTCAATAAGATCAAATATAAGACAAGAATATCTGTTCCTCTTACTTCTGTTTGATGCCTTACTAGTGGTACTAGTTAGAATCAGTAGGAAAGTAAGGGAAATAAAAATAATATGGACTAAAAAGTAAATGGCTTCTACTTGAAAAAAATCTACATAAAAATAATAAATAAATAAATAAATAAATAAAATAAACCAGAGCCCAGCATAGTAGCCTAGCAACAAAAGTCTTCTCCTTGCATGTGCTGGGATCCCATATGGGAACTGATTCTAATCCTGGCAGCCCTGGTTCTCATCCAGCTCCCTGCTTGGCCTGGTAAAGCAGTTGAGTATGTCCCAAAGCCTTGGGACCCTACACCTGCGTGGGAGATCTGGAAGAGAGTCTCTGGCTCCTGGCTTCAGATCTGTGCAACTCTAGCCATTGTGGCCACTTGAGGAGTGAATCAACAGATGGAAGACCTTTGTCTGTGTCTCTCCTCATCTCTGTATATCTAACTTTGCAATAAAAATAAATCTTAAAAAAACCCCAAACCTAAAAAATCCAAGAATAAAAACTACAGGAACTGGCAAATGAATTTAATTAACTTGTATGATATAAGATCAATAAACAAACAGCAGTTGTATTTATACAAACTGTCAATAGAAAATTTATAAATACAGTTAACAAGACAAATACTTTTGTGATAGCATGAAGTTCTTAAGGATAGATTGAATAAAATATGGGTAAAACTTAATCACTGAAAACCAGGAAAAATATACATAAAATATTAAAGACCCCAAATAATTGAAAAGATAACTGAGGTTCATGGATTGGAAGACTTAATATTGTTAAGACTGCAATGCATGTCAAATTAGTCTGCAGATTCAACACAATATCTATCAAACTTCTAGTTGACACATTTGGGTCAGAAAACGACAAGCTGATTGTAAAATTCACATGAAAATTTAAGGAAACCATATTAGTCATAACATTCTTGAAAAAGAACAAACTTGGGGACACATATTTTGTCCTTAATTTTTAAAATTTACTTTTCATTTATCAGATTCAGATAGACAGAGATAGAAAGCTGACACTCATTGGTTCACCCTCAAAATACCTGCATTGTGAGTGCTGCACAAGGCAAAGCTGGGAACCACGAAGAGAATCAGCATCTCCCATGTGGGTGGCAGAGACCCAAGCACTGTATTAGCAGGCAGCTCAGATCAAAGGCAGATCCAGGTACAGTACCCTGGCACAGTGAGTTAAGCTGCTGTCTGCAGCACCAGCATCCCATATTGGTGCTGGTTCAAGTCCTGGCTGCTCTACTTCTCACGTAGCTTTCTGCTAATGGCAAGAAAAAGCAGCGCAAAATGGCCCAAATTCTGGCACCCATTTCAGGAGACTGGGAAGAAGCTCCCGATTCCTGGCTTCAGCTTGGCTCATTCAGCCATGCAGGAAGTGAATCCCAGAATGGATGATCTCTCTTTCAAACAACTAAAATAAATCTTTAAGAAACATATGAGAAGCTCTACTGGCAGATTTGGCAGCAAAATACCCAAAGGAAGTTCTTGGCACCTGATGGGGCTAGACTCACTGGGTTTCCTGCCTTGGAAACACAACATCAGGCACTGCCACAAGGCGAAGAGCTTCTCCAAAGATGATGCTTCCATGTCTGTGCACCTGACAACCTTCCTAGGTTGCAAGGCAGGCAGGCTTGAAGCATGCAGCACAGGAGGTGTCCCAGACAGGCTCCAAGGTGAACAAGAAGGAAGTTATGGAAGCTGTGACTGTCATGGAGCCATAGCCCAGGGTGGCGGTGGACATTGTGGGCTATGTGAAAACCCTTTACAGCCAACACACCTTCCAGATCATTTTTGCTGAACACTTCACAAGAGGCGCTTTTACAAGAACCGGTCTTAAGTTGAAGAAGAAGTCACCAAGTACTGCAAGAAGTGACAGGATGACAGGAGCAAGAAGCAGCTGGAAAAGGACTGCAGTTGCATGAAGAAGTACTGCCAGATGATCTGCATCATCGTCTGCACACAGATATACCTCTGCCTTTGCAGCAGAGGAAGGCATACCTGATGGAGATTTAGGTGAGCGGGGCACCATGGCCCAGAACTTGGACTGAGCCTGGGAACAGCTAGAGCAGCAGATTCCCGGGGAACCAAGTGTTCTGGCTGTATGAGATAAACAATATTGTGACTAAGGGCAAGGGCTACAAAGGGGTCAGCAGCCACTGGCACATCAAGAAGCTACCCTAGCAGATGCACCGAGGCTGGCACAAGATGGCCTGCATCGGCGCCTGGCATCCTGTGCAGAAGGGCTCTGATGTGGAATGGGCTGGGCAGCAAGGCTACTATGAATGCTCAGAGATCAGCACAATCTGCAAGATTGGACAGGGCTACCTTATCAAGCACAAGGCTTCCACCAACTAGGACCTGTCTGACAAGAACATCAAGCCTCTGGTTAGCTTTGTCCACCACGGTGAAGTGACCAGTGGCTTTGTCATGCTGAAGGGTTGTATGGTGGGAACCAAGAACAGCATGCTCACCCTGTGCAAGTCCCTGCTGGTGCAGAACAAATGGCAGGTCCTGGAGAAGACTGATCTCAAGTTCATCAATACCACCTCCAGGTTTGGCCATGGCCACTGCCTAGACTGTAGAAGAGAAGAAGGTATTCATGATAAAACTCAAGTAAGACAGGTTTGCCATTGGGTGATCACTGGGGTCTCTCTCCTGTGTTTCTTGTAATCTTTTTGCAACAATTATGACTCTATCATAGTATTCCTGAATATTATGATGCCACTATATCTGAAATTTTTTTTAATATTTGAAAGATGATTTGGGTGCTTTTAATGCTGTATGTAGCATATGCAAAAAGGTGTGTGGGTACCCCACACGTCTAGAAGCTGGTTGTGACTAGAAGACACCAGGAGATCAAAGGGACACTTAATGATCTTGCCAGTTTAGGCAGAGGTACTTGGGGATCTGCACAGAAGATTGCCCAAAGCTACCTCCTTCATGGGGAGCTAAGAACCTTCTCCATCTACAAATGGTCAGAAGAAATTGAAAATAAAATTTATAAACCAAAACAGTGCCCCCAAAGAATGTTCCTTACATGCATCAAAGTCCTGTACACCACTGGATCATTAAAATATTCTTTTAAGTATACATATAACATTTTCACGCTTTCAGAAAATTAAAGTATAACTATGTATACACAGAGCTGAAGTTTAGAATTGGGTGGATGTTTATATAAATTTACCTTGCCACTATTTAGATCAAAACAGAACATTTTGACACCACCAGCATTCTCCTCCTGACCTCACACAGTCGTAGCCCCTGCCAAAGGCAATTACTCTCTGACCTGGATCATCATGGATTAGGTTTGTTGCTTTTGAAGTTAATAAATATGGAATTTACTCACTATGTATTCTTTCATGTCCTCTTGCTCAATATTATTGCTGGGAGATTTGTCCACGATACATGTGAGTCACAATTGATTCTTTTCATTGTCATTGGACTTATAATTTCTGTAATCTGCCTACTGCAGAACACAGAAGTATGAATTTCCCGCTACTTAAATTCTACTGTAATGTAAAATATAAATGTATGATTAAGTATCTTAAGAGGATAAAGAAAAAAGAAGTCACTTAAAGGATGATTGCAGCAGTTAAGCTGTGATTTGACACCAGGATTCTATAGGCCTCTGGATTGTGTTTTGGCTGCACCACTTCCAATTCAGCTCCCTGTTGATGTGCCTGGGACAGCCCAAGTGCTTGGGCCTCTGCTATACATATGAAAGACCCAGAGGCAGCTCCTAGCTTCTGACTTCACACAGGCCCAGCTCTGGCTGCTGTGGTTATTTGGGGAGTGAACCAACAAATGGAAGATTCATTCATTCTCTCTCTCTCTTTCTCTTTCTGCCTTCCTCCCTCCCTTCCTCCCAGACACTCTGTGTGTCTCCCCCTCTATCTTTAAATAAATAAATAATAATAATAATAAAAAAACACACACACACAATAAAGGACACTTGATTTGGGCCCGGAGCAATAGCATAGCAGTTAAAGTCCTCACCTTGAACATGCCAGGATCCCATATTGGCACTGGTTCTAATCCCAGCAGCCCCGCTTCCCATCCTGCTCCCTGCTTGTGGCCTGGGAAAGCAGTCTACGACAGCCCAAAGTCTTGGGACCCTGCACTGGCATGGGAGACCCAGAAGCAGCTCCTGGCTCCTGGCTTTGGATTGGCTCAGCTCCGGCCGTTGCAGCCACTTGGGAAGATATTCCTATCTGTATATCTGCCTTTCCAAAAAAAAAAGATCACTTGATTCCAACAGAAGATCAAATGCATTCAGTGAGAGAGTTGTTACTAAATAAAATGGACAGAGGCTTCCAAAAGCCGTGAAAAAAAAAAAAAAAAAAAAACCCTGGAGAATTCAGGTAAGCTGTGAAGGAGAGACAGTGACTCACTGCGCTGAATGGCAGACGAGGGAAGCACAGCTGGGCCAGCTTGTGGGGAACACAGCAGCACAGAGCTCCAGGACTCAGGTATGAGGTATGCACAGTGTGAATGCACTGAGCTCTTCCCACCTGCTACACGGCACTCTGGCTTGTTTTAGGAGGCAGATCAGAGTAGGATCTAGTGAGATGAAAGGCAGCTTTCGTTGCACACTTAGCAGTGAGCAAGCGGCTGTGTGTAAACCTCTGGCTTCCAAACAGCAAAACAAGCTTTGGCTAGAAAAATAGATTCTCAAGTCCTGTAAACTGCTTCTCAGAGCTTGCTCTGGGGAGACATGAAAGTTCAGGTGGGATTAATGCCAGCAAGTATAATGCTAATAGCAACAATAATAGTGTAAGCCTACTGTTTTCTAATGCAGGAGATTGGAGCAGGTATTTTCTGCATCTATAGCTGTTGACCTCAGTGGTGTCTCTCTTCCTCTGTGTTACTCTCTTGCTCTCAAAGCTTGCTACGCTGAATCTCTAGTTCCCAGGAAGATAAAGTAATTACTAATTTGTAAATCTATTGAAGCTAGCAGGTAAATTTACTGGCTGCTGGCTAATCTGGCTTTTTCTGACAGGAAGTTTCTTTGTTTGACACGTTAAACATACTAAAATGTATAGAATGCATTTTTTTGCATTTTTCATTGTTATCACGATTTTCCATGACATGAATTTGTAGATATAAAGATTCCCCTGTCCAATCCCCCTTTCTCCCTCCCCATTCTCACCCCTACCACCATTTTCCCCTTTATTATTATGATAGTATGATCCTTCAGCAACAGTCATGTCCAACATCCTGTTATTTAAATATATTGTGGCATTGTAGGTATTGGCAATGGTAGAAAATCTAGTACCATATTGTCACAATATATATTTAATAGTTTCATTGGGAGTCCTCCTTTTTCTTGGGAGTAGGGATGCATACTGCAATGTATTTTCACTCCCCAATAAACTAGTCTCCATTATACAGTTTATCTATGAGAATATATGCATACACATATATACCTATTTATTTTGTATTCTGTACGAAAGTTGCCTTATATCAGCAAGGAGATATGGTATTTGTTCTTTTGAAATTGGCTTATTTCACTGAGCATAATAGTCTCTATTTGGGAACATTCTGTTGCAAATGGCAGAATATCATTCTTTTTTTTTTTTTTTTTTTAAAGATTTATTCATTTTTATTACAGCCAGATATACACAGAGGAGGAGAGACAGAGAGGAAGATCTTCCATCCGATGATCCACTCCCCAAGTGAGCCGCAACGGGCTGATGCGCGCCGATCCGAAGCCGGGAACCTGGAACCTCTTCCAGGTCTCCCACACGGGTGCAGTGTCCCAATGCATTGGGCCGTCCTCAACTGCTTTCCCAGGCCACAAGCAGGGAGCTGGATGGGAAGTGGAGCTGCCGGGATTAGAACCGGTGCCCATATGGGATCCCGGGCATTCAAGGCGAGGACTTTAGCCGCTAGACCACGCCACCAGGCCCAATATCATTCTTTCTAATGGCAGAGCAGTATTGCATGGAATAGATGTGACACTGCTTCTATATCCATTCTTGTTTCAACAGGCTTCTGCATTGTTTCCATATCTTTGACATTCTGGATTGTGCTGTTATAAATACAAGGTTGCAGGTCACTTTATTCATATACAAATTTCACTTTTCTTTGGATATATTCCCTAGAGTGGGATAGTTGGATCGTATGGTAAATCAATTGTCAGCTGTCTTAGCTCTTTCCATATTGAATTCCACAGTGGCTACAGTAACCTATATTCCTACCAACAGTGGAATACAGAACTTTTTCCCCACATTTATGCCAGTATTTGTTCTTGCTAGATTTCTGAATATAGGCATATCTTATTAGAGTTAGGTGGGATCTCAGTGTGGTTTTTATTCATATTTCCCTAATTGCTAGGAAGCCTGAGCATTTTTTGATATGTCTATTATGCATTTGAATCTGTTCTTTTGAATAATTCTATGACTGAGAAGGAATTTATAAGTAAAGTAAAATAATGGAGAAGAAACTTATATACCTTGGAGTAGAACTAAATAAAGATGTTTAAGACCTCTATGATGAAATTCGCAATTCATTAAAAAAAAAAAAGAAATAGAAGACATTAAAAGATGGGTAAATTTACCATGTTCCTGGAGAAGTAAAATCAACATCAACAATAAGTCCATGTTGCCAAAAGTAATATGCAGATTCAAAATGATCCCAATCAAAATCTCATCAACATTTTTCTCAGAAGTAAAAAAGATGATACAAAAATTCTTCTGGAAATACCAGAGACCGTGAATAGTAAAAGCTATTTTGAGGAATAAAAATAGAAATGGAGGATTCACAATTCCAGACCTCAAGACATATTACAGAGCAGTAGTCATCAAAACAGTCTGGTACTTGTAAAGAAACAGAGAAGATCAATGGAACAGACTAGAAATTCCAGAAGTGAGCCGTGAGCCCAAAAACGTACAGACAACTAATTTTGGACAAGAGAACTAAAATAATACAGGGAAAGAGTTTTGTCTCTTCAATAAATGCTGTTGGGACAATTGCATGGCAGTCTGCAGAGACAAGAAACAAGACACTCATTTGCCTTCTTATATAAAAATCAGCTCTAAATGGATCAATAGTTTGTTAGTTTGTTAGTTTCTAACTGCACTCAAAAACTAACAAACTATTAAAAGAAACTATAGCAAGCACCCTACAAGGTATAGGCACCGGTAAAGGCTTCTTAGAAAATTTACCAAAAGCATGGGTAGTCAAAGCCAAAATGAACAAATGGGACTACACGAAACAAGAAGCTTCTGTACAGCAAAGGAATTGATCAACAAAGTGAAGAAGCAACCAACAGAATGGGAGAAAATCTTTACACACAACAGCACAGATAAGAGATCAATATCCAGGATTTGCGCAGAGCTTTGGTAATTCCACAACAGCAGAAACAAACAACCCAACTAAAAAATGGGTGAAGGAAACGAGTAGACATTTTATAGGATGTATTTATAACAGTTATAATTTCACTTTCTCCACAACTGAGGCAAAACAAAACTGTGTTCTAGTGCAAGTTAGCATGCTCTCCTTCAGGTCTGGGTGACCTTGGAGAAACGACTCCTTGGAGCCTGGAGTTCCCTCAGCTGTAAAGCCAATATGGGCTTAAATGAAGAGATCTTTAAAGTGCATCTTAAAATGGTAATACAATTTGTTTCAAAATCAGGTCATATAGAAAACCTAAAAAATAACTTTATTTTGATGTTATGCTTGGGTTTACATTAGCATGAATTCCAGGAACCAAATATTTGATTTAAAATGATTTCAAATCAAACACTGCTGGAGTGTGAATGCTGCATATGGAGGCCCCAGTGTGCTCCACTGAAGCTGCCCGTAAGCTTCAGGAAGCCAAATAACAATTACTTCTTGAAAAAGAGTGATGATATCCTGGTCAAAGAGTCGTCCTTTTGGCTTAGATAGAGAGAGTGCCAAATGTCAGATAACATTAGATTAATCTGAGATCCAGAGAACATTTGGGTCAGGCAACAAATTTATCTTTATTTGCCTTCTCAGAAACCTGTATGCCAGGTGTTCACTGGACAAGTGCCTTCTGCTTATCATGCTTTCATTGAGGCATGAGTCTCCATTACATCTGTGTGTCAGTAAGTAGCAGGAAGTTGGTGTGCCAACCCAATGTAACAAGCAACCAGGCTTTAGTAAGAGGAAATGTTCCTGAATCAGAAGTTCTAAGACAACACATAAATTAGACTCACATTTGAATTGTCTCAGATTATGACAATCACCGGAGGAATCTGCCATCATTCTCCACGGAACCGTGCTTTTGTTTTGAGGGGAGAGCAAAATTAGTTCTGATTCCCATCCCTTCTTTTTGTTGTACAATATGCAATAACTTCAGCTGTCAAGAGCTGATGCAAGGGATGGAAATCCCATTTTTCTTTGCTGTTACAGGAAATACAAAGATCCTCCCATGCAATCTTCTGGACTATTGTCACACCGTATGATTTATGTATTTCTTGTATGTTTTGCTCTTTTTAAATCAGGAAGTATATTTTTTTGTTTTATTGGGCTATTTATTCTCTTGACATCTTTGGATGTGAGTTAATGGAACCAAGATAAAAGGATAAAGAAGTAGAACAAACATGCTTGATGCTATAGATTCAGGACGGCCTGGCAGATTAAGGATGACAAAGACAGGAATAAAAAATGAAATCACCTTATTCATGCGCCCTGGGATGATCCAAATAAGTCTGCACTCGGAGGTGTCATTGCGCTTTAACTCTGGAAAACAAATGCAGGAAGACCAGGTTACTGCTAGAGGGAATATGAGAAGAGGTGTGCTTTCCTTTTAAAAAAAGCTATGTTGAGAGGCTGCCACAGTGGGTTATCAAGCTAATCCTCTGCCTGCAGCTCAGGAATATCATATGAGGGCCAATTCTAGCCCTGACTGCTCCACTTCCAATTGAGCTCCCTGCTTACGACCTGGGAAGCAGCAGAGGATGGTCCAAGTCCTTGTGAGATCCAGAAAGAATCTTCTGCCTCCTGGATTCAGATTGGCTCAGCTCTGGCTATTTTGGCAATATAGCAGCAGATGGAAGATCTCTATCTCTCCCTCTTTCTGTAAATCTGCCTTTCCAATAAAAAAATTAGAAAAATTATATACATATATATGTGTATATATATATATATATATATATATATATATATATATATATATATGTATATATTTATATATATAGCCTAAGACTCTAAAACCCAACAGGATGCCTTGCACTAATGATGGTCTAATAAATATTTGCTAAATAAAGTATCAGAAAGGAGTATGATGGATGTGAGGCTAAGGATGAGGAGAGCGAGAGTACAGACCCAATAAAGTGACTTAAGTTTTGTCTGCCTAGAAGAGCAGCCACTCCCATTCAGGCAATGCTCCATCCATATGATAAACATTGGAAGCTGCTATTGCTCTACAGATCCTGCTGGGTGTAAAGGAACCTGAGTTCAAATATTTCTATTGTTGCTGCTCTGTAGTATCTGACCCTGAGAAGCACATTTACCATAAGCTGGACACTTTGGAGGGCTTCCCCAAGACTTTTCATATAGGAACCTGGCACCTCACGAATTCCCAAATGTAGCAACACTGTAAATGAACTTGAACACTGCCAGTGGCTATTGTTCCACACCCAAGAGGAAATGAGTCAGATAGGGGGAATTCAATCTATTGACAGAGACAAGGGAGGAAGAAGAATCTCGACCATATTTGTCCATGGTTCTAGTTGTCCCTAAGGTTGGTTTTATCCTTGTCTTGAGATTTTGTCATTTGATGAAGCACTATCCGTTGAAAGAGATCACACATTAAGTTCGATGGATGATTAAAACAGAAGTCAAGCTAGATTGGTTTGGGAGTGATCTAGATTTCAGACAATGTGTGATATAGGATTATGTCATTCATCTTCATAATCATAGTGCATACAATAATGTCTGGGACTCAGCTGTGTCAATAACTCTACAGTTTTTCGATACACACACACATAACCTTTGATATATATCTTTAATATATGTTTAGGGTCCAAGAACCAAACTGAGAGTGGAGAATGCAATAGTGGGCAAGTAAGTGTAGTTGTTGCCCTTCACAAGCATGTAATCAGATGGAGAGCCCAACGAAGCTAACTGATGGTGATAATGAAAAAGAACACAGGTTTGGTAGGGAAATATATCAATCATGGTTTTTGAATGACAAGTAAATAGTCTAACTAATCCAAGCTAAAGGAAAAAAAAAAAAGCAGGTGGGTATTATCAGGTAGTGGAATGCTTCATACAACACAAATGGAGGAACCTGGTCTGACTCTGGGTAGAATAGGCCCAGGAATGAGGCAGCCATTGCGTTCCGAGGAAGTGTTTCCTTTCTGATTCTCCTCTCTGTGCCTCTTCACATTTTCCTAAATTCTGGTTTCTTAACTCCTGAGGTGGAGCACTGCTGTAATGCTGGTCATAGGTAGCAAGCACAAACCATTCCAGAGAAGCAGCCAGCTTTATTGACAAGAGTTCCCCCTAAAGGGGAATATCTGATCAAACTGATTGGTGAGATGGGTGAATTGTCAGGGTAGGCTCAGACTGAGAGAAAATATTCTTGCTCCAATTACTATGTGTACAACATGGAAGGAATCAATGTGGCCCAGGAGAGACAACGCTAGGAGGAGATAGAGCAAGGGAGGAATCAAATAACCTCATCCAATTGACAGTGAAATATTAAAGTAATAAGATAATGCTGATGACTAGATATTTGAGTAGAAACTAATTTTATTTTATTTTATTTTATTTTAAAGATTTATTTTATTTTCATTATAAAGTCAGATATCAGAGAGAAGGAGAGACAGATAGGAAGATCTTCCGTACAATGATTCACTCCCCAAGTGAGCACAACGGCCAGTGCGCGCCGATCCGAAGCCAGGAGCCAGGAGCCTCTTCCAAGTCTCCCACACGGGTACAGGGTCCCAAGCTTTTGGGCTGTCCTTGTCTGCTTTCCCAGGCCACAAGCAGGGAGCTGGATGGGAAGTGGAGCTGCCGGGATTAGAACCAACGTCCATATGGGATCCCAGTGTGTTCAAGGCGAGGACTTTAGCTGCTAGGCTACACCACCGGGCCCGGAAACTAATTTTGAAAAGCCTACTTCTGCCTGTGTTGAATCAAAGCATGACATGATGTGAACAGGCAAGCAGCAGGGACAGCCAAGTTATACAAGTTAAAGTGCTGTTTCCAAGATGGAGGTGCATTAGTTACTTGTGCTATAGTGGACACCTTGTTGTAATTTTAGTATTGTTGTGTTTTTGTGTTTCAGTAGCACTAGATTCAAAAGCATTCTCAGTCAGCATATGACAGTAGGGATGAGGAACATGAAATTTATATTCTAAAACATTCAAATATTTTTTTAAGGTATAAAATGGGAGAGATATTCTAAAAGGTCTTTCAGGCTTTTGTTGGCTTGTCTTTTCAAATGAAGTAGTGAGGGCTCGGCAGTGTGGCCTGGTGGCTAAGATCCTCGCCTTGATCCCATATGGCCGCTGGTTCTAATCCCGGCAGCTCCACTTCCTCTCTGTCTCTCCTCCTCTCAGTATGTCTGACTTTGTAATAAAAATAATAAAATAAATCTTTAAAAAAAAATGAAGTAGTGAAACGAGCAACAAAAATTTCCCATTGCCAGGGAAGGTGGCTGGAAGAGGAGTGACATCATAGGCACAGTGACTACTGAGTCCACATTTATTTTGGGGAAGGTGGGGGCCAGTGAAGAGAATTTCTTGAGAAACAGCCATAGCTTCTAAAAGGCTTCCAGAGAACACATAGGCAAGGTACATGATGGAAGCTGAATGTTCTTTGAGTGCAGCACTGAACAAGGAACTCTCTTGATGTTTCAGGAAAAGCCATGACCAGCACAGAAGGAAGACAAAGCCGTGTGGCATTCACAGTCCACAAGATGAAGACAGGGGATCAAAGGAAGGTATGGAGCCTGGATGATGCCAAGAGAAGTAGAAACAGAGACAGAGATGCTTAGGGACCACATGACAAAGAGGGGCAAGTAATGAGACATGATGCTTGCTAGTATCTAGAAGCGGCTCTACTTTTTCTGCAAGTCTGGCTTTGTGAACAAAGGGTAATTTTTCTGCCTTTTCTTATTATTATTTTAAAAATTTATTTATTTATTTTTATTTGAAGGACATAGTTACAGAAAGAAGGCAAAACAAAGACAGGGATCTTGTACCTGCTTGGTTTTCTCCCCAGATGGATTGGCTGGAACTGGGTCAACCCAAAGCCAGGAGCCAGAAGACTCCTCTACGTGTACCCCCTCCCCCCTAGCATGGGTGCTGAGAATCAAGCACCAAGGCGATCCTCCACCACTTGCTCAGGTCACCAGGAAGCAGAGGACCACAACTGAAGCAGCCAGGACTTGAATCAGGAACTTGAAGTGACACCATGAATCGGCACCATAGGCTGAGGCTTATCTGGTCGTGTCACAGCACTGGTCCCTCTTTTCTTGTGTTTTCTAAATATATTTGTAAATAATGTCCATAAACTGAGATGCCCTAAGCATGCCCTAAGCATGTTTAAGATCCTAAGAATCAGAAGAGATTGGCATCCAAACCACCAAGAAAGAAAGGGAAGAAGGAAATACAGGAAAGAGAAAAGAAAAAGAACCAAGCTGGTCCTAACACATCACTTCTTGGAAGCTGACAGGAGTCGACTTGTTGGTCCAACTGCTGTTCCTTTCTCATCATTTATGTTTTCCTTCTATCACTACTTCGTTCTTCCCCATAAGTCCTTTCTTTCTCAGCTTCCCAATAAAAGTCCTGTCTTAGTCATTTGTCTCTTTCATCTTAGCTATGAAATAATGACATGCAGATGCTTATTAGATTGCTCGATGCTTGATTTATGCAGACTCTATCTTTTACAAACTATGACATAAGGTGCATAATGACAATTTAGAGGTCCAGAAGCCTTTGTATTACCTATGAAAACAAAGAGCTGTCATCTAGTACACAGACAAATGCTAAAAAACAAGACACTAGACACATCAGGAAAGGAGCGATTGCTCCCCACCTTCTGTTACTTCCACTTCTGGTGCTGCTGTGCGATTAAAGTTGCATTCCTGTCAATGTTTTGTTTAATCTACTGTTGTACAGTACACATTTAGAAATCTGTTTGCTTGAATTTTTCTACCACATTTTAGCTGCGTGATCTTGGACAAGTCACCTAGCCTCTCTAAGCCTCTGTTTCTGAAATCACGAAGTTGGGATAATAAAGTGCCCTTCCTCAGATTATTGTAAGAAATGTGATGATCATGCAGTTTGACTGAAGAGCTTGAGGCTGCTGACCCAAGTCCTACATGTCAAATCCTTTTCAACTTCTAAATCATAAAAGAAGAGAAAAAGCAATAGTGAAAACAGGGGGTACATCCATAGAACTGTGGTTTTGTAGGGCTTTAAGAGATCAGCTTAGTCTTTTTGTATATTTGTTTTGTTTCACCTAAAGGAAATGGCCTGATGTGAACCAGCAGAGTGATGAAGGGAGCTTGATATTCCTGCAAAACATTTTGCTGAAACATTTTCCAGATGTTTTAGCAAAGCTCCCAATTCGTTTCTTTGCAGCTTTGTCTTTCATTTTAGCTTCTCTTGGAGTATTAAGTGCATGAGGGAGGAGAAAAAAGGAAAGCATTTCAATCTGGCTTGGAAAAGGTGAAAGAGAAGGGAGAAGAATAACACTGACAGAATGTAACCTAAATATTTTCCCTATAAAATAAACTTCCTGCAGGAACTCAGGTCAGATGTCTTGAAGCTACAGAAGGGTAGAATAAAACGTTCTCTAGCACTCACTGAATGGAGAATTTATCAGGCTGTATTAAAAAAAAATCTTCCTTTGTAGAAGTAGTGAGTCTCAGGAACCGTGTTCATATCCATAATAATGAAGCTAGATAAGGGTGCAGGACTCAGACTCTGCCCATCAAAACAAACCATCCAAGCACCATGTGAACAGCTTTGATAAGGGCCAAGTGAAGACAGCTTGCGCAGCCCATTTGTCATAGAATATGGGTTCATCCTTAGCACAACATTTTTAAACAGCCTGATTTTTTAAAAAGTCAATAGTCCTTGAGTAAGAATGATATCAGGGACAACAATCTTCCATTTAATGTTGAGGGCTTTTTTCACATCTCTTTCAGCTTTAAACCAACTGGCTTATATCATAGCGTAAATTACAGCAGGGACTTTGCCAAGCTTTTGTCATGTAGCACATGTACAACTGTTTCTCTCTTTTTTAACCAGTGGTTTTCAAAAACCTGAAGTTCAGGCAGAGGAAACTCATTTTTTTAAGTAAAATCTTTCTCAAAACTCAATAGCACAATGGAACTAGTTAGGAACGACAATCATCAGACTATCACTACCCTGTTTCACAGCCAGAATAGGAAACATTAAAAGTGTAATTTACTCAAGGAATGAACAATTAATTAACACGTATAGGCAGAATACATATATATATGTACATGCACTCACACACAAACGTTTGCACTCCAAAGCACACTGTGGAAAATTTGAATCAAGAACAACATGGGGCAACATGCATGGATTTGATTGTTGGCTTTGGACTCCAGCTTCCCACCAGCACAGATCCTGGGAGGCAAGTAGTTGGGTCCTTGCTACCTGTATGAAAGACTAGGATCCAATTCCATTTCCTGGCTCCATTATCACATGTTATGGGCATTTATAGAGTGAACCAGGGATGGGATCTTTGTCTACCAAGTAAAAGAAAGAAAAAAAAAACCAGTTTTGGTACAAAAAATATTGATATCTATAGAAAGTTTTTGGATTTTTTTGTTTTATTTTATTTTTATTTTTCTGTAATGAACATTTCTGATTTTTTTTCTGTAGAAATTATTCTCATGAAGAAGCTGCATACGATGTCATGCTTTGCCACCAGATGCAGACATGGCTACAGGTCCAACATCATATTCTTCCAATCTGTATTCTCATGTGCTGGGGATTTGGAAAAACACATTGGCAACAAGTTCTCCTGCATCACTCCTGAATGAAGTCCTCCCAGCAATTAGAGCGTAGGTCTAGAATATGGTGCACCTGGAAGAAACTTATAGTGTAGATAGAACAAGGCTATTCTAGCAAGTTGCCCTGACTTTGATAGAACGCTGGAGTGAATGGAACTTTGCTTCCAACACAAGCATGCCAAATCTTATTTTTGCTAAAAGGAACTTTGATCCCAGAGGCATTACTCTCTATAAAAAACAAACCCTCTGTATTATATTGGAGAAGACAATTACTGTAAGTCCTCAACTTCCAGTTCCAGGGTGGGATCCTTGGTTTTTATAAATCTACAAAGTAAAAACAATGTTTCAATCTTGCAAACCAAGTTGCCCAGCAGGGTGTGGAGTTGGGCAGGTTCAATAGCACTGCAGTACTTGTATAAGCACAAAGCCAGATGAGTCAGAGTATCATGGGTTGTTCAGAGGATATAAAAGCAGCATGAAAATATATTTTAATCTTTGCCCTTACATTGCCAAGCTTCTCTGCCTGAGCCTCCTGGTTTTTCTGTTTCTTCTTCAAAGCAACCAGCCTCAATCTCTCACAACTGCTGCTATTTCTATAAAAACAAGGAGTTTTGTGCTTCATATCTGTCTTCTGACAATCTACTCTTTTCACCATGGTTAATGAGGAACAGTGAGATGCTGGAGCTGAACAACATGGACCATTAGAGATATTTCTCAGGAATTTTACAAACCACTAACAAAAACTAAAAATTATAAGAACAGATATTCGGATTAGCAGCTAAGACATCTATTCAGATGACCATAGACCATTATGGAGTGCCTGGGTTGAAGCTTGAACTAGGCTTCTGATGCTAGCTGCCTGCTAATTTGTGCCCAAATAGGTAGTAGGTGATGGCTCAAAAGGTTGGTTTCCTGTAAGCCACACGGGACACCTAGTATAAGTGCCAGTGCCTAGTTTCAATGGCCACCACTGGATTGTTGTCAGCTTTTGGCAGAGTGAATCAGTAGATGGGAGTAACCTCTGTCTGCCTCTGCCTCTTAAACAAATGTATTTCTAAAAGGTAAAGTGTGTGAACTTAGAAGCAGATAAATTCTATGGGATACATGCATTACATTTTCAGTATTTTACTACTTTTTATAACTACCCTATACTCTTTATACTCATTGTAGCGTACATCAGAAATATCATATACAGTATATGACTGTGAAACTCTTTGCCACTTTATATTTAGTGGAATTAGATTGGTTGCATGCAATGAAGCACAAACATTTACACCATGTAAATTGGCAAACACAAACAATTGTCTTTTCTTTCCTCTCCTCTCCTCACTTCTCTTCTCCACTCCTCCCCTTTCCTTTTTCATGAGAGCTAGCTGTTAAGTGCTTCCCATCACAGCACTGGCAAAGAGAATATGAGTAGATGTCAATTCTTTTGCTGACAAAACAAGTACTTTTAGTTATATGACGGGTTAATGGGATGTTTTGCTATCAATTAGTTATTTTTGAAACATTATAAGTTTTGATACTCAAAAGTGAATTTCCTCTTTTTTTTCATTTTTATGATTATTATTATTATTTTTATGACTATGGTGATTTTGTGATTATTATCATTCTCTATCAAGAGAACACCTTTAAGTTTAGAAGAAGTGTATTCTTTTAACTTTTCTTTACTATGGAAGAATTTTATTTCATTTTCAAAGACAAAGGAAAGGTTTGCTGGGTGTGTTATCCTGAGCTGGCAATTTTTTTCTTTTAGAATCTGGAATATGTCTTTCCATTCTCTTTTGGCCTGTAGAGTTTTCTGTGAGAAATCAGCTGTGAATTTAACTGCCATTTCTCTATATGTCAATTGATTTCTCTTCACGAGCACATTAAGGATCTTTTCCTTATGTTCAATTGATGAAAGCTTGATTATCATGCATCATGGTGAAGATCGCTTTTTGCCAACCCTGTTGAGAGTTCTGTGCCCCAATTCTTTTTTTTTTTTTAATTATTTTATTTTGATACTCTTTACGTAGTTGATTAGGGCACAAATGATTAAAGGCTTACAGAGAAGTGGGTAAACCATTGTTTCCACATTATTATTATTATCTGTATCTGGTATAAAGGGAGAGATAAAGGGAGAAGCCCCACCCAGCCTCTGATCCCATACCAGGTCCCTGATGTGGGGCATGCTCCAAGAGTCCTGCTCAAGTGGTTTTGACAGTTCAACAGTTCTGAATTGCTGCCAGTGTCGCCATTCCAAGTGCAATGAAATCTCTCCAGAATCCACTGGCTGACATAGTTCACCTTTAGAGTTTCTGTTTGCCCAGTTTTTCACTGCCAACACATGGCTGGGGTAGACGATCCATTTGTTCTGCTCTCCATCTTCTGTTGTGGTACTGGGTATCCTCTGCAGGTTCTTATGGTCTGCCATATCCTCAATGTGCACCTGGATATATTGTTACTGCTCTGTCTGAGCCTCTAAGGAGGCTCAGCTTTGACACTTGCACCCCATGTTCAGACCATGGAACCTGTACTTCTTTCCATGGCTGGGGTTCTGAGATCAGCAGTTCAGTTGGAGGGATCCCTGAGAAAACTTTGTGTGAGGTGATCCCAGACCTGATTCTTGTGTCTGCATCTGTGCCCCAATTATTTCTCCAGATTAGGGAAATTTTCTTTTATTATTTCATTGAATATACCTTTAATCCCAGCTTCTCTTTCTGCGCCTTCTGGGACTCCCATAGCTCTTATATTTGATCTTTTAATAGTGTCTTTCAAATCTTGAATACTTTTTTTTAGCTTGACCTAGCTGTTTCCAGTTTTTTAATTATTGCCACATATGACAAAAAATATCTTCCAATTTTGACATATTTTCTTCTGACTCATTCATTCTATTATCGAGACTTTCCACTGGATTTTTTTTTAAAAGATTTATTCATTTTATTACAGCCAGATATACACAGAGGAGGAGAGACAGAGAGGAAGATCTTCCATCCGATGATTCACTCCCCAAGTGAGCCGCAACGGGCCGGTGCTGCGCCGATCCAAAGCCGGGAACCTGGAACCTCTTCCAGGTCTCCCACGTGGGTGCAGTGTCCTAATGCATTGAGCTGTCCTCAACTGCTTTCCCAGGCCACAAGCAGGGAGCTGGATGGGAAGTGGAGCTGTCGGGATTAGAACCAGTGCCCACATGGGATCCCGGGGCTTTCAAGGCAAGGACCCCAGCCGCTAGGCCATGCCGCCGGGCCCTCCACTGGATTTTAAATTTGCTCTATTGCATCTATCATTTCCAATAATTCACTTTGACATTGTTTGTGTTGTTATTTCCTGTTTGATGGATTTTTTTAAATTGCTGCATGTACTTCTCATTGCTGATAAGAAGCTTTATAACAAGAGTTTTAAATACCGTATCCCCCATTTTCTCGATATATTCCTCAGTTAACTCTGAGGTTGGCAAAGGCTTTTGCTCTTTTTGCAGGAGAGTCTTCAGTGATACTCACTGTGGCTTTGTCTTTTCTTCTGCTCTTTGTCAATGTACTTCTGATTAGCAGATTCTTCTCCTTAGGCCAGGTTTCTAAGTTGTGTCACCCACAGGTCTGCAATTTGATTTTACTTATTGTGATTGGTACCCAGTTCTTTGTTTGTAGTTACTTGTGCCACTCCCTCCAGTGAGTTTCAGATCTGGGCTCTTATGTTAGACTTCTACCATGGTCTCTGAAACCTCAGCTCCTGGCTTACCTCTCCACCTTCTGTGATCCTGTACTGGGGCTGCACCACTGCACCTTTCTCCCATTTCCTGTTCGAGCAGTTCCAGGATTAGGGAGACACCAGGTGTCCTAAATAGCTAGGTTGTTGGCAGTGCTAATCTTGCAGGAACCTGCTGGCCATTAGATCTGAGGGCCACATGGACCTATTTTGGGTGGAACCTGTAGCATTCCACATCATTGCAATTCACTCCTGCTTAGTGCATGCACAGTCCTGTCTCAAAACCTTTGTTTCCCTGTACAAAATCACACCCAATTCGGCTCTAGTGGGGATTTGGGCTGTGAAACCTACTCTGTTCCCACACTGCCTGTATGGGATCTGCTGTTCTGTCTCTCTTCCTGGTTAAATCAACCAAACCAGCAGGATGGGCAATTCTTTGTCTGGGTTAACCTCCTGAGTTCCTAGTGAACTCTCTTTCCCACCTGGTTCCTGGTGGAGTTCCGGCCACTGGTGCAGTTCAGATCGCTGCTCACTGAATGCTGCTGGGATATATGGTCCTTGCAACACTGCCCCGTTGTTTCTGCTGCTTTCTTGTGTCCATTCGTCTCCAGGTGCCCCTCTGCCATCAGCCTGTCCTCTCTTATTTCCTGGAATGTGTCATCTCTGCTTCACCCTGGCTAATGTTTCTCCATCTGGTTAAATGTGTCCTCACCCTATTCCACCATCTTGATTCTCCAATTCCTTCTTCTCTTTATCACCACTGAAAATTGTAAGTCAGCAGCTATAAGAAACAAAATTAGTTTTCAAGAAAAAAAACTATGCCAGTCAACTATGTGGGAAGCACTTTATGTTGTTAGAAAAAGTAGTAGATATGAAAGTCAAATCTGTTCAACGAAGGTACCGGTCAGGTAGAGAAAAGGCATCATAAGAACATAAACTGTGTTATGTGAAAGAACAGAAATTTACTAAAGTAAGTGAACTGCACCAAGTCATAATGTAATAATAATGCAAGCTCACTTGCAAGGGTTGGTGAATTTCTGCTGGGCAGTTGTTTGTCCCCAACAGAAAGAAAATCATTAGATTGCAGATTGATTGATTTTCTATTTGCAATAATCTTTTGCTCACACTCTAAGTTGGTTCCATGCATGGAGCTGGGGTCTCTCTTGTCTGGTCCCTCTCCATTTAGTTTCCTTCTGCAGGGCAATGATAAAGCCCGTCTGCTTTCCTGGTCCAAGCCTTGAACCCCAGAGAGAAGCACCCACCTCCATCTGACATCTGCATCCCTGCTTCTCAGTGTTTGTCCCAGGATTAGCTTCTCTCTGAAAGCATCTCCTCTAACAATATTTTCACTGGTGGATTAAGTATGTTTGTGCACATGTGTGCATTAACAAGAGTTCACTGCAAATTTTAAGGAGATCAAAAAGGTGGTTTTGAAGATATATAGAATTTCCATCTAATATTTTGTTCAACATCAAAATTATCGCCAAAAAATCCACACTTTTACAAATATCAAAATCTAGAATAAGATCTGATAACATTTTTGTAAGCACAGTGGTATCCTCACTCCTATTCCTGCTTTCTCTTGCCTCCTGAGATTTTGCTCCATTGGTTGTTTTCTCCCTCTTTTAAACATGAACTTCATCCTAAGCACAGCCATTCATTCCCCTAGAGCCTACCAACATGCTCATTCCCACCACCTTAGGAAAAGAAAAGCAGGATCTGCCTCATTTCAACCGTCTTGATTCTCCTCTGGGTAACACCACTCTCACTTCTTCCTTGAACAAATAATCCATGCTCAGCGTCTGTTTCTACCTCCCATTTGCCTTACTGCACAATGTTAATGCTCCTATCTTCTGAAAAATCCCTCCACCCCGTGACTTCTACGCTATCACATTTCTATTAATTCTCCCATCCCCTACTATTCCTTGCTGGTCTGGTTTGCAGTCTCGTTTCTTTCAGCCCTTTCTTGGCAATCCTTAGAGCCTCACCTCAGGCCTCTGCTCCCTCACCCCTGGCTCGCCGCTCACTCTGACTCTACCGACACAGCTAAGTGCACAACTCTTGTGGCCAGTTCTGAAGTCTCTCCTGTCTACAGATTCCTATAGGAGCCACCCACTGAGCATTTCCTCTTCCCACCTCCCAGAAACCTCAAGTTCCCAATATGCTGAGTGAAGTCCTATAGTACCCTGCACCCTGCTGCACCTCTGTCATCCACAAAGCTGAAGGACAAGAGGTATCCAACTGGGAAGACTGGATCTACTCTGCCATGTCCTGGTGGGGCTGGAGCCCTGAGTACACACAGACACGCCACCTGCACCAAGAGAGGGGTGTCCAGCAGTGGCCTCCAGAACTCCATTCAGTACCTACACATAAAACCTGCAGGACCGCCTGTGCTCCTGAAAACCATCTCACCGCACTCTGCCCAAGGTCATTCTGTCAGTTCTTACTTTCTGCCCTCAAATTCAGCCTCTCTCCATCTTGTTTGCTCTGTCAGAAACACCAGCCTTCCCTCTTCTTGCCCATGTGGCTTGCCACCTACCCACAGTCACTGTCTGCGGGTAGAGTAGCCATCATCCAGGCCTTCGTGGACCACCCACACATTCCTGTAACTCACTCCCCACCATTAGCTTCCCTCCAACCTGCTTCCGTTATCTTTCTAGCATTTACAGACATCTGCCTTCTATTCGCTTAGGTGGCTTCCCTCTGGAAACACACATTTCCCATTTTATGAATTGAATGTCGCCATCACCAAGAACCCCATTAGAGCCATGCATTTACATATACTTGTTAAAGGGCTCAATCTCTAACTAGCACTGTATCCAATTCTTCGGCATTTCTTGCCTCTGCTGTTTGCCTCTATCGCATATCCAACAGGTGCTTCCTCAGCTTCTGTTCTGGGGTCTGCCGCTCTCCCTGTGCCAGGTTCTGCAATCCTGCAGCTGTCCTAACTGGTCTCTTCACTCACGGTCAGTTCTCCCTTTTCCTTATTTATGCTGCTGCCACAATTGTCTTTCTAACTTAGTTCACATTGATAGCCTCTGCGTGTAACCTCTATCTCAGTGAGCTTGTGCAGGTGGTCAGCGTGGCACGGGCCCCATGGTGCCGCCCTGCATGTATTTGCATGCTCGCCACACTCTCACGGACTGTAAACTCGCTGACAGCAGATGCTGCCTCACATTTGCCTTAAGTTCCAGTTCATCCCTATTACTTAAGAGCATCAGGGCTATGGTGAATGCGTGATGAATATTTGATGATCAACTGAAGTGTATCAGTGAATGATCTCTCCTTATACCAAAGTCTTATGCACAAATTGGAGTACGTTTTTCTAATTTTAAAAATTTGATGTGAGCAGACATCCCTGTGTGATAGGTAGAAAAGCAGGTATTGTTATCTCTGTCTAACAGAGGGAGAATTGGATTTCTATCTGTTTCCCAAGATTACTTTGCACCTAAAACTGTATTGATAGTATCAAGTCTTGTGTTCAGATTATTAAATTGGATGCTGAGGGATTAGCGAAAAAACTAGAAATATTTTCTGCCTTTAGCGATCATTGTAATGGAAGGAGAAGGCAACTACCCACAAAAAAATTGATAAAAAAACAGGAAATATTTGGAAATATTTTTAACATCCCTAAAGACGGATCTACCCAAATATTGAAAGAAAAAATGCCAAGAAAGGTCCCTGTGGCTAAACTGAAATTTTTGCGCAGACCAGTCTTCTTTATTCAAATGATAGCTGCTTTACCCAAAACGACTGGTTACGAAAGGAGAAAAAAATCACGTCTTGCAAGCCTGCAGCGCCCCCTACTGGCCATCCTCCCGGGCCATGCAGCAGAAGCAAGAGCTGAGCATTACGTGCACGATTTACCTCCTGGAGGGAAGTAGCTAAAGGCAGAACGCATAGAGAAGTGGTGATGAGTTCCTAATGACTATTCTGGGTTAAACATCACGGGCAAGTCAATAACTAGAAGGATTCATTTTGAGAGAGAGTCCGCTAAAAATGACTGGCCCTGTTTCTAAAACCAAATGAAAACCCCACCAGTGATCTGAAATCAAAATCCTCACATTCTGCTTTTATGAGAAATGGCTGTGTACAAAGAGGATGAGGCAGGGAACTAAATTCTCATTTTTTGGCACTTTCCAAGTGTTCTGAACTGTTCCTTCAAATCCTTTCCCCCAATTAACTGTTCACTCATAACAGCATTGTAAGATGAATATTACTAACCTTGTTCTGATTGAAGTTTAAATTTTTTTTTTCATTTTTATTTGACACCATCCTCTGATGCATTTGCCAGCTGCCTGCAACAGCCAAGGCTGATGCCAACCAAAGGCAGGAGCTGGGAGTTCAAACCAGGTCTCTCCCTTGGGTGGCAGGGACCCTAGCCCTGGAGCCATTGCTGATGCCTCCCGGTATGAGCACTGGCAGGAACTGAAGTGAGAAGCAGAGCTGGGACTTGGCCCGAGACGTTCCAACATGGGAGGGGTGTCCCAGGCGGAGGCTTAATACGCTGTGCCAAACACTGACACCGCCTCCCAGCTATGAGATACTTATGTCCCTCAAGTTGGGTTACTTCTTTATATTCTGGTTCTAAAAACTTACTTTAGGTTCTTTCACGTTCTTTCAGATTCAGGTGTTTTTCTTGCCTCCACTTTAGAATCAGCCAAGGAACCGTGGGTCCTCTTACTGGAGGGCAGTATTAAGATGAAACAGATCTGCGTATGGAGAGGGCTCATTGCGAAGATGCTTCAGGCTCTTCCAGAGGACACAGGAAGCACACAGACGCAGGGTTACATGCACACAGATGCAGCGTGTGCTCATCTGCCTGATTAGCTGCCCAGCTCTGCATGCATTAGAAACATGTTCCTACTGAGACTGGATTCCAAACCGCCACCTTGGGGTGCGTTTTCGCCTGTGTCTTGCCCTTATTTTGAAATACCAGACTCTCTTTCTTCACTTATTTGATCAACCCTAGAACACACATCATGTAGTTATTGAACTGCTAGTGAATTATTCCCCAGTGTAAAGCAAATTTAGTAATTAAATGTTTACACTTTTACTTTTAGCCATAAAACACGTAGTCAAATTTGTTACTATGTACATGCTGAGTTTCCTCTACTTTATGATTCAATTTAAATAATTGTTGGGTACCACTAGTATGCTTATAATTCCAAAAATCATAGTATATTAATAAAAATGTATTCACAGAGGGTTAGCACTGTGGCATAGCAGCCTAACCTTCTTCTAGTGCCAGCATCCTATATGGATGCCAGTTTGAGTCCCAGCTGCTCCATTTCCAATCCAGCTCCCTGTTTGTGGCCTGTGAAAGCAGAGGAGGATGGCTCATATATCCTTGGGATGCTGTAACTACTTGGAAGACCCAGAAGAAGCTCCTGGCTCCCAGCTTTGGATCAGTTCAGCTCAGGTCATAGCAATCACTTCTGGAGTGAACCAGCGGATGGAAGCTCTCTCTCTCTGTTTCTCTCTCTGCCTCTCCTATCTCTGTAACAGTGTCTTTCAAATAAAAAAATGAATTAAAAAATAAGTATATCTTCAAAAGTATATTCAGAGAAGTGCTATTGTTCCTTCAGGCCTTCTCCTCTTTTCCTTTCACTCTTTCCCATCTGTACCTATTCATTTCTATTAAGCAATCCTTGATCATTAGTCCTGGCTTATTCTTCTGGTGTTCTTAGTTATAAAATTAGATACATACGTATTTTGTCACACATACTATGATACTGCTTTGTATATGGTATTTTTGCTGGAAAGCACATTCTGACTATTGATCCATGGTGATTAAAAATCTTCTTCATATAATCCATAGTACATTTGACTACATACAATTTATGCAATCACCTGTTGATGTATGAGTATTTAGATTGTTTCTAATGTTTTGCAATCTCAAATAATGTTGAAATGAATACTATGTTTTTACATTGCTGGAAATGAGCCATTGGGGTAAATTCTAGAAGTGGAATGATTGGGTAAAAAGGTAAATGCATATATGATTTTGTTAGATATTACCATACTACCTCCAGAATGATTGTATGAGTTTATATTCGTACCAGCAATGTATGAGACTGTTTCTCCCACAGCCTGGCCCACAGAATGTGTGGTCCTACTGTTAAATTTCACGTATTCAGTAGGTGAGAGCATCTACCTCAGTGCTGATGTAGTTAGATTTTCTCCAATTACTGCGGAGTTCGAGCCTACTGCCATACACCATCACCATGGATCATCCTTACGTTTCTTTGGTGAATTATTTGCTGTGACTTTTCCCCATTTTTCCATTAAGTTCTCTGTCCTTGTCTCCTTATTTTTAAAAGGACTGTTACGCATCTTTTTACAGATGTGTTATTTATAATTCTACACATATTCTTCTGTCCATGTGTTGAATGTTAAGTTTCATTTAGCTTATATATTCTATGTTCCTTCACTTTCTTAGTAAGACTTCACATATATTTTGGGTTTATTCTGTTTGCAGTTTACAAATGCAAATTTAATCACCATGTGACTACATCCGATGGTAGAATCAAAGAAACAAATTCATGTAAGAATTTTTTTTTCATGTGACTCCCTCATGCAATATTTACTTAGTGAGCACAAGAGGCAAACTGTTTGGTATAAAGAGTATGCATCAACTTGACATTCCCTGACACCGACACTCACAGAAGGAGAGACCGTCTTATGACAAATTGCATTCAAGGTAACAAAAAAAAGTGGAGAGAGCAAAGCAAGGGAGAAAATGAAAGGACTTAGAGATTAAGTAGCCGATGTTTACCTGTGAAATCAAAGACTGAGCTCTGTAACTTGTCATTACCATTGAAAGGATTTTATTTAATATTCTTGTTAGTTCTGAGAGACAACGAGTGAAGAATTTATTAAACTTTGCAGATGGTGCTAAATGAGGTGTTTTCAACATTAAGAAGGAACATAAACAGTACATATGGGCCTAACAAGGTGAGAGATGTGTGGGTAGGCAATCCTGAACTGTGATTAATCTTGGGAAAAAACACCTAGCAATATTTAATAGGGGAGAACACTGGTATTACAAGTCAAGAGCGATCCAAGAGCAATAAGCTTCCAAAGGTCTCAGGAGTGATACATAAATGCAATTCAAAGACTAATATTAAATAAATCTACTGCTAAGAGAAAAATGACTAATACAATAAAATAACACATTTAATTGGTAGGAACTTGAGAAAAATGAACAACAATGATAGCTAAATTAAGGAGCATTAATCATTTTACAAGAGGTTACAAGTTTGCTGTGTCTGGTTAAATTCAGTCAACCTGTTTTGTTGAGTTCCACTTTTTAAAATCTGCATTTTCATTCATTTAGGTCTTACTATTCATTTCCATTATTTTAAACTTAACAAACTGTACCCATTTGCTTATCTCCTTGGCATAATAATTTACGTTCATTAAGTCTTCTGTATCCTATAACACCCCACCATCCTCTGACCTTTTTAGAAACCATCAATTTGTTGAGTGAATAGTGTAGAATGTACTAGATGTGGATGATTGCAGTACTCTAACATTTAACTTTGTCCTACATTCACTGTATTTCCTGAAAACTGCAAGTGTGTCTGAAACAAGTTTTGGGAAACTTTTTCTGGAAAAGGAAAATCAGTGACTATTTTAGGCATTATAATCTCTGCGTATATGTTGTTTCTAGCACAAAACCAGTCCTGTCAGCATGTAAATGCATGGCCATGGCTATGCATCCAAGTCAGCTTGGGCTGCCTTAACAAAGTGTCATGGGCTGGTGGCATAAGCAACAGAAATTCGCCTTATTAGAGTTGTGGAAGCTGTAAGCCAAGATCAAGGTGGCAGTGGTGTTTGATTCTAGTGAGGACTCTTTTTTCAGCTGGTGGACTAGAGTATGAGGAGCAAAGAGGGAGGTGCCTCTTCCTAGCAGAACAGTGGTCCTAGCAGGCCCAGCTTTGTGATCTTATCTACTTCATTACTTTGAATGTAGTCCTTTTGAGAATTAAGGCCTCAGCATATCAGTTTGGAAAAGGGGACACATTCAATTCATGACTCTGTTTTAGTGCAATGAAGTTCGGTGGTGTCAGTCTGGCAGAAGGATTAGTGTGTGAGAAGATCTGGAGACAAATGAGAATATGCAGTGTTCAAAGATGAAAAAGAACTTCATATAAGAAAAGGCAGAGAGGCAGAAGGCTGTTTGCCTTCAGTAACAGTAGAAGGCTTTATGCCCTGCACATTGGTCCTCCTCTTTCCTGTCAGTCATCAGTAAACTTGCAGATCAAACACCTCATAGGTCAGATAAGCCATAAATCCATATCCCAAAAGATGAGAAACAGTGGCATTCATCCAACAAATACTGATTAAACACCTACTATTTGCTAGATGTTGTGCTAAGCACTAGGGGATTCTGGTGAGAGAGAGACAGAGAGAAGGACAGTAACAGGCAGGAGAAGAAAGGCACCAAGGGCGTAATACACAAATGTAATGACATAACCTGTGCTGATCTAGGTAGTGTCATGCCAGAAGAGCGTGATTCTTGAATCATCAACAATCCTGACCTGCTATTGGAGTGAGGGCACACTATCCTGAGAAATCTTCCTTCTATTGCAAGTTTGGTCTCCTCCTGGTCCTTTTGGAGAGGTTCCCAACTGTTCTGAAATTCTCCCTCCTTGGCAGCGGTTCTCTCCCTGACTGTTCAGAGGAAAAGCATCTGCCTTGTTTCCCAATTTTACCCCTGGCAGGCCTTCAATTTTCTGAAGAGTTTGTGTCAGATTCGAGTGAGGTAATGTTTGTCTCCTTTCTGTTGTTTTCTTCTCTAGCCTATGTCTTGCTCACCTGGAATTTGGGCAACATCTTCCTGCATACTTCTCTGAGTGCAGTCACTGACAGAGCTCAGTTCGGCTTTACAGAGCAGACTGCTAAGGCAAAGTGTGCGAAAACAGAAAAGAACCCACCAAATCAAGGTGAGACATGGAAACAGCAGTCCTCACTCCCCCCGAAAAAAGAGCCCTAGTCTGGAAGTAACTCTACCTCATCCTACAGTTCTCACTCCCCACCATGCTCCTTTTTTGGCCTTTCAAAGCCATTTGAGTGTGTATCCTGTCTACACCAGCACTGGGGGGTGGAGAGGTGTGGTTCTTTTCTCCGAGCTTTGTCTTGTTGGAAGCTACCGCTTGCAATGCTGTATTCCAGATGCACGATTTCCTGCACACATTTGCACATTCACGTTGAGGTTTGGCCTTTGCCATTCCCTCTTCCTGCTATAGCCTTCTGTGCCTTTTCTGTGTGGAGAACTCTGGCTCCCACTGCTTCCTTTGCACATGGACATGGGTTCCTTTTTCCTAGGGACCCAGAAGAAAGAGTTCATCCTTCTACATGTCCTGTTATAGTATTTAGTGCATTGTCTCATTATATATAGAAATGACTATCTACCCCACCAGACCATGACTGCTTGAGGCCTAGAATAATTGGGTCTTACTCTTCTTTGTGTCTGCAATACCTAGCAGTATCTGCCACAAAGTGGGTGCTGAGTAATTCCTACATGATTTTATTATCTTTGTCACACAGGCACAATCATTTATTACCAATACACAAAACAATTTCATGAACCCTGCTAATGCAGAGAGAAACTAAAGCACTGTGATTAAATGTGAAGTTCTGTTTCCCAGCTGATGAGTGTTGACACATTACCCCTCCCAAAATGGAGAGGGACCTTGAAGAAAATGCTCAGACAATCCAGCATCTTCACCTCCAGCCAAGTGAAGAAGTTGCAGTCTTACTTGCTTTCACCTGAAGATTTTAGAATTGCGCTGAAGACCTGATCCACTGATTGTATTAACAGTAATGACTATCACCGCCCTCACTGCTACCATACAAGGAAACCTACCATGCTCAACTTGGGTGTCACCCTGGAATCACCCCACACTTGAGCACTGGCCAGAGTACCACCCTGCACACACCTTTGAATGTCCACTGAAGGAGCAATCACTTCACCAAGCCACACAGGGATAGTTCAATGATAAAAAGCATCAGGAAAAAAGCAAGTAGTTGGGGCATCCCTAGGATTACACAGTATGCGACCAGCTTTTGAAATCTCAGAATTGCCTTGCCTCCTGATTAATTTTACTGCTAAGAGCAAGTGTAAAAAAGAAGAGCTCATGTTCTCCATTCCTAAACTTCTACACCCCAAATCTGTTGGATTTTCAGTAGCTGCTTAACGAATATTAATCACTTAGTTAATACTTTTTTTTAAACTTTACTCTTTTTCTATTGGAAAAGAAAAAAATACAAAACACTTTTACTAATAGTATATGACTCTGCAAATATATGTGACCTGAATCTTGGAGTTACGATCAAGTGGTTATTTCAATAAAACACTTATTGTAATTTAAAAAAACAAAACAAGTTCACTGAAGAGTTGACGGTAGGATGGCTCTTCCCCTCCTGGGGGTAAATGTGTGATAATTTACATCTCACTGGCTTGCATTTCAGCCATGCAACTGGCCTCATTAATTGACCTTTCCATTATTAATGACTGACTGACCAGAGATTTCTCAGGATTCTGAGAGAAGGAAACATCATTCTCCTGGAGAGAGCATAAAAATACAATAAAACAACAGCAAGCCTGACACCCAACTATGTGGTGTCTTTCCACAGCACTAACTCCATAATAAAGGCTTTCTGCCTCTATTTCATTATGTGACAGTCAGAGACTGTAAACACTGTCGGTGGCAGAGAAAACAGTGTTTTGAAAACAAATAAGAAAAACTAAAGATGAAATTCGGAATATGTGCACAGCTTATGCTTTGGTATTCTGTGGTCATGACAGCTTTTGCTCTTATGAAAGTACTGTGTATGGTGTTCTTTTTCTCTGTAATGATTTCTGAGACTGTGTGACTTGTGGAATTTGCCTTAAAAAAATGCAGCGAGTGTTTAATCGCTCAGGGTGTGAGTAACCACATTCTGTTCAAGCATGCTTCCAGCCCTTACTTTCCTCCTTATCAGTGACAGTGCTCCAAACACTTGTCTCAATTTTCAGATCAAAGCTGATGAAAAGCAGACCTCTACAGGGTTGAATTGCCTTCTGCATTTTTGCTCATCAGAAGAAAATACCTACCCCACTTGAAAGGACTGAGTTTTTTTTTTTTCAGTGCCTCATCTGTAGATTGCGAATCCTGCTCTTTGTGCGTTGCTTATTTCTTACTCTGTCAATGTCATTTGCTTCATGAAATGTATCTTTTAATTAATTATTCTTGTCTCAAACAGTCTGCTGTGGCTCACTGTTAGGGCAAGAATTCATATCAGTAAAATAGGATCTGTCACTAAAGGGAGATATTTTGGCTTATTTCAACATGGAATTAATTCATTAACTCAATAATCACGCTCATTGATTTTCCAAGATAAAATTTTAAATTTCTATTTTCTTTGAAGTTGTCTACAATATAGATTTTCTACAAAGAGCAGACACTTGGAAGCATGAAGATATTAAATTACAGAGAGCCAGGAAGTCTGACTGAGAAAGTGTTGGAGACTACTTCAAAGCTAGAAGCCAAATCCAACAACACAACAACTCCTTTCACAGTCTACTCTATGAAAAATGTAAAAAAACAATTCCCTAAAGATGTATTATAAAATATGGGTAGTTTTGTATAGGTTGCATAAGATCTTCTTGCATATATTAAGGAAGTTGAAGCAACTGTAAATAGTACTGAAAACATTTATAAGGTAAATAAAGTTGTTAAAAATTAGGATTAAGATGAGTAATGAAGTAAATCTCTATGATCTTCCCAAAGGCAACCTTTAAAAACCATGATAGATGTTCCAAGTTAAGATATTTACCAAACTGCAGAGAATCAAACGTCCCTATGCTTTGAAGAACAATTGAGTACTTGTGAGAGAACACTGGAGTTTAAGGATTTATATATGTTCTATTTTTTTTTTTTTACCAGCGTAATCCTTCAGGAGTGAATTTGAACTCCTTTCCTAAGAAAGGGGAAATGAAAGCCAGCCCTTTACTTTTAGTCCAGACTGATAATACTATGACAATATGATGTCCAGTGATTAAAACTAACTAAACTGTAGAAAGAACACCACTTAGAAAAGAAAGAACTCTTAAGTTTTCATCTCAGATACAACACTAAGTGATTTTTTGACCTTGGGAAAATCAATGAATTTGGCAAACATTTTATTAGCATCCAAATACTATATGGGAGATGCTGAAGATACGGGAGCAGTTGGCAAGATACCTTGATTTCCTCTTAGTAGAGACTGTCATAAAAAAATAATCACAATAAAATCTACAGGTCTAACCATAAGAAACAAATAGAATAATGTACAACTGTTAGCTTTTTGATTGTTTAAATATCTAATAATATAAGGAAAAGATTATGTTTTAACTCACAGTCAAGGGTATGGAACAGGCATCAGCTCAGCTCTGGCAAGGATCCCATGGCAGGGGGCAGGGCATGTGTGAGACATCCCATCATGCAACAGGAATCTGGAGAGAAATTCAGGGACAGGGCTCATGCTTTCAGAAGAACTTGTTCTTGTGACCACTTTCTCCAAAATACAGCATGCCCTTCTGAGGCCAGCACCCCAGTGATCTGAAGACCTCCTGCTAGGGAACCTCCCACATGGGGAACCAACCCTCCAGTACATGAAACTTTGAGGAGACACACTGAAGGCACAGCAGATGAAGTTGAGGGTAGGAGGAAGCAATTCAGGAACTTCAAGTTCTTTGGCCTTATAGCTCTGAGGTTTTTTGTTTGTTTGTTTGTTTGTTTGTTTGTTTTAGGCTTTTTTTTTATTGTTAATTATTTTGCATTATGTGACAGTTTCATAGGCTCTGGGAATCCCCCCCTCCCTCCCCCTCCCCTCCCCCCGGTGGATTCCTCCACCTTGGTGCAGTATTACAGTTCAAATTCAATCAAGATTCTTTCATTGCAAACATACCAAGCATAGAGTCCAGCTACTTATTGTCCAGATTGGTTGAACAGTTTCTTGGGGAGACCTTTTCTGGTCTGAAGTTTGTAGCTCTGAGGTTTTTGACAAGATGGACCAAAGAGAAGGCTGGAGTCATTTACATTATCCTAAGCATTTCAGGTTTTGCTCTGTATACAGTGATTCTCGAGTTTTAAGACAATTACTTGTGGGAAGCTTATGAAAACACTCATCTGCCTTTGAGTGACAGCACCTGAAAGCCCAGGACCAGAACACTAGGGCTTTGACAAGTCTCTCAGGTGTCTCTAATGCATACAATTTGAGAGCAACTGATGGTCGTTGGGGAGTCACTTGAGGCCACTGAGTAAAGCAGTAACACTGGATTTGTATTTCAGAAACATCACTCTGGCAAGAGTGTGGAGAATATACAAGAAGGGTGCGAGCATAAAGAGAACAAGATGTATTTAAACTTTGTTTTCGCTATGACCCATGACTCAATTTCCTTGCATATGTACATGTTTGAGGAAAGGCTATCATGTGCCTCAGAGGCAGATGAAAGGATGTGTATCCTGATGTATATGATAGTAAAAGACAGGAATAACCACTATGGTGCCTAACTTATATTTGGCAGCTAGTCTATCAAGGAGATTCTCCTATGTGCCATGTTGACTAGTAGCCATGCCTTGTGTAGCTCTCTTTCTCACTGAATCTTGACATAAGAGGCAACAAAAACAATGCTGCAAAACTTCTAGACTGAGGTTACAAGATGCCTTCATCTGTCTTCTTGGCCTGTTGGGCACATACCCCAGGGGAAGTTTATCATCACAAAGGAAATCCAACCGCCCTGAGTCCACCTCACTGAGAAAGTCTAAAGTAGCCACATGGAGCAGCTGTATGAGGACAAGGAGATGTCTACCCAGGCTTCCCAGCTGAAACACCCAGTGAGTAATGCAGCTGTGCTGGGTGTGTAACACAGGTGCACAGGCTAGCCCCAAACTACCATGTGATGGCAACTGCCTGAGAAACCTCAGAATGGGGTGTGAGAACAATACATGGCTGTTTGAAGCCACAAAGTTAAAAGTAGTTTGTCATGTAAGAGATAACCAGAACATTGTATATCACATACATTCCTTTGTTTGCATTAAATTCTACCATTGGCTTTCAAAGATGAGTTTAAAAAAATATGTAGGAGTCAATTCTGGCATTAAATCCTCTCTTTGCCCTTCCTGGGCTGTGGCCCTGAATAAGTCATTCCTTACGAATGAATTTTTTCAACCTAAAGAATGGGCAAAATAATAACTCCTACCTCTAGGGGAAAGTTGAGAGGCTTAAGAAAGACTCAGTCTATTCTTTACCAGGCAGAGGGTGAGGACATTAGAAATTATAGGGACCAAGACACAGTAAACACACTTATTTCCTATTATCTACAAAGAAAAGGAAAAAACCGGTAAATAAAGAATGGGAAATATGGTTCAAGAACCTCTTTGAGTATTTGACAATAGAATTCAGCTAGAACAAGTAACTATAACGTCTGTCCTCTGTGGTTTTGTGAAGTCATTGCTTTCCTGTCATGTACTTCGGACATAAAACACGTGAATTTGGATTTATCACAGATAAATTTTCCAAGCAAATTCCCTATTTTTAGTATCATCTCTGGCTTCCTTCATTTAGGGAGCTCTTCATCATGGGCTTGCTTGCTTTGTTGTTAGGTGAGAGCAAACAAGGAAGGGGCAATTGAGTGTGCCCACTTGGTGCCTGCTTCGTGCATCTTACAGGAGAAAGGCAAAGAAAAAGCAATGTGGGACTATCTTCAGGGCAGTTGGAAGAGAAACTGAGCTAATGACAAAGCAGCCATCTTATTAGAAAAATAATTACCCTTGAGGAAGGAGTGAAAGTTGATCCACGACGGTCCCATGGATATCTTCAGAATCCAGTGGAAGGCAGTTTCTACCTTTTTCACGTTTTGCATGGCCAGCAAACAACACGATTCAGGATTAGCAAAACACCAGCTGGGAGGAAAGCATTGTTGTTCTACAGAGCTGGTTGCCCGTGGAGCCTGTGAACCACAGAACATCAATATTGACATCGGCTGGAGGAGATATGAGGGGATTCAGCCTCGGCATGCTTGCAGCCTGGGCAGGGGGCAGGCCGTCTATCTACAGACCCTCAAGCTCGTCAAGATCAGACGATGGCTTCCACCTGTTCTCCACACCCATCAGGGCAGAACAAGAAGGATGCAGTGATCATTCAGTGGGAGGTCCTCAGGTATACGATGAGTTCCAGAAAGCTCTTGAAGCCCCAGTTCAATGAACAGCATGTTTTTCTTATCTCTGAGAAGAGGTAGCATTTTAAAAACCTAGGAGTACTTTAAAAAAAATCGTGCTGGTAAGATGTTTGTTGAAACTTCACAAATGTCTTTGCTTTTTAAAACATTTTCAAACTGCAGTTAAATGTTTGGATTTGTTAGAGAGCTGCTGAAGAACTTTGGAGCTTTATTTACATAATCTTTTTACACATTCCTGCTTTCATCCACAGTATTTTGAGAATGAAATATAAATAATTTCCCTTTCAAGACATCCTTTTACCCCCAGCTGTCTGCGGGGGCTTACAATGGAAACCTTAAATGTCAGACATGGGGGGTAAAAACCAGTGGTTGGAACCTTTAGATTTTTTTTTCTTTATGCTTTACCTGTCCATGTCTACCACCTAAAAGATTGTTATTTTGGTTGCGTTCCTTCTGGGGTCGGGGAGGGAGAAGGATCAGTACATTTGCATCCCTGCCTTGTTGAGTTTTTATGAGAAATTGTGTTGCATTAAGATGTGTTAAAATCGTCTTAGTTGCAGAAAATTTGTAAATATAGTGCAAGGTTTTCTTTCCTGCAAGATTTGAAAACTTCTGTCTTAATGTTCCATAATCCCCTTTACTTTGCTAAAATGTATATTCCCAAAATACAAGGACCCAAATCAGGATAGCAAAATTGATCATTTGCTATGACATCCTAGTTTACAACCATCCCAAAAAATGTCCTTCGTAGAACAGGAATCTGGCTCAAAACTTAAACATTACTTTTAGTGCTTACGTGTGTTTAAGTTCTTTCAGTTTAGAATAGTTCCTCTTTTCTTCACTACCTTGAGACTTTCCAACATTAAAAAAAAAATTTTTTTAAAAAAAATAGAACACCTGTCTCTTTCTTCATAAGCAAGTTCATGTTTTGGATCTCCAGGAATACCAGAAAACAGATTTTATGTTTTCATTGCATCTTGCTTAAAGAAATTTCATTTTGATATATATAATTCAGCAATGATAACAAGTTAGAACACAGGTAAAGTGGTGCCTTCCAGCATCTGTATTTTTTTCTCTGTGTTTTGTAAGAAGAGACTTTAAGTAGTCCCATTTTTTAATTTCTGATTCACCTTTATATCAGTGTGGACTTCTGGAACCATATTCAATGGATTACAATGTTATGCATTTTTTTTTCAAACTCAAATTGTCCCAGATCTGACTAGTGGGACCCCATTAAAGTTGATTGTCATGCCCATTGACTATGTCCCCCTCATTCTTTCAGCACCTCACTACATCCTGAGACAAGACAATGTCCCTGCTTATTGGTCCTTTCCTTTCCATAATTCTGGAATCAGCCATCTGTACTCTGGTCTCTTCTGGCAGATTTTTAAGATTTGGTTGCTACATATGCCAGTTGCTTCTGGGATGTTGCTGGTCCCATGCCCTACCAACACTGTCAAGCCCTTTGTATTTTAAGAAAATGATCCATTTAATCATATGTTGCAAATAGTTTTGCACTTAAAATTACAAATATGTCTTCAATTTTTTTCTTTTAGTACTTTCATAAGAAGAAAATGCTAGGTCATTTTCTTAAATTTATCTATTTGTTTATTTCAGGAAGGGGCAGGCAGAACCTCCATCCACTGATCCACTCCCTAAATCATGACAATGGTCAGGCCAATCTGTTCTTCAAGGGTGCTAGAAACTCAACTACTTGAGCTAACATGGGCTGCCTCCCATGTTTGTCTCAAACCAGGCACTCAGATGGGGGCGTCCAATTGGCAATTTACCTGCTGGGCTCAATGTCCATCCCAGATATTTTAAGTTCTGAAGGACAGATGGTCTGCCTGTTGGTGAGAAACGTGTGTTTCACATTAAAAACAAGTATAGGTGTGACAGTTACAGGAAAACTCAACCCAGATCCAGTGATTTGAATATCTATTTTCTTACAGTTTTAGTGATTTGGATATATATTTTCTTTTTTTTTTTTTAAAGATTTATTTATTTTATTACAGTCAGATATACAGAGGAGGGGAGACAGAGAAGAAGATCTTCCGTCCGATGATTCACTCCCCAAGTGAGCTGCAACGGCCGGTGCGCGCCGATCCGAAGACAGGAACCAGGAACCTCTTCCGGGTCTCCCACGCGGGTGCAGGATCCCAAAGCATTGGGCCGTCCTCAACTGCTTTCCCAGGCCACAAGCAGGGAGCTGGATAGGAAGTGGAGCTGCTGGGATTAGAACCGGCGCCCATATGGGATCCCAGGGCGTTCAAGGCGAGGACTTTAGCCACTATGCCACGCTGCCAGGCCCGAAGGATATATATTTTCATAACAATTCTAGGATCTCCTTATCCAAACTGAGGTCTTCTTTCCTTGGCTAGCCATTATCATGCAAAAGTATCTTGCAAAAGTATATTGGAACCCGTATCCATCACAAAGAATAATTGAATTAGAATCCCTGGGGATCGCCAGGTGAGGATTTTTGAAAACTCCACAGGAGATGGTAATGTTCTGCCACGGCTGGAAACCACTTATGTAATTAAACATCCTTACAGCCACCTCAGACTCTACCTACCAGTGATTACCTCCTTTGGACTAAGCAATTCATTGTGTTTTCTTTCAGAACTTTTTTTTTTCAAAGATTAAATACCTCAAGTGTCTAATAAATTAGATATGGTAAGTTTAGCAGATTTAAAGTGAAGGTACAAATCTCAAAATTATGCAAGTGCAGAAATGATACATGCTGCACCCTCACTGCCCTGGGCTGGTTGTGCACAGGAAGTGGCAGAGACTCAAAAGGGAGGTGGATGGAAGCAGAAACAGCTTTGCTTTCAGAATGATCTTTGGGACAGCATCAGTGATCTGTCAAACAAGAGGAATGAATGTAATATTACAAAAATAACCTTGTTTTCTGGGTTTTTATGGGCTAGCACTCTGTAAATCCCTTGTGCCCTTTTCCTCAAAAAACAAAGTTGATACCAATATGTATTATGTGGTACTGTTGTGTGAATTAACTGATCTTAAAGGTAAAGTTTCTTGTGTACACTTGCCACTATGTGGTTGTCATTAAACCAGGAACAGCTGCTCTCACTTCTAAGTGGGACCACTTCTAACACACAACTTTATTTTTAAGAGTGGACTTGTAGTGTGGTTTAAAATTTCTTCTTGAGTGGTCTGAGCAAAGTAATATTCAGTAGTATAGCTGTTTAATATTAGAATGTTAAGCTGAGACAAATATTTTTGTGGAGCGTACATTTCTTGATTTCTAAGAAAGTCCATAAAAATTTAAAAAATCATTATTTTGGTTTTTATTTTTTTGAAAGACAATGAGAGACAGAGACAGATAGAAATTTTGTCTTCTATTTGTTGGTTCATTCCCCAATTGCTTACAACAGCAGGGCTGGGCCAGGCTGAGCTGGAAGCCCAGAACTCAGTGTGGACTTGCTGTGGAGGTGGCACAGACCCTAGTCCTTCAGTCCTTACCTGCTCTCTCCCAGGATCTACATCAGCAGGAAGCTGGAGTCACAAGTAGAACTGGGACTCCCATCCAGGCACTTTGACATGAGATGCTATTGTCCCCAGGGTACATTCACTGCTGAGCCAAATGCCTGCTCTTATGAGCTGTTAATTTCAAATTATTTAATTAGAATAATTGCTGAAACTGTAGCAAAGAATGAATCCAAATGATAAGCATGCTATAATTGCTTATTACACTAATGTTTCAATGCTGTAACTTTTGCATTATCATGTCTAAGTATCAGATATTCTGGTAAAAAATGATGCTATAACATGGGGTAGTTATGGTTAGTACTGATCATAGGGCTTTATTATGGTGTTTAATAAATATATATATCTATGTGTATACATAAAGTTCTTATTTTATCTGGTGCATGTAAAGAGTCAACCGACCTTGTGACAGTTTGAAGTAATAGACAAGTCATCTCAGATATAGCTCAGAGTTATGTAGTCTGAGACATGCACAATTTCCTGTAGTGTCAAGTAAAATGAATATGAAGTGCTTCCTTAATAAGCAGAAACAAAAACTGATATCCTTCACAAAGGAAAAATTCTCTTAAGCTTTAACAAATGCATATAAGAAAAATCAATCAACACAGTTCTTTTAATTAAAGATAGTTGATGATTTAAGAAAACTGTATTTATATTGCCATCAATTCTCTTTATGAAGATCCTCCACAGAGAAATTTTTGCACCTGTTAATAAGTTCCAAGACACAGTCAGTTGAAGGAATTGTAGTGATGCTTCAATTGTTCCAGGGCTGGGATGAGTGAGGAGAATATCACATCTGTGCTTTCAGCAAGTTCATTTCAGTGAAGAATCCTGGATGAGCCAGCTTTGTGTGGGGTCTGGTGAATCTTGAGCTTGTAAAATCTAAGAACCAACCAAATATTACAGAGCAATGACTTTCTCAGAAAATGTAACTGAAGAGAGATACTAACACAGATTGAAATAGTCAAGGAAGGCTCTGTGACAAAGGACCTGACTTGGAACTTAAAAGTGTTTAGACAGAGATGGGGGAAAAAGAAGGTGGCATTCTAGAAAAAGCAGTATGTTGGTCTAATGATATGGGCGAGAACAAAGAATATTTTGTGGCTGCATCAATCAGTTATTGCTACATAACATGTTACCTCCCCACCTAGTGAGTGAGAATAAAGGCCATTTGCTCTTGTCCTTCAAGATTGAGTGAAACTGTTTATGCATCTCTACTTCCAAAGCAGAGATGAACTTCCAATGAAGTTGTTAAACTTAACATTAGGATGCTGGACTCTCTGCCATTGCCCATACCTACAATGTTAGAGTACACTTAAATAGCAGAAATATGGACTTAGGACTGCTTATGAAGGACAACACTATTGTAATAATATGGGGGGAATCAGTAGGAGGGGAGGGAATTTGGGAAGAAAGGAAGAGAAGTCCAAGAGCCTATGGAGCTGTACTATAAAATAATAATAATAACAATGATAATAATAAAGATTGAGAGGTACTGCTAATCTGGGAGACTTAGTGGATCTCAGTTGTTCTTGTTACCAGGTCATAGTTGCCTGGAAGTTCAGGTGGAGTGATCTAGAATAACTCAGTTGCACAGTAGGCTAACTGGTTGGCAATTGACTGGTGTGTTGCTGGTTGGCTATTGGCTGGTAACTGGCAAGTGACTGGGTAGTGGTTAGACAGCCATTACCTGGTTTGAAATGGCTCCACATAGTCTCTCATCCTCTCACTGGTTAGTTTATGATTGTTCTCATGAGGGAGGAATACAAAATAGCAAGAGAAGATGCATACAAAGGTATCACAAAAGCCGGGACCTGCACATATTTGCTAAATTATATCAATCAAAGTCCATCACAAGCCAAGCTAGATTATAGGGTTTAGAATTAGACTCTACCTATTAATAGAAAGGGCTTCAAAGTCACATTGCCAATGATAAGAATATAGGAGGTACCTCTTTTTAGATATTCCAGCTCATGGAACTATTGAAGATATGAAAATAGTGATAGCAAAGCGCTTTCTAGTAAGGTTAGTTTCACAACATCTCACCATCTGATTTGAGATATTTGGGAAATGCAGGGAAGCGTCCATAATACTGGTAAGAGATGTTCAGACCATGACAAAAATGGAGAGAGTAATCTAAGGATTGTGTTTTGTATACAGCAAGCAATAAATAATTCCTTCCTTTAAAGTGTTTGGGACATTTTTGCATTGATTTTTAATTTGCAGCTCTCTGTGTTGTCTTTTCCTGCCTATATCATTGGGCTGCAACCTGGCCCTGGTATTCAGCTGTTCATTAGTAAATACACACTGTGCTGACCCTCCAAAACACCCTGTCCATTTGCTGTTGTGAAAACTTAGGGGGCGCACATTCATCAGTGTTTGGCTGTTCAACAGCTGGAAGACTTTCTATCAGTGGTGCTTGCACTCTACTGAGCTAAGTACTTGGCTTCTGGGATGCTGTTAAACCAGACCAGGTAACCACCTTGCAGTGATGAAAAGACAGTACCAACGTCATGTCATCAACTATCACCTACCAAGCATTTTTACATATTGATCTTAGGGCAATAAGTGATAGCGTCATTGCTCTGGCACCTTATCAGGTTGAAAAGGAGAAGTGTATAAAAACACTAGGATTCAAGTGACTACTAACTTGCACAAGAATTACACAAAATAAATACTATTTTATATTTCTTTATATTGCTTTATATTTCTTTAGGAAGTCTGAAGGAATAATAAGTGAGTTTAGGTCTAGAAGAATTCTTAAGAAATCACTCTGAGAATGCTTGACATAAAGGAGAAAAATCATTTAATACCAAGCACAGATTTCAGATAATCATCGCACTTTCTGAATTGATTAAAAAGTTTATTGCTTAATAACTTAAAGTTCAATTGTTATTACCAATCCTGATGCTCTTTTCAAATGGTCACATTGTTTTATTCTAATGATTTTGCTTTTCCAAAGATTTGTAAGTTTTATATGCAAAGTTTTAATTGCATCCTATGAAGGAAGGAGGAGGAGATGATGAAAATCCCTGGCTTGGGGCTCCAAGAAAACAAAGCATTTGTCTATTTCTGACTGTTGAGCTGTTTTAAGGTTAATTATTGGGAAATGCTCACCTTAAAGCCACATTGCTTTAAAGAAAGACACATGCTTCCCCCTGATAGGATTTTCAGACTGCCTAGAATTTATTATAATTTTATGAGATAAAAATCTTAATAGCTCACTAATCAAATACATTATAAAATACTTTTAGAAATTCCTAGTATTTATAATTTTTCTAATTGTTCCTTATAAATTTCACTTTCCCCTCTTGTACAGTTTATGCTATCAGGACTTGGAATTTGCAATTGCAGTTTTCATTCATTTTATAACAGCATGATGAACGTTTTATCTTCCCTGGGAGTTACTATTTCCAGCGGTAATAAGAACAGTCATCTGTTATATGGTTTGCATTTCTTCAGTTGTTTTTCTGTGTTTTTTTGTTGTAAATGTAACAAAAAAATTAGACTAATTTCCTAAATTCAAGAAAACATTATTAGATATCAGTTAAACATTCAGAAATGGTTATTTTGGATGGTGGTTTATAGACTAATTTTGAAAGAAAATTAGTTTTGAACCTATCTAGACTCACATATTTTAATGTATGCTTCTCATCATCTAACATCTATTAATATCTACATTATTTTTATAGGAATCTAATAGAAGTTATATATATTGCATAAATTATTAGCTGGACTTAAACATCAGTGTACTGCTTATTTCTCTACATTTTGGTCTTTTTAATTTTTTTAGTTTTTTTTTTAAGATTTATTGATTTTTACTGCAAAGTCAAGTATATATATATATAGAGAGAGAGAGGAAGAGGAGAGACAAAGAGGAATGTCCTCCATCTGATGATTTATTCCCCAAGTGACTGCAACGACTGGAGCTGTGTTGGTCTGAAGCCAGGAGACAGGAACTCTTCCGGGTCTCCCACGCAGGTGCACATTTCGTCTGTGGTCCTAACTTCGATCTAGACCCGCACTGTCTGTTGTGAGCATTTGTGGAGTGAACCATTGGATGGAAAATCTCACTCTGTTTTTCTCTGCATTTTCAATGAGATAGGTAGATGATAAATACATAGATACATACATGGACAAATCGATATATTTGGGATGTGACATTTTCCTTCAGATTTTATGTAACAAGACTCAAACTTAGAATCTAAAATTTATCACCAAACCTGACATTTTTCCTAGGGTGAGGGTTAAATTTTTTTTTTAACAGCTAAAAAAGTTTTAGGAATCATGATTAGCTTTACTAACATCCAGGAAGCATGATAGGGTTCACTTCAAATGTGGATAGATGTAAATCTGTGCTTCAAGGATTTTTTTTTAAAAAATTTAACATTGCTTACATAATTGAGAGGGATGTATGCGCATATGGGTTTCCGATGAGGGTGGGAAGAGTCAAGGCATGGAGGAAAATGGATGGGGCAAATGTTTCATTTTTTTTCTTTCTGTGTCTGCCAGGAGGGAAGGGGGCCACTCCTTGCTGTCAGACTACATCAGTACCCGAGAAATAGGGAACAGTCATTTGGTGATGTGGGGAAGAGTGTTCCAAGGTTGTTACTTGAGTGACACTGATAGTTGTGAGACATTGTCAGATTCATTGCACCAGGGTTGAGCAAAATCTTTCCAGGGTCTATTGGCTGACCAAGTCTACCTTAATGCATCCCCAGGCCCAGGAACATGTAACAAAGCTTGGCCAGGAGAATGTCCAACCTGTCCTGCTTTCTAGCCTCTAACGAGGCAGTCATTGTCCCCTACTTACGCAGATGAGTTGACCGTCTTGTCCCCTATGTGCAACTAGGCTTGCTATCTGTTAACACAGGCATCAGCATCTGAGGAGGCCCAGTCCTGATACATGTACTCCACATTTGGACAACATATATTGTGATTTCCCTTGTAGCCAGGTTCTGATCCAGTGGTCTAGAGAGGGAGTCTCCCAAGAAACTTCACCTGGGGTGATCTCAGTCTTGACTCTTGTGTTCACCAGCCAGTGCAGGGTCAGGTTTAGTCCATCACTGGTACCATGTGCTTCAAGTTGTTGCTCATAATGCAGATGCTGTTTCTAACTAATATGGAGTCAGATCTTTGAATTGCTATTTTGATTCATTATGTGATTACCATGAGCTCATTCCAGGAATGGTAGAAGTATGTTTGCCACTTTATTGTTCAGTTTTATCTATTATTACTTTTTTTTAAAAGAAAGAATTTATTTATGAAGAATAGAATTAGAAAGAGGGAGAGACAAGATAGAGATGGGTGAGGGAATGGAATGAGATCTTCCATCTACCGCTTCACTCCACAAATGGGGCCACAATGCCTGGGGCTGAGCCATGCCTTAGCCCAGAGTCAGCAACACTATCTGAATCTCCCATGTGGGTGCAGAGGTCCAAGAACTTGGCCCATCTTCTACTGCTTTTCCAGGTGCATTTGCAGGGTGCTGGATAATAAGTGAAATAACTAAAACTAGAATTAGCACTTGTGTGCAATGCCAGCATCACAGTGTCTTACTGTGTGCTGATCCCAGAGGTTCTTGCCTTTATGTAAGAGAAGAATTTCGATATGAGACAGAGAGCAGCACTAAGCATGCTAAGATTAATGAAGAGAATAAACCAAACAGGCTGGGTGGGAATTTCAGGAAAGAACTGAGAGCCTCTGCAATCATATTTATATTTCTAGCATATCGATCTGTGGTTTGTATATGGGGTTCCTTTTAAGCTACTTTTCCATTTTATGAAGATTAATAATCACTGCATAGGATAATCCAAATATCTACTAAATAATATGTTGTGACTGTAGCAGATGGCTAAAAGTTGATATTTGTGGGAAAAATGTCATTGTCAAAGCCTACTAGTTATAGGGTACTCATGCCTCCCTTCAGGACTCTTTATACATTCCTCTGGTCAAGTTCCTGGCAGAAACAGTGAAGGTGACAGAGCTGACCTGTACATTACATGAGCAAAATTTCATTTCTGATTGTTTTGATAAATTTTTTTTAAAATAAAATGCATTGTAACATTGTCTTCCTCACTCCAATGGGATGTTCCATGTCCATCCTGAAGACAAGTATGCTTTCTATATTTCTGTTCATAGTGAGGCCAAGGATCAGGGGAATATTAACCAGGAGCCTCCTAAAAATGAAGCTTCCTAGGTCCCTCCTAAAACCTGCTGGGCCAGAATCTGCATTTTTAGCAGGATCCCCTGGGAGAATCATACATACATCGAGGTGTGAGAAATGGTGTTTCAGAATAAACTCCTGACTCAGGTAGTAGAGATTTGGATGTGGCTATTCTGAATGTAGGATAGGAGTTTGTAGGATAGAGATATACTTCTTTGCACAGCCTTGATTTAGTGCCCTTAGTGGCTTTGTCTAGTAAATCCCAGCACTTTTTGGTCTATTGTTCAGAAATGAAATATCTGTGGAGGCATCGTGGTTTCTCTAAACTGAGGCAGGGGCTGGCGAAGTGGTGTAACAGGGTAGGCCACCACTTGCAATGGCAGCATACCATATGGGCACCTGTTTGAGTTTCAGCTACTTTACTTCCAAACCAGCTTTTTGTTAATGCACCAGAAGTTGGTCCAAGTACTTTGGTCATAGCACCCAGGTGGGAGACTTGGATGAAACTCCTGGCTCCTGGCCTCAATCCGGTTCATCTATGACCATTGGGGTCATCTGAGGAACAAGAAGATGGAAGATTCTCAGTCTTTCTCTCTGTAACTGCCTCTCTATTAACTAAGTATATATTAAGGAGGACATATATGTATGTGTACACACACACACACACACACACACACACACACACATCTGTATGTAGAGAACAAGAGACTTAAAACAACAACAACAAAAACTTATGTGGATTATCTACCTGAAGTTCCCCCTTCAGTCCCACACATAGCCCCTGCCCACAAGTGGCAGGTCTTGGGAACATCTTTAACCTGTCTTCCCTCCTTGTCCCTCTACTTACCAGCAACGGAAAGGCATCTCTGAAGACTTTCACTTCACCCTCATCTTTTCTCAGGACTTGTTCATTGTTACCTTACTTATTTCTTAAACTGTAAGTACTGAGTGACGTTCATCTCCCCAGTATTTGTCACAAAGCCTGGCACATGTAGGAGGGTCTCACTAAGTATTGCTTCATTGAAAGACTGTATCTGACTAGGCATGGAACAGGATGAGATCCTGGACAAGTGTCTTCATTTATGCCTAGGAATGTGGAGAGTTTCTCCAGGCTACTGTTCTCAGGGAAGAATTTCTGCTGTCCCAGATTTCTGAGTTATTAACTTACATCTCTGAATTGATGCCTCTTGAGTTGGACTATTAGTTATCTTTGCCATACTGATGATCTGAGTGCTAATTCTTCATATAATATTAGCACCAGACTGTATATTTGTGTCAGTTTTTTTTGGAAAAAGATGTATTTATCTATTTGAAAGAGTTACAGAGGGACTGGGGCATGGAGAGAGCCAGCTGGCTGTCACGTACTGGTCACAACAGCCAGACCTGGTTAAGGCGAGGCTCTAGAAGCTTTAGCTGGGTCTCCCACATAGGTGGAAAGCACCCCAAGTATTTAGGTCATCTTGTGCTGGTTGGAGGCATGGGGTGTGGGGTCTGAATTGTGTTGCAGTTCGTTAAGCTGCCATATGCAATCCCAGAAACTCCTACTGGTGCCAATTCTAGACTTGACTGCTGCACTTCTAATCCAGCTCCCTGTTAATGTGCCTAGGAAAACAATGGAAGATGATCTAAGTTCTTGGGTCCATGCTACCCAGATACAGCTCCTGGCTACTGAATTCAGTTTGGTCCAGTCCTGGCCATTCTAGCCAAATGAAGGAGTGAACCAGTAAATAGAAGACCTCTTTTTCTCTGTCTTTCTCCCTCTCTCTGCCTTTCAAATGAATAAGTAAATCTTCCATGAAAAGAAAGAGATGAAACAATAAATATAACCTTTTAGAACTGGCTTTTTAAATTTAGCCTAATTCTCTGGAGGGTCTTCTAATCGTTACATGTATTATAGCTTGTCCTCTTTGTGGCTGAGTAGTATTCTTTAGAATGGCACACTGTTTGTCACCCATTGAAGGACATCTGAATTATTCTTGTTTTTTGGCGATTGCAGAGAGAGGTACTATATATTCCTGTATAGGTTTTTGTATGGACTTATGGTCTGTGGCTCTAAGAAAAATGCCCAGGAATTGGGCCACATGGCACTTTCATATTCAGGTGTTGTTTTTTTCCTTTTTCAAAAGCTTTGTTTAAAAGGCTGAGTGGGGCCCGGCGGCGTGGCCTAGCGGCTAAAGTCCTCGCCTTGAAAGCCCCAGGATCCCATATGGGCGCCGGTTCTAATCCCAGCAGCTCCACTTCCCATCCAGCTCTCTGCTTGTGGCTTGGGAAAGCAGTTTGAGGACGGCCCAATGCATTGGGACCCTGCACCCGCGTGGGAGACCCAGAAGAGGTTCCAGGTTCCCGGCTTCGGATCGGCATGCATCGTCCCGTTGCGGCTCACTTGGGGAGTGAATCATCGGATGAAGATCTTCCTCTCTGTCTCTCCTCCTCTGTGTATATCTGGCTGTAATAAAATGAATAAATCTTAAAAAAAAAAAAAAGGCTGAGTGACAGAGAAAGACAGAGACAGAGAGTGAACTGTTGGTTCACTCCACAAAAAAAAAAAAAAAAATACAACAGCTGTGACCAGGCCAGACAGAAGCCAAAAGCCTGGAAGTTTATCCAGTCTCCACATGTGGATGCCCAAACACATGGGCCATCTTCTGTTGCCCTCCCAGGCACATAGCAGGGAGCTAGATCAGAAGTGGAACAGCTGGTATTTGAATCATTGGCCATATGGAATGCCATTTATGCAGAGACCAGCTTAACCTCACTCCCCCACAACGCTGGCTCATTAATTTTTCCTTTATTTTCTGTTTTAAAAGATTTCAAGCTGTTTTCTAGAGTGATCGTAGCATTTTATATTCCCACCAGCAACATAAGACGGATTATGTTTCTCCACATCCTTGCCACTGTTTGATGTTTTCCCTATCCTTTATTTTAGGTCATTCTGATAGATGAATAATGCAGTATCTGTTATTTTAATTTATATTCCTTTAATGGTTGATGATGCTGAACATCTTCTCATGTGTTTATTTTCCATCTGTATATTATATCTCACTTGTGAAATGTTTCTTTCTTTTGCCAATTTTATGATAGCTTTTGTTGGGTCAGTTTTCAGCATTCTTCATTCTGATGCAACCTCTTATTTGGATATATGATTTGTAACTAGTTTCTGCCAGATTCTGATTAGTCTTTTCATCTTCTTAACAAGGTCTTTCATAAAGCAAATATTTTTAAATTATAGTTATGTCCAATTTATTATTTTTGCTTTTTATGCATCAAGCTTTTAGTACCAATTTAAAGAAGACTGCCCAATAACAGAGACCACAGATTTTCTTAGTCCTTCAAATTTTTGCAGTTTTATATTTTACATGTAAGTCTGATGTTAATTTTAAGTAAATGTTTTGAATAAGATATAAGAGCTAGGTAAGCTTTCTTCATCTTTTTTTTTTTTTCTCTTCATCTTTTTAAACCTGGAGATGCCCAGCTGATGTAGTGCTATTTATTGAAACGGTTCTATTTTTTTTCAATTTAATTACTTTTGCACTTTTGTCAAATCTATTGGGACTATTTGTGTTGCTGTATTTTGGAGTTTTTTGTGCTGTTCCATGGATCTATTTTCCTAACCCTCCATCAATACCACAGACTGTTTTTTCAGTGTGCAAAGCAAGATTTATTTAAAAGAGAGTGAGGGGAATCAAGATGGTAGAATAGGGTGAAGATATGTTTAAACAGATTGAGAAACACTAGCCAGAGTGAAGCAGAGAGGGCACATTCTGGGAAATAGGAGAGGACAGATTGACAACAGAGGGTCCCTGGGGACTGATGGACACAGGAAAGCGGTGAACACAATAGTGTGGTGCTGTGGTGACCGATACGCCAGCACCATTCAGTAAGTGGTGATCTGGACTCCACTAGCAGCCGGTACTCCACCAGCAACCAGGTGGGAAGGGGAGTTCACTGGGAACTCAGGAGGTAAACCCAGGAAAAAGAATTGCTTGTCCTGCTGGTTTGTTTGATTTGACCAGGAGCAGAGACACAGCAGAAGATCCCAAACAAGCAGTGTGGGACACTGGGTGGATACCACAGCCCAAAACTCCAATAGAGCTGAATGGGGCACAATCTTGTGTAGGGAGGCTAAAGTTATGGGACAGGACTTCACATGCACTAAGCTAGGGACAAACTCATTTCAGGCCCAGTGAATTGCAACAACATAGCATCCTTCAGGTTCCACCCTAAATAGGTCCGGATAGTCCTCAGACCTAATGACCAGATCAAGAACTCTAGTAGTGGTACAACAGGCGCCATTTTGTACAGTGTTCAAAGGCTTTGACAACAGTGAGTTGCTCATATGCTATCATCCTGGGAACTGTGCACATCAGGACTAGGAGAAAGACTGTACATACAACAATGCAACAATAGTGCAGGATCACAGGAGGTAGAGTGTTGAGCTAAGAATTGGGCTGCACAGACCATGGTGGAAGTCTAACTTAAGAGCCCAGATCTGAAACTCACTGGAGGGAGTGGCACAAGTGACTACAAACAAACAATTGGGTACCAACCACAATAAATAAAATCAAATTGCAGAACTGTGGGTGACACAGCTTGGAAACCTGCCCTAAGAAGAAGCAAGAGCCAAATGGGATGGAGGACAGACTGGTCTTCTGCTACACATACTGGCAAACCAGGGTAGGGGGCGGGCCTGGTGGGGGTTATTGTGGGTCGCCCCGACTAGGCTGCAGCTCCCACTGGTTTGTGTGAGGGCCGAGTACGTGCTGGGCAGAACCAGACTGGACTGCAACACCCATTGGTTCCAGTGCAACTCGGGACTGAAAACAGAACCAACCCAGCAATTGCAACCACCAGCTGATCGTGGTGATGGACTGTGCCGGGCCCTGTGCTTGCTAGAGCATACAAGAAACTAGTCTGGGAATACCTCAAAGTTTCTTTGGAGATCTCCCTAATCGAACTGCTGGACTCAGAACTCTAATCAAGAAAAGACAAGACAGAGCAGATCAATCATTCATCTCAGCTATATGTTGGCAGCGATATATGGGGCAAACGGAGACTTTATGATGGACCATATCAATCAGTGGACGACCTCATCGAGCGAAACTGGCAGCGATTCATAACCGGAGAACTATTAACACCACTCGAGCACATATCTCAGAGCATGCCCCACATCCGGGACTCGGGGTGGGCGGGAAACCAGGTGGGCTTCCCCCTCAATATCCCCCTTTACCTCAGATACAAGATGGAAACAATGTGGACATAATAGTATTACCCACTTCCCTATCCCCCTGAACCTTTTTTTTTTCTTCTTTTCTTTTTCTTTCTATAACTGTAATTAACTATGTAAAGATTGTCAACAACACAATAAAATAGATTATAAATAAAAAAAAAAAAAAAAAAAGAAGCTGCTAACCAGAAGAACAATGACAAAAAACAAAGGAGGAGACAAAGGCACAATGAATATTACTGAAGACTCTCCTGCAAAAGAGCAAAAGTCTTTACTAATCTCAGAGTTAACATCAAGAAAATGGGGGATATAGAATTCAAAACACTTATTATAAAGCTTCTTATCAACAACAAGAAGCACATAATACAGGAGTTAAAGCAATTTAAGGAATATGCCATGCAGGAAATGAATCAGATGAAAGCTAATATATCAAAAATTAAGAATATAGTGGAGCAAATTAAAAGTACAGTGGAGAGTCTCCAAACTGGAATGAATGAAAGCAGAAGAAAGAATCTCAGAATTGGAAGATATTTCTTGTCACCAGATGGAAAGAAAAAGGTGGAAGCAGAGTTGGGACAAGCTAAAAAAAAAAAAAAAAAAAAAAAAAAGCATTCAAAAATTGAGAGATACTATTAAAAGGCCAAATATAAGAGTTACGGGAGTTTCACAAGGCTCAGAAAGAGAAGCTGGGTTTAAAAGTGCATTTACGGGCCCGGCACGATAGCGTCGCGGTTAAGGTCCTCGCTTTGAATGCCCAGGATCCCATATGGGTGCCTGTTCTAATCCCGGCAGCTCCACTTCCCATTTAGCTCCCTGCTTGTGGCCTGGGAAAGCAGTCAAAGATGGCCCAAAGCATTGGGACCCTGCACCCACATGGGACACTGGAAAGAAATCCCTGGTTCCCGGCTTCGGATCGGCGCACACCGGCCCATTGCAGCTCACTTGGGGAGTGACCATTGCACGGAAGATCTTCCTCTCTGTCTCTCCTTCTCTCTGTACATCTGTCTTTCCAATAAAATAAATAAATCTTTGAAAAAAGTGTATTTAATGAACTAATAAAGGAAAACTTCCCTAATCAGGAGAAGGAATTGGGAAACAACGTCCAGGAGGGGCACAGAACTCTCAACAGTGTTGACCAAAAGTGATCTTTACCATGACACATGATAATTAAGTTCTTGTCAATGGAACATAAGGAAAAAATCCTTAAATGTGCTCGTGAAAAAAATCAATTGACATATAGAGAAATGGCAATTAAGTTCACAGCTGATTTCTCACAGGAAACTCTATAGACCAGAAGAGAATAGAGCAACATATTCCAGATTCTAGAAGCAAAAAAACATCAGCCCAGAATAACATACCCAGCAAAGCTTTCCTTTGTCTTTGAAAATGAAATAAAATTCTTTCACAGTAAAGTTAAAAGAATACACCTCTTCTAAACCTGCCTTACAAATGATATTAAAAGATGTTCTCTTGACAGAGAAGAGGAATAGTGCCCACCAAAACCAAAGGCAAATGTGAAGAACATCCCAGTAAAATAACAACAGAAGACTAAATCAATGAACAACTCACTGCTATATGACAGGATCAAATTACCACCTATTTGTATTAAATCTGAGGTATCATGCCTGCTTAGCAACCCTCCGTTCTTCTCTCTTCCCAGCCTCTAGCACACACCATTCCATACTTTTTTTGTGTGAATTTTACATTACAGATACTTTATGTAAACAGGATGATGTAGTTTTGTCTTTCTGTGCCTGGATCATTTCATTTAGCTTAAACTCTTCCAGGGAAGAATTTATGTCTCTTTCAAGGCTGGATAGTACTTCATTATATTGTGTACTCTATCTTCTTTATCCACTCTTATTAGTGGGAGATTTTTTTTTTTTTACATATTCTAGCTGTTGTGAGTAGTGTTAGAGTGAACAAAATATCTTTTAGATTCTGTTTTCACTACCTTTGGAAGCACCAGTGCTGGATTATATAATGCTATTTTTATTTTCTTAAGGAATTTCTACAATATTTTCTGTGGGAACTGCACCATTCTTATCCGTACAACAGCATCTACAATTCTGTAATTTATAAGGAATCGCTGAAGATCACTACTAGCCAAATACATGCTAAAAAGAGCAAACTGGGGGAATCACACTCTTTGCTTTGAAGTATGTTACAAGGCTAAGTATTTGGTAGTACATATTCTTCAAAGAGTTTAACAGTTCCAGCTCTAATGTTTACATCTTTATTTCATTTTGAATAATTTTGATTTTAATAATTTAAAATAAATTGATTTTAAATTTAGGTAGACTTGGCTAGATTCTCCATAAAATGGACAAAGACATAGCAAAATTATGTACAAAATGTTCAACATCACGAATTATCAAGGACATTCAAGTCAAAATCACAATGAGACATCTACCTTGTGTGTTATGCTACAGTGATAACAAAATGATGAAATAATAGCCATTGTTAGCTTTAATTCATTTATTTAGGAGAAAGGCAGAATATATTATTGAACATAAATCATTTGTTATCTTTGTATCTGAGGATTAAAGGGGACTTTAATAAACAGAGTTGCTAATTTCCACCTCACCTCCCATTGTTGGCACTGGTTACACACTCACATCCACATAAAAGCAAAATATATCACTTCTGAGTTCTACTTATCCTTGCATAAGTCTCAAGTATCAAAATTGATTTCTTAAAATGTTAATTTGAAAAACAGCAGAGATAAGATTCAAGGATGCTTGCTTTTCGAGAAGGATTATTTATTAAGTGAAAAGACTTGTCCTTTGAAAATTATTATCATAATTATCTCTAAGAACCCAATTCTATATTTCTTATTAAAGCAAAATCCCTATTAGGCTAACACAAGAAGGATGTTGATTGCAGTGGGGTATCTGTCTGAATAGGGCTAAGTAATCAGCTTTAAAATGTCACTCAGAGGGAATCAGTGGGGAAGAGGCTATTTCCTGGCAGATCTCAAGGCGTTTTTTTTTTTTTTTTGAATTTTCAGGGATTTGACATTGTCCTTGTGTAGGTAATTGTTCTGAGTAATTCTAAAAGCAATATTTAGGACTCACTAAAAAATTACACTGCATAAGAGAAAACAGCATGAAAATCCAAGAAGCCCTATCAACTCACTGACTATGTTAAGAGTCATTGAATCATGGCCTCTCAGAGTTAGTGTTGTTTGGTCTCAACCCATGCTGGCGAATAATTCTACTCTACAGTCACCTTGCCACAATGTTTTTCTGTCTCATGCTAAGAAAATTGGAGACCTGCAATGACAGACAGTCCACTTTAGCCTCCATGGGTTGGCTTCCTTGTCTGCAATTGCAGAGTTTGACTATATCATGGGGCCATGCAAGAGTTTTGTGAGTAAATAATGAGGATGCAATTTAGCTTTAAGTACTTAAAACATTTAAAATCTCAATACAATAAGTACTTGACATTTTAATACTGTTATTCTCCAGTCATGAAAATATTACTATAGTGCGCAATTTCCTCCCTAACGTATTTCAACGCTTCAGGTAGTAACCCACCACTGAGATTCCCAGTGCTAAGGAGTTGACTGGTTTAACTACCAACAGATTTTGCAAGACACTTTTCTTCCACAATTACTTCACCTCACTATTATTATTATTATTACTATTATTATTATTATTATTATTATTTCTCTAGTCTACAAAATTGTTTAAGGCACAGGAGCTATGTGTATGTATGGGATAGGGTCTGTGCTAAGCTCTGAGTACTTTAAAGAAAAAGATTTAATTTCTGTCCTTCCAATATTAGCAATCAATGGAAGGGACTATCACCAAATAAGCAAATAAAAAGTAGGAATACAAAAGTACACTGAAGAAAAGAAACAGGTGATCATGGCATATGGCAGAGGAAGATATCTATGAAGGAGTAATATTTGTGAGAAAGATTGCTGTTGTTGTTATTATGGGGAAGGGAGTTTTGTGTTTCAGCTACCATGTGGGAAACCCCAAAACAAGTCATGTGAGATGGTGGCTTAAGTCAGAGAGGCAGTGGTGGAAATGAAGAACAAGAAGTAGACATGCATTTTCAATGCAGAAATGACAGAAATATTGTGTTAACATCATGCTTCTACAACAGTTGGCTGTGGTACCAGCTAATGAAGTAGAGTAGTTTGAGGAGAACTAACTGGTGGGCTGCATGGACAGTGCAGTTTGGGGTAAACTGGTTGACACTGAGATGCTAGGAGGTGTCTGGGAGGAACTGCCAGGCATCTATATGTAAACCTGGTCTCAGAGGAGAGGTTTGAATGTATAAATGTGGCATTTGGGAATACATCAGTAGAATTTAAAGTCATGGGAATGAAAGAGATTCCCTAGAGAAAGTGTGATGAGGGAGAAGATATGAGGGCCCAGGATGAGTCCCGGGGAGAGGCAACAGTAAGAGGTCAAAAAGAGAAAGGGGAATCTGAGGTGGATTTTCCAAACAGAAGGAAGTTTAGGAGAGCATAAAGTGTCAGAGAAGCCGAGCGCTGAGGGGAGAAGAGAGAGAAGGATGAGGCATCTACTGTCTTGAATGCTGGTAAGAGACCGAAACTGTATTCAGAGAGCAAAAGCAGCAGATGAAAATCATATATGGTTTTTCTCCTGGTTATTTCGTGTGTACCTCTCCTGCTGGCATGTTTCTGTGCTTCATCTGCCACAGTGGAGACTACCTTCCGAATCCAGAGCATTGTTAAGTGACATACTTTATAGAAAAGCCTTTAATCCTTTTTTTTTTTTTGCAAATTTTGATACTCCTTGATTCTCTGAATAGCTTCCACAATTTCTGCCTATTTTGCTATCCTACATAGTATCTATCATCTTCAGAAGTCTTCACTTTTCACATGCCAAACTATCTTAGACACAGCTTATCTTGTGAACATTATCCACGTTCACCTAAAGACATGCCACTCTTCCCCTTCAATGGATTTAAATTGTCATGTTGTAGGTGCCTTGGAATTTGCAGCTTATCGGAAAGTTAGGACAAGTTTTCCCCAGAGGGCAGAGAGTAGTTTTAAATTCGAAGTGGAATAAAAAAGTTCCATATCTTAAAATAGAAGCAAATTTTTTTCTCTGTTTCACATTCTCTCAAGATATCCTCAATCCTTTTTACACTCTCTATTTATTATTAAATACAAGCAATTTAGCTCCTTTGTAAGGTTATGCAAATAACTCATCCAGAATTAGCATTTAACATGCAGTTCTTATATCCACACAAATGTTTTGTATAAAGTTGTTTTAAAAAGATTCAAATCTTTATAATTAGGAAGGGAAAATATATTAATAGGAATAAAGGGATACTCTGCTAATCTCCCATATGCAAATTAGCTTATAATTTCAATCATTTACTTTAGAAGCAACAGAACAATAGCACTTTTATTCTTCATTATTGCTGTCTGTCTCCTTTTCCTACCAGAAAGTATGTGTCTATACATGTAAATCTAAAGAAAAATAGCAGAAGTGTTAAATAATGTAGCTCTGTGGGAAGGACAGTGAGTGGGAATGAGGTTGGTAATCCTGTGTTTGCAGCCTACGGTATGGACTGTAATGCACACACTCTTGGGTTCCCATTCCAAGAGCTTGTGCTTCATCATCTTCATTGCGGTGCGGCTTGATCCACCTCTGCCACCTGGACTCCTTCTCCACTGTCTCCCATCCTCTCCTGAGTCTTACATTGAGACTATTATAGCAGAAAGTATGGGACAAGCTGCTTTCACCTCTAGCTAAGTCTTTGCAAAAGAGGACCATGACGTTGGTCAACAGTGTAATACTAATTGGCTGGATTCTTCAGGTTCACTATCTGCTGGTATTTGACTTTTCTAATATCCCTAAATGGCAGTGCATAGTCGTAGGAGTTCATTATCATGAGGTGAACTAGAGGAGAATGGTGCAGTTGAAACCTAAGTTGAAAACTAAGTAACTAAGTCAGATAAAGAATTTTTGAAAGAATCAGCTTGTGAGCCTAGAAGTGGAAGGGAGAGTTTGGAAAACACTTTAAATAGAAAGCTGCTCCAAATGTGATCCTTGAATTTGTCAAGTGATAGAACTAGGGAAGTGGGTGAATTATATAAGGCGTACTTTTTTCTTGTTTCTACTTCAACAAACATTTAGGAAACTACTGAGTATCAAGCAGATTTCTGCCAAACTAGACACAAGAAGAAAACAAATGCTTATTTGCTTCAAGGAAACTACTGCATAATGGGAGAAATATACATAGAAGCCAACAATTGTACTAGATAACCAAAAATGCTACCACGGAGGTGCAGATAGTAGTGAATGAGAGACTAGAAGGTGGCAGCCTGTACCTACTTGAAGGGCCAAGGAAAACTTGTGTCACAGTACCCTTTCTGTTGATAACTCACCCAAGATTCTAGCATCTTTCATTCAAACTTCTGCAGCCATTTCAGGGCGTGTCCTCTGACCTCCAGTCTGCTGCTTTTACTCTTTCATCTACACTGCAGCCCAAATACTAGTTCCAAAGCAGGTCGTGTTTCCTTATGTAAAAGCTTTCAGGGCTGGCATTGCGGCACAGTGGCTTAAGCTTCTTTTCGTGACACTGGCATCCCCTATGAGTGCCATATAAGTTCAGACAGCTCCACTTCTGATTTAACTCCCTGCTAATGCACCTGGGAATCAGTAGAAAATGACCAAACAGCTTAGATCCTTGCACCCACACGGGAGATCTAGGTCTCCCCTTTAGGTGGCTTTAGCCTGACTCATCCCTAGCTGTTGTAGCCATTTCGGGAGTGAACCAGCAGATGGAAAATATTCTCTCATTTTCTTTACCTCTCTTTCTGTCTCAGAAACTTGGCCTTTCAAGTAAATTCATAATTAATAAATTAAAAAGCCTTTAATAACTCTACATTATCCTATTAATAAAATCGAAATCCTGAATCTGGCCTAAACTTCCACCTTTAACCTTTTCTCTCATTGTTCTCTACCCGCTTTCCATCCAGCTCCCTGCTTGTGGCCTGGGAAGGCAGTCGAGGACGGCCTAAAGCCTTGGGACACTGTACCTGCATGGGAGACCAGGAAAAGGCTCCTGGCTTTGGATCGGTGCAGCACCAGCTGTTGCAATCACTTGGGGAGTGAATCATCAGCTAAGAAGATCTTCTTTGTCTCTCCTCTTCTCTGTATATCTGAATTTCCAATAAAAATGTTTTAAAAAATAAATCTTTAAAAATATCTGTAAAAAAAGGAGAACCAGGTTATAGTTTATTCCATTCCAAACTCACAGAAGTGCAAAAGTTACAAGATCCTGGAAAAGACCCGGCTTTTCCCCAGTCCTGTCTTTTTGCCCTTACTGTGTCAGTGACTTCCTCCAGGAAGCACCTGCATTTCTTTGCTTTGTGCTTTTTCTTGCTGCCAGATCCCACTTAGTCTATGGGGACAGGTTGGAAATGCCAAGGAATTCACTCCCCTTTTCATTCCTCAAGCAGGACTGACTGGTGTTGGTATACAACTGCCCTTCCAGGTGGAATAACTTTAAGCATGTATCCCTGAAGAGTTTCCAAAAGCTGACTTCAGCCATCTGCAGGACAAAGTAGCTTGATAATGCGCTTTTACTAGCTTTCCTTTCTTTCCTGTCTCGTTCTGATAAGTTTTCCAAGTTTCCTAGGACCACCATTCAAACAAACTAAAATCTTTAACTCTGGGTTTGTTTGTCTTCTTACCTTGGAGCATGAATATGGAAGAGAAGCCAGAGGTAGCTTGGAATGACCTTAAGGGGTTTACCTTCACAAGAGCACATAGACTGCACAGGAGACCGAAGATGGAGGCCAGCTTGGGCGGTTGAGGAATGTGTATAAACATGGTTGGCTAAACTGTACGACTTATAAAAGATAGTGTTACACTTTTTAATATTCATACATCTTACAAATTTGATTAGGCAAATGGAAGCTCAAGATTTACACACCTAATCACAGCTTTTGGTGCTATTATGTGATCATTAAAGCCAACAATTGGGCCTGGCACAATGGCTCAACAGCTAAATCCTCACCTTCTAAGAGCCAGGATCACAAATGGGTGCCAGTTTATGTCCCAGCTGCTCCACTTTCCATCCAACTCCCTGCTTATGATCTAGAAAAGAGCAGAGAATGGTTCAAAACCTTGGGACACTTCATCTATGTGGGAGACCCAGAAAAAGCTCCTGGCATGTTTCTTCAGATTAGCTTAGCTCTGGCCATTTTGGCAGTTGGATGAGTGAACCCGCAGATGTGAGATCTTTCTTTCTCTCTGCAAATCTGCTTTTCCAATAAAAATAAATAAATCTTAAAAAAAAAATAAGGCCAACAATTGCAGTGCTATTAGCTTATGAATGTTCCATTCCATTGCTGAAGAAAGAAGGAAGATCAGAGCTTCAACCTATGGAGGTATCAGAGTTATGTCAGGGAGATTCTCAGTATTTAAAATTGAGGCTTTGACCTTTTTCCATTTGCACCGTTTAGTTTTTCCCATGAAGAAACTGAGGCCTAAATTTCCAGAGGGAAAAAAAAATGGATCCCATGGAAGTGAAGTGCACTTGCAGAGAAGGAGAATGAAATACTCTTAGTCAAAAGTGGGTTCCAACTTCTTACCCCAGTGCTCCTTCTGCCACATTGCATTATCCCAGATGGCTGGCTGGGGAAGTTGGTGTTTCCATCATCTCCTCTTCTTTGTAATTATTTTAGAATCAAATTTCCCTGAGTGAAGGAGTTCCTCCTGGCAGGTCAGCATTCGTTGCAGCACCTTTTTTGTTTGTTTGTTTGTTTTTGTTTGTTTGTTTTGTTTTAAATTTTACATGAGGACTCCAAAGGGCTGTTTTATCTTTCTTACATGTTTGGACACTGAAGAGAGAGTACTTAAGCTGTGCTTTTTGTCTTAAATGCTAAGCATCACAGAATTTATTAGGAGTTTGAAGGAGAACTCTACAACTGAGTTTCTTCCTTTAAAGCCTCCAAGTCTGCAGTTTCTCTGGAGCCATCTGGATTTCTTCCCAGTGCCGCTATTGCAAGCTATACCCAATCAGCTTCCAGCAGCCCTTTCCCTTTGGATCAAAAAGTAGATGCTATTTCTTCAGGAAAATCAATGATTATTTTTAGATCTGCATAGTTCAGCTTTGTCAAATGATCTGGGAAATTATCAGATATTTTGTAAGCATTCCCTCGAATCTCCATAAACTGCCCCCTTTTGTTCTTACTGTGTGAAAAACTTGGGTTATCTCAACTCAGCAGGACACTCATGGGAATAAAGAAAGTAAGTGTCTCATGGAATCAGAAGTCATGAATGTAAGCCTTCCAAAGAAGACTTGCATTTTGAAATTTTGTGATTGATACAACTTAATTTCTTTTTCCTCTTGTTTCTATGAAATTTCTCTCTTCATATCCATTTTGTACTTTATGACTGTGGCATTAATAGAGCATCTGCTCATTTATAACCCTTACTGCCGGCCTGGCGGCGTGGCCTAGCAGCTAAAGTCCTTGCCTTGAACATTCCGGGATCCCATATGGGCGCCGGTTCTAATCCCGGCAGCTCCACTTCCCATCCAGCTCCCTGCTTGTGGCCTGGGAAAGCAGTCAAGGACAGCCCAAAGCTTTGGGACCCTGCAGCCACGTGGGAGACCCAGAAGAGGTTCCAGGTTCCCAGCTTCGGATAGGTGCAGCACCAGCTGTTGTGCTCACTTGGGGAGTGAATCATTGGACAGAAGATCTTCCTCTCTGTCTCTCCTCTCTGTATATCCGACTTTGTAATAAAAAGTGAATAAATCTTTAAAAAAAAAATAACTCTTACTGCCTCATGGCCTCTGCAAATGGTCTTCTCTTTTTGTCCTTTCACCTTCAATTCCTCTGCTAAGAGCTCAACTCTACTTTTTTAAAAAATTCTAACTTCAAATTTCTTAGAGAAAATTCTCATTTGCCTACCTAATCAAGCATCTTCCCTTTATGGACAAACCTGTTGAATCAAACCACCAAGCCAGACTCTGGATAACTTGTATGTTGTCTGGGCTCACACCAATTACTCTAGCAGGAAGCATGCTATATAAAATGTTACATAGCACACTTCAGGTGCAATGGAAATCTACCTTCTTTCAGCAGTGGCTATGGAAGGGGGCTTCCTAGAATATTCAGAAAACTAGGACCTGTTGACTCTGTATCCCTAGAGAGAAGGAGAGGAATATGGTAAAATAGTGTTACCTCCTTCTGAGACCTTGTGCTCAGCAGCTCACCTTTACATATGCAATGAAGTGATTTCAGAAGCTTTCAGGCAAGTGATGCACTGAAATGCCTTTCTTCTTGAGATGCCCTACCCCTTAACTCCAGTTGCCTGTTGAAATGTTGGTAGCCTAAACATGGGGAATGTTTTTAGATTCCTGGGTACTGAACTTTATCTCATACAATTATTTAGGCAACAGAGGAAGTGGACCCTGGGCTTTTTTTAACCATCTCTCCCATGCATTTTGACACGATTTAGTTTCAGAAAAAAGTGATTATTGCCTAAAAACCCTACTTCATGATATCTCAGATATTAAAAATGATTCATCTGTGTTTTTGTCATCTTTATGAATGAAGATATGTTGAGTTTGGATGATTCATTCCTTGTGATACAAAGCATTTGGCATTACTAAATGAGGTTTAAATTGGAAAGACACTATACATTACACACTGAAAAAATTTGCATTTTAACATCTCTAGAATGCTATTAAATATTTCAGGAAAATCCATAAAGGAAAGTGTGTCCTAGAGCTTGAAATAGAAAGTGATTGGAAAAAGCAGAAATTGAGTTCCTATTTTTCAGAAAGAAGCCGTATCATTCCATAAATCTTTGAAAAGAAGTTTTCTTGGGCTGTGCTCTAAGCATTCAAATGTTTCCCAGGAGCACCTTGACCTTAAATTAACATTTATAGAGTTTAGCTGACATCGAGCTTTGCAGTTTAATGGAAGGTTTGAAGTTGAAGAAGGTATGTAGTCTAAATTGGTATTGTATATTAAGTTCTGAATAAGGATGAATTTCTACAACTGCCACCATTTTCATTTATTTCCCCCTCTAGAACAATAATAACAATTGGTGAAATATATGAAGTGCATTTCATTTCATGAATAATACATTTTTATATGTTAACCTCATGGAAACAAGAACAGTTCAACAGTAAAAACAATATTAGCGCTGTCTTCTTAAGAAAAGGTAGATGTGACACTGTACTATGTAACCTTGATAATGTTGTTTTCAGTATGATCTGATAGAAATATTGCTGCAAGAGATGCTAACCAAATACTAAAATAATAAAGAGGCATGTTTAAAATGGAAGGAAAGGAGAAAATATGCAGTGTCACCTATAGATTCTATTACAGATCAAATGAAAATAAGGAAAGTTCCATTCAGTTCAAGCCAGGAATATGTTCTAAATGGAATGAATATCTGGGGATTCATATATAAAGCACAAAGATGGTTTTTTAATACTTCTAATGAGTTGCCCCTTGGTTGTATTGCAGATAGAAATAGACTTCGAATATATATGCATATTTCTACTTTGCAAAAAGCATGGCTTAGAAATACTTGGTACTAGCTCACAAAGGAAAAGATCATTCCTCCAAGTATTTAGGCTGCCAGAATATTAGTGACTTGGACTCTTTAAAAAGCAGGTGTCTGTGAGAACTAATGCTGCTCTTTGACATAGGCAAAATAGCTCCAGCTCTGGATCCTGAGCTGGGGCAGACATAGGGAAGGAAGGATGTTCATCTGCATCCTGATCTCCTTTCTTGTATTTTGAAACAATTTCCTCGACCTTTTGTAACTCCTCCCCTGGTGGCTTGACCTTCTGTAACCCCCTCCCCTGGTGGCTTGACCTTTTGTAGCCCCTCCACTGGTGCTTTGACCTTTTATAATCCTTCCCCTGGTGTCTGGGATCCTCCAGAGCTGTGGCACCACATCGGCGAGGTGTCCTGGGCTGGACCAGGACCTGTGCAGACCCTGCTGTCATTGCTACCTGTTAAAATGCTCTCTCTGCCCATCTTCTTTTAATTTCAATTTTACTTATTTGAAAGGCAAAGACTGATCTTTCAGCTGTTGGTTCATTCCCCCAATGTCCATAACAAGCAGGGCTGAGCCAGGCCAAAGCCAGGAAGCAAGAACTCAGCCTATGCTTCTGACAAGGGTGGCAGGGATCCAAGTTCTTTAAGTCATCACCTGTTGCTTCCCAGCCTCCACATTAAATCAGAAGGAGGGCCAGGATTCATACCTGGGTACTCCGAAATGGAATGTGTGCAGTATAACTGTTGTGCCAAATGCATATTCCTAAGCTACTCTCTAGTTCTCTCTGTGTGTCTTCTGCATCTGAGGTCACCAAACTCCGAGGAACCCTAATACTTGTGTCTGTGGAGGTGCAACTAGGCCTCTGTGGCAGGTGCCCAGTATCTAAAAGATAGCTTGTGAACAAGTATTTCTTGCTGGAGGCTTCAACATGTCTTCTGCTGGGTTATATGAAATTTATCATCAGAATGGTGCTATTTTGAGGAGACTTAAAATTATTCATATGAACATTATCTTTTAAAATCTATACTTGCTAAACTCTAGTCCTTCATGCTCCTCACCACAATACCCAGCCCCACAATCTTAAAACTAGGGTGTCTCCAGGCATAGTTACAAGTAAACAAAATGGACTAAAATCTAGTCAGATGAAAATAAGACAAAATTTTCCTTCCTTGGTGATATATCACTTATATAAGTCAATAAGCAAATTTGTTTTATTAGGGAAAATGAAAGAGTTCACCCATGCACGGGTTCTCTCTATCTCAAAGTCCCCTCCCATCACTAGGACAGGAGCCTCCTGTCTCAGCTTTTCTAATAAATCCTGCTTTAAAACTAAAAAAAAAAAAAAAAAAAAAAAAAAAAAGAAAGAAAGAAAGAAAGAAAAATAAAGCAAAACTAGGATATTTTGATCGAGATTTCTTCATGAAAACATTTATGGTAACAGAGGGCCCAAGTCTTGCTGTAGAAGACTTCCTTACTTAAACCCTGCTTGAGGCCTGTAAGTCTCATGATCTTTGCAACCTACCACTCTTGGGCACTGTCTCATTTCTCTTCAGTCTGGTTTCCTGTTGTTGTTGTGGCTATTGTGAATAGGTGCATGGAACATTTGCCCATTTGATGCACCACTTCTTTCACAAGCTGTCCTGAATTGCTCATGCTCAAGTCTCAGATGCCTATAACTTTGGCTCGGGAAGGAGAATTACCTCCTAGTAGGCAACCCTAAACTTCCAGAAGGAGATCCCAAGAGGATTCTAGAACCAATGGTTAAATGTCTCTCCCTACGGTCCTTTGTGTGGATTATTCTATTCAGACACTCAAGGTACCACTGGCTCATGAAAGTGCTACCAGCCCACAGTGGTGACCAACACAATAATACATCCTTTATTTGCTACCTTCTTCATGTTTTCATTCCCCTTGGTTCCTCACACCTGCTTCGCGGGGTTACTTCTTAAAATAAACTACCTACCCGCGATCCTCAGTCTCAATCTCTATTTCCTGGGAGGAATTTAGACTAACAGACTTTTACCACAGCTCATGGTAATCATTCTCCTTTCAAATGGCTTCCCTACTACGAATCACTTAAACATGTCTCAGTGCCCTCCACAGGCTTATGACTTACTATTACTATATCATGCTGTTATAGAGACATACATGATTACTCTATCACTTCCTGCTTTAAAATAGTGATTAATAAACCACATCTCATAATCCCATTACACATCCCAGATATTGTTTCAAGTTTCCTGGATGCTTCATGATGTTGACCTACTGGTAATCTGCAGAAAGTTGTCATATAAATGATTCTGCTTATAGGACTCAGTGTGGTCACATGAATGAAGGCAAGAAAATGCTTCTTCTAGCCTGAATATTATGAACAAGATTTTGTATTTTAAGATGTTGAAATGGATTTATAAAGATATGGATATTTCTTTATTACCTATTTACTTATGAAATTTCATTGAAATTGGTATAAAATCATTAACTTGTGTGGTTATATAAAATAAAATGATCGTCTCCATTGGCAGAGATTTTCATCATTCTTAGGGTTCTGTGTTTTAGTGAAAACATTCACAATTTTTATAGTAGAGTACAAATTAAATGACTGAAGCAGACTATAAAAATATTCAAGCCTCTTTAAGACTTAGGAATATCTAAGATGCATAAAAATAGAGATGTACTTCTTTCAATTGAAGACACAAGTCAGAAGTTAGTCACATTCACAATACAGACTCACACACAATCAATTAAGACTGCAGCATTTGCAAGTGGCTATTTTCCATAATCCCAAAGGGAGAATTGGATGATTAAAGAGATTCTCTTGGACAGGCTTCATTGCTCTTTAAAAAGGGAAAAACTCTAGTTAACATCTGGTTGCAATACATTATTGAAATACATTGCAGACATTGCTTCTTTTGGTCAAACAGCTGGAATCCTATTCATTAAAAAATAATTTTGATGTGCTTAATCTTCAACTTCTTCTATTATGAAAAAAAAGATGATTGGAAAAGTAATATATCCTCTTTATAAGTCCTTATTCTGCTCCCAGTGTGCTATGTAATATTATATGTCTGTTACTCCTAATGGGGTATGAAAAAATGCACAACTGTTAAGCTATGACAAGGTGTAATCAGCACACATGTGCGTTTTGTCGCAACAGCATATATTTTTGTGTTATATTTATCCTATATCATTTAAGTTCTAAACAAGGAACTAGAAGCCTGGAAAAAGTATTTCGAACAGAGGGGGGTTTCATGTAAAATATTATTTAGTAGGAGAGTGAAGACTGAAAGACCAGAAAGGAAATGGTAAGGGAAAAAGAAACAGAAACAATCTCCCTCTTCCTGTCCCTTACCCTCTCCACCCCTCTTCCTACCTCCCTGTGTCCCTCCCTCTCCTTCCTTTTCCCCCTCCTTCTCCCTCCCTCTTTCTCTTCCTATCTCCTTTCCTCTCCCTGTCTCTCTTTCAGTCTCCATTTCTGTCTCCTTGTCTTTCTCACTATCTAGCAGTGAGGAATTGACTCACATAGTTATGGAGACAGAGAAGACCCACAATCTGTTATCTGATAGCCGGAGGCTCAGGTCAGATGGTGGTTTAGTATCTGATAGCAACGAACATCAATGTCTGAGGGCAAGAAATACTATCTCAGCTTAAGAAAAAAGAAATTGTGGATTGAATGACACTAATTTGCATTGTGAAGCATAATCTTCTTTATTCCTTTGCTCAATCAAGAGTATTTTCTTAATGCAAACACTAATTTCTCCCAGAAAGAGGGTCCCAGAAAGACCCCTATAGACAAATCAGCAATAATGCTTTATTAGCTCTATGAGTATAACCCCAGTCCAATCAAGTTAACCAACACAAGCCATCATATTAGTAACTCCTGAGAACAAGCGTATTTCCTAGATTTTGAGGCAACAAAAGAAGAGATCGTGAAATAGAAGTTCCAATTTCCAAAGTGGAGACCTTACCCCACAGCTGATGTTGATTCCCTGAGTTTGGAGATGATGCCCAGTACTGGTAGTGCCAAAAACACAAAAACAAAACAAATAATAACAACAAAAAGAAAACCCTAGAGGCTGGACCACAGCTGCAGAAATTGGAGAATAAGATAGAAATATCCTCTGCCTTCTTATCTCCTGCCTGGACCTTCCCTTAGAGAATCTAAGGCATTTCCAAATAATGGTCTATAGAATCTCAGATCCAGGGTCTTAGGTGATGGTTCAGTGACTAAATCCTTACATTACATATGCCACTGGTTTGCATCCCAGCTGCTCCACTTCCCATCCAGCTCTCTGCTTGCAGCCTGGGAAAGCAGTAGAAGATGGCCTGAATGAAGTCTTGTGACCCTGTACCTGCATGGAAACCCAGAAGTTCCTGGCTCTTGGTTTCAGTTTCGCCCAGCTTTGGCTGTTATAGCCACCTGGGGAATGAACCAGTAGATGGAAGACCTTCCTCTCTGTGTCTCTGGCCTTTTCAATTAAAAACAAATAAATCTCGAAAAAAAAAAAAAAAAAGAATCCCAGGTGCAGCATCACACAGCAGATTGTAGAAAGGTGATGTGGGAGCTGAAGGACTATATCAATTACCCACTCCTAGTTACACAATACTTATTAACTAATATGCTATAATTATATAGTTTATACAGAATTGACAAGTTTTGTTTTTCTTTAAGACTATTTAAATTATTTATAGTTCTTCTATACCTTGAAACTTTGTGATTAGTTAAGGTGCAGAGTACAATTTGTACTTACAATTTGTAATACCAACAAAACATTGGGATATGAAAATATACTCTCACATTTATTTGAGTAATATCCCTAAGTATTTTTGTCTTTATTTTCAGTATTATGATTCCATTGACAGACATGAAAAATGTTTGGAAAGATAGATGGTTTTCTGCTAGGTTCAAATTTAAGTTGAAACAGAATTGCAGGCTAAGTTAAGCTTTACAAATCCTTTACCAGAGAATGTGTTTTATTAAATATTACTGAGGGGTATCTACTGGAGCTGTGCACCAGGCAGGGTAAGGCCCATGCAGAACAATTTCTGTTTCCTACCACCAGTGTAGTCTAACACCAAGTAGTGGCATATCCTCTTCCTCCCTCCCCCACTGTGGACACATCTCAAAATGGGTCTTCCACATGGGAGGCACGGACCCAGATACTTGAACTATCATCACCTGCTGCTTCTGAGGAAGAAAATTTGCAGCAGAATTGTAACTCAAGCTCAGGTGCTTCAATATGAAGTGCAGATACCCCAAACTTGCCCTAAAGTTTTCTCATCTGTGGAAGCTGTTCAGATCAAAATGTTATGTGATCAACATCATTTGGGATCTTTAATTCTGCATTTACGTGTGGCTACTTTGTTCATGATGATTATTTTTGTTGTTATTTTTTCCAAAACACTGTATTAAAATACTATTTTGATTGCTAATTTTTTTGTCACCCTCTTACAGTCTGTGTCTAGTCTTGGTCCTGAATCTTAGATCCCAAGCAGCCTTTTTACACTATAATTCATATTTTAGCAAGACCTCCCGCCCAGATAATTCAAATAAGCAATCAAGTTCAAGAGGAATTGGAGTAGTTGACTCCAGAAGCTGCAGAGTGGTAACAGGTGAGAGGAAGGATTGGAGAGGACAGCTGGGGCACATTTCATATCTTCCTTATGACCTTTATAGAGGAGTGGTGGCAGCAAAAGCTGCAGGAACTGCTTTCATGAGGGATCAACTGGGACATCTGCCTGATGGTCACATGGGGCACAAAATGGGAGCAAGGGATTTCCTCACTGTTCTGTGACAGATCGTCAGTGAAAGCGACAGTCCTCTGACACTACCAGTGGCTGCTTTAGGAACTTTGCACATGGCACCTTCTCCAGGAAGGTGCGTGTGTCCTCCAGGGAATCTGTGGCAGTGGCTGGAGCCAGGAGAGCAAGGGATTCAGCTTCTGTGAGTTTTCAATGCGTGGTAATTACACAAAGGCATGCATCTTAATTATGGATCCTTGATTTGGGCCCCGTTAACACTCTCCTCAACATGAATAAGGTACAGAAATAGTATTGTGTTCCATAGCCCTAAAGCAATGGTTCTTTGTGGCACTCCTGTAGAACTCACCTATCTTGAAGGACAGGTTTATTTTGTGTTTACCACGACTGCAGAGATAACTGAAATGTCTCACATGTGTGTCTTCTTCTGTTAAAGAATATGATGTTGCTAATGTGCCCAGGAAAATACAAATTCACTTAATATTATGTTAGTTCGCTTTTGCCAGTCTATATATTCTCCTATAAGATACACCAAAAATACAATTAACTCAGCATGGGAGTCTGTATATGAATATGTGTGTATGCATTCACGCTCAAGGTTTATTAAATTTGGGTATAGTGCAGGTATCTGTTTTTAAAGGCACTCATAAGGTCACATAATTGAAAACCCTAAGTTATAGGTAATACTTTTATAGTCACATTCAACAGATACAGCTGCTTTAAGAAATGAAAGTTTTGCCCAGATGATTAAAAAAATATACAGTGTTACAGTAAAGTAAGTATCAGAATCTGGTGCTCCAGACTGTCTTGTCCTCGGGCTCAATTCTCTCTGCCACTCTTAGAAAAAAAAAAGTAAACTATAAGAAAGCAAACTATTTTAACTATAAAAGGTGACCTAAAGAAAAATCATTTCAAGACCAAGTTGGTTGCAGCAAAATTCATTAGCCTCCTCCAGGATGAAAGCTGGTGCCTGGGTGACATTCCAAGGTTACTAATACTTGTCAGTCCAACAACTTGCAGACTGTACATGATGGGGAATCTTTGGGGTTTGGCATCAAAGGAGAAAGGATGTAAAGATGGCCCTGATGGATGTTCTGAGGTTGTTTGATCTAAATCCAGAGAAAATAGCAGCTATCACAGCTGATGGAGTATCCGCTATGACTGGGAAGATGAATAGGATGGAGGGGAAAAAAAATTAAAGTCAGAAAGGCTGTGCCAGACATTTTATCATATCTTTTTTATTTTATTTTTTACAAACCAAGCTTGACAACTTGGAAATCCCTTTGTGCAGTTTATAAAATAATGAATTCTAAATGAAAGCTTGGATTCACCAACAGACCAAGCAATTACATAAACAATTTCTGTTCCCCAATATGGTTCCCTGTCACTGCATTTTCAAGTCAAATCAATTCCACGAGGTGGAACAGTAGTGCATATGATGCATATCTTTGAAGCGCTAGCTATCCGACATGGGGAGAAGTGAGTTTCCTGACAACCCAATGACAAGAAACGTACCCTGTGTTACATTTCCACTTCTGATTTACTCACAGAGAAGAGTCAACTGAAAGAAAAAATTGCTACAGAAAAAAAAATTGGTATCATTTCTTCTGTGTTCAGTGGTATCTATTCTCTGATTTCATTACCATGGGTATTTCTTACTTTTAAGCACCTTTAAGCTCTCTTTCTCACTCTCTAACACACACACACACACACACACACACAGACAACAGATACGCAGTTCATTAAAGTTAGTTGTCACCTCTCGCATGCGTGGGCTTTGAAAGCATTTTCTCATGTGAATGCCAGTCCTTTCATTAGTTTACAAGCTCCTGGAGACCAAGTACCAAGTGCGTCATGGCCTTTATGTTCTCCCCACACAGTGAGTGTTCAATAAATACTATTGACTGACTGACACATCTCCCTCTTTTTCTCTTTGTCTCTGACACCTCTGCTTTCTTTCAGAAATGGTATTTCTTTTTAAAGTGGCAATATTCTGCACTCTGAGCTTATACAAAGCTCCTTTTGGTTTTCAACTTTTTAATGTAAGATTTTCAACAATAGACAAAGTGCAGGTGAAGGAAACTGATATTCCACTACCCCTTAACAAAAAAATTCTGTTTTTAATTGGAGTGTGACAAGTGACTTACAGAATGGAAGCTTTGTGCCCAAGAACAATGCCAGCGTGAACATTTCAGTTGAAGTGGCCATTAAAAAATAATCATCCCTCCTGCCTGTCCTATGCACTCCAACCACTCTTGAATTCAGGGCAGGGTATTCACAGGCAGCCCCCGCTTTATTTTCCTCCTGTATCACAATGGGTCAGAGGCACCGTCTGTATTCAGTGTCTCTGCTGTTCTCTTACAGAACTTAAATAACAGTTTGTTCTTCTTTTGAAACAGGAGCCCACACCACAATTATTTTTTTAACCTTACCTTAGGAAGAGTCTTGGTAGTTCAGCAATATTGAGAAATATGGACTTTTCAGGAGATATGAAAGCGTCTCCTCCATCAACCTACGCATTGTTTGATCTCACAGAGACGAGGCAATGCACCTTTACCACGGCTTGCTTTCTCTATTACTGCCATTATGGATCACGCAGTTGTGGGAGATAGTTGTTATGGGGAGATTGTTCTCATGTCACCTCCTTCCCTTTGTGTCAGCCTGCTGGAAAAAGTGCAGGTGAGAAAATTTCAATCCAATGTGGCACCTGCTCTTCACAGTCCATCTCTGCACTCGCAGCAATTACAGCAAAAAGCAGCATTCTCTTTCTGCTGCTTCATGCCCATTTCTTTTCTCCTAATATTCCTGGTCTACAGCCTCTTAGAATCAAAGGATATTCAGAAAAAAAAGGAAAGGCTGAAAATTAAGGTCATGAAGGCTAGCATAAGATGCAGATGTTTCTAGCCCTTATCCTTTATTCACCTGTCAACAGGTGTTTACCTTATTGTTGCTACAGACATAGAATTTCTAACTCTTAACCACTGTAGTAACCACTGCACTTCTGGAACCAATCTCAGGCCCTAGTGACACCACTGGAAAAAATGAAGCTAAACCCTAAGACAAGCATCCAGTATCACATCCGGACAAGCATCTATTACAAGTGCTTGTTTCGTTGATTCCATGGAACCAGAGAGACGGTGCTAACTGAAAGCTGATGTTTGGTGTTCTCCATGAGCGGGGTGGGGAGAAGGGGATGGGAGTAGGTGTGGGGAACAGAGTACTCAGTGGTAAGACTTTGCTTTGTGTATACTATGGAGTTTAGTTCCTTGTACTTAGAAGCAGAGTAGTTTGTGGGAAGATGCAGCGCAAGAAAAAAAAAAAAAAAAAAGAAAAAAAAGGCAGTAGAGGCCTAAGGTTCCATGGTCCCTGTCTGCTACTCAGGTCTCTTCTCGGGTTAGAAAAGGGGCTGTGGATCAACAGCCCTGCCTGGGGGCCCTCGGCTTCTGCACAGACAGCAGCAGCAGGGGCTGTAGGTTCTTCACTGTGGACCTGGCCAGCCACTACAAGAAGAGAATTTTGCGCTCCCCACCTTCTGCCCCTGCTCCCTCCGACCCTTGCCTTACTTTTGAATCAGAGTGAGGAGACTGAGTGAACTGAAGCTGAGCAACTCTGAGTTTGCTCCCTAAGCATTGCCCTCATCTGTTCTAGGGCAAGGAAGGCAATAGTAATACACAATAGTTGTTTGGAACATACCAGGCCCTGACTGGCAAGATAGTGTCCTTGTTTTTCAGAGGAAAGCTGAAGCACAGAGGAATTATGTAATCTTCCCAAAGCCACACAGTTGGTAAGGAGAAAAGTTGTAGTTATAACTCCAGTGGCTGAACTCCCAGAGCCCACCGTCATGAGAACTGCCTGCACTGCTACAGGGGACTAACACCGACTGATCTATATGTTCAGCTTCACTTCTTGTCACCTTCTCAAACAGTGGGGCAGTGTCTTGGGAATTGTACAGCTCCTTTTGTGGAGATTCTGGGATTTGGGCATCATTCCCAAGCTATCTTCATTACATGCTCTTTTAAATAGAAACTTCTATGAGCAAAAATGTGATTTACCAAAGGACGCTGGCCCAGAATAGTGTGCATAAGGCAGAGGGCCCTGTGCTGGGATTATGAACTATTCATTGATTCCTTTGCTATGTCTTCTATAACTTTATATCCTGGCTCTCAATTCACCATACCAACTTTCCCCTATTCAAATGACCCAAGTAAGGAAGTGGAAATGATTCTTTTTTCCAAGGCAGTGACTACAAAACACAAGGGAAATGCAGTCAGCATAATCCTTTGATATTTTGCTTGAGAAACATTGGTGTGCTCATTATTCAGGTAATTTTTTTCCTCCCAGGAGGACAGGCAGTTATTTTGACAGCTTATTTCTCTGTTGCAGATAAAGTTTACATTGTCAATTAATGGGAATACACCAGGTAACCATCATGAGCTCTCAGGGAATAATCTTGAAGCCATTTCCAAATGTCCTTTATGGAAGCATATGGTCAGATCCTCCACTCCATCACTGGGTCAATCAGCAGTTGTTCTTTAATATGGTATGTTCTTCATGCACCGGTGCCATTTCCAAGCTCCATCACATTTGTTTTTCCCCCATGGCTCTTGAAAGTTGCTTAAGCCACTGATGATTGCCTTGCTTGAGCTCTGATCACTCTTTTGAAGAGCAGACTTTCAGATGTCATCTTTAATTTGTGATATTAGTATTGAACTGTATCACTGCTCAGTGATTTTAGTGAAGTATTTACATACAGGCTAGCAAAGCGTTTGAGCAGTACTTTGAAAACTGTCCTCCTAATTGGAACTGTAAAGTTTGCCATGGCACCTGCATGACATGGCTGTGATTTCTGAGTATGAAGCAGCCTTGGAGCATTTGCTTTCCAAACCAAATGACATGTGCTTTTTGCAGCTCTGTCTTTTCTCACTGGTCCAGGCCATTCATGATTAGTGGTGACACTGCTCAGAGAACTGTTTTTTCACAATGTAACACTCTTAAGAAAGATTAACTATCTCAAAAGGTTTTAACTGGGAATCATATTTAAATTAATGAACTAATTAGTTAAGAAATGTATTACTTTATTATAAGAGAAACCTTGCACCATAATGATAGCCTGAAATGCATGAAGTGTCCTTTTATTTTATGATATTAGAGGAAGGTGGACTTGGGAAGGAACATTTGGATTGCTACTATTAATTATCTGATTTAAGGATCACCTTGCCCTGTGAGAAAGATTGATTATCAGTCAGTGTTTGAGAGCTTTGAAAGGATGAAAGAGAGAAAACAAGGAAAGAAAAAGGGACATCTTCCCAGTTGTGTTGTTAGATGACCTTGTGCCCTGCTATGTTTAAATTGCTTACTTCCTATAACTCTATAAACTTCTGTGTTTTCATTTGCCGGATTAGATTGAAGTGTCAACTATATTTGATGAATGGCATTGGTAATATATGTTCATGTTCGTCTTTGCTCTTTCTGTTTTTATTTATATAGAGTCAGTATAATTTATTTCTCCTGAGAAAGCTTTCAGCAAAAAAAGATTTTTTAAAGTACAAATACTTTTTAACAGGGCTCTGGGGTTTCTGGTGATCAAATCACTCATCTTTCCTTTTTCTTGCATTTTTTCTTGCTTTTCTTTTAAAAACTAGCAAACTAAAAAGTATGCATAGGAAAACTTGGCAGATGCACATAAGCAGAATTAAAAAGTGGCACTGCACACAAGCCTCTATCTCAGGCTATACATACATTAAGGGATTGATATGAAGAACCATATAATTATCTGGATAATTTAAAATGCCAGTAGTCAGCCTTCATGATTCTCTCATAGGGCACACCATGCATGACATCTCAGCTTTATTGGAATTCTGTTTTAGAAGAAATTTTTTTCTTCTTTACAAGATATTGGAATGAAGATCTGGTAATCCTCAGTTTAAAGTGCAGTATATTTGCCATTAACTGTGTTACTAATTACTCAGTTTTTTTGGCTTAGATCAAAATACTATGCTTAGGATAATAAATATGTTTACTGTTCGAAAGCTTTCTGAAGGATGATAGGGAAAAGGGGACAGAAATAGGGAATGGGATCCAGGCATGATGGCTTAATTGCTAATCCTCCCCTTGCAAGGGATGGGATCACATATGGATACCCTATTGAGTCCTGGCTACTTCACTTCCCATCTAGGTCCCTGCTTTTGGCCTGACAAAGCAGTAAAGGATGGTCCAAAGCCTGGGACCCTACCCCCACATGGGAGACCCAGAAGCAGCTCCTGGCTCCTGGCTTTGGACTGGCTTAGCTCTAGCCATTGCAACCATTTGGGGGAATGAACCAGCAGATGGAAGATTTTTCTCTTTTTCTCCATATATCTGCCTTTCCAAAACAATTAAATAAATCTTTAAAGAAAAAAAGAATTACAGCACATAGGGAATAGAGAGACAGAAATCACAAAGTCAGTCTATTGAAATCTGAAAATTACCTAGCATAATACTGATTGAAGTGGGAGGTTGGGAAAATTGGAGAAGATATGATACACATTAGGCCAAATTTGGCAAAGTGCCTTAACTGTTCTTCTTCTTTTTCTTTTTGTTTAAACATTCTTTCCTTGGGGCAGGCATTGTCGTACATCTGGTCAAACCATCACTGTTATTCTGATGCCAGCAACCCAGAAGAATGCTGGTTGGAGTTTTAGTTGCTCCATTTCAGATCTGGTTACTTGCTCACGTACCTGGGAAAGCAGCAGATGATGGCTCAAGTCATTGGGCCCCTGCCACTAATGTGGGAAACACAGAAATTCCTGATTCCTTGTTTTGACCTGGTTCAACCCTGGTCATTGTGGCCATTTGGGAAGTGAACCAGCGTATGGAAGATCTCTGTTGGTCCTCTCTTTGTAACTCTGCCTCTCAAGGTAAATGAATCTTTAAAACAATGAATCTTTAAAACAGTCACATGTCCATCATTGCAGGCATGGACCATGGCAGAGTCCAGCACCCTACTGTCAAGATACAGTAAACAGTTTCACTGGGAGTCCATTTTTGATCTGGAAGTAGAGATGCATACTGCATTGTATCCTCACATCTGGATATGACAGTCTCTATTACTCAGTTACTATACATCCCCTTAAATGAAAAGCTACAATACAAAACCAACAACAGGAAGAAAAATAGAAATTTACAATGCCATGAAATTAAATAACATGCTACTAGATATGACAGTCTCTATTACACAGTTACTATACATCCCCTTACACGAAAAGCCACAAAACAAAGTCAATATCAGGGAAAAAAAAATAAATTAACAACACCATGGAGTAAAATAACATGCTACTGAATGACTAATGTGTTGCTAAAGAAATGAAAAAGAAAATCAAGAACCTTCTTGAAGAAAATGATGCTACTATATGATCTATGAGTCAGTGAAGAATTTAATGAGAAGAAAGTGTGTTGAAGAGATGAAACTAACAAAAAAATCAAAATCCATGAAATACAGTTTCCACTGATTTTTGCTGGTGAGATGTGTCTCTTGTAGGCAACAAATAGATGTTTTTGTTTTTTTTTTTAAAAAAATCTAATATACTAATCTGTGACATTTGATTGGTGAGTTTATGCCATTTACATTCAGGATTAATACGAATGGGTGGTAATTTGGCCCTGTCATTTTAGCAATGGGTTATTAATTGATTTAGTCTTCTGTTATTATTTTAATGAGATATTCTTCACATTTGCCCTTGGTTTTGTTGGGTACTATTCATTGTCTCTGTCAAGAGAACATCTTTAAGTATCATTTGTAGGGCAGGTTTGACTGTTTATGAAGAACTATAGTATAGTAATAATATAGTAATAATATAGGGGAACTCAGTGAGGGGGTGAGGAATAGGGGTAGGGATAAGGGAAATCCCAGGGCCTATGGAACTGCATCATAAGATGATAATAATAATAGTAATAATAGAAAGTAAAATTTAAAAAGATGCAGAGCATAGTAGAAGGTAATTAGGTCAGTGGGAGTACTGTTCTACAAGAAATTAATGTAATTTTAGTTAAGACCTCAGGTTAGTTTCCATGATTAGGTTGTTATTTTTAAAAAGCAAACAAAGACACACACACACACACACACACACACACACACACACAAATCAAGACTAGTCCCTTCCAGGTCTCTGGTTTCCTATGTGGCCATGTATCTTTTCCTTCTAGCATGTGTTCCCACCATGATGCCATTTGTCATACTGTAATGTAGGCAAGAGGGCCCTGAGTGAAAACCAAATAGATATAGCCACATGACCTTTGACAGTGAACCTCCCAAACTATAAGATGAATAAATTTCTATTCTTTATACATTAAAACAAATAAAACCAAACAAACAAGCACACAGATTCTTATCCAGAACTGTATCTCTTCCTCATATCCTGTTTTAGTCTTCTTAACATTAAAGAATTTCTCCTTTACATTGAAATCTGAAGTGTTTTTTTAATTATTTGTGGGAATGAATGGTAGATGTGATAAAGGGTCCATTGTACTTCTGCATCACATAGCAATACACTTGCCACTGATCCACAATAATAATGATAATCATTGCCCACAAAGTTGCAACACGCGTAGTTATAAATTTAATTGGCTTTTATTTGCCAGTCATGGATTGAGGAGGTCCCTATCTAACAAAATAAAATGAAAGTTTTCACTGTGTGATAGTAGAACACAAAGCTTTCTAACATAGGTATAAGGAAAGAATGCAAAAGAAAAAAAATCTCCGCTCATTGACATAAGGCTACTTCCTTGGTAAAGGAATACAGAGGGGACTTTTTCATTGCACTGGTTTAAGTAGGCAGGAATGTCCTCTTGTGAGGAAAAACTGGCATGTCTGGAAATTTGTTTCCTTAGAGTTTCAGTTTGGTTATTCCATTTGGGTTTGATCTGGACTGTTGGGGCCTTGTACAAGAAGAAGCTCAGTCCAAGACATGGGCTTTTGTAATTTTTGTTTAACACCTAGGCTTGGATTCTGACTTCTCTGGTATGCATGAAATAAAAAAGGATGACAGGTACACTTTTAGAAGATTCTGTACACATTTGTTCTGACAGCAGAAAGTTAAAGAAGCTGAACTTTTAAAAAAAAAAAAATGAAGAGAACATAAGAGTAGCAAATTACAGTCCTGCATGACTGAACACCAGATATAAGCTCATGAATTTTAAAAAATTAGAAACGAGTTGAATTTTATTTCTCATATACATGAGGATAAAGTGAATGTATTTATGTTTTTTTAAAGTGCAAAGGTTTCCAAATTGTGTGATTAACATGCAAAATGAGTTGGATCAAATTCTACCTTGGCTTATTCTTGTAGCACACTTTGCAGTCAGTTGTTATAATTCCTGTTCATTTGAGAAAAGAATATATTAACATTTGAGCTCACATAAAAATAAAGTTAATTTTAAACAACTAAGCATTTCTGTAACCACACAAGTAATCATCTGAGTGACTTAAAAATATAAATATATAAAAATGTTTATAACCTTGACTGTAGCATGACTGTTAGTAGTGCTATGGCCCTTAGATGTCTAATAGAGAACTCATATTTAACACAATCTAAACTGAATTCATCATATGTTATCTTTCCACATGCCACCCTTACTTTTGCAAGTTCCTTATTTTTTGATTTTCACTTTCTATTATTCTACCTTTTCAGTCTAAGAACCTCAGAACCATCCACAATCCTTCTGTTTTTGTCACATACCCTGATAATGTTTCAGTAAGCCCTTTCATTCTATTGCATGTGCCCACTTCTCACCATTTTTATCACTGCCATTTGCTCTCCTCTGAATTACTGTAAGACTTTTCTAATGGTTGTTCCTGCTTCCACCATTATGGCTAAAGTCAACTCTTCACAGAACAGCCAGAGTGAGCCTTTTAAAATGAAAGAATGTGGTTCTTTTCTGCTCCAAATCATCCGATGGTTTCCTGGTCCCTCAGAGTGAAGGACAAAGCTTCACAAAGTCATGTCTGATGTGGATCCCATTGCTACTTTGACTTCTCCTCTTATTCTCTGCTTGCTCATTCCATTTCTGCCACCATAACGTTTTTTGTTAGTTCTCTTTCCTGGAACATCCTCTTCTGGATATCTCCATTTTATTTTTTTAATCTTTATTCAAAGTTCAATTTACCAATAAAAACTTTCTTAGTCAGTTTATTAAGCCCCTCACATGTCCTGTTTGTGTTTCCTGCTTTTTCTTCATAATATGTATCACTGTATTACTATCTACGTGTATGCAACACACATGCATGTGCACACACAGAAGCACAAGTCCACATAGAAAAACAAAATGTTACATTAATGTTACCAAAACTAATGCTTCTCACTCTTTCGAGTTATGTCATACTAAAACCATTGTAAACTGAAAATATAATGAATCAAAATAAGTTTAATGTCTAACCTACTTAATGTTGTAGCTAAAATTATTCAACATTAAACATATTCACAACATTTCATTATATTAACCTACAGTTGGGCAAAATCATTCAACACAACTCTCATGTAATTCTTAAGAAAATGGTTGAGTCCACTTTGACATCTTTGTGTAGCGAAAAATCCTAAATTGAACCACAAAAATTGGGAAACAGTCTGTACTACGATAAGTAGTAGTACTATCTATATTTATATAATCATATTGTTAACATTCTAGATATTCAGTGCTTTTATGTGAATATGCATAATACACATATATAATGAAGGAGCTTCAAAAAGTTCATGGAAAATGTAATTAACTAATTTGTTTTGATACAAAATAATTTGAATTCCATGCATAGTTTTTACTTATGAAACACATTTTCAAAGACTTTTTAAGGCCACAGATACGCATGGGTTTCAATATTTTTTTCACTCAAATAATTGTTTAATTCCATTTTCTGTAAACCTTTTGAAATGCCATTGTATGTGTGTGAACATACATATATAACTTGTTTGTGGTCTTTCTCCATCAGAAGTTAATCCTGTGAGGGCAAAGATTTTGTGTATCCTTTTCACTGCCATTCCCTGAAACAGCACCTGGCACATAATAGAAGCTGAATAAATTATTGCTAAATGGACTGTGGATGGACCATAGCAGGCTGTGTTGATGAATCTACCAGCATGAGCAATATCTGGAATTGTAAACAGTCCTGGTAAGGGAACTCTGGGACCTCTACTATTAGGCTGCAACTCTCATTGGTGAGTGTGAGAGCCTGGGTTCAGGGAGAACCAGGTTGGGAAAATCTGCAGCACTGCCAGTGAGAGCTAGGACTGGGGGTGGGCCAGGCTGAGTCAGGCTGTAACACCTATTGGCAATGCCAAAACTGGGGATGGGGAGAGCCATCCGACACTGGATCACAGTACCAGCTGGCACATATAAGACACAGGATTGGGAGCATGCCACAGGATTGGGGACTCCCTGGGCCTCTGCTTCCACTGGTGAGTGTAAGAGATGGGACTGGGGGTCAGTCAAAGGGCAGACCAGTCTAGGGATAGACCAGGCTGGACTATGCTGCAGGACCCATGGGTATGTACAAAGCCAGGTTGAATGTGGAATGGACTGGGCTAGGATACAGCACATGCCAACACACACAAAAACTGGGGCTGAGAGTAGGCCTGGTAGGGGCAACTGGGGATTGCCCCAATTAGACTGTGACACCTGCTGGTGTGCATGAAGACTGGGCCTGTGGCAAGCTAAGTTGGCCTAAGCAGCACCCATAAGTCAGTGTGAAAGATGTGGCTGTGGGGGTAGAACTGACCAGGCAGCTGCATCCACTGGTGATGAACCAAACCTGAACCTACAACTGGCTGGTACACACAAGAATCAAGTCTGAGATCACCCAGGTGAGGTTTCTTAGGGGACTCCCTCTCTAGACCACAGGACTCAGAACCTGGCCACAAGGGAAATCACAATATATGTGGTCCAACCTTGGAGTACATGTATCAGGACTGGGCCTCCTCAGTTGCTGATGCCAGTGCAATGGACAGGATACCCAGATATACATGGGGGACATGAAGGCCAGCTCACCTGGGTAAGTAAAGGGTGTCGACTGTCTCATCAAATGATGGAAAGCAGAACAGGTTGGACATTCTCCTGGCCAAGCTTTGTTACATGTTCCTGGGCCTAGGGATGCACTAAGGTAGACTTGGTCAGTCAGCAGACCTTAGAAAGATTTTGCTCAACCATGGTGCAACGAAACTGACAATGTCTCAGAACTATCAAAACCACTTAAGTAACACCCTTTCCCATGCTGGGGTCTGTAGGCATCACCAAATGACTGTTACCCATTCCTGGTGCTGATGTAGTTTGAGAAAGGAGTAGTCCCCTTCCTCCCACTGTAGACACAGGAGAAAAAAAATTGAAACATCTGGTGCCCACCCACCTTCCTCCATACATTGACCCTCCCCACCCTAATCGGAGACTCACATGGCTCATATCCCTCTCTATATTGTAAATGATATTAAAAATATTATAACACTTAAAATAAAATTAAGAAGAGAAAAAAGGGCCCGGCATGATAGCTTGGTGACTAAATTCCTCACTTTGAATGTGCCAGGATCCCATGTGTGGGGCTCAGAGACAAAGAAGTCACTAATTCAACAAGATGGCGGCTATCAGTCAAGGTCACTGGGTTACACGTGGCGAGCAAGATGGCGGCACAGGACAGAGCCCTGGGCGTGAACCAGGGTGGGGGTCAAGTAGTTTCAAAGAAAGACTGATTGGCCAGGGTCATTTGGCTCACTTGCCCCTGGCCCATGGGAGGTGGCTTCCGCAGTCATGCAAATGACAATTTGCTCTTAGTTTCTCCCCTCCTGGAATTCCTGGGATTCCTGGTCTGAGGCTACCCATTACCCTAGGTAAGAAACTGAATTCCCCAAATAAACTGGAACTGCTTAGATGGAACCCCTCTCTGTTCGTCTCTCGCAGCAGGCTCACCCCCTCTGGCAACGGGGTACTGGAGGAATCTGTGGGGGAGACCCAAGCACATATGGGTGCTGGTTCTAATTCAAGCAGTCCCCGCTTCCCATCCAGCTCCCTGCTTGTGGCCTGGGAAAGCGCTCAAGGACATCCCAAAGCATTAGGATCCTGCACCCATGTGGGAGACCTAGAAGCTCCTGGTTCCTGGCTTCAGATTGACTCAGCTCCAGCTGTTGTGGCCTCTTGGGGAGTGAACCATTGGATGGAAGATCTTCCTCTCTGTCTCTTCTCCTCTCTGTATATCTGCATTTCCAATAATATATATATATGTAAATGAACAGATACTACACTTGATCTTAGCCAAAAGACCGAGAAGTGATAAGTAATGAATGAATAAAGCAATCAATGATACAACCATTTTATTTATTTCTTTATTAAAGTAGTACAACACAAGTGAAACCATGACTTTTTGTTCGGTGAAACAGTATGAAAATATGTGTATTTCATTTTTTATTTACACACTGTGTATTTTATATGCTTCAATGTGTTTGTTTCCTCTGTATTCTCATAATTCATGTAATCTCTGGTCTGTATTCTTGATGCAGCACTCTCAGTACCATTGCCAAAGTGAAACATGGGCATGGCAGTATATCTAATGACCCTCTCTTCTAGCGCTTTACTCACAACCCAGCTACAATCTCACCCACATCCGCCACTTGAGTTAACCATGTAAAAGAAGCATTGTGGAAGACAGAGTGTTATAGATATGAAGACTCTGACATCTCCCATGCATATTTCTGCAGACTCAGGATCAGTGTGTACACGGGCCAAAGTTCACTGTCAAGAGACAAACACTATACTCATGTTCTCTTCTACATACTGTTCATAAACAGGTGATTGAGGCAGCTGTGGTACAAACAGGCCAAATAAATACATGAAAGTGAATTCAGATCTGGTCTAATTACAGGGCCTTCCCTGGCCCTGTGAGAAATAAGCAAATAAATTTTGGAGATCACCTTGGTGATGGGTTACACGTAGAGCTGGCGAGAGCGGCAGAGAGGACCTGGGAGTGTGATTAATCTGGATTGTCCAGTTTAAGGAAGAAAACTTAATCGTCAGTTTCTGAGGGAGGGTGATTGAGTAAACCAAGGGGTCTAATAATGATCTATCTAATTGGCAGGGTCGAATTGGGGTAGCAGGAACACAAATGTAGGAGGTGAAAGTTGACCTTCCTTCTTGCCTTACCCTTGGGCCCACAGAGGGCCCACCTCCTAGTATAGAACGTAGATTGTGTACACAAACTTTCTTAGCCTGGGCTCACCTGCACCAATCCTTCATAAATCATGAGATTTGTGGACTTTGTTTCCCCAAAGGAGAAAGGTATATGAAAGCCCAGTACCAATACATCTAATATGGTGCCTGCATACACTAGGCCCACTGCTCATATCTCCTTTGCTACCAGCCTTAAGCAATGAGCAGGTGGAAATCTGTAGCAAGGATTGAAAGGGAGCTGCTTCCTTTGCTGGTAATGCAGATAATCTTTTTTCAGACTAATAGATCACTGGAGATAGATTGAGACAAATTTGTATGCTGAAGAATCTTCATATTCTGTGTTGGCTCACAGTGAAAAGGTTCTTCTATAAAGTCACAAATTGCACAGGAATGTGTTTGTATCCTCCCCTCCGTTTTCCCCAGTTCTAGCCTCTTACATAATCATAATACCTGACATTGATATATAGCTGTTAACAGACAGTAAGTCCCACTTTTATAATGGCAGAGGAAGAACTTACCGCTTCCATTACTTTGGCTCTTGCCTAGGGTAATCAAAATGATTCAGGGCAGCAGCTTCTTTCCTGCATTTTCCTCTCTTTGATTGAAGAACTACAATTATTGAAGATTAAATAGTCAGTTAGTCTATGTGCCTACATCCAGTCATGACATCCAATTTTGCATCTCCTTCGATGTTCACATTTGGTTGGGCCCTGGGTCTTTGCTGAGCCCTGAGATTCGTAACTTCGAAATCAATGTCTCCTACCAAGCTGCAGATCCCCTATGCTCAGACACGCAAGGACCAGCTACTGCAATGGCTTTTTGTCTGTTAATGTTTAGGAAGGGGACAGGCTGTGCTCCAGCTAATTGGGCTTCCATCTCTTTAAATCAGTCTAAGCTATTTCCAGAACATCATGTAACTTCCTCATTTCCTTTGTCACAGCCATTGCTGCAGTTCATACAATGCAGAAATCCTGTTATCTATATGAGTTGACTACATATGGGAGAGGGTGACAAGGTTGTACATTCAGTATGAGTCAGGTGCTCATGGTATATATATTCCTGTCATCTTCACATACATAGTGCATTTCAGTTTAACCATTTTACATGCATTCCAGCTGCAGAGGTCCAAAATCTCTTCTGCACCAATTATTTTGAAACACTCTTCCAGGACTTTGTGAAGATTAGCCAGAGACCCAAGGGAGCTCCCCTTGTGGGCAACAGACCTCTCTTGTGAAGGTTTTAATAACTTGTTTGCCTGAGGCTTAAACATAAATTGAAGCAGTCAACTTTGTTAAACTTAAAAGGTACATCCCAAGCTAAGTAAGACAGTTTGTTGATCCCAAGCTAAGTAAGACAGTTTGTTCACCAGTTGCCTTATGCGTTCCACCCTATTATAAGTTTAAAAATGTATGTTACTCACCTCAGAGATTATTTTGAACAGTAAAGGAAAATCAAAGTGATTGAGATAGTGACTGAATGAGGCAGTGACAAGAAAAGGGTTTTTGCCTTTCTGACCTGTGACCACAGAAACACCACGCTTTGGATGGTCACAGCTGTGAAGTAGGAAGGCCTTGGCAGAGCAGGAGGTGGCCAGTGCTTCATCCTCTCCACAAGGTTGAAGTGGTTCTAGAAACTTTGGTAGTGATTGTGGAGGTAGTTTCGATGACAATGACAACTTCTGTCATAAAGAAAACTGCTGTATTCATGAGGACTGTGGTGGCAATCAAGGCCATGGTTAGTTATGGTGGCAGTGAGAATGGTTGTAATGGATGTGAAAGCTACACTGTTTTTGGTAATTTCCAATGGCTAGTCTTCAACTTTTAGATCCACGATGGCAGGAAAGTTTGGATGCAGAAGCTCTGGCCCCTATGTTGGTGGCAGTCAATATTTTGCCAAACTATAAAATCAAGATGGATGTGGTGGTCCTAGCAGTGGCAGTAGCTTTGTCAGGGGTAGGAGACATCAGTAACAGCCAGGAAAGAAAGCTTAGCAGTTGAAGAGAGCTTGAGGTGATAGGGAAGTGACATATTACAACAGATTTGTGAACTCTACCAAGCACAGTGGTGGCATGCTTCAAAGACATGTTTCAGGCAATATTTTTCTGTATGGACAAAAAAAAATCTACAAGTAAATACTGTTGCTAATTATAATAGTCTGGTCGTGATGTTGAATAGAGTCTTTCTAAAAAAATAAATGAATAAATAAGATTTTTTAAATGTATGCTACATTTGATGATGTTGTGTCATCTTGCTAAACTGTTGATGTTTAAGAAGTGATGGAAATGCTTATTGCTAATCAGACAGTTAAATTGTATTTGTTTCTAAAAATATTGTATTTGAGGGGCTGACACAGGCATTACAGGCTAATCGTCTATCTGCAAATGCTGGCATCCCCTATGTGCACCAGTTTGTGTCCCAGCTATTTAACTTCTGATCTGGCTCCCCACTTATGGCCAGGGGAGAAAGTGGAGGATGGCTCAAGTCCTTGGGAACCTACACCCACATGAGAGAACTGGAAGATGCTCCTGGTTACAGCTCAGCTCAGCTCTGGCTGTTGCATCCTTTTGGGGAATGAATTAGTGGAAAGAAGTTCTCTTTCTCTATCTCCTTCTGAGGTCTACCTTTCAAATAAAAATAAATCTTTCTTTGAAAAAAAAAACCTGTACTTGAAAAAACAGGATTACAATGAATGAGAGACAGATACACACACATGCTCACACAGATAGATCTTAGATCTGCTGGCTGCTGGTTCAGTTCCCAAAAGGCCTGAAGCTAGGATCCTGAAATTCCATCTTTGTCTCCTACATGGGTGGCAAGAGCCCAAGTACTTCAGCACTTACATGGAATTCTTGCATCATGGTGGCTACTTAACCTGCTTTGCTACAAAGTCAGCCCCAAGACAGGCAAATTTTACTAGCAAGGTATTCAAAACTTTTATTTTTATGACAAATTTTATAAAAACAGAAAGGACAAACTTCTGACATTTGTTCCCTGTCACAATGAAGGACTCAATGTGCTAGCCTACAGCTGAAGTCCTCTCCTCAAACGTGCTGGGATCCCATGTGGGCACTGGTTCTAATCCTGGTGGTCCCACTTTCCCTCCAGCTCCCTGCTTGTGGCCAGGGAACGCTTTGGGACCCTGTACCCACATGAGAGAACCAGAAAAAGCTACTGGCTCCTGGTTTTGGTTTAGATCAACTCCAGCTGTTTTGCCCACTTGGGGAGTGAATCAGCGGACTGAAGATCTTCTCTGTCTCTCCTCTCTGTATATCTGACTTTCCAATTAAAAAAAAAAAAGAATGAAGGACCAGGGAAAACTGACTTCATTGTCAAAGAGATCTTTCTTTGCAATGCTTAAGCGATTTAATTAAAATTAGCAGGTATTTTCACCAGAACACTGTCTTCAAAGACTAATATATTAGGTAGGAACTGGGGTTGCATAACGATGTTATTACGAAGACTTGCTTTCATGCAAGTATGGGACTCTGGAAGTGGCCTCTCTCATCAAACTGAGGAAAAATGATTTTTATGAATATGGGTGACATGGGAGAATTGGAGACTGATACATTAGCTCTTCAGCCAGAGTAGAACATGTATGTACCTTTACTAGTTTAGTGGAAAATATTGATAAGAAAGAGTGTGGAAGCCAAATCAAAGATTAAGGTCTGTCTGCTGGCTGTAAAACGTTTAGAAGTCTAGGACTACAATCTTTTTACATCTTGGAGAAAAGATGTCAAAGGAAATAAAATACATGCTTAACATTATTTAGGGTTAATACTGGGTTTGGTAGTCTGTGACAATAACTCACACTTCATTTGGTTTTTTTCTTTAACTTGTCTCTACCTGATCTCAACAGAAAGTATTGCCTCTCAAATAACTAAAAAGGTCAAAAGCCAGGTGCCCTCCACCCAGGAGCTTCTTGTGTTCATACTCACACTCAGTTCCTCTGATACTACCTCAAGCTTCAGGTATTCCCTTCCATTCAAGGCCAAACCCTCCACCTGTGTCTTGTGTCAATCACCTGTTTCTTACAGACTTATTTCATTTTTATGTGAAACTTTCCATTCTGTGAGAACTTTTTTTTTTCTTCCATTATGGTAGCCACTTTCTCCAGTAATATTTCAAACCAGATTGCTACTTAAATTCCCTTTCTGGGGGCCAAAGATAAATTGAGAGGGAATAAAATGTCTTCATCACATTGATCAATTCTTTTTGAAACATTTTGATAAAATGTATAGACTTGGTACCTATGGAAATTAATTAGAAATGACCTTTTTTATATTTAAAAAAATGCAAGTCAGCTCAAATCCCCTGTTAACTCAGGAGGCAGTTTTATCTTATTTAAGCACCTGTTTTTTATAATAGGACACATATACTCACATGCTGGTATTTTGATAATTCACACTAATTACACTAGACTAATTTCTGTTTGAAGTATTTTAATGCGCATATTTCCTATTTCTCTGGAAAAATCTGGTTATTAAAAATATAACATTTCATTTATTTTTTAATCTGCAGGAAAAGATGAGCTTGTCATTTTCTCTCATTTTATGCAGTTTAACAAGTAAGTAAACTTTACATGTTTTTTGACAAAAATCTCTTTACTCCTTTTCAGTTATCCACTAGAGGATATGGAAATATGACCATTACTAAAAAATAATGATTCTCAACAAAATTAATGTGAATTACTACACTGGAGCCATGGTGTAGCAGGCTAAGCTTCTACCTAAGGCACTGGCATCCCATAAAGGTGACATTTCAAATTCCAGCTGCTCTACTTCTGATCTAGCTCTCTGCTTATGGTCTGGGAAAACAGCAATGGATGTATCAAGTCCTTGGGCCCTGAACCAATGTGGGAGAACTAGAGGAAGCTTCTGGCTCCTGGCTTTGGATCAGCCCAGTTCCAGCCACTCTGGCCAATTGTGGAGGGAACCAGGGGATAAAGGCTCTCTCTCTCTTTCTCTCTCTCTCTCTCTCTTTTTCTGTTTCTCCACGTCTCTATAACTCTGCCTTTCAAATAAAAACAAAATCAATCTTAAAATATATATATATAATATGTCAAAAATCGCAAAGTATGAGACATTATCTCACAGTGTCCTTTGAGGACACGTCCCCAATACTGCCAATGTCACCAACTCCTTCCCACACTAAGAAGCATGAGACATAGGCACATCAAGTGACAAGGCTAGAAATAAAACTATATAATCTGACATTTTAATGTAGTAAAGAAGATTTTTGACTTAGCAGCATACTTAAATATAAACAAAGATTTCTGAGGAGGATATGAGGTGTTTCTGATATAATTAAAGAAGTCATATATGTTGATTACTGTAGATATGCAATTAAACTTCTTTCCCCGTATCATTTTCATTTGTTACTTTATTTCACATATTAACTTTGGGTTACTTGTTGAACATCCCTTCCCTTTTCCCCTCCTACAGCCTGCCCCAGTTCCCAGTTTGCATTTGAAGGACATTAAGTTTAGCTTTTTAGTTTCTGCTAGCTGCATCTCCTTGGAACTTCTGAAAGTGAAACTCAGGCTACACTGCACCCATGAATGCCAATGACTAATTTTTTTTTTTTTTGGTTTAGAGAAGGCTGGCTTCCTTAATTTCTTTCTTCTGAGAATTATATTCCTAACTGCAGCAACCTGTTTGACATTCCTATCTATGCAGTTGAACAGGAGGGCTAAAAATTCATTTGTGCTCTTGATAACGGTTCTGCTTTTTTTGGCACATCATTCCTGGGCTTTCTCTTTCACACCCTGCCTGCTTCCTTCAGTGAGCCTGTATTCCATCATCTTACAGTTTCCTAATATTTGTGAGCAGACCCTTCATTTAATTCTCAGCTTTAGCTCGCTTTCTCATTGTGCAGTGTCTTTGAAGTTGAGGCTGTAAACTTTGTCATCCTCTCTATTCTGTATCTTATGCTTCTGATACTGGTTATTCTTATCTCTGATTACTTCCCTCAGGTCCTATTCACGGCAGTGGCCCCTTTCCACTCCCGGGGCACCTACTGTTAGATCATTCACAGAACACTGGGAGAGCAAGTAATTGCTTCCTGAACACTTTCCATTTCTTTCCCTATTTGCTCTTATCCTTTCCTATTGTACTCAACATGGTCTCCATTTTTTTCAAATTGCTTTTCTCCCTTTTCAGATTAACTTACCATAATCATTAAAATTATGTGAAATAACTACATCATACCATCTTTATAACTCAGACCCAACATGAGCACATTTTACAGTCTTTGTGGATTTAAGAGTTGCTCTACTTTCCTTGTTCTGATGTGGTTCTTTGTTTTGTGTCCTTAAATAATTCAAGCCTAAATTACATAAAACATTAAAAAAAAGGCCAAAGATGGACTAGAAGTTTCCTGTGCATTACTTCCTGAAAATGGAGCAAATGAAGCAAAACTGTATTTTAAATAAAATTGAAGGATTGTGCTTAAACATTTTAAAGTATTCCATAGATTTGATAATACTTAATTCATTTCATAATAAGGAAATCAAATTAGAACATTTACTAGATTTTTTTGTTCCATTATATAAATTGTGAAGAAAAAATTCCTACTATATATCGTTCATTTAAAGAATGAAAAATTTGCTTTGAAGAAGGTTTGCTTTTATTGGACGTCTTTCTGTGGAAGACAGCTGTTCTTACACTTATTGTTGGGCTTATTTTTTCTATTTCCTTATCTTAATACACATTCATTTACACTAAATTCTGACTATCTACTGTCTCCAGTCTGTATTTTTCTGCACTATATTTTAAGTGGTCTTAAGTCTTCATTCCTTAACCTTTCTTCTTTCTGGAGTTCTTCTTTTTAAAAATTGTCTATTTGAAAGTAGGAATACAGAGATGGAGAAGGAGAGACAGAGAGAGCGATCTTCCATTTGCTGGTTCACTACCCAGATGGCTGCCATGACCAGAGCTGGGCTCATCTGAAGGTGAAAGACAGGAGTTTTTTCTGGGTCTCTTATGTAGGTGCAGGGGCCCAAGGACTTGGGCCATTCTCTCCTGCTTCTCTAGGCCATTAGTGGGGAGCTGGATCAGAAGTAGGGCAGCAGGAACATGAACTGGGGTTCATATGAGATGCCAGTGATGCAGGTGGAGACTTTGGCTGGTATCCATATCCCACTTGCTGGGGTCTGGAGTTTTTTGTTTGTTTTTAATGTGAAATCCACAAAACATAATGTCATCAATGATTTCATTTTTTATTGTACAAATTTTATTTTTGGCAAATAATGTCCCCCGATGTGGGGCATGCTCCGAGGGTCCTGCTCAAGTGTTTGTTTTTTTTTTTTTAAAGATTTATTTATTTTTATTGGAAAGGCAGATATACAGAGAGGAGAGACAGAGAGAAAGATCTTCCGTCTGATGATTCACTCCCCAAGTGGCTGCAATGTCTGGAGCTGAGCCAATCCAAAGCCAGGAGCCTCTAATGGGTCTCCCACGTGGGTGCAGGGTCTCAAGGCTTTGGGCTGTCCTCTACTGCTTTCTCAGGCCACAGGCAGGGAGCTGGATAGGAAGTGGGGCTGCCGGAATTAGAACCGGCGCCCATATGGGATCCCAGCGCCTGCAAGGCGAGGACCTTAACCACTACGCCATCATGCCGGGCCCTCAAGTGATTTTGATACTTCAACAATTCTGTATTGCTGCTGATCATGCCTCTCCACGTATGATGAAATCTCTCCAGAGTCCATCAGCTGACCTTAGTCTGCATTTGTCCAGGTATTCACTGCCAACTTTTGGCTGGGGTAGTTGATCAATTTGCTTTGTTCACCACCATCTGTTATGGTACCAGGTGTCCCCTGCAGGCTCCAGTGTACTGCCATATCCTCCATGTGCACCTGGATATGCTGTCCACTGCTCCATGTAAGCCACCAAGGAGTCCCAGCCCTGCCACATGCATTCCATGGTCAGACCATGGAATCTGAAATTTCCTCCATGGTTGAAGTTCTGAGTCCAACAGTTCAATTGGGGGATTCCCAAAGAAACTTCTTCTGAGGTGATCCCAGACCTGATTCCTGTGTGCATGCCAATACAGTTCTGGCACAGTCCGCCACCCAAACCTGCCTACATGCACACTTTTAGTTGCAATTGCTGGGTCAGTTGTCTTCAGACCTGTCTTCTATGTAAACTAATGGGTGTTGCAACCCATCTTGATCCTGCCAACTGCACACTTGGCCCCTATGAAACCAGTGGGGACTGTAGCCTAGTCAGAACGACCCACAATGACCCCTACCAGGCCCATCAGGGATCTTCCTGCAGCCCCCACTACTGGGTTTACCCACTCTCCCCCAGGTCTCATGTGTGCTGGTTGGGTGCTGCAGCCCAGTCTAGTATGTACGGCCTGCCTCACCTCGGCATTTGCCAGTGGGGCTGTAGCCTAGCCCAGCCCAGCCAGCCTCCAGTCCTGGCCTTAGTATGGACGGGCTGGTATTGCAGCCCACTAAGCTCTATTTAGTCCACCTCCTGTCCTAGCAGGAACAGTGGCCTTTCCTGACTTGCATTCACTCATTACGGTTCTTATTGTTGGGTGCTGCAGCCCAGTCTAGCCTGGCCCATACCAAGACACAGTTCACACAAGGCTCAGTAGGGACAGAGACCTAGCACAGCCCATCCGACACTCATCCTGGTTCTCACGAGCTCCAATTGGTGCTCGAGTCTAACCCAGTCTTGCACGCCCTAGATCCAGTCCACACCAGTGCCAGGGAAGACTGCATCCATATTCAGATCAGAGCACATCCCCGACTCTGGCCCCCACGCTCACTAGTGGGACCCACAACCCAGCCAGGGCATCCTCTGAGCTCCCCAACCAGGCCTGATTCTGGCCACTGGTCTTGCATATTCCAGCAGTTGCTCTGACCCAGGTTGGCATAGCCCTTCCCCTGTCTTGATCTTTGCCTTCGGATGCTGCAGCCTGGCTTGGCCCAGCCAGCCTTCAGTCCCAACTCTCCTGGTGGATGCTGCAGCCTGGCCCTGCTCAGTCTGCTCTCATTCATGACTCATACAAACCAGTAGGTGTGATAGTCTAGCCCAGCCTGATCTGCACTCCATCCTGTTTTCTGCACTCACCAGTGGGCCATGATTTGCTCGGCCCCACCCGGTCTGCCCCTTCCAAAACCAACTCATGTACTTGCTGACAGATAGAGCTACCCTGTCCAGCCTGCCCAAGACTCAGGACTGGACCATGTACTCAGACTTACCTAGATTCTGCCCTCAATGAATTAATTTTTTTTATTTTTTTTTTATTCATTGATTACATTGTATTATGTGATACAGTTTCGTTGGAACTGGGAATCACCCCACCCCTCCCCCGCCCTCCCCCCATGTGGAATGTTCCACCTTGTTGCATATCCACTGATCAAGTACAGTTGAGAGTCCCTCAATGAATTAATTTTTTTAAAAAAAGATTTATCTGATTATTTTGATGTCAGAGTTACACAGAAGTACAAGGGAGGGAGAAGGGGAAGGGGAAGGAGCAGAAGGAGAGAAAAAGAGAGGATGAAAGATAATCTTTTCCATCTGCTGATTCACTCCCCAGATGATTACAGACTACAATGGCCAGGACTGGGCCAGACTGAGCAAGAGCCAGGGCTCCTTCTGTAACTCCCACATGGGTATCAGGGGCCCAAACACGTGAGCCATTTTCCACTGCTCTTTTTAGGCCAATAGGAGGGAACTGGATCAGTGGAAAGACAGCTGGAAAAGGAACCAGTGTGCATGGGGATGCCAGGGTCACAGGCAGAAGCTTTACCTGCTTTACCACAATGTCAGCCCCATTACCAACCACTTCAAAGTGAACATTTAATGCATTATGATGTTGTGAAATCTCTGTTTTTATTCATTTCAGATTATTTCCATTTTTGTGTGCCTAGCAAAGAGCTGTTTTTATGTCTAGCCCCTGGAAATATCCAGTCTGCACCAGACCCTGGGGATTTCCTAACTCTGGATATTTCATATACGTGGATGATAACACCTGCTATCTTTATGTCTGCTTTCTTTTATTTAACAAAATGTCTTCATCTGTGTTGAAATGCTTATCAGTTTTTCATTCCTTTCAATGCCTGAATCCTGTACCTTTGGCTCTATATAGGAGGATTTGTCTATTCATCCACTGAAGAGCATTAGACCGTCCACCTTTTGGTCTCATGAGTAGCGCAAATGCTAACCCACAGGTATATGTGTTTGAACATTTGTGTTAAATTCTCTTGGGTATATCTGTAGGAATGGAATAACTATGTAATATGGCAATTCTACATTTGAATTTTTTGATGTACCATTTGGCTATTCCCTTCCTTAGTCACATAAACTAATTTTACATAATATTTCCCTGGAAAATCAATACTCTTTGATTTTTTAGAATTGAGCACAATTCTAAAAAATGAAGATGGTTAATTAGTTGATTGCTTTTATTGTTACTTTGAATGATATGAGCATCAGGAAAAGGATTCTTACATTAATTCACTGAGTAAGGTTATATAATAACCTGGAAGCTTCCCTGGCATGGTTGGTATTGGCAGAGGAGACTTGAGTGATGACTATGGTCAATGAGAAGCAAGGCCTAAAGTCTTCCTGATAGGCCACGGCCCTCAGATTAGGTGCTCTCTGCAAAATGGGGATTCCTCATTGAAGGTTGTTAGCAAAATCGTTAGTTCAAAATGGTTGTTTTATTTACCTTTTGTTTATGTGTTTTTAAAAGTAACTAACTTTGATTCTACTTCAAAAACAGCAGAAAATAAATGAAAGGAAGAAAACAGGAGATATTAAAAAAAAAGGCAAAGGCCTGAGGTGAGCTGAGGTTAAAAATTCAATGTAATATGAAGGAAAATATCACTCTAAAAAAACCCTGATTCATGGTTATGTTAACCCCACGAAACTTCATATTAAGTACCATTTCCAATAAACTACTCCTATGTTTATTCCATTCTCTTGATTTATTCTTACAATTAATGTTTATGTCCTTTTTACCATTGTCTAAGCCTACAATGTCATGATACATTTAATAAAAGAATGATGGACTTGTGACCGTTGAAGGGCTATACTATCATAACATAGGGGAAAACAGTGGGGGAGGGAGAGGGCAAGGGGAAGTGGGAATCCCTGAGTCTAAGGAACTATATAATGAAAATAAAAATTATCTATCTATCTATATATATATATAGATAAATAGATAAATAGATGTCCTTTCAGTGGAACTTACCTTATTATTAAATGCCTAAATAAAAAGCTTATTTTTAAAGAAAAAAAATGGGGGGTTGGTTTGTGGTATAATCCAATAGCTGCTGCCTGCAACACCGGAATCTCATGTGGGTATTTGTTTTATTGCAGTATTTGTTTTATACTTCCACTCCAGCTAATGGCCTGGGGAAAGCATAGCCCACTGCACCCACACAGGGGACTTGGATGAAACACCTGGTTCCTGGTGTCAGCCAGGCCCAGTCTAGCCATTGCAGCCATCTGGGGAGTGAACTAGCAAATGAAAGCTCTCTTCTCTCCCCTTTCTGTAACTCTATATCAAGTAAATAAATAAATAATTAATTAAAAAAAAAAACCGTAGCCATCAACTGGGGTATTTAGAAGTAAACCATAGAGGAATCTTCATATTGGAGATTTGGGGAAAATTTTCGAGTGTCAGAGAAACATTGAGGAAATTAATGCTGTTCTAGGTAAAGTTTCTGATTCTCATCTAACCCCTTAGAGGTCTTTTTTTTTTTGTAATACTTTAAGGAAAATTAAATAACCCTTGAGAACTGAAATGCAAGGATAAAATTACATATTATCTTGGCCACGCTATGTCACATTTTCTTTTATTAAAAATGAATGCATCAGTTTAGATTTATTTGACAATGGTTTATGCCTTCAGAGTCCAAGCTCTAAAGATTCATTCTGTACAGTAATACTTCAGCAAGATACATTTCCTTCTTCTGCAGGATCTCATTTATAAGCTAGGCTCACCTTCTGCTTCCTGCAGTAATAAACGTTTTTGCCTGCAAGATTTTAGATGAGATATTGTGTTCACCCTCTTATCCCCTTTCCCACCTATCACCCTGTAGGAATGGTGTTTCTTTTTGTAACTTTTCAAGGGTGTGTGTGTGGGGAAACTTACTTGACTCATTTTTCCAAAGCAGATCTTTTAATGGGTTTGGAATTGCTTTCTGAATACTGTCTCCCATGTCACTGTTGAGATGTTTTGTTATATGAGAGATAGAAAATAGAAAAAATCATTTAGATGGCTGTTTTCTTGATTTAAAAAAATGCAGCTTCAGTTCAATAGAAGATGTTTTCTCAGTTTTCAATGTCTTTGAGGCTTTTGATGTTTAAACTTATATAACAACTGAGAAAAAAAGTAATTAAACATACACAGCAAGCCTTGTTAAACATCTTCCACCAATCACCTTAAAACCTTCTTTCACAGGGATGATTTTTGACATAGAAGATGAAACATACCCTCAGAGCATACTCATTTGTGTGGGGGCATGATAGGGGAGTTAGAAAGTCCTTCTTTTGTCCTTTGCAAACTCTCCTCCCTGGCACATCCACAGACTCATTTGCTAGCTATTGTTGGTTCAGAAGGCACAGCAAACTCTCCCAGGATACTGCTGGTGCATTCTGTAGAGTTTGTTTTCCAACACTTTCTGTCTAGTCCATGCCTGACTTGTATACAGCTTTGCTCCCAGACATGACAGGATGCTGGCAATGTAGAGCAGTTGCCAAACACTGTGCCTGAGAGACTAGGATGATGAAGAGCCTGGTTCTCTATTTTTTCATCTATAAAATGGAGACAATATATCTGCACTGGATTTGGTTTTAATATTAAAAGTGTTTCTGAGTGATTCATAAGATAGTCATTACTACTTTATTGAAAATATAGCTTAGCAATAATCACTTTGACCCACAGTCTTCCAGAATGCATTGAAGTGAATAGGCTTTTGAGAGGCACAGTTCCCCAATTTGTCAGCTAACACTATAATCAAAACCACAAAAGATCCCACCAAAGCCCACTTTGCAGTGTGACGCATGGAGGCAGGAAAAACATGTTTTTATTTCTCCCATTTCCTACTTCTCCTTGAGATGACTAATATTTTTAAAAAAGATTTATTTATTTTTATTGCAAAGTCAGATATACAGAGAGGAGAGAGAGAGAAAAAGATCTTCTGTCCGATGATTCACTCCCCAAGTGACCACAACGGCCAGCACTGTGCTGATCTGAAGCTGGGAGCCAGGAGCTCTTCTAGGTCTCCCATGAGGGTGCAGAGTCCCAAGGCTTTGGACTGTCCTCGGCTGCTTTCCCAGGCCACAAGCAGGGAGCTGGATGGGAAGTGGGGCTGCGGGATTAGAACCAGTGCCCATATGGGATCCCGGGGCTTTCAAGGCAAAGACTTTGGCCACTAGGCTTTCGTGCTGGGCCCAAGATGACTAATATTTTGACATTACTGATTCTTGGGTGTGAAAAGACTGGCAATAGAGGAATTAAATCAGACCATTTAATCAGGGGAAACATTCTCAGTTCTACCTCTCATAGTTATGTTGGGTTAAACTGTAGAATATCATTACATTGCAACCAAAAAAAAATTACATATGAAGATAACCGTGCCGAACACCATATACAGAGAGAACACACTAATGTTTTCATTTATTTCACTGTATAAAGGGATAACTTTAGAAAGGCTTTTTTAAAATGTAGAAAAAATACAGGTACAAATCAATATGAAAAGCTACAGTGTTCCTACCATGTGCTGGGCGTTTTATTGGGTGTTGTGAACGTTACAAACTCTTTGCTGGCTTCTCATGGGAGAGAAGTAAGAAGTTTTTACAAATATCAAAACTATAAAGCATGTAGCAAGTGTGACAAAGGTTAAAAAAAAGTATTTATGGGAACAAAAAATAATGGAAGCAAGGTCTTCCTGCTGGGACCTTTATGAGGGCTTAGCAGCACAGTGGCATTTAAACTGGATAGGATTTCAACTGAAGGGACAGGTGAGGCTAAGAGGATCTAGGAGAAAACAGGGTGAACAAAGGCTCAGAAACAGCAAGTCATCTACTGGGGCTGATTGTATGGGAACAGTGTGAGGCAAGGCAGTCCTGCTGCCTGCCTGGTAACATTGGAGAGGGATTATAGGAGAGGGAGGAAGAGTAACAGAGAAGGAAAATTCTCAAAAGGCATAATGACCTAGGAGGAGGGGCTGTTCTAGATAAACTGAAAGAAGAAAGTGTTTACTAATAGGGTTGTTGCAGGGCAGTGATTAAAAATAGTACCAATGGGGTCCAGGGCGATAACCTCCTGGCTAAATTCCTCACCTTGCATTCCTTGGGATCCCATATGGGCACCGGTTTGTGTCCTGGCTGATCTACTTTCCATCCAGCTCAGCTGGAAGGCATATAATGTTCCAAGGATCTTTGTCTAAATTTAGTCCGAGCCCAGCTATCTATCCTGAGTTATCCAGGATTCCAAAAGGAATTGAGTCACATGCTACCAGTGGGAGATAATTCACAAAGATGTGTGCAGGGTTAAGGGGGAAATTACAGGAATGATGAGGAATGCCAGGTGTGACCAGTGCTATGCTAGATTGGCCAAAGGTAGAAGTTGTTCTCAGAACCTGAAGAGTGGATGCAAGTGCTGTCACACCATGGTCAGAATGGGACGGAACTACGATGATTTAACTGCTTTCATCTGGATCCCCTTCAGCCCTCCCATCTCCTGTCATACCTAAAGCGAGATCCGGGTACTGAGCATTCACATGGTAGAAGTCCCACAGGTCAGCCTCCCAGAGCACCCAGGGAGAAGGGTACTGATGTGCATGCAGGGTTGAAGAACGGTTATGTTTTTAAGTATTTATTTTATTTTTATTTGTATGGAAGATTTACAGAGATAAGGAAGGACAGACACACAGAAAGATCTTCCATCTGCAACTTCACTCCCTAAAAGGCTACAACAGCTGGAACCTGGGCCAATCTGAAGTAAGGAGCATCTTTTGGGTCTCCCATGCGGGTGCAGGGGCCGAGGACTTAAGCCATCCTTCACTGCTTTCCCAGGCTTTAGCAGGGATCTGGATCAGAAGTGGAGCATCTGGGACTTGAACCCTTGCTCATATGGGATGCCACTGCTGCACACAGAAGATAACCCTACTGTGCACTGATGCTGCTCTAGAAAGTTACTCTCTTAGTTTTTTAGTGTAGTACTTATCACAATGTCAAGTAAAAAGTAGATTCCATACTTAGTTGTTTCGATCTATCTATTACAATGTCAGTCTCCTGTGGGTAGTTACTTTTTGAGTCTTTTTATCTGCTGTGTTTATGGTACCTGCTCAATGCCTTATAGGTGGTTGACTCAAGAAGTAGTTACTGAATGAAAAAAATCAATTAATTAAAACCAATGTGAATGTTACATTTAATATGTACTCTAAATATTTTGGAAAAAGGTCAAGAGTTCAAATGAGATGTGCTTTACATTTTGCTTTAAATTTTTTCTCAAATTATCTTACCTGGAGTTAAGCCCTTGGGACAGATCTTTGTGTTCTTAGTAATAAAAGGCTGAAAGTCCTGAATATCAATTATCATTCCACATGTAATTATGGTGGCATACATTGCAGTAAAAACATACACTTTCATGTCTCCAAATCTGTGACAGACTGCAAGGAATTGCATTATTTGTCTTGTGTTCACCAAATAGAGGGCAATATATCTGTATTGGTGAAAACATTTGCTTCAATCAGCAATGATTCATTATCAGTGAAACATGGAGGAAGGGTCTAGGAGAATGATGTGAAGTGAACTGTGAACTGTGATGACTGGTGAGAAGGTGACACTATATCTTTCTATCTGTCTATCTATCTATCTATCTATCTATCATCTACCTATAATAATTACTTATCTGCTAGACATTGTGCTGGATTCCTGGGATATAATCATGAACTTATTCCTAACTCTAAAAGAATTGACAAATTCATAATGAAAGAGGCAGACAAGAAAGGAAAATTGTGGGATAGATTTGTAGTGGAAGAGTGCTGTAGGGGCAAGAGTAGGGGAGAAGAATCGACTCTGTAATGCTTGCAGGGGCTATCAGTTCAGACTAAGGGTGGAGTGAAGCACCAGGAATTGTAGAGTGACAACAGGCTGAACCCTGTGGGAAGAGTAGGAGGTAAGGTGATTTTGAGAGTATTGTAAGCATAATGGGATGCCACTCAAGGGTGTGCTAGAAGATCTAATTTGCATTTAAACAGATCACTCTTCCTGACTGTTTTGTGCAAAATGAATCCAAGAGGAGTGGAAGCATCAACCCATTCCAGAAAATATTGCAGTGCCCTGGAAGACAAGAGGGAAGATCCTATATATATTTTGAGAAAGAAATGATAGAATTTGCTGCTTGATTGCAGTGAGGAGGAGGAAACACGAGGAAGCAAAATTTCCCCTTAGATTTTTAGAGTGAGCATCATTGCAAATGATGGTTCTATAATTTTGAGTTGTGGAAGACTAGAATGCCGATGATTACGTGAGACATTAGATGGCCTGATAGGCAGTTAGGTCAGGTCCTCATTGGAAAGGAAAAAAAAATCCTGAAAAAGACAGTCTCTTTAAGAGTGGACAAAATACTTAATCTTTGCAGAAGCTGCTTTAGCAGGACAAAGTTGTTACAGATCCAATCCCTCTGAGGAGTTTCAAGACAAAATGACTAAGCCCATCCTTATGGGAAGTTTCTTGTGTTATCATTAGCAGGACAGACAGGATTATAATTCTAGCCTTCTGATGGATTTTGTTCCAGTGTTCTGATGGATTGCTAGCTGTTATTCTACCTCTCTCCCAAATCGTGCATAAAATACCCCACAATGGCTAGTTTTTCATTTATTCCTCTCTTGGAGCACTCTCCCCCCATATAATTGTTTCTTTAAGAAAGTCAATTTAAATAAATCTTGCTTTGCTCGCTGTGCCTGTCAGTGTGGAAATTCTTCCATGTGAGTCAATAATCTTTATAATTCCTGCAACAATTTTAGGGATGGGAAATGCTTTTGGCCCTCAATTTTTAAAAGATATACACTAGCCATGGAGATGGTATTAGAGAGAGCTAAATACATGGAGTCTGTTGCTCAGGGGTGAAAGGTGAACACCCAAGAGCAGGTTTAAGAGTTAGTGTAAGGGCCAACACTGTGGTGTAGCACATAAAGCCTCTGCCTGTGGCACTGGCATCTCACGTGGGTACTGGTTCAAGTCCCAGTTGCTCTACTTTCCACCAGCTCTCTGCTAGTTGCTCTGGGAGAGCAGAGGAAGATGCTTGGGCCGCTGCACCCACATGGGAGACCCGCAAATATCCCCTGATTCCTGGCTCCTGGCTTTGGATCTGCCCAGCTTTAGCCATTGTAACCATGTGGGGAGTGGATGAGTAGATGGAGGATCTGTCTCCCCTTCTTTCTCTGTAACTCTGCTTTTCAAGTAAATAAATTATTTCATTAAAAAAAAAAAAAAAACCAGAGAGTAAGCAGTATTTCTGTAAGGAGTTATTCGGATATCTCGCCCTGGACCCGGTGCCATTTCTTCTTCCTCACAGGTCATGAAGTTCGCGCCGGCCCAGCCGTCCACCAATCAGATGTAACCTGGCATTCCACCTGAGAATCCCACCCCATCTACCAGCCCCTTCCCCAACTCCGCCCACTCGCCAATCATCCCTAGGCATTCACCTGCAGGCACCAATCCCCTGGGGGTCTGGCCTCAATCCCTCCCAATCCCCACCACCTACACCTGGCAGACAAAAAGCGCCCCCCCCAAGTGCGGCTCGCTCTCTGGTCTCTCTGGTCTCTCTGGTCTCTTCTCTCTCCTCTCTTCTCTCCTCTTCTTTCCTGACTTTCACCACTCCTACCCTGTTCCTGCCCCGTTGGAATAAACCTCCTAAGATACCTCATTGCATCTGGTGTGTTTCAGCTCACGGTAAAGAACCAGGTTGTGGGAATTAGCTGCGCATAATAATATCGTAATATCCTATGAACTAGAACTCTCAATCTTTTTAAATAACTAACAATTTCAGTGGTGGTGAAAGCCATGAAAGCGAATGGGATTGCTTGTGGGGAAAGCTAAATCATAGATGATGTAAGGATAAAGAAGTGTGCCCCCATTCCACACTCGGCTCCCTCTCTACCCTCTCTTCAGGATTCCAGCTGGAGTCAAGAGAAAGAGAAGCCAGTAAAGGCAAATGAAAACAAGAACTCTGAAGAGTGGGCTGGGTACAGTAATTTAGTGGCTAAAGTCCTTGCCTTCCATGTGCTGGGATCTCATATGGGTACTGGTTATAATCCTGGCAGCCCTGCTTCCCATCCAGCTCCCTGCCTGTGACCTGAGAAAGCAGTCGAGGATGGTCCAAAACCTTGGGACCCTGCATCCATGTGGGAGACCCAGAAGAAGCTCTTGGTTCCTGGCTTCAGATTGGCTCAGTTCCAAATGTTGTGGCCACGTGGGGTGTGAATCAGTGGATGGGGGATCTTCGTCTCTGTCTCTCCTCCTCTATGTATGCTTGAATTTCCAATAAAACTGAAGTAAATCTTTAAAAAAAAAAAAAAAAGAATTCTGAGGGGTGAAAGAGAACCCTGGGAGACAAAAGCCTCTCCAGAAAATAATAATAATAGGTTAGAATGAGAACACAAAAAGTGTCTATTTTATTTCATGACCTGGAGTTCAGTAGTGATCTTCAGAAGCACATGTCCGTGGAATGGTGGAGGCAGAAGCCAGACAAAGTTATTTGAACAAAGAATAGGGGTAAAGAAGTAGAGCCAGGGACGGCCACTGTGCCGGTGTCTGGTAATAAGAAGCAAAAGGGAAATAAGGAGATAGCTGGTAGGGTATGTGGTTGGTGAAGGGGGGCAGTTGTTTCAGATTGGACTGCCAAAGGGTGCTGTGCTGATCAGATGGTCAGAGACTCATGACGCTGGAAAGAAGAAACAATCAAGAGAATGAAGTCATGAGAAGGTGAGAGGAAGTGGCACCTCTGTACAAGAGGAAGGGAACAAGAAATAACAGGAAGATGGAGAAACTCAGAAGCAGAGTTTCATGCTTGATAGTTGGAAGAAAAAATTCTTAATTATTTTTATCTTTTCTTTACAAGATCTATCTTATTCTGTTATTCTATTTTTCTAAAAACATTAATTGTTGTTTACTGTCCTGCAATGATGGACTTGGTACACAGAACTAATAGTCGCACATGTGGACTAGTTCCTAAGGGTGAATAGCTGAAGTTTATTAGTGGCATCCTATGTGACTAAGGGTCACATAGGATAAGGGAAGAGGGTTTGAGGAGTTTACACAGTTCCCACAAGCCTGTTTATGGAACCCATCAACTGTTTCTACACCCTTGCCTGGAAGTATCTCTGTTTTTTATATCCAATCAATTGTCCTCATACAGGTATCCAATCAATTGTCCTCTTACAAATGATATCCAAATCAATTGTCCTCCTACAATTTGTTTGTTTGAAGGGAAAAGAGAGAAATCCTCCATCTGCTGGTTCACTTTCCAGGAGCCTACATTAGCTCTGACTGGACCAGACAGAAGCCAGGAGCCCAGAGCTCAATCTGCATCTCCCACATGGGTAATGGCAACCCAAATACTTGAGCCTCACTTGGTGCTTTTGAAAGTGCACATTAGCAGGAAGCTGGAGTCAGGAACAGAGCTTGGGCTGAAACTCTGGCACTTGGGTACCAGATATGGATGTCCTACCAGCCTTTTAACCACTGCACCAAATGCTGTTCCTTCTAATTCTATTACATCCATAAGCAGGGTGAAAAATGTCACTGGTTGTCAGGAAGGAGGTGTGAATTGAGTTCCAGATTTCTGGCTTAAGGCTGGCCCAGGCTTGGTCACTGTGGACATCCAAAGATTAAAACAATAGACGACAGATCTCTGTCACAATATCTCCCCTGTGTCTCAGAAAAAAAAAAAGTCACAGAAAATGATGACAGCTGTAGGAGTGAACAGGAAGATAATGAGAAAATGTGCCACTACTTGCAGTGTGCTGGAAACCTCAACTTACACAATGTTGATACTTGCAACTAGCCACAGCTGAAAATATCCAACATAGCTCAGAATGTGTCCCCATTCCCCAAAGTTCTTATAGTAATTTTTATAAAGCTACCATGGAAGACCATGGTATATCCACATAGAAGATCATGGATGTCCACACCATCATGCATGTGACACAACACCTTTTTTATTTTTAAGATTTATTTATTTTCTTGGAAGGAGAGACCAAAAAAAAAAAAAAAAAATCTTCCATCCACTGGATGAGCCTATCTGAAAGAAGGAGCCAGGAGTTTCCTCTGTGTCTGCACGTGGGTGCAGGGTCCCAAGGCTTTGGGCTATCCTCTACTGCTTTCCCAGACCACAAACGGGGAGCTGGATGGGAAGTGGAATAGCATGGAATATGAACAAGCACCCATATTGGATCCCTGTGCATTCAAGGTGGGGATTTAGACACTGAGATATCTCTCTGTTCACTGATAAGACTTCTGATAGTTCTTAAAAAGAGCAAGGAAATAGGGTATGCTGAAGCCCCGCCCCAAGCTCCTCCCCCTTTTGAAAACCATATTGGGCTCCTCTAAGGATATTACCCTCCAAAGCTTGGCAGGGAGTAAAAGGAAGGCATGACCTTATTGGGGTGGCTTTTTTTTCCTCTCTCCAGTTTTTTTGTTTGTTTGTTTGTTTTAGTTAGGCTTTTTCCTTAGTGAAGGTCTTTTTCATCTTTGGATGCTTTCCCTTGGAGAGGGGTTTTTCTTCTAGGCTTTTTTGCATCTTTACATTTCTGTCCAAGTATTACTTAGTTCTTGAGTTTCCATTTTTGTTTGGCTGTGAATGAATATTGCTACACTATATATCTTTGTGCCTATAGCTTTGAATTCTTTTATGGGGTGGGGGAAAGGACTTGCCATAAGCCTACCTGGGAGACATGCAACCAACAACACTGTCACCTATGTGGGAGACTTGGGTGGAGATCTGGGCTTCTGGATTCAACCTGGCCAGGTTCTGACTACGGCAGGCATTTTGGGAATGAACCAGCAGATGAAAGATCTCTCAGTCATTCTGTCTCTTTTTCTGTTACACTGACTGTCAAATAAATAATCTTCCGGGGAATGAAAAAAAGTATGAAAGAAAGAGAAGAACAAATAACAGCCTTAACTCAGATCTTGACATGTATTAAAATCAAAAGGAAATGACATAGAATATGATAGCCAACTTATTTTGTCAGATGTCACATGATTGAGGAAAGCCTAGATTCAACAACAAGCAAAGTTACTCTATGTTTAGTCTGAAGTAGATCACATAATTATTAAGACTTATCTAAGTCAGTTTCTATGTCTTTCAAATATATTCTAACATTCTCAAAGAATTTCTTAGAATTGTTTCTCCACATAAAACTTCTAATGTCAAGAAACTGATATACTGAGGAAGAAAGAATGGGAGGGAGGGTTTTCTACTTGTTTTCTCCCTTTCTTGTCTGAAATACAAATTTCAAAGATTCTGCTACTGTTAAGAGTCTTAAACTCTAAGGTCATGATTCTTGCTTGCTCTTTCTCTTGAGAGTGCCAGGATACAAGGTGGCAACAGGTTCGTGAAACTGCTGACCAGGAGGGAGAGCAGAGATAGTGCAGGCCAAGAGGTCAGTGCAGCCTGAGCTGGTGGGCCAATATATAGGCAGGAGGAGAAGACTGGGAAATAATGATGACCTCACACCAGGGATCAGACACCAGGGGGTCTTGAGCTTCTGACCACAGGAAGCAGCTGGGAAAACTTAGTGGACAGGAGTCAGACCAGCTGCAGGTGGAGAAAAAAGAAGTGCACTCAAAATGTCAACAAAGCTTTATCCTTGGTGGAACTTTGCTCTCTGTCCCTGCTGATGGGTCTTTCTCAGGCTGCGGTGGTAATGGTCTAAATAAGCAACACAAGTCACAAGACTGGAGGCAGGAGCTTTTCCCTTAGAGTTGCCCAAGAAAGAAATGCGTATCAGTTTTTCCACAGATCATTCACTCTGAGGTTTTCAATCTGAGATAAAAATTCTCCTAGGTTTGTTCTTACTGAATGGATTAGGATTCCAAGCACATAGAATTTTTCTTAATTAACTAGGCAATTGTGTTCTGACCCATTGTAAGCAAGACCTGCAAAGTCCATCTTCTGACAATAGGAATGTTATGTCCTTCAGAAACCAAAGCCATTTTCTTATCTCTCCCACACTGCACACGGAAGACTGGGACAAAGACAGAAAACACAAATGAGGTAGCCCCATAACTATTTCCTTGTTCTAATTCTTCACTGCTGTACTGTTTAGTCCCAACTCTTTAGCACCTGCAAATTTTCCCTCTAGGTCAGTATTTCTGGGTATTTATAGCTGGTAGCCAAATCTGAGAATAATAATAGTTATCTTTAAAATATTTCCCCCCATAGAGAAGAGGTATACTCAATGAATAGTTGACTGGGTTAATTTATAAATACTTTTTATTATTAGCAAGAATAAGCACTTACTACATGTCAGGCTCTGTGTTTCATAGTCTTCATTTCAAACTATCTTCATGACAGTTTGAGACTGGTATTTTTATCCTCACATTACAGAAAAGGGCTACAGAAAGGTGATGTAGCTTCTTCCAGTAAGTGCCAGTCACACAGGCTGGGAGGTTTGCAGCTGCGATTTGAACTCTGAGACAGCTCATATTCTCAGTCACTTGAGTTCCAAGTGCTCTATGGAAACATCCTAATCTCAGACTTTGTGGGAAGGACATCAGGTATCTAGAATCTAGGCTTGAAAAAAAAGTTCTGTCTTTTCCATATCACTTTAGAGGCAATCAGCTGCTTACAGGTAAAGCTGAATATCTCCTTCGCAACCTCTGGCTGCAGAAACATCTCAAGGTGGAGATGAACATAAACTTCATACATTGTATGGCCACAGAAGTTGCTGCCAACAATCTGGATGAAGAATGGAAGGGTTATGTAATCATAATCAGTAGTTACGATGACAAAGAAGGCTTTCCCATGAAACAGGGTGCCTGGACCTGGTCACCTGCTACTCACTGAGGGGGATTCCTATTACATACCAAGAAGAATTGGAGAAAGAAAGTACAAACATATTAGAGGCCATATTGTCAATACCAATTTGAATGTTCTCAATTTGGTTATTGTATATTTAAAAAGTTTAAAACTATCAAAAAAAAAAAAAAAGAAAAAGAAAAAGCTGTTTATTAATGGATGTAAGAACTCCCAAAACAAAGAAAATCTGTATATTTCTTTTAAAACAGGATAACATATTATAAGCAAGATAGGGGTGTTACCAGAAAGGAGAGGAATTTGCTATTAGGTAGCAATATACTGCAGTTTCAGTTTTCAGGTTTTTCCCCATACTCCTTTATTTACTCCCTAGTACATGCTGAGTATTGTTATATATTTGATTATAAAGGAGTGAATTAATCAGTCCTCATCTCAGTTGTTTCAGAAGAGACATTAAACATTTAATATTAAGTATAATCCCACTATGTTAATAGGAAAATGCAGGTTCTCAACCACAACCTGTAACTTCTTCATAGACATTTCAATTTTGGTTTACATTCAACCGTGTTCTATACACCTTAAAGTGGCTTAGATTGCTATTCAGCTGTCTCATGCCTATTTTAATTTTAGTCTTTAGCAGTTTATAGCATTGAAGCATGATTTCGCTGAACCTGGCTGTTTTTCGGGTACTCTAACTCTATAATTCTAACAGGATATATGTCAACAGTTTAGGTGAGCATGTTTAGGAGGGGTGTGCAGAGAAATCTTCCATACCCCAGTGAGGAGTAACTAATCTTTGTGTCCCACCCAGTGAGGTATAAGTGCATCCCCGCTGACTGTTTCCTGTCTGTTTCTAAGCTTTCCTTGTTGTTCTTTGTCTATCTATTCTAGTTTTGTTTGTGTGTTTTGAGGGGTTTCTGGAGCGCTCCTAATGGTTATTACGAGAGGGGGTGGGGACCCAAAGTTGGAAGCAGGCAAGGACCAGGGAAAGCTCCTCTCCCTAGTCCCGAAGGAAGTTTACTGTTCTTCTGTTTCTGCGGACCGCTCAGGGATCCTGGTTGTTGTTCTGATGACCTTGGAACCTGCAAGGCAGGATTTGGGCTTCTTCCATCCCATGTGGTAGATCCAAATGGGGGTGGTTGACCTCAGAGTTCTTGGTCTCCGAAGGCACTCCATTTCCCCATGGTCTCCTTGGCAGTTGGGATGTAGTCCTCGGTGCTCCTTGGTGAGGATCTAGGAGGCTTCAGGATTGGAATAAAAGCCTCCTCCTGTCCGCCTGCTCCACTCTGGGGTCCCCCCCTGCTCTATGCATATGACCTCCTGTTAAGAGGTTGTTAGGATTACTCCTGATTCCCCCATATGCCTTTGTAGTTTTGCTATTGTCTAATGCTAATTCGAGTCCGTTGTCTATGAGTTTCCAGTTATGATCCTGATAGGTTATATTTCCCATCTTCCTCACACCTTCTAGGATGATGTAAGATTTCTCTGCTCTCCCTCCCCATTTCCAAGTATCCTGGGGCCTTACAAGTACATTAGGTTTTACAATTCTTTGATGTAGATCATAAGCAATCTGCCTCATATCATTGGTTACTTCACAATATCTTATTGCATGAGATACAGGCTGTTTGGGGTTGAAATAATATTACTGTTTTCCCAGTGCATAAAAAAAATGTATCACATAATGCAATGTAATTAGTTTTAAAAAAAGGAAATGCAATAAAAATATATATTTTAAAAAAAAAGTATAATCCCACTAGAACCAAGCATAAGCCTAGTGGTTAAGACACCAGCCTGTCTCCCACATCTCAGTATCTAGATTCAGATCCTAGCCTTGGTTCATGACTCTAGATTCTTGCTGTGCAGACTTCTGGTTGGGAAACATGAACTGTCTCATCAGCTGCTAGACTTAGCCTTGGCCTAACCCTAGTCATTGCAGGCATTTGGAGAGTAAACCAGTGGATGGGAACTCTCTGTGTATCTCTCTTCCTTTTAAACTAATGTTAAAACATTAAAAACATAAGAACAAACATACAATTCCCCAAAAGACAAAGTTAGAAAATGTAAAAGAGGGCCCAGTGCGATGGCTCAGTGGTTAAATCCTCATCTTGCAAGTGCCAAGATCTAAAATGGGCACTGGTTCATGCTCCGCTTCCCATTTAGCTCTCTGCTTACAGCCTAGGAAAGCAGTAGAGGATGGCCCAGTGCCTTGAGACCCTGTATCTGTGTGGGAGACCCGGAAGAAGCTCCTGGCTCCTGGCTTTAGATTGGCCCAGATCCATCTGCTGCAGCCCTTTGAGGAGTGAATCAGAGCACAGAAGATCTTTCTTTCCATCTCTGATTCTGTCCATAAATATGATCTACCTTTCCAATAAAAATAAATAAATCATAAAAGGGAAAAAGGAAAAATTTCAGGAGAACATATTCTAAGCACATATGGAGGAAATTAATGAAGCATATGTGATTTTAAAAAGAGAGAGACAGATACTCTAAGAAACAATTAAGGGGATGGTGCCACTGGATAGAAAAAGGAAGGCGACAGGTACCCATTCCGAGGGTTAGGTACTATGACCTAAAGGATGACTGGAGTCAGCAAAGTGTTTGGATAAGAGAGTTTCAGGTAAAGAAGTCAGAATTGCCAGTATCAAGGACCCAAAGCTAAGTTGATATGACTGAGAGTAAGAGCAGAGAGAATCAGGATAAGGTGAGGTTCAAAAACTAATCACTAAAACTGATGAAGCAAGCTGATGCTTTGCAGTCTGTCCTCTAGAGAGACCCACAATGCAATGGACCAAGTGTAGCCCCCAGCCAACTGTCCATACAGAACTAATTTCCACCAACAACCACATAGGGGAGCATGGAAATAGATCCTTCCTCATTTGAGCCCTGAGATAACGCTTTGAGACTGAACAGAGAACATCATTAAACCATGCCCAGAATCCTACTATCATAAGCTATTATTTTAAACCATCAACTTTTGGAAGGGATTTATTACAGGACAAGAAGTAACTAACACAAATGATAATATCAGTATTAGTAATAATTATTATAACATCTCATGCTTATGTAGTATTGCAAACCTTTCCAAAGAAAAGTCAAGTTTCAAAATAGTAAAATTAGCGCAAAAAATAAACTTTCTTCTCCCAGACCATAGCAGCTGCATTTGAAAGTACCACCTGCATTCTCAACAAGAAAAAATTTATATTTATTCACCTGGTTTCTATTACCTAAATTCCCATCTCTAAAAACATTTGAAACATGGTACCTAGCAAGGGAGTTATTTTATTCTTTGTGCTAAGCTATTAGTAAAGAGGCAGGTTTAAACCATCTGGCCTGGATGTTCTTTAGGACTTTGAATTTATAGCAGCCAGTTGGATTTCCTACCCTGTGCTGGGATTTCCTAATCCCTGTATCAATTCCCACTCCAAGAGAGGGACATGGATTTTAAGCTGTCAATCAGTATTTTTGCCAGTTGTAATATAAGGGATAAAATTTAATAAAAAAATTAACATAAGTCCAGAGCTCAGACTGGGCAAGACCACAAAGAATTTTTCTAAAAACCTTTCCCAGAAGGAGCTAATTACTGTGGGAGAAACTAATCTTTCATGTTTGGCTTGAATAACTACAAAAACAACAAAATGCAAATATTTAAAAAGTGATAGGAAAAATTAAAGAAGGAAAACTTTGATTGTAATCTTGGGGGAAGGGGCTAACTTTTCCCTTAAAACTGAGAATCTGTAAATGTGTATACTCACCCATATGCATTCATAAGAGAAAGACTAAGAAATAGACTAAAGTTCATTCATTTTGCACATAGTTATTGAGCATCCAATGTGTACTAGCAGAATACTGAATGCACAGGATACATGGCAGAGTAAGACAAACACAGTTTCTACCTGGTACAACCTAAATTTCACTGGGAGAGACAAATGCTAAAGCAATAAACAATAAATAATTGCAGGTTATATTGGTGATTGAAGGAGGAAATTTTTACACAAGATGTTCAAAAGAGGCTAGTTTAGGTATTACAGAAGATTACATATAGCCAGCTCTATCAGGAGTTGGGAGAGAATTTTTCAGACAAAGGGAATAGCAAACACAAAGCTATGAAACAAAAAAGACTATGGAATGTTTTAGAACTATCAGAGATTGGTGAGCCTCGTAGTAGTATAAAATGAAAAAACAACGTGGTCATAGATGATGTCATTTTTTTAAAAAGATTTATTCATTTTATTACAGCCAGATATACACAGAGGAGGAGAGACAGAGAGGAAGATCTTCCATCTGATGATTCACTCCCCAAGTGAGCTGCAACGGGCTGATGCGCACCGATCTGAAGCCGGGAACCTGGAACCTCTTCCAGGTCTCCCACGCGGGTGCAGGGTCCCAATGCATTGGGCCGTCCTCGACTGCTTTTCCAGGCCACAAGCAGGGAGCTGGATGGGAAGTGGAGCTGCCAGGATTAGAACCGGCGCCCATATGGGATCCTGGGTCGTTCAAGGAGGGGACTTTAGCCGCTAGGCCATGCCGCCGGGCCCCATAGATGATGTCATTTAAGGCCTTGGGTAGGAGTGAAATTTTACTTTGAACTGAAAGGGAGATTCTGGAAGTCTTTTAAGGTCCAAAAGGAATGCATTGGTTCCTGTTTTGAATATATCATTTTATTGGATGTATGAAGAATAGGTTGTAAGCAAGAAGGACCACTGTTAAACGGACTGCAAACCTGTTGCATTACTCCAGGCTAAAAATTATGATGGATTGGAACAGAAGTGGGAAAAGCCATGAAGAATGATGGATGAGTTCTAGAAGCAAAAATGTGAAGAACTTGAAAGTGAATTGGAAAAAATAAATAAAAAATAAAAAATAAAAACAGAAACTGAATTGAATGTCAGGCCTAAAGGAAAGGACAAATCAAGAATATCTTCGGGTTTGGTGCTTGATATGTGAATATGGTACCAGGAAATAAGTATGTTGAGAAATCCCTATAAAGAACTGTGCGTTGAGAAAATCAGGAGATAGGGTTTGAACATGTGAAGAAGTGAGATGCCTGAGTTGTTCAGGTAAAATTATGATTTAGAATAGTAGAGCTATGAGTTTGATTATATATTATACATGTCATATCCATTATTAATATAAAGGCAGTCATAATCTATAGTTTGTTTAATATAACAACACATGCAACATGGGAACCATGTTTGGTAATTTTATCCTTTGGTTTTCAGAGAGCTGACATGTATTGTAGACCACTCTTAGTTATTTTTCACTTTTAATTGTTATCTAAACCCAGTATCACCTAAACTCATTTTTCAGTCTCATGCTTTCTAATTTTTGAATGTTTTAATTAAAATAATATTCTAATCCTCTATTATAGAAAAAGAACCTTATACAGTTATAGAAATGGAGAGAAGTCTAACATTTATGGATCATTTACTGCAAAACAGATGGGGCTTTAATTCAAGATTTCATGTAAATTTGCAACAAATTTCTTAGATTACTTCCTTTTTTGCAGGTGACAAGGCTGAATTCCAAAGCAAATAAATGACTTGTCCCATGGCATATGGGCAGGATTTGAAGCCAAGTATTCTTTTGGCATTAAAAGCATTGTTTTGGGCCCAGCGCGGTAGCCTAGTCGTTAATGTCCTCGTCTTGTACGTGCTGAGATCCCATATGGGCGCAGGTTCTAATCCTTGCGGCTCCACTTCCCATCTAACTCCCTGTCTGGGAAGCTGGAAAAGCAGTGGCCTGGGAAAGCAGTAGAGAACAGCCCAAAGCCTTGGGACCCTGCACCCATGTGGGAGAACCGGAAGAGCCTCCTGGCTCTTGGCTTTGGATTGGCTCAGCTCCGGCCATTGTGGCTGCTTGGGGACTCACAACGGACAGAAGTTCTTCCTCTTTATCTCTCCTCCTCTCTTTATATCTGACTTTGCAATAAAAATAATTTTTTTTTAAAAAAAAGCACTGTTCCTTCTTCACCAAGGCTATAAAACCCAGAGCTGCTGCTTTTGCTTCTCTTTTTATTTCCAAGTTTCCCTCACTGTTTTTATATCTCTTATTTATCAGCTCAACTGAATTCCACAGACACTGAGGGTACCCTGTAAGCTTGTATTGCTGCTGACTGCATTTCTGCTGTTCTGGGTATGCTCTGTTCTTCCCCTGCACCACTGCCATTGTGTTAGCTGCTTGCTAAAAGGAAATTCCCAATATCCCTCCTTCAGAATGTCATAAATGGCCACTATTGCCTTGGAAATTTTCTGGACCTCTGCACCCAATGAGGACTGGCTATTACCTAAACTGTGAATTTTCCTCTAGCTGTAATTCACAGGAAACCAGATTCATTAAGTTTGAGATTTGGTTAATGGAACAAGGAACTTGATTTTAAAAAAAAGTTCTCTTTGTTCTCCCATAAAATGTTTTATTGCTACATTTTTTATTCTCTCATTTCACTTTTAATCTCATTATCTTCTATGCTATATATTAGATAATATAATGCCCTTTTCTAGTCTTAGCACTTTTCCCATATTGCTGTTTTTTTCTTCTTGGGAATAGCCCTTCTCGAACCCCTTAGTGCTTATTAATTTGCTTAAACAATTAACAACTCCAGCACAAGACTTGAACATCTTATATCAGAAAAAAATTAATAGTTGTTATTGAGAGATCCAACTTTCTTAATTAGATCACAGGAATGCCACATTATTATTATTGGTTTAAGCAAACTTCTTTGTTGCTATTTCTATGTATCTGTCCCTATTATAAGCTATGAGCTATTAACATTCCTAGCCAGCCAGGGAAATAGGTATTATTATTATTATTATTATTATCATTATCATTATCATTATCTGCTTAATACAGCTGAAAAAAAATCACTGGCAATATGGAAAAGAAATTCAGGATACAAAATCTATCTCCACTTTTGCACATGGAAATAGAACTTAACCCTAACTACCTGATGGAACTTTATATTTGGGGTAGCATATGATGGAAGAGGAAAGGAAACCAGTAATGGAGTCTCTTACTGCATAAAGGTATGGAGTGTTTCCAGGCAGAAGAGAGTGGAGTTCCAGATGAAAAGAACTGAGCAAGTGGGCATGACTTACTTTAAATTCAGTGAAAGTATCTGTAAAGGAAGACAAACTTACTTGTGAGGGTAGACTTCTTTGGTGCCCTTCCTTTTGATAACAAAATACCGATTTTACGCTGGCTAGCAGTTTCTATTCTGCCAACACTCTAGTAGAAAAATTTGCACATACCTGCAAAATGTGGTAGGCTTGTCTGAAGAGACCAGAAAAGTCCTGTGGCTCCAGGAAAGGTTCAAGTCCCATGTTGGGATTAGCAGTGTTCTTGGGCAGTCCCAGAGGGAGTACACTTCCAGGGGTGTCCTAAAGAAACAGAAGATAAAACCCAATAACCCTGAAATAAAGTGGAAACTGCTTCCCTGGAAAGGAAAAGTAGAACCAAGAAATGTATGCATTTCATAACATGTGTGAATTACACAACCTCATGACAAGATATGAGCATGATTTCATATTTAATTTTTTAAATGTTCAGGATTATTATGACACCTCAATCACATATTGTATATTACAAAATGCAGGAGGTTAGCATTTGATATAGTAAGTTAAAAATACAACTTAGGATAGGATGCTCACATCTTATATCAAATTTCCTGGGTTTGAGTTCCTTGCAAGGATGAGGTAAGAATGATGAGACAGTTCCTGTCACATGCATGTCCATTTAGCATCTTCTGCATTTGAACACCTCTTATGTTACATTGGCAAGAGCTGGGTCTGTGGCCATGTAAGTGGCAAGAAACCAGAAAGATAAATATATGTATTCATATACATATACGCACATATCATGCATGTATATTATATCTGTGTTAATAAATATACACATACATTTATTTAGCAAAGAGAGAGGCAGGAAAGAAGGAACTTGGCAATGAAGGCTGGGTAGTTTTTTCTTAAATATTGGCCATATTTTCTTAGTCCTTTTGGGCTGCTATTAAAAAAAAAAAACACTCTTACTGGAAAGTTCATAAACAGCAGGAATTACTTGTGACAGTCTTGGTGGATGAGAAGTCCAGGATTAAGATGCCCACAAATTCTGTGTCCAAAGAGCATCACTTCCTCATTGATGGCCCCTCCTATGTGTCTTCTCTTGGTGGAAGGGACAAACAAGCTCCCTTAAGCCTAAGTATTAGGGCCAGAGGAAGTCCTCAAGACTTCATCCCATGATGATACCTACATCTTTAGAGTGTGGCAGTGAGGCTCAGGTTTTAACAAATGAAGTTTTTCAGTACGTAAACATTTATACCATAGCATTTTCCATGTTTAGAATCCTGTGATACCAGCATCCGATATGGACACCAGTTTATGTCCCAGCTGCCCACTTCCAATCCACATCCTTGTTAATGACTTGGCAAAAGTAACAGAAGGTGGCCCAGGTTTTTGTGTCCCTGCCACCCATGAGAGAGACCTGGCTATTGGCTTTGGTCTGGATGCACCCTGGCCATTACAGTAACCTGGAGAGTTTACTAGCCTGGATGGAAGGTATCTCTCTCTCTCTTCTCTGTAACTCTGACTTTCAAAATAAATAAATAAATAAATAAATAAATAAATAAATATTTAAAAAAAATCCTTAATTTTCTGATTTTCTTATTACATATAATCAAGATTCCTTATACAACACAGATGTGTGTGTGTGTGTGTGTGTGTGTGTAAAACAGCATTATGCCTGCATCTGCAGCCTTCTCCCCCACCTGTCCTGTAGATGATTGAAGCTGAAATCACCGAGAGCCAATTGCAGTTCTTTGACCTCAGTATCTTACTTCTGTGCACATGGCAAGATATGAAGTGGTTTCCCACCTTCTGTATGACCTCATGGAAATGGCAAATTTTCCTATAAGTTTCCAGAGTCTCCTGTATTCTGCTGAATCACTTGCTTGGGGCTGAGAGTTGAGAACCAGCTGATGATTTTGTCGGTGGGCAGGAGACCAGAAACAGTGTGGACGTCTCAGGAGTGCATGTCTCCCTGCTACAACACGAGTTTTCATAACTTGAACTGACTTTAAAGCTTGATTAATTAGAAAACATTATTTATATTTTGTAGATTGCACTGGTTGTAATTGGATAGGGACTGTAAATTAGCATCTATCAGACCAAAGTGGCGGTTCTGATTACAGTCAGCTTTGTTTAAGTGACTAAGTAATAAGAGGGTGGGTGATGAAGGAGATGGGAAGGAACTGTTTTTAGATCAGCATTGTGGTTATGGTAGTTCCAGTTGTAACTGCAGAATAAAAATTTGTCCTGCAGTGAAATAGAACTGAACCTCCAAACATGTTGAGACTTACCTAAAGGGGGATTTTTTTAGTCACCAAAATAGTATAGGTGGGAAATTTAATGATCATCACTGGGTAGAAACCAGAGGTGCTAAACTTCCTGTAAGGTGCAGAACAGACCTAGACAAGGAAGAAGTGAATTGTCCCAAATTTAATATAACAATAGTCACACTTGCATAATCTGTTCTGTTCCAACAAAGACAAGACAGTTGGGGAAAAGGCAATGTTTGAGTTCATAGCTACATATAAAACTGGTAAAAGAAAACTTTCCTTACTTATATTTTGAAGTCTGAAATTCTATGGTTTCTTTATCCTCTTTCTTATAGAAATAAAAACTGTTCTTTTCTTCAAATCTGCTTTTACATAATAGGAGGTTTCTTAGGAAGGGAACTAAGAAGCAGGAATGGCAGTAAAAAGAAGTACTTTCCAGTACTAGGCCTGTTACAGATTCCCTTAACCAGAAGTCAGGTATATTGTCTTTGTCAGTTTTCACCTCTACTTTGGGCAGCTTTCCAATGCAAAGGAGAACCAAAGTGTGCATGAGGAAAATGCTGGCCAATTTATACTTCTCAATGTTATAAATGAATCTGGAAGTGCATTTAGCTTGCCTTTACTTTAGGATACAGTTTAGCTTGGTATTCTTATTGTCTCTAATCACTTTAAATTACACACACACACACACACACACACACACACACACACACCCCTTTTCTTGCTGATGTAAACCAATGCTCATGATGATCATCCATTCTGGAAGTTAATCTGTCTTTTCTCTGGTTACTTTTAAAATTTTTTTCATGATTCACAGTGATTACTTTACCCTACAATTTCACTCTAAATCTAAGCATGGATTTGTTTTCATTTATTTTGAATTATTTTAGAATAATGTGTGTTTTTTTAATTTGAGGTCTCTTTGTTCACTTCTGGAATTCTCTTAAAGATTTTCATATCTAGAACTCTACATTCTAGCCTTTATTTCTCTTAACACCTCATTTTCTTTTTTTTTTTAAAGATTTATTTATTTTATTACAAAGTCAGATATACAGAGAGGAAGAGAGACAGAGAAGAAGATCTTCTGTCTGATGATTCACTCCCCAAGTGAGCCGCAACGGGGTGATGCACCGATCCGAAGCCGGCAACCTGGAACCTCTTCCGGGTCTCCCACACGGGTGCAGGGTCCCAATGCATTTGGCCGTCCTTGACTGCTTTCCCACACCACAAGCAGGGAGCTGGATGGGAAGTGGAGCTGCCGGGATTAGAACCGGCGCCCGTATGGGATCCTGGATCGTTCAAGGTGAGGACTTTTAGCCGCTAGGCCACACCGCTGGGCCCAACTCCTCATTTCCTATTGTTTGTATTATCATTGCTCTGTGCTGTGTTCTGGTTTATTCACACAGCATTATCTTTGATTCACTGAGTTTTCTCTGCTATATGTAAGCTATTATTCATTACTGATTTCTTAATAAAGAGATTTATTTTTATTGAAATGGAACATTTACAGAAAGAAAGAGACAGAGAAAGATCTTCCTCCCACTGATTCATTCCACAAGCAGCCACAACGGCTGGAGCTGAGCTGATCCGAAGCCAGGAGCCAGGAGCCAGGAGCCAGGAGCCAGGAGCTTCTTCCAGGTCTCCCACTTGTGTGCAGAGTGGCTTTAGTCCAACTTCTACTGCTTCCCCAGTCCAGAAACAGGTAGCTGGAAAGGAAGTAGAGCAGCGAGGACATGAACCGGTGCCCATATGGGATCCTGGTGTGTGCAAGGAGCCATGGAGCTGGGCCCATTGATGTTCTTTATAAAAGTGACTCTTACTTTTATTTTTCATTTCTTCAGTGACATATTAGTCATTCAGTAGTGTGTTATTTTACTTTATGGCATTGTTGATTTAGTTTTTTCTTCCTGTTGTTTTTGCTTTGTGGCTTTTCATTTAAGGGGATGTACAGTAACTCTGTAATGGAGACTATCATATCCAATAACATATTATTTAACTTCATGGTGTTGTAAATTTCTATTTTTCTTCCTTATGTATATGTATGCATACATATATGTATATGTATACATATAAAGGTATGTATAGTAACTGTGTAATGGAGACTATCATATCCAGATATGAGGATACAATGCTGTATGCCTCTCTACTTCCACTCAAAGATGGACTCCCAATGAGACTAATAATTATATCTTGACAATAGATGCTGATTCTCTGCCATTGTCCATGCTCACAATGATAGACATATGACTGTTTATGAAGAACTGTACTATGGTAATGATATGGTGGAACTCGGTAGTGGAGGGAGGGGTATTGGAGTGGGGGTAAGTAAATCCCAGGGCCTATGGAACTGTATCATAAAATGATAATTTAAAAAAGTGACTATTGTATCCCTTATGTAACTTATAAATGGTGCAACTTTTTAGTTTTAATATTTTGATCATTAAAATAAATTCTCTTTGTTTTAACCATATTAATACTAACATCCCCATTCAGGGGCAGATAACATGACACAACAGGTTAACCTGCTACTTGTAATGCCGGCATGCCCTGTTGGACTGCTGGTTTGAATCCTGTCTTCTCTGCTTTGCATGTTCCATTGATGCCTTTGGAAAAGCAGTAAAAGATACCCTAAGTACTGTGATGTTTGCCATCCATCTGGGAGACCAGCATGGACCTCTTGGTACCCACTTCAGCCTGGCCCAGATCTGGATGCTGCAGGCATTATATCTGTGTCTGTGGTTTATTTATGATATGTTGGCCTCATGGCAGGAAAATTCCTGTTATCTCATTTTAGGCAGGGAATCAATTTCCTGATTTGTGCAAATTCTGCTCTTGGGTCTCTGCAAAGTATTAGGCCTCCAATTATGGTATACTACTACCTCATGAACAATTTACCTTTAATTCCTTTTCACATTGAGCCTCCTTCATTTACGTAACCAGGAGATTTTTCCTCATGTTGCCTATATACTATTAAAATAACTGAAAAATATTCCATCCAAATTTTAGTGTTGTTATTGTTGTTGAAGCAGTAGAGAAAATTTCCCCTCTGCTTAGCCTCCTATAACTAGAAGTCATTCTAGTCCTCTTACATCTTTTTTACGAAAATGATTTTTACTCTAGTACTGATGAGGTGTCTAATATGCTTGTAGAATAGTATAATCCAAGTGTACCTCATATTTTGGATAAGATGAACCTTGCAACTGTATTATAAAATAATAACAACAATAATAAAATGTATTAAAAAAAAGAAGCTTTAAATTAACCTTGTGGAGAACACATAGAGAAAGAGACTGGCATGGTTTTTGGTAGAGTGTGAATTTGCTTACTTCATTTACAGTAGGATTTTTCTTTTGTCCCCATTATATAATTGCCTGGTAGGCTTATCTGAGAAGCTGATTCTTCATAGTTCAATAATTAAGTGAAAGAGTCAAAAGAGTCCTGTACTTTTGTTGCAGCAGATTCTGGGTTTAAATTTCAGTTGTGTCACACCAAAATGCTCAAATCACAGAATATAAGCACTCAATGATGAATCACTTGTTGTAGAATTAAACAAATGGATAAATGATCTTTCTGAGTATTGGTTTCCTATGAAAAATGTGGCTAATAACAATAACAATCTCATAGGGCTTTGAGAATTAAGGAAGTTCATCTCCATAAAAAATGCAGCATAATATCCAGCATGGATTGTTAATTATTTTTATTTCATAGAGTTACTTGAAATATATATTCCAAGGATTGAACAAGAAAGAATTTAAATAATTATGTAATCCCTTGGTCTTTTATTTCTCCCATTATTTCCATTATTTTTGTCTTCTTGTGAAAAATGTCTACTGATCATAGGGCCATGCTCAAAGGCAGCAGTAAGAACCCAATTTGAATTCATAGTTCTGCCATTTCCTTCCCGGATTAAATCTATGGAAAAAAATTTTGGCATTTTTATACATTTATATTGATGAAATGGTTCTTCTCCAAGTAAGCATTTATTACATTATTAGAAAAACTAAACCAAAACAGCAGAAGCAATACTGATAGAAATATTTTATTATTTTATAGAAGGAAAGGCTTTCCCAATTTAATAGATATTAAAAATGAGGGAGAAGTAAAAATACAAATTTGTTTGAGTCCTTTCTGATGTTCACTTATTACCTTTTTAAAGGGAGTTAAAATATCTTAAAGAAAATTAGATCATTATATAGTTTTTTGCTATTATATTCCCTTTAATATTCAGCTACAATTTATGTAATTTAAACTATAAATTTTGGAATTCTATTGTACTCTAATTTCCCTCCTTGATAATAAATACAGAAACTTACAGTGCCATCTTGTGAAAAAGATGCAGAACTGCACTGTAGTAAGTTGAACCATGCTGGAGAAAAAAGTATGCAACTCAAAAATCTCACACATAATAAAGGTTAATCAGCATATTTCTGTTAACTTGAAAATGTAATATTAAAAAAATAGAAGGATTCAACCCTCCCAGATATTTCTGTAACCTAGATAATATCCGGGAAGGAAAGGTCAATATACTGAATTGAAATGATATTAAAAGAAATTATCAATTTACAAAGTGCTTTGAATTCAAAGGAAAAATAGAGACAAAAAATTATGCCTGTTATTCTGATTTACAAAACTCTCTACATGATTTAAATAGAAATGTGGCAGAGCTCAACTGAAAGGAGAGAGCGTTTACAGTTGTGCCATGAAATCGTCAGCACCTACGCAAGGCAATGACATTTTTTTGTTGTCACAGAAAGAGAATCTGAGAAGCTGACAGAGGTTATTGCAACTTAAGGAAGAGTTACAAGTGAAACTGATTCCTGAATCTTTAATGTGTTAAAGAACCACACTGGAAACTGACTGTTCTCAGGCTCAGCTTGAAGTACATTACTGGCAAGTTCAAGGCTTTCTGAATGATCTGATAAAAGATACAAAAGCTACTGCTTGCCCACTGGTTTAAGAGCACCACCTTGGACTATTCATCATATTGGATCATGTGTGTACCTGGATATTGACAACAACCATGCATGGCCATGAGGGTATTATGGAGAGATATGGAGAGGACACCAATATAAGAACTGGATCTGTATTTGGGATTTTATGAGGGGCCAAGTAAGAAGAACAAAGCAAGATTGCTTTTGTTAGGATGGGCTAACAGACAGCAAACAAAGATGAGACACAATCTGGGGAACAGTGATGATTTCAATTGGGAGGCAGTGGTGAGGTGAACTGCATGGCAAATGACACTTTAAATAGGAATCTCATTTTTCGGTGCTCTTTTTGATGGCCAAAAGATAGCTTTTGGAAAGTGTGTTGAAGAAAATTCCAAGAACAAAAGAAAGATGCAAGAACAGTAATAACAGAAAGCTTCATACTTCATTTGAAAAAAAGGCCTTATGATCCTGCTTCTATACCAATGTTTGAGTTCCTCCATTGATCTAAAGACTCATGAGAGAATCATGTCAATGAGATGATTTAATTGTTCTTCCTTCATACATGTTTAAGGAAGCAGCCACAAGTGTGTAGTGAGGCAGGAAACCGAAGGAATTTCACTCTAGAAACCTTCCTTTGAATTTTCTTGCCTTCATGGATTTAACTTAGATCCTTTAATACCATAATAATTTGGTTTTGTATTGGATGTCCTTTGGGCTTTCATTGTCATTTATTTTTTTAAGAAGTTTTCTATGAGTTCAAAATAATCCTTTTGGTGAACAGGCAATTCAATTATAGTGACAGCATAAAAGGAACTCAATATGATACAATTCTCCATTGAGATCAGATTTACTGCTAAATCTAGATGATTTTATAAAACTAAAATTTGTATTTGCATTTTGAGGAACTTGACTGAGAGTCTTGATCAGAATCCAGTGAATCAAATAAAAGTGAATCTCATCTAAATAAGAAAGAGATGAATTAAGAGTATAAATTACTATTTCAGGGACATAGTTACCCTGGCACAGACATTTACGCAGTTTCAAAAGCAGGACTATTAGCATAGAATCCCCAACGCCTTCCCACTCAGAGAGGAGAGGAAGAGCTTGCCCGTGAGGTGAATGGAAGGCTCAGTAACACACACATTCGCAATGTTGCTACAAAGATAAGCTGCACTGTATTTTATTTTACATTCTCTGAATTCAGATATGACTCTACTGCTTAATGGCCATATCACTTTTTCTTCTCTCAGTTATGTTCAATCTGCTAAACAGAGTAATTTAGTATCTTTTTCCCAGGCTATCAGGGAGATGCATTGTTTGGCCTATTTTAAGCTCTTCATGGCTAGCTATTATTATTATATAGAAACAATCAGTATACAAATGTATATGCTTGTACACTCTTGTACTTCATAAAATGAGAGCATAAAATTGGTCGTTGCATGTCTAGAAAATGAAAGTTCTATTGGGTGACTGATGACCAAAGAGGAGGTGTTAGAATCTGTACAATGATGACATTATCTAAAGGTTTATTGGAGTTTGCAGACAGAGGAAGAAAAATATTAGATGTTCAAAGGTAGTTTACTAATTTCTCAGAAATTCATTGTAGGGATTTAGAATGGGAACAAATACTGAAATGAATCAGCAGCACCCTAGGGGAGAATGAGGAGGCGACAGATCAGAAGGGTTTGGGAGACCTCCCCCTTCATGTATCAACTGTAACTCTTCAGTGAAGTTAATGGTTTAACTTGCTATATTATTGTGTTTCTTTTTGAAATGTGGTCCTGTGACTAATGTTATGGGCCCTTCAGGGAGCCTGTTGGAAATGCAGAATCTCAAGGCAGAGGAGCAAGAGGGCAGCTGAGTGAAATGCTCAAGTGAGCAACTCTCCACAGAGACACTACTCTAAGCGGCTGTTCATGTATAAAATAACCTCACAAGGGCAAAGGAGGCCCACAAGAAATAACAAAACCTATTTTTAATTTAATAATAAGAAAGGATGCAATGAAGAACAGGAAGATTCACTGAAGATGTAGAAAGGAAAGACTTGCCCACATCACCACTCCTCCAGTCCCAAATAGCCAGTATGGAGAGATGCCCCTTGCTTGGAGGAGGGAGGAGTAAAGCCCAGACTATAGCCTTAAAATCCAGTACCAGGTCTACTATGCTGAGATCTAGAATTGGATAGGACCCCAACACTGGACCATGCAGACTTAGCCTTTCGCTAGGGTCCACCTCCACACTTTGTCATCTCTCCTTAACTTTCAGTCACAAATAGCAGGACTCTAGTCTCTGGGTGTTAGTTTGGAAAATTGAACTTAGAGCTTATGTTGAAGCTCAGCCATGGCATCAGGTAGAAGCTTGACAAAGAATTCAAAAGACTGCTTATATGAGTGGTGTGTGGCAAATGAAACGATATAGACAGCTGAACAAAGTAAAAAAAAAAAAAAACGGCAAGATATGAATTTAAAAATCAGAAAAAAAAAAAAGGAAAGAGATCTGAAAAAAGGACCAAAAGACATCTTGGATATAAAAACTGACCTAAAGTAACCTAGAAAAAAGTAAGATAAATAAAATCAGAGATGATAAAGGAGATGTTATAACTGAGAGCACAGAGAAACAATTATCATCACAAAGGACTAATTATGAACAAGTATATGCCAACAGATTGGAAAGCCTAGAAGAGCAGGCTAACTTTCTGGATACATTGAACCATAAAGTCAGACAAAACTGGGACAGACTAGTAACAAATAATTAATTTGAATCATAATCAAAGGTCTTCCAACATAGAAAAGCAGATTAAAAGTCTTCATAACCAAATTTTACCAAACTTTTAATGAAAAAAATGACAGGGCCTGGCACGGTAGCCTAGCTGCTGAAGTCCTCGCCTTCCATGTGCCGGGATCCCATTTGGGCACCGGCTTTCATCTTGGTGGCCATCCAGCTCCCTGCTTGTAGCCTGGGAAAGCATTAGAGAACAGCCCAAAGCCTTTGGACTCTATACCCATGTGGGAGACCTAGCAAAAGCCCCTGGACCCTGGCTCGGACTGCCACAGCTCCTGCTGTTGCGCAGCTTGGGGAGTGAATCAGTGGATGGAAGATCTTTCTCTTTGTCTCTCTTCTTCTCTGTATATCTGCCTTTCCAATAAAGATAAAATAAATCTTAAAAATATTTTTTAAAAATGACAATAGTTCTTCTCAAACTAGTACAAAATTTGAAAGAAAGAGAAACTTTCCAAACTCATTCTGTGACATTACCACTGCCTTGACTACAAAACCAAAGATATAACAAAAAATTAAACTATAGGTCAATATCCGTAATGAACATCAATGGCAAAATTCTCAATAAAATAATAACAAATCAAATCCAATAACATGAAAAAGTTATTTCATCTCGACTGGGATTTGTCCCAGAGTTGCATGGATAGTTCAACATATGCACATCAATAAAGAAAATCATCAACAGGAGGAAGAATAAAAATCATACTGTCTTCTCAATAGATGCATTAAAGGCATTTGATAAAATACAACATCCAGTCACGTTTTGAGAAAATATCTTGAACAAATTAGGTATATGGACTTTCCTCATCATAATAAAGGCTATATATGACAAAAACACAACACTATCTGAAGAATTGTGAGAAGCTGAAAGCATTCTCTAAGATCTGGAACTAGACTCCAATGCCTGTTCACCATTCTTTGTCAATAGAGCACTGGGGGCTTTAGCTTGAGCTGTCAGGCCACAGTCAGAAATACAAGGCAAATAGGAAAAGAGGAAGAGAAGTCAAATTATCTAAATAAAGACTAGAATAATTTTATATAGAGAGAAGTGTAAGACTCCATCAAATAACTATTAGAACTGATAATAAATTAAGTCACAACATATATAATTAACACATTAGTCAGTAACCTTTTTATATACAAAGAACAAACTCAAAGACATTATGAGAAAATGTCATTAACAATAGCTACAAATTATAAAATCACAGAATAAGGTTAAACAAGACATATGAAAACTATAAACAAATTAATGAAGAACTTGAAGACACTAACAGTGGGATTATTTTCTACCATCATGGACTGAAATAATTAATATTGTTAAAATGTCCACAATACCCAAAGCAATTTACAGATTCAATAAAATTCCAATAAAACAAACAGACAAGCCGAAACATTCTTCACAGAGCAAAAGGAAATTGTAAAATTTCCATGGAAGCACAGCAGATACTAAACAGTCAAAGCAATCTTTAACAGAAAGAACAAAGTTGAAGCCATCACAATAATAGATTTTAAGACATATTGCAGTCATTATTATCCAAACAGCATAGGAATAGCATAAAACAACACAGATCAATAGAATAGACAAGAGACTCCAGGAATTAATCCACACATTTATAGCCAAGTGATTTTTGGTAAAATTACTAGTAACATATAATGGAGACAGACTCTTCAATAATTGGTGTGGGAAAACTATATATCTGCATGCAGAACATTGAAACAAGATGCATCCCACTATCTCATCCAATACAAAAGTCAACTCAAAAAGTGATCAGGGCCCAGAATGGTAGCCTGGTGGCTAAATCTTTGCCTTGCATCTGCTGGGATCCCATGTGGGCATTCGTTCACATCCCGGCTGCTCTGTTTCCCATCCACCTCCCTGCTTGTGGCTTGGGAAAGCAGTAGCAGATGGCCCAAAGTCTTGGGATCCTATACCCATGCAGGAGACCTGGAAGAAGTTCCTGGTTCCTAGCTTCAGATCAGCTCAGCTATACCTGTTGAAGCCTTTTGGGGAGTGAACCAGTGGATGGAAGATCTTTCCCTCTGTATCTTTTTTCTCTCTGTATATTTGCTTTTCCAATAATAACTGATTCAGTTATCCTACTTCTAGCTTATATTTTCAGGAAATACAGCAAGCATATGCTGCACTTCTGTATTTATTGCTGCACTCTCGACAAAAGCCAAGATTTGGAGCCAACCTGGGTATCTAATGACTGATAAATGGACGAAGAAAACATGGTGTCTACACACTGGAATATTATCCAGCTATTAAAGAAAGGAAACCCTGAGTTTTGCCACTGGAGATCATTATGTTCAATGAAATATGCAAGACACAGAAAGACATTAACATATGTTCCCTCTTACATGTGAAAGTGAAAAAATTAGTTATCTAACAGAATAAAGATTACTGAAGTTGGGTAGGATCGGGATGAGGGACACTGTAAGAAGTTGGATACTGGGTTCCAAATTACAGTCAAATAGAAGTAATCAGTTCTAGTATTCCCTAGTAGTCAGGTAAGTATAGTCCTTTACAAACCACTGGAAGAGATGAGCTAGTACGCTTGGAACAGAAAAAATAGAATATGGAGGCTAGTTGCTTTATGTGATTTGTTTAGTTCGTATATGTATGATGAAATAATGTACAGTGTATCCCATAAACATGTAAAAGTTGTACATGTCAATCAAAATTTTAAAAAACAGAATAGTTTTAAGAAGAAATATAGACTCTCAAGTCTTACCTAGACATTCCATATTCGCAACTGTACTTTAAACAAGATGTACAGATATTTCCTCCATTACATTTTGACAAGCATCTGTTACATAGGCTTAAGCTTCTAGAACAGTGCCTGGCATTTACTTAATGCTTAATAGAAGTTTATTTTAAAAATTAAGTGGAATGCTTGGAGGCCACCAACTTGAGCTGCAGAAGGAGATGAAAAACATAGTATCAACCCCAAACCAATGCCTTGAACTAAAGATATACTTCTACGGCAATTACAGAAAGTAAGAAAAATCATATGCCTTGACCCAGGGGTGAAAAGCAAGGGAAGAACAGAGTGTTCAAGGATTAGAAGTTATGGGCAGAGGGTCTCTGGAAAGGAAGTACAAGAAAAAGCCCACTGAGACCTGGCAAATGCATTATAAAACTCCTCCCGTTGCAGTACAGTGAAATAAATGTTCTGATGTCCTGCACCAAGTAGGACTGTGTGGCTGTGGCAGAGGTCAGGGTGGGAAGCACAGGTAATCCACCCTCTGGGGGGGAGCTGTCATGGGTCTTTGTTTAGAAAATTCCTTCACAGATCTAAAACTGCAAATGAATCAAATACAAATACAAATTGCTACTTAAGTAATGGTTATAATCTTTACTTTTGAGTTGATCCTAATTCGTTGAATTTGTTTATGATAATTTTGTTATCTCTTTAAAATATAAATTATTCATTTTCTGAACTTCCTTCTTAAAAAGTATCCTATTGTCTCAAGTTGGCTTTATGTCTGAGTCAGCTTTTTGTCACTATAACTGAATACCTAAGGCAAGTTATTTATGAAGGAAGATTTATTTACAGTTAGCTTTGGAGATTCACAATAGCTTTACTCCCTTTGGGGCAGTGATTCAGCTTTGGACTTTTATTTGAAGACAACATTATACGGAACTTGTCTCAAAGTACTATTCTGGATTGTCAGCAACATTACCCAGAAACATGTGAGAAATGTAATCTATTGAGCCACAAATCCAAACTCAATGAACTAGAAGCTTGATGATAGGGCCTAGCAACTAGTAATGTTTCAAGAGGTCCCAAGTCTGATCCCTGCTTAAGTTTGGCAGAAAAATACAGAAAATGACAGAAACCTCAGCCCTGAACATTCACGTGTGACAAATTTTCATATATAAATATGGATCTTAGAAGCAAGTTTTGTGTCTAATATTAGAAACTTAGTGTGATATTTAAAGCCATACGAGTATGTGATACAAACTAGGAAGAGAAAGAAAAACTATCAGACTGAAGCGTGCATAGCGCCAACATTCAGAGGGAGGGAAAAGGATGAGCAGTCTGTCAAAGCAACTGAGAAATGGTAGCCACAGAGGGAGAAGGCAAGTGATGTTATGAAAGTGAAGAGGTTACGGTATTTCAGGGAGACTGTTAGGATCCCCTCCGATGAATGCAGACCCTACCCTCCTCATTGAGTGGCACCAATGTATTTTTAGAGGACTTATCCTGGCTTGAAACTGGGTTTGATGGAGTAAAAGTCATTTTTCCACTTCCTTTAACAATGTCTTGTGTGACAATTAACATGAGGAGGCCAGCGAATTAACCCACTGCTTGCAATGCCATTGCTCCACATAGATAGGAGCACTGGTTAAAAAACCAGCTGCTCTGTTTTCAACTCAGCTGTCTCCTAATGTACTTGAGAAAGCAGCAGAAGATGGCTCAAGTGCTTGAGCCTCTGCTGCCCATGTTGGGGGGCCTTGATGTAGTTCCTGGTACCCAGCTTCACCTGGCCCAGCCATGGATGTTGTGGGTATTTGAGGAGTGGACCAGTTCTCAGTGTTTTCTTGTCTGTTGCTCTAGTTTTCAAATAATTCCTTTGTTTTCTTTTTTTAAAAGATGTATTTATTTTTACTGGAAAGGCTGATATACAGAGAAAGGAGAAACAGAGGGGAAGATCTTCCATCTGATGGTTCACTCCTCAAGTGACCACAATGGCTGGAACTGAGCCAATCTGAAGCCAGGAGCTTCTTCCAGGTCTCCCACACAGGTGCAGAGTCCCAGGGTTTTGGGCCATCCTCCACTGCTTTCCCAGGCCACAAGCAGGGAGCTGGATGGGAAGTGGGGCTGCTGGGATCAGAACCGGTGCCCATATGGGATCCCGGCATGTTCAAGGCGAGGACTTTAGCCACTAGGCTATTGTGCTGGTTCCCTTTTTTTCTTTTTAAGACTTATTACTTTGAGTGAGAATGACTACTATAAAAGTTCTTCCCCTCTCTCTCTTTTTAAAGATTTATCTATTTATTATTATTATTATTATTATTATTATTATTTGAAAGGCAGATCAGATTTTCAAAATGGAGGAGAGAGAGAGAAAGATCTTCCATCCCCAAATGGCCACAATAGCTAGAACTGAGCCAATCTGAAGCCAGGACCCAGGAGCTTCCACCAGGTCTCTCACATGGGTGCAGGGGTCCAAGGACTTTGGCCATTTCCCACTGCTGTCATAGGCCACAAGCCTAAAGCTGGATTGAAAGTGCAACTGCCAAGACATGAACCGGTACCCAAATGGGATGCTGGATCTTGAAAGTAGAGGATTAGCCAGTTGAGCCATTGCACCAGCCCAGTTTCTTTCTTTTTCTTAACAGAGAGCAATAGACAGCCAGAGTATATCTCTCCTATTGAAGGTTAACAACACAGGCTTCACTACAATAGTCCCTCCTTATCTGCAAAGCATTGTTGTTCTAAGTCCTCCATTGCATGCCTAAATGTGCAGATGGCCCAAAACCCTACAGATGCTGTTTTATCCTATATATCCATACATATGATAAAATTTAATTTATAATTCAGGCACAGTATGACATTAACAATAATAACATAATAAAATAGAATACTATAATAGTATATAGTATAATAGTATAATATACTATAATAATATAGTATATATAGTATAATATACTATAATAGTATTATAGTAAATAGTTATTTACTATAATACTATTATAGTAAATTAGTATTTACTATAATAGTTATATGAATGCTGATTCTCTCAAAATATCTCATTATACTATATACTTACCCTTCTTTTTCTTGTGATGGTGTGTGGATGATACAATGCCTAGAAGATGAAGTGTGGTGAATAGCACTGGCATGTGATATAGTGTTAAGCTACACACAAGGGTTGCTTGAACACAAGTGCTATGATAAGACAGTTCATTTGATAACAGATGGCTACTGCATGAAGCAGTGACTGGTACTGTATAGCTACACACTGGATCAAGGGCTGATTGACATCCTAGGCAATACTACATAAAACTTCATCACATTATTAAGAATGGCTGGCAATTTAAAATGTATGAATTATTCATTTCAGGAGGTTTCCACTTAATATTTTCAGACAGTAGTTGACCATGGGCAAATGAGACTGTGGAAAGCAAAATTGTAGATAAGGGGGAATGACAGTGTTACTGGCAGCCTGCTCCTGCCATGAGGGCATCTTGAGGACACCATTTAAAGACTGTTAGTTTCTCATTTGTAAAATGGCGATAATAGCAACTAGCAACTGCTCTGCAAAGGAAGAAGCTAGCACTTCAGGTAGCAACGCAGAAAATCCTTGATGACAACGTCGAGTTGCCAAATCTACCAAATCAAACACTGTTATTCAAATTAACACATTTCTTCTTTGTATCATCAGTTTAATTTTGGGTTTCTGGTTTTTGTCTCTGGAAGGGCTTTATCTAATAAAGTGATAATGTGAAGGTTACTGGTATTTTTAATTGTCAGAGAGTCATTAATGTATTTCAAATTCTCAAAAAAGATTATTTGTGTGAAGTATTGTTCAATGAGTGTCGTAAAGGACTTTTTAATACAATGGAATTAGCACCCTAATCCCATAAAACAACAACAACAAAATCATTTTAGGAATAATGGATTAAGCATTATATTTATCTTGGAATGAATATATATATGTATATATACATTCTCTTTTAATTACATTATTCTATTATTCAGTTCATACTTTAATAAACTCACAGATATTCATTTTTTTGAACTCTTAACTGGCATAAAAGATGCAAGTATTCAGTCTTTGTCTTATCCTTTTCTCAGCCTTGAAAAAGTATAAGGATTGAAAATCAGGTTTAGGGAATATGCAAAATACCATACACATGAAAATATATCCACACAATATCAATTATTTGACTAGTTGAAATAGTGGAATTTTAATGTCATTTTAAAATTGATATGTTAAAATACAATAAAGCTTAGTATTTTAAACTAATTTTGCTGACTATTGGAACATTGAGGCTATACAGAGAAAGTTAATTTAGAAATCATGTGTTTGGGTAGTTGCTCCATCCCTTCCATTAGTTGTGTGGTCTCAAGAACATAGCTAACCACTTGTTACCTTACCTCACAAAATATGAACAGGTTACTAACATATATAATGCTTTCATTTTCATTGAAATTGTGGCCTCAATTTCTAAAGTAAAAAATAACCATAGACACATTTTCATAAGTATTTTTATATAATTGCAATTCCAAATTGATAATTTCCTCCAATTCACTACTTGGTGCCTTTTCTTTTCTTTTTTATCGTTTTACGACACCATTTTATAGGCTCTGGGATCCCCCCAACGCCTCCCCCTATGATGGATTCCTCCACAACTTGGTGTCAAACATTTTCATTTGTAACTATTTAATGGGAGCAGGTGGGAAGCTTCCATGTACACGAGTTTTAATTAAAATACCTGCTTACCATGCACTGGCAAGGCACATTTTAAAAGGGTACAAATAGGTTGTCACAATGAAAAAGGAAAATTCCTGCTTATGATGGTTGGAAATAGGATCAAATTAAAGCATGTCTTAAACCAACGAGGTATTTTATAAACCATGAGATTATCATTAACAATATTCTTATTAAAAATACCATTGTTACATTCCCATGCAGTGTTTTGTGTTGCACCAACTGAATTAGTTTTGTAATGAGAAATTTATAGAATGTGGTTTGTGCTACAGTGTCTTCTGTGAGAAACACATTTCATTGGTTCAGTGACCAAAGTCAGCAAGCCTCAGTGATGAATGCTGAGTTTTTGAAATGCCTCCCCACCATTCACAGACAAATATTATAACATTTTGATCTACTCTTTTTCTTGTTCTCTTTTCATGCTCCCCAACAAAATATGTGCATATTTGCATGCCTATTAATATTTTCTTAGTTCACAGTCTCCTCTAATTTTAAAAGCCAGTGATTTTTAACCTTTGACTTGATAAATACGATCCAATTGAGTTAAACTGATATTCTTCTGGAACTTGAAAGGTAAAATGCTTATTTAAATATGTGGTAATTATCACCAGAACTGTTCATTTTTAACTATTAAGTTTAAACAAAGAGCAATTGCTGTTTGCTCATGCAAAACAAACAGTGCCTGCTTAAGATCTTTTTGATTAATCTGCTTCCCTGTGTGTAGATGTGGGAGAAAACAGTGCCTCAGGCTCAGCACACACATCTATGAAATGGAAAAAGCTTTGCTGTACCAGTAATAGTCAATGGCCAGGATTTTCCCACAGGTTAGTGGTCTATCATGCAGGTTCACCTGGGAGAGGGAGACCAAACCTCAGGCCAGGCCAATACAGCCAAAGTATAACAGAAGCAGCCCAGATCCAGAGCAAGTTTTGAAACAAAAGAGGTGCTTTTCTGTTGGGGTAAGAGTGGGTAAGCAGACAGAGGAAGAAGGAAATACAGAGAAGCAAAGAGAGGCTGATCATTCTAGAAATTTCACAGAAAAGAAGATATGAAAAGGAAAAAGCTTCCCAAATTTTTGTTTGTATGTAATTTGAAAGGTAGGAGAAAGAGAGAAAGAGATTACATCTATTGGTTCCCTCTCAAATGTCTACAGCAGCTGGGGCCAGGCCATGGTCAGGAGATGAGGATGCTGCCTGGGTTTTCCACGTGGGGAGCAGATATCAAACTACCTGAGCTAACACTGCTGACTTCCAGGATGGTCATTAGCAGGAATCTGGAATCGGGAGTGAAGTGAGGACATAAGCCCATACCGCATGCAAAAATTCCAAATGGCAGCTTCCATGTGTTATGCCACCTGCCTGTCCTGGGAATTTTTAAACCATAACTCCTTAGAGAGATGGTGTTGCAAACAATGAAGGTTACGTACTATTGATGGAGCTTTGCTCATCAAGAGCTGTCACCTGGGAGGTATCAAGGGTTAGAAGTTGGTAGAGCTGAATAATAAAGACTGTGTTGAAAAGGCCAGAGCTGTGGTATAGCACTGCTGAGAGTTCTGACTGCCCCACTTTGGATCCAGTTTAATGCCCATATGCCTGAGAAAGCAGCAGAATGGACAAAGTTCTTGGGCTCCTAATACCCACATGGGAGACCTGGATGGCTGGTTCTTTGTCTTTCTTCCTCCTTTTCCCTGTAACTGTTTTTCAAATAAATAGGTAAATAAAAATAAATAAATAAATCCTTTTTTAAAAAGACTGTGTTGACAGCTCTTCTCTGTAGCCCTCCACTCTGTCTCCCAACTTGCATAGAAATTGGATATTTAGGACATAACACAAAAGGAATAGCCTTACCATAAAATCACGTAAAATTGGAAGGAGGGCTCCAGATCAATAGGCACAGGCTGAGACAAGGATTTCATTCAACTCCAAGAGCAGGAAGAGCTTCAGATGACCACTGGCTTACTTGAGAGACATTAGCTCATAACTCTGTATTTTAGGCACTGGTTATGTCTTACTGAGTATCACCCAAGGAGGGCAGCTATGAGAACAAAGTGATGAGGCAGACCCCAGATGCTGACAGGAGGCATGGACTGAACTCCCAACCGAAACCACAGCTTTACCCAATGTCTTTATGGTTCTCTGTGTGAGTGGTTACGTTGTGAGTTTGTGTGTAGGAGGTGTTGGACATGAGAGTAGAATCCTAAAGAGACAGACAAAAGAAGCAGTTATGCAGAATAGCTCCCTGTGGAGGTATGTATGGGATAGATGGATTTATGCATGAGTTCACTCAGAAATTCCATCTTAGTTTGACTATTTCACACTCTATTGGTTCCTTCGATGACAGTGATGATAAGCAGATTCGTGATCTTCTAATTCAGTTTTGAGACAGAGCACACTGCAGTTGCACACACCCACTGGGACCACCTGGAAAGACACTGAGATGGACAGAAACTGAAACCAACGTCGGATGGAGTTTAGTTCTGAAAGGATAAGGTAGGATTTGTGAATGAAAACCTATTATAGAACAAGTCAACTACACATGATCAGTGCCAAAGACTGCCTTGGGAACTGAAGCATTAAAGGAACCAGTGGTATGGCACAGTGAGTTAAAGCCACCACCTGTGATGTCAGCATCCCTAATACTGGATCTCTGCTTGGAATCCCCAAGTCCAGATACTCCACTTCAGATCCAGCTTTCCTGCTTATGTGCCTGTGAAGGAGCAGAGGATGCCCCAGAGTGGTTAATTCCTTGCCACTCATGTGGGAGGCCAGGATGGGATTCCAGGTTCCTGGCTTCAGCATGGCCCAGATGTTGCTGTTGAGGGCATTAAGGGAGGAAACTAGTGGCTGGAAGATGTCTCTCCCTCTCTCTTTCTTTCAAATGCCATTTTTTAAAAGCTAGGGCACTAAAGGGCATTGATTTACATATTAAACAGATGTTAGGAAAATGATATGGGGGCAAGAAGCATATTAGGTACTGAGGACACGAAGAGAAATGCATGCATAGAAACTCATGGCCCAAAATCAACTGAAAAGAGGAAGTACAGACCAAAGAACTTAATGCAAATCCAACTGATGGTACTGGAAATATGGAAACCTAATCCCATGATGGTTTCTAGGAGACTGGTCTTGTAAGGGCCTTGAAGTAAAGGCCTACTGCTTTGTCATAAAAGCTAAGACTTGCTCTGTTTCATGGCTCACTAAGTGATCTTTCCCCTGCCCAGTCTTTTATTACCAACCCCAGACCTTATCAGATGACAAACCGCAGGGACTCACACAAGTTTGGATTGTGAACCTCTGAAATCATAAGCCTAAATAAACCTCTTAGGTACCTTATTACAGTAACGAAGAGCTGACTAACACACACCTTTGGCTCCTTTTGTTCTGTCTTCACATTGCTTCTCGGCCTTTTGGCTAAGATCAAGTACAGTATCTGTTCTGTCCTCACTCTGATTCCATAGAGGGAAATATAGGCTAACTATAGCAGGTACAGGAGATTCCATGAGTCCAGGAACACTAAGCAGTATTGCATGGCTTCATCCCATAATGTGAGGAAGGATTGTGGGGGACACCATGAAAGGACATATGAAATACCAGTACACCACTCTGTAGAGAAGGATGGGTCATCAGAAATTGAAATCAGGGATTGGCATGATGGCAGACTAATTCTCTGCCCTGTGGCACTGGTGTCCCATATGGGTATCAGTTTATGTCCTGGCTGCTCCATTTCAGATCCAGTTCTCTGGCTATGGCCTGGGAAAGCATTAGGGGATGGTCCTAATCTTTGGGATCCTGCACCTACATGGGAGGACTTGAAGAGTCTCCTGGCTTCAGATTAGCTCAGCTCTGGCCATTGTGGCCATTTAGGGAGAGAGCTAATGGATGAAAAAAAACTCACTGTATCTCCTTCTCTATGTAAAAACCTACCTTTCAAATAAAAATCAATAAACATATTTTTAAAATTGAAATAAGTAGTAACATAATCAGATGCTTATTGAAAGTTTGTATAGAGTTTACCTAAGCCCATTCTGCAGCTTACTTACTACTGTATTGTGTGTTATCCAGTCCCAGAACCTAATAAATGAGATTCCTATAGTGGATTAGTGGCCCAATGCAAATTGGATACTTGTAGAACAGTGTCCAGGAGGAATAAGGTTCTTCAGTGTGCAAGTAGAATTATAGTTTTTAGAGAGGAAACTACTCGGCACACTGTACTGAATCTCTATAGTGAAGATAAGTGCGGGCAGGGGCCATAATTTTAGTAAAAGATGTTTTATCTGAAAAGCAGAATGACAGAGGGGGACAGGCCAAAAATTAAAAAGGGAGAGAAGGGGAGAGATATCTTCCATCTGCTGTTTCACTCTCCAAATGATTGCAACAGCCAGGGCTGGGTCAGGCTGAAGCAAAGAACCTAGAACTCTATTTAAGCCTTTCATTTGGAGATTTGGGATATTTTGTCTTCTTAAGCATATTAATAGGAAGCTGGACTGGCTGCAGAGTAGCCAGAACCTGAACTGGCACTCAGATATGATATGTAGGTGTCCTGAGTGATGGGGTAACCCTGTGGGCCATAACATTCACCCCAGGAGCAATGTTTTAACTTCTCCAGGCAACATACTGGAGGAGGAAGCAACTCACAGATAGGAAGACAAGTGAAGTTAATCTACTTTGTTCAGGGGCTTGAATAAGGCCTAAGGATTGATTCATTTTAAAAGTTTAAAGCAAAATTACACATAATGACTCCCAGCCCAGACCTAAAAGAGACTGTGCCAAGATTCTGGGGAAGAATACCACATTGGTTACCTATTGCTACACAATAATTTACCACAAAACTTAGTGACTTAAAATAACAGTGTTTACAATATCACAGCTTGTTCTGGGTCCAGAAATGGTGCATGACTTAGTTTGGTCTTGTATTTACAGGCTGCTACTGAGGTGTCAGCTGGGCAGCAAAGACTTGTAGACTCATCCAATTCCCTACTCATTCATATGTTTTATGGCAAGATTTAATTGTTTTATAGATTGTTGGTCTGAGGTCACCCTTAGTTCCTTGTAATGTATACCTTTCTATGGGAAATCTCATAAAGATGCATCAGAGAGCATGCAAATTAGAAACAAAAGGATTTGTGGAACCTAGTCTTAGAAGCACCATCTCATCTCATTTCATCACTTTACTGTGTTTTGCTTGCTAGCAGTCAGCTACCAGGCCCAGCCCACTTTCAGGGAGTGAGGGATATACAGATGTAGGGATATGTGGGAATCCCTGAGAGTCATGTTAGAAGCTAGCCTATCACAGGCAGCTAAGCCCAGAAAGTATAAGCCCTATTAAATTTCTCTCTCTCTCTTTCTCTCTCTTTCTGTATAAAACCTTAGAGATACTGTGTAAGGGAGAATGTGGGAGGATATGAAGGTGGATATTCTCATTCTGGCAATGGAAATTTTAAGAAGTAGATGCTAGAAGGTTGCAAAGCTGCTGTCAAGATATCTCAGGAGATTTGGGTGACATCTGCTGGGCAAGAGTTATAAAATGGGATTTCCATTTTTGCATTGAATGATTTAATTGGAATTCTTCAGCTTCATGAAAAATCTCTGGGTTGAATAGTCACAGCTGGAAATAAGCTTTCTCCAGAATGCTGGTAAGGATGACTTCTGGCAGTCTCAGATTCTGTCTTCCTAGTTAGCAATGACAATTCTCACCCACCCCCATGCTCCCATAATGTGCAATAATATCATAAAGGGATGGTGGGTCTGTTTATGTTACAGGCTTATTATTATCCAAATAATAGTATCCAGGACATTGTAATGTCACAGTTAACCCACCCAAATATTCAATGGTGTGCCTAAAGGGGACCTGTTATAGCCACTAGCACTGTTCACCAATTGTTTCCTTTTCTTCAGCTATATCAACGTATTAAACTTGCTAGTTTCACTTATGGACATTTACAGGGGTCAAACACTTCAACTGTCTTCCACTGTTTTCCCAGGCACATTGGTAGAGAGCTGGATGTGAAGTGGAGCAACCAGAACTCCAATAGGCACCCATGGGATGCTGGCAATATAGGTGGCAGCTTTACTTGCTATGTCACATTGCCGGCCCCAGCTTTTATACCTAGTTTTACATTGTGCACTAGAATTTCACATGTAGCTTTTACATTTATGTCTGTAACCCTTTTTTACTTGATTTTTGTATATGGTATTGAAGAAGCAGTTCAACTTCTTTCTTGTGCGGGTATCAATTGTTGGAAAGGGTATTCTTTTTTTATTATTAATTACATTGCATTATGTGACACAGTTATAGGTAACTGGGATTCCCCCCACCCCTCCCTAAACCCTCCCCCCACGGTGGATTCCTCCACCTTGTTGCATTACCACAGTTCAAGATCAGTTGAGATTCTTTCATTGCAAGCCTATACCAAGCATAGATTCCAGCATCTTATTGTCCAGACAAATTCAACAGCTTGTTGGAGAGACCATCTCTGATCTGAAGGTAGAGCCAGCAGAGTACCATCCCCATCAATTAAAAGCCCCAACCTAACATCAGCAACAATTTACAATGTTATAGAATTATTTGACATAGAATTGAGTAACCAACATGTTTTTTAAAAAATGCAAGTTCTTTACCATATCCTGTGACACCTTCAGTGACATTTCAATATTAGTTTATACACGACCGGGTTCTATACACTTCAAAATGGCTATAGATTACTATTCAGCTGTCTCATGTCTATTTTCATTATAGTATTCAGCATTATATAGCGTTGAAGCATAATTTTGCTGAACTTGGCTTTTTTTTCCTGGTAGTCTAGACTGGCTTATAACTCTAACAAGACATATGTTAACAGCTTAGGTGCAGAACAGTTTTAGGAGGGGTGTGCAGAGAAATCCTCAATACCCTAGTGAGGAGTAACCAATCTTTGTGTCCCACCTAGTATGGTATAAGTGAATCCCCGCTGACCGTTTCCTGTCTGATTTCAAGCTAGAAAGGGTATTCTTCCAATTTTAGTATATGTGCTACCAAAGTGAGCACAGATAGGGTATTCTTTTCCCCAGTGAACTGTTCTGTCATCCTTTTCAAAGACAGTTTGATCACAAATATAAAAGTCTACTCCTCAGTTCTCAATTCTGTTTCACTAATCTGTATGACTAATTCTTGCCTACAAAGAATGCTCCTTCTATGTTAAAAGTTTTAAGGGCCAATGAATGATTCTCTATTCTTTGGTTCTTTACCTCTCTTCTGGCCATGTACCTAAAAGAGCTTAAGTGTTAGACTGAATTCCTGAGTGAAGGTAACCTGGAGAGGACCCCTGATTCAAACCATATTAGATATCCAATGTGAGCAAGAATCAACATTGTGTTTAAACTTATCAGCAGCCTGACACAGTCAGCTCTATAATTGACAATTTTACATACAGTGGAGGTAGAGTCCATAGAAAAGTTGAAAAGGAGAAGAGGAAGCAGCCAGATGAGCAAAACCTGGGCTATAATTTTAATCCCCAAGGACTATCAGCAAACCCTTCTTATGTGTTTCATTTCTGGATGTAACCTAAGAAAATCGGGTTCTCTTATTACCATTATTAGCACACCTGACTGACTTCCACATTTTAAGCACTGGGATGCTAGTTAGTTATTCAGTATAGAAAATGGTATTCAGTATATAAAATGGCATCTGTGCCCTCAGATCTTACAATTTAATTAGGAAGATAGAATGTGTACTGAAAAATAAAGAAAAATGTAAGTTGTCACACAATAAATGATATTAGATGAGTTCAAAGGAGAACTGAAAATGAGCTAGGATAATTAAGGAAGGTTTCACTTTATTGTGGCTAAGTGATGTCTGATGGGAAATCATGACTTAGATAACCAAAGATGAGAAGGAATATGCATTCCCGTAAGTGAAAAGAAAGGTAGGGAAGTACCATTCTTCTTGAGAGACAATGGACAAGTACACCAGTTTACTTGGAGCAGGATCGATTGAGAATTACTTTTTAACAGAGTTTGGGGGTTAAATTGAAGACATTTGTAAAGGATGAACTAAAATTTTATTCTGTAGGTAGAGGGAAAATACTGAGAACTCCTGGGGTGAGAAAATTATTTTTTCACGAATTGAATCTTGTGGCAGTAACACTAGAAGTAATAGAGGTAATTCTACTTCCTTACCTCTGAAGTGACAACTAATGGTAATTCTTTCATTTATCTGATTTGACTTAGATTATCAGCACAGACCTAGAGGGACCAGGAAATGCTGATTACTTTACCATCATTCTTGAAACTAGCAGTAAGTTAGCTGAATATTGTCATGTAATATTGACACTTTTTATGTTGGGTAGCTTGGTGACAGAATGCTGAGCGATGTACTACATCGAGGTGGTCAACAAACATACTGAATGTGGGCTTTAACTTTCTGGTTTTCTCAGACCCTTTCAAATGCCAAGGACAAATGGTTAAAATTAATGGTGAAAGAATTTGAGGCTCACCCATGTTAATGTGGCAATCGTGAGCCATCTTGGGTGAGAGTCAGCAAATATTTTCATATCTGTCAATTCTAAGACACAGGCAAACAGATCCTGTTAAGTGAATGCAGCAGTGAACCTGTGTCTCTGTTAAACCACAGTGAAATGAAATAAGCTGATTTTAAATTTCTAAAGGGAACTTAAACCACCTGCTAAGTTGTAGAATTTAATTTGCAAGATGAATACTTGACAATGTGACACTTCTCTCATAGCTTCATTTGCTGTTTTAATAAAAATGTCCACAATGCTTTGGTTCCATCTGTTAGAGAGAGTGAAAACAGCTAACTGCTACTCAAACAACAAAAAATACAGCTTTCTAGAAAAGTATATCTAGTGCCGCCAAAATGTAAGGAGATATTTATAAATTTTAAACTTCTACCTCACTTCTAAAAAACGCTGTAGTAATTGCACTGCATCTTGGACTCAACATATAAATAATTTATGCAAAAATTTTACATTTAAATTATTCCCTCACACTACAAATGCAAACAAATGCTTTCAAAGTTATCATGACCGTGAATCTTACTGCAGCAGGCTACAGATTTTCATTATAACAATTTGTAAGCAAATATTTAGTTATTTTTGTAAGCCACAAATCTGGCTGAAGGAGAAAATGATATATAATAAACAAAAACCGTACAAACCACAAAACATGTTTGTTGCTACATTTCCAGATTGGAGATAACAATAAGCTATAGTACTGACAGTCTCCCTACTTTATTGATTATATTTCCATACTTTCCTCCCCCAGAATAGAAAAAGATGCTATAACTTTCAAGAATTATTTCTCAGCTACTAACACCAGTACTAAACATTGTGTTGCCACATGGTAGGCACATTTTATGTGTCTGTTGAGTCAAAAAGGGTAATATGGGGCAAGAATTTGGTACAGTGGTTAGGACATGCACATTCCATATTGTAGCGTTTTTGGTGCAAGTTCCAGTTCTGGCTCTTAGCTCCACCTTCCTACAGTGCGTATCCTGGGAAGCAGCAGGTGATAGCTTAAGCACTTAAGTTCTTGCCATGGAGGATGCAGATTGAGTTTCAGGCTCCTGGCATCAGTCTAACTCAGCTCCTAATATTGTATACACTCAGGGATTGGACCAGGAGTTGGAAGGTCTCTCTTTTTTTCCTCTTTGCTCTTCAAGTAAGTACATATGTATACATATATACCCTATATTTACATCTTATTTTCAAATGTGCATGAAGCAATCAATGAAAATTTATATTGACGTTGTTAGGATGCTGGGTGCTGCTTTTCTCCTTCTCTCACGTCTTCCCCCAGATACAGGAAGAAGAAAAAGAAAATTGGAAACAATAGTCTCATTCACTTCCCCCATTCCTCAATTCTTGCCACCCTAATTAGCAGTCCACATGGGCATGCATCTTTCTCAGTTACGTAAACATCATCAAAAAATTTTTTAAATGAAAAAAAGGAAATCTATATTTTACACCAGAACAATTATTAAATGATATACATGATAACAATCAATAATCTTATAATTACTAGAAGTAACTCAGCATAATGAAATCCCCTTATCATGTGGCTGGCATTGCTGGGATGCCATCTGTGAGAGCATTGGTTTGAGCCTTGTCTACTCCGCTTCCAACTCAGCTCCCTGCTAATGCACCTGGGAAAGCAGCAGAAGATGACCCAAGTACCTGGGTGCCTGTTATCCACATGCGAGACCAAATGAGACTCCTGGCTTCTGCCTGACCTAGCCATAGTAAGTATGGCCATCTGGTGAGTTAACCAACAGATTTAACAGCTCTCTTTACCTCCATCTCTCACTCTATGCGTTTCTCTTTCTATAAGTCTGCTTTTCAAATAAAAATAAATAAGTTTTGCACTCACTTGCTAGGCTGTACCTTCCACTGGTGAGCATGAGGACCAGGCCTGGAGGTACCAAGGCAGAACAAAGTGGTGGCACCTCCAGCCTGTGTTGGCATACATGAAGGCCAGGTCTGAGGGTGGGATGGGCTGAGCTAAACTGAAGTACTCGTGGGTGTGTATGAGAGCTGAGTGAGATGTGGGCTGGGTCCACATGTTTTGCACATGCAGAGGCTGGCATGTGCAAAAACCAGGGTGCAGGCCTGGTAGGAGCTAATGGGGGTCGCCCTGACTAAGCCATGTTACCCATTGCTATTAAGTGAGGACCGGATCAGTAGTGAGCTGTCTGGGCTGAGGCATAGCACTGGTTAGTTTGTGTGAGGTATAGGGCTGGAGCAGAACTGACCAGACAACTTCATCCGCCAGTATGTGTGTTTGCTGGTGTAGGCGACAGATCAAACCTGACCCTGCACTGTGGTGCACACAAGAGTCAAGTCTGAGGTCACCTCAGATGAAGTTTCTTGGGGGTACTCCCCAACCTTACTGATCAACTCAGACCCCAGCCACAGGAAAAAACACAGGATGTGTTGTCCAACCTTGGAGTATATGTTTTAGGACAGGGTCTCCTCAGTTGCTCATGCCTGTGCAGTGGACAATATGTACATGGGACAAGACAGTCAACTCATCTGGGCAAACTGGGAATGTCAGAGGATAGAAAGTAGAACAGGGGCCCGGCGGCGTGGCCTAACGGCTAAAGTCCTCGCCTTGAAAGCCCCGGGATCCCCTATGGGCGCCGGTTCTAATCCCAGCAGCTTCACTTCCCATCCAGCTCCCTGCTTGTGGCCTGGGAAAGCAGTTGAGCACGGCCCAATGCATTGGGACCCTGCACCCGTGTGGGAGACCCGGAAGAGGTTCCAGGTTCCCGGCTTCGGATCGGTGCGCATCGGCCCATTGCGGCTCACTTGGGGAGTGAATCATCAGACGGAAGATCTTCCTCTCTGTCTCTCCTCCTCTGTGTATATCTGGCTATAATAAAAATGAATAAATCTTTAAAAAAAAAAAAAGAAAGTAGAACAGGTTAGATAATTCTCCTGACCAAGCTTTGTAATGTGTTCCTGAATTTATGGATGCATTAAAGTGGACTTTATCAAGCAACATCAATTGACTTTAAGTTAATACAAAGAGATGTCAGTATTTGGTGGGCCTAACCTAGTGAGGTGAGCTTGTAGTGCGGGTTTAGATGTCAGAAATTCTCTTGCTGGCCTTGAAGAAGCTAAGATCCAGGTTGTAAGGAACAATTGCAAGAATCTGTGAGGGTATTCCAGAGATGGAAATGATCCTTGTCTGATCATTAAGGAAGGGAATTCTACCATCAACCATGAGGTTTGAAAGGGAATTTCAGATTCTAGAAGGTACACAGCCTACTGTAGTAGTTTTTTTTTCACTAGAGGCAGCAAATATACCCCTAAAAACTAAATTCTAAAAGAATGGGGGAATTGAAAATAGACACTGAAGCCATTGAGTAAGGCAGGACATCATATGTTAATAATTTGATAAATATAATTTTAAGGAGGTTGTTCATGTTCAGTTTTTTTGGGGGGAGGGGGATGGTGGTAATTGCATTTCCTGACCTAGAAATACCAGAAATGACAATCTTTGACAATTTAGAAACTGACAATTTAGAAATTTCCTCAGAGGAAAAAAATCATGGAATACAGTTCAGAATATATTTTAAATGACTAGTGCACACAGTTAAAAAGTTGGGAAAATCCCCAAATATAAACAAAAGGAAACTAAGAAAAAGTAATTAGTAAATCTATAATCTAAAAAATTTAAGTATAAATGATAAAATAGATAAAAATAAAATGTGAAAAGATTCTTAAGAGTTCATAAATTTATATATTATGATAAAAACTTTCATGAATTTCAAAACTTCTTGCACCAAGGTAAACTTACCTTTTACAAATTAGGTATGTATGAATGTATGCATGCTCATTTTATTTAAAAGGGAAGAGAGGGAAGGAGGGAGGAAGGGAGAGAGAAAGAGAGAGAAAGAGGGAGAGATAACCAAGCCACTGGTTTGCTTCCCAAATGCCCAGAACAGTCAGGACTGGACCAGGCTGAACCCAGTATCCCAGAATTCAATCTAGGTCTCCAACTTGCATAGCAGGGACCAAGTGCATGAGCTGTCATCTGTTTCTTCTTATGGTGTACATTGGCAGAAAGATGGATGATATGTAACAAACCCAGGACTTTAGCTTGGGCATCCCAAGAGGATCTTATCTTTAAATTCCATTTTCCATGAACTTTTGAAAGTATCCTCACAGAATACATAAAAGTTTTAGGAGGTCAGTAAGATAAACAAATATCAGACCAGCCTGACCAAATAAAAGAGAAAAGAGCAAATCATTATAGAGAAGGTCTAAGGCCACAAATTATAAGAAAAATTAAATAATGATAAAATTCAATCACAATTTATTTATCTATCTGTTTGCTTGTTTGTTTATAGATGAAGGATCTGAGCATCAGAAATATCAGGGGCAAGTATTTGACTTAGTTGTTAAATCATTATTTGAGATGTCACATAACATATCAGAATGCCTTGCTCTAGTCCCCAATATTCTGATTCTAATCCAGATCCCTGCAAATGCACATCCTGGAGGCAGCAATGTTGTTTCAAGTACTTGGTTTCCTAACACCCACATGGGAGACCTGAATGAAATTCCTGATTTTTGGGTTCAGCCTGACTGTTGCAGGAATTGGCAAATGAACCAGTCAATGGAAGATCTCTTGTTCTTTTTCTCTCTGCCTTTCAAACCAAATGGAAAAAAAAGAGATTAAACTAAAGAACTACTAGATTGAGCCAGCACTTTAGTGTAGTAGGTTAAGCCTCTGTCTACAATGCCAGCATCCCAAATGGGCATCTGTTTGAGTCCCGGCAACTTAACTTCCACTTCAGCTCACTGCTAATATCCCTGTGAAAGCACTGGAAGATTGCTTAGATTAGCTCAGTCGCTAGCTATTGCAGCAATCTGGGAGGGAGCCAGCGGATGGAAGATCTGTCTCTCTCTTTCTCTTCCTCTCTTCTCTCTCTCTCTCTCTCTGTGTATGTTTGTGTGTGTGTCTCCTCTCTGTAAATATGCCTTTCAAATAAAAATAAATAAATCTGCACAAAAAAGAAATTAGACAACATGGAAGTAAGAAAATTAGGCTGCTATTACCATGTCTTATGAAGTCAAGGCCATCCTTTAACCACCACAAGTAAGGACCCAAGTTCACATTGATAGGCAAAGGTACTATATTGATTTATACAGCATATTTCAACTTAATATGACCAAGACCTCTGTTTTGTAAACTTTACTGCTTCTTGGGATTGTCTCGGAAAGATTATGGAGGGAGCAATGTTGATGATGTGGTGTGGAAGTATATTGAACTTCTTAGTAGTGCATCTAAAATTATTCAGAGAAGTTCCAAGGTAAAATGTCTGTCAATTCTGAATGAAAAGTCAGATGATGTCTTATCAGGTATGGATTGTTGATGAATGTGGAAGCTAGATGAACACTTGGGAAATATTGCAGTAGATGATAATGTTTTGGATTGGTATAGTAATACTGGAGACAGAAAGACATGAATGCACTTGGAGAATGTTTTGCAAGTAAGCTGACAAAACTCCAAATGTTTAATTGGGGGGCTGAGGGGAATTAGAGATAAATTCAATAATTTTTTGTGCTGCCTACTAATTCAAAGTTGAAGGTGGCACAATTTACCCAGACGGAAAAAGTTGAGAAGGAAATGGATAATCTAGGATAAAGGGTAGATGGACAGATTATAGGAATTATGAATTATCAGCTATGGTAAGATTGAAACTCCAAAGACATCTAAAGGGATGTTGAAAAGATGTGAAAGAATGAAGACAGAGACTCACAGATTTGGGTGAATTGACATTATTACGTGGTTGACACTTAAAAACCTAGGGATGGACATAAAACTCTTCAGGGTGAGAGTATAGTTAGGAAAAGAGAAGCATGCATAGGAAATCACCTCAGAGTAAGTCAACAGTTGGAACAGCTGAGAAGAAAGCCAGCCAGGAAGTGTAAGCTGAGAATGATGGACTTCTGATTGTTTTTGAAGGACTATACTATTGTAATAATGTAGGGGAAATAATTGGAGAGAGAGAAATTGAGAAGGGAGAGAGGAGAAATCCCTGAGTCTATGAAACTGTATCATTAATTTTTTTTTAATAAAAGGTAGTGTATGTAGAAACGGCTAATGAAGGAACAGGAAAACCAAAAAGTATACCATCACAGAGGCCAACAGGAGAGTTCAAAATTGCAAAGTTGTCAAGTGGAAGACACAGTGGTCAGTTGTTTGAATGCTGCTGAGAGATGAAGAGAAAAGTGCCCATTAACTCTGACAGCTTGCAATTACTGATGATTTCTACTGTGGCAGATTCAACACAGGAGAGGGAACACAAGTCAAACTCCCAGGCTTACTTCTCAACTTAGTCATCACCAAGAGGCAAACCTCAGCTTCTAGGGCAGATTTGAGCAGACCCATGTCAAGTCACTTGCTCAGTCACTAGAATCAGCACAGCACAAACAGACCTGCTGAGGCTGAGTGTTCCCAACAGAACCCGTCACTGTGTATAGGGAGGCCATTTCACGGCACAGAAGTCCATAATCAAGGACTCATGCCCTAACACACAAATTTGCACAAACCCATCTTAGGTCTAAAATACGTTGAGAGGCCAGAAGTTTGGGAAATACATGCTTAGGATCCAAGGTCAGGGCTTATTTATGTTACAGATACTCTGTCAGTGACAACACAGAAATATTAAGTACTTAGTATTCTTGATTTATCATCTTTTAAGACTTTCTCTCCAATTATCTTTAATCTAGAGTCAAGTTAATTTGATTTACTGATCATATCATAAGCTTATCTAATTCTTATCTTCAGATATCATGCTTTAATGTATTGTAAACCAAGTGCTTAACTAAGTGTAGAGAATTATAAAATGAAGATAATAGGATGATTAATTTGAGCAGAGTAAGTACAAGTTAACAGTTCTCTCACATATATTTCACTGAATTATCTCTTATAGTTATTCCATTTAATCATAACACATTTAAACTACTTTTAAATGAATGAGACTGCTAACTTTTTCAATCTTGTTTTAGAAGTTAGGTAGTTTTTTTAAAAAAAAAGTTAAGAAAATGGAAATGAAATTATTTTCCCAGTCTACATGAAGTTTGACTCTCATGTTCACAGCTTAAAAATTTCAATTGTTTTGCCATGGATTATCTTTCCATTTACCAACACGCCCTTCTTTCCTCTTTTCAAGCTTTAAAAAAGTATATACCCAAACTGTCAAACTGTATACCCAACATATGCTCAGGCTCTGATTATTTTATTCTTGTAGTCATGTCTTTTTTGTAAATACATACATGGTAAAGTTAGAAGCATTGAAAGACTACCAGGGCTAGGGAACATCTACCCTGGAGGCCATATAAAGCCTGCAAAAATCATCTGATCTGGCTCTGTCAAGGCAATCACAGGCAGGACTCAAAATTCAATAAATGCAGAGGGGGTTAATTCTATTATAAGTTATATGGTTCACAAATGGTGTTATAAATATCCAACTGGTCCTTGGCAGGAAAAAAGTCTCTCCTGACACTCAAAACCCTATCTGTCTTCTGGTTACTCACTTTCAGAGGCAACAAGTTATTGGTTTTCCAGAAATTACTTGATAATTCTAGAAGCTTCTCTCCAGAATCACTGAAACTTTATAAATTTAATACATGCATGACTTTTAAAACCTACAAAACCATCCCTAGATTAGTTTCCCAATTACTTAATGACAATCGACTTACTCTTTTTAACGTATTTCAATGTGAAAACAAAAATATAACAGTTTTGTTTGAAAAAAGTTTTTTACAAGTTAGCCATTAGAAATCATTTCTATGAATAACAGAGACCTCCTTTTCACAATTTTGCTGCTAACTATCTAATAAAATATGTGCTGTCTGATAACCAACAGAACATCCTTTGTGTTTAGGTCCTTAATAACACTTTAATTTTATTCCTGTTTATTCTCCAAAATGGTCAACTGTTAGCTGCCAAAGAATGGGCCCTCCAAGAAACTGTTCAGCTCAAAGTCTGACTTCTCTAAGTTGTTCTGACTTTGGCTAATTTAGTTTATATATTTTAATTTACCTTCATTCTGTATAAAATGTTGATCATAATTGTATCTATTTCCCAAAGTCATTATGTGAGTGAAGTTAAATGTTCTTTATGTGTCTGGTATTTATTAAGTATTGAATAAATCAATTGTATTTATGATCAACTCCAGTAGATATGAGAAAATTATTTCTTTGTTTTTGTTTTATTTACTTAGTTGCTAGTGATTACTACTATTCTATGTTTATCAAATTTTCTATCTAATTCACAATGCTACCACTAATGTTCACTGAATATTGACTGTCTCCTTGGCTATGTGTTAATACACTCTGTTGTGTTTGTTTTTTGGAGCTTCACAGAAACTGTCGAAGTAGGTCATTTTATTGCCATTATCGTCAACTCAAGGGAGTGAACCTAAGAATCCTGAATAACTTGCCCAGCTGGTTAGGGACAATGCAAGTATAGCAGAGGAGAGTGCTTGCTCTGACATTTCATTAATCTTCAGGGCTTCACTTACTCATTCTTTCATTTTTTAAAATAAAAGTAAATGCTTATTGAATGCCTATTCTCTTCCAGCTACTCTCAAAAGCATTAAATATACAAAGATAATAAAGCCATGTGCTACCCTCAGGCTGGCAGTGGCTAACAGCAACAAGTTATAGATTCTGAAGAACAGTGTCTCAACTTAATTACTACTAACTTGAGGCAAGGACATGCAGGTTCCATCATTTGATATAATACCAGCTGCCTTTTTCTTTCAAAAGACGACATGGAAATGACAAGTTTCCTCATGTCTTTCTGTGACTGAAGCAAATTCATTTTCTTGCTATTCTCCATTTAAATGTTTTACACTGTGATTGTCTATCTAGGAAGATTCTTACCTCTCATCGTTAAAAAAAAAAGCTTGTCATTTGTATTTTACAGTTTTATTCACTTTTGGAATTATAATAAAATCTTCCCAGGTAGGCTCTAGGTTATAGCAACCTCTGCCTACAGTGCCAGCCTCCCATTTGGGTGCTGGTTCTAATTCTGGCTGTTCCATTTCTGACTGAGCTCCCTGCTAATGGGCTGGGAAAGCAGCAGATGATAACCCAAGTGCTTGGGCCACTGCATCCACTGGGCATACAGGTGAAAACTCCTGGCTGTGGACCAGACTAACTCTAGCCATTCTGGCCATTTGGGGAGTGAACTAGTAGATGAAAGATATTTCAGTCTTTCCTTCTCTCTCTGTAACTCTGCCTTTCAAATAAATATACATACATCTTTTTAAAAAAAATTAAAATATGAATAATTTCTAATTATTAATGATTTCTGAGATAATCATATACTCACATACAATCACATTAAGAAATAATGAGAAGTGGTCACATAGACCTAGTACAAAATGTTAATATCTTACAAAACAATAGTACAACATTACCTTGAGAGTATTGACACAATTCCATCAATTTTGTTAGTTTCTCCATTTTTACTAGCATTCCTGTGTATACTTGTATATTTCATTCTATACATCATTAAGAGTTTTTTTTAAAGATTTATTTATCTTACTTGGAAGTCAGAGATATAGAGAGGAGGGAAAAACAGACTCAGAGCTCTTCCATCCACTGGTTTACTTTACAAATGGCTACAGGGCAGAATAACTGAGACTCAAACCAGTGCTGATATGAGATACTAGAACAACCAGAGGGAATGGCTTACTAGGACACAGTGTCAGCTCTAATTTTTTTTTTAAAAAGATTTATTTATTTTATTTGAAGATCATGGTTACACTCCATACCTAGGGAATGGCCTTGGTTGCATTGTACCCAAGCAAGTGTTACACTGTTGGGAGAAGAACAGCTAACAGGAGACATTCTGGGCCTGACTAAGGCCAAATTTGTGTTAACTATACCAGTGTGCCAACAGAGTTGCTTATTCTATCTTTTCTTTTTTTTTTTAAAGCTATGTTGGGGGATAGATACCGGCATGCTTACAGACAGGGTCTGGGGACCCGCATGCAGCTATGCTGGACCCTAGTTAGGCAGGCAGGGTCTCAGGCTGGCAGAACACAGAGCCAGAGGATCAGACATAGAGGGCAAGGATTGATCAGGATAGTGGTTCCAGAGATGTATGGGAGGGAGGACTGCTGAGGGAAGACATGACAGGTCAGGAGTGACTTCTGGGGGATTTCCACCAACCTGGCTACTACACTTGTAGCTAATTAGAGCTAAATGAGGGGGATGAGAATGGGTGGTTTAGAGAAGAGAAACCAGAGGACCTTTTGGGGCCAAACCAATACATGCACACATGTGAGAGACCTGAGGTGGGATCACTGATATCAAGCACACACAGAAATCATGGCTTGGAGGCTTACCTGGCAGGGCTCCACCACAGTACCTGCCACTGAGTGTTGGGGCAGAGGGTACACCATGTTAGGCTAGGTCATGACACTAACCGGCTCAGAAGGGAACTGGGACTGGGAGCAGATTCTTTGGGAGATGACGGGCTTATCCCTCTAAGTCTGCCATATCAGCTAGCTTGCTTGAGGGCTGTGGTGGTGATGACTAAGCTAGGCATGACCATGGAACTCAAAAACACCCATGGGTACTGGCATTGGGAACATACCAGGCTGGTCCAGGGTATAGCACCCACAGGCTCACCCAAGAATTGGGTGTGGGGCAGGCCAGAACACAACATCCACCAGCACACAAAAGGCCAAGCCTGGGCGGGGAGGAGGGAGAGGGGCAGAGAGGAGAAGAAGGGGCACAGTGCTGGGTTAGGGGCTAGAACCTGCTGGCACACATGAGATCTGGTTCTGGGAGTAGGCCTGGTGGGGGAACTTGAGGGGAACTCCCCTGGTGGGCCATTGCTCCTATTGGTGAGCATGGGAGTAGGCTGGGTGTTGGTCAGGCAGGCAGGGATGCTTCACTTGTTATCAGGTGTGTAGGCTGGCTCTGCAGCGGGCCAACTGGGCAGAGCCAGGCAATACAAAAAGCACACTGGCATGTGCAGGAGCCAGGATGGAGAGGGGCCATGTTGACCTAGCCTAGCTTATCACAACTACATGTTTGCATGAAAACCAGTGATGGGGGCAGGCTGGGCAGGGCTAGTCTGCAGCACCAAACAGCGAGAGTTGGGCCCAGGGAGTGGGCAAGCCAGGCCAGGTTAGGTTGTAACATATGATGTCAGAGGCCAAGTTAGGTGATGGGTTATGTTGGACTGGGTTGGAGCAACCTGTGGCATACACAAGATCTGAAGCTGGGAGCAGGCTTGGTTGAGGAGCTAAGTGGACACACCTGCTAGGCTTCAGTTCCCACTCCTAAGTGCGAGAGTTGGAATGGGGCTGGTTTTTCTCATGCTGGATGCAAGCATTTTAATTACTAGGCTTAAGCCTGCTCAAAACTAGTGTTTTAAATGACTACCACATTTCCTTGAGCTCCCGGTGAATGCAGATTCTGTGGTACATCTCATTTAAATTTATCCATAATTACTTTCCTAGTATGTGCATTTACTTTATTATGCTTATGAAACAAAGTAAATATGCTGTAATTCAAATCATTATTTTCCCTTATCTTGGATCATATTGTGATAGCTTATATGTTAGTGGTGTATCTTGTATTTCTATCAATAGATTTCCTATGCTTTCTTGGGTTCAGATTTAATATATTTCTATTTTGGAGGTTGGGGGTAGTAATAATATCTATTCTAAAAATCAGATAATTGAGTAATTTGCTCTAAATACAAACAGCCTCAAAACCTCATCCACAGGGAGGATTGTCAATTTAATTGCTTTCTCTCACTGTGATCTTCCTGGAGTTCATCCCTTGGCCTGTATCCCACTCTATTCTCTTCCTACCTAGCTTTCTTTTGAGATGAAAATGAAAGCAAAACTACCACCTTCAGTTCCAATTCAATGTAACATAATAATTATATTACATTGAATTTTTTAAAAAGATTTATTTATTTATTTTTATTACAAAGTCAGATATACAGAGAGGAAGAGAGACAGAGAGGAAGATCCTCCGTCCGATGATTCACTCCCCAAGTGAGCCGCAACGGGCCGATGCACGCCGATCCGAAGCCAGGAACCTGGAACCTCTTCCGGGTCTCCCACACGGGTGCAGGGTCCCAATGCACTGGGCCGTCTTTGACTGCTTTCCCAGGCCACAAGCAGGGAGCTGGATGGGAAGTGGAGCTGCCGGGATTAGAACCGGCGCCCATATGGGATCCCGGGGCGTTCAAGGCGAGGATTTTAGCCGCTAGGCCACGCCGCCGGGCCCATTACATTGAATTTTCATCTCACTTCTTTGTTTTTAGAATCTGTTATATATTAAGTAGGCAATGCTAATTCTCTCACCTGATATAAAGAGATGCAGCCTAAAATTTCTTAAATTCTGTCAGCAACTTACGCCAGAAAGGTCACATGAAGGGCATATTACATACAGGATACACCTGTTAGGGCCCATAAACCACAGCTAGTTTGCAGATATTTTTCCTTTGAATGGTGTTGGCCTGCACAGTAATTCTTCTCTCCTTTCCTGGTCCCTGCTCTTCCCTTCCGTTCCCTCTTCTTTCCTTTCTTTTTGTTTCTCCTCTCCTCTCTTCCTTTTTTCAAGATTCAACTAATTAGTAAAACTGAAACTCAGGAGATAGTTCCTAAAACCCAGATTTTCAATTTCCTTTAAAATTTATGAAGCTTAATAGCAAGGCGTCAGAGAGGAGGGGAAGCTCCTCCCTTTGTACAGAGCTGCCGACCAGGCTGCCACAACAGCATCACATATTCCTGACCCAGACCCTGACGGTGAGTGGCACTGATCTTCTATCACAGCACCTTACACTGTTGCTTAGACTGCCCTACCTGTCTCAATCATGGGACCTGCCTGATCATGTAGGCTTTGTTTTATGTAAGCCTGATGCGTTGTCTTCAGCCAAAGCTTCTAGCAAGCTGACTGGCTTGGCGCTGTAGTTGGCTTGAAGAGGCTGAACTCTGATTACACCACCACAGGCCAGTTGGGGGCCAGCTCCTTTTTCACAAGTAGATTTAAACAACTTCCCAGGTTCCCTGAAAAAGACATTTCTTCATTTTTGGACTTGCAAGCAGCTGTCTTCTTGCAGCCCACTCCACAATCCCCTAAGTCTTCCACAGTTAGGGTACCCTACTAAGAATTCTGTTGCTAACAGCCCTCTGTTTGCTCTGGGATACTGGAGTACTCCCAAAGGAATATATTCTTTAAATTGGAGTGGGATGGTGTGCCCAAAACAGAAATACCCTGAAGCTCTCCTTTGACATGTCATAGTTATGGTGAGGGAAACGGAGGAGAGAGCTAGCCTGGTGACTCAGGAAGACAGGATGATGGTCACATTAGATGTCTATTGCCTATGTCTTTAAAATTTCCACAAAAAATATTCTTTCCTGATACCAAGATTTAAATTTGGTACACTAAGGACACCGTTTTGTCCTTGGCTCTTAAGTAATTGAAGTAGATAGTATTAGGGAAGAGCTCTGGTTTCTCTTAGAAGGTAATATGCCACTAACTCTTTGGAGAATTCAAATTTCTGGGTTTCAATGACTGTTCTTCACATCACATTGCTTGTGTATGCATGGCTTTGAAACCCTAGGCTTTTGGCCCATTAAATACAGCAAACTTTGATTTTTGAACTGTCCTCAGGGTTTTGAGATCTGTTTGTTAGTCTCGCTATTTTGATACTCACCAGGGAAAATATTCAACCTGCTATGGAACTGGGTCGTTAACTGAAGCATCCACCATGAGAAGGAAAGTGCATAATGTTATAAATGAAGTCATTGCCATGAAATAATACAGATGTATTCTTTTCAGTGAATTCTGTGCAAACATTCAGTCAAGCTGAGACTTCCCTGATTATGTGCAGGCAACGTATTCAGAAAATCACCAGCTGGGTTTTTCAGTGGTTAAATGCTGCTGTGCTATAGCATTCTGGAATAAAATAAGTAAATACCACCTACCAACCAGTCAAGTTTTTTGATGCAACATCCCTTAACTTCAAAGCTTATAATGAAATTGATTTTCAGTGCTTTTTCATTTCAACTTGCAAGCCCCATGAATAACTACTTAAAATAATTTCAACTTAGGAATGTTCAGGAACTGGTGAGAAATTGATAGTGACTGTTTTATGTTAAGCCAAAAGATATTGAATAAAAATGTAAAGGAAGAATCTGCTGTGTTTTGATGGGAAGACCATATGATAAAGAGGCAAGCAGCGAGGAATGATTTTCTATGATAAGCAGAGTAATTTAAAACTTCCTTAAATTTTTAGTGGAACAGAACTCTCAAACAAATGAGTTTCACTGTCTGGGGAATTGGAGGAGGTTGCAAATCAGATTTTAATATGTTTGTTCCTGGAATGACACTTTGATTTTGGCTATCTGATGGTAAACATTTTGATGAAATCTTTAAAAATTGATCAAATCATTTAGATATTTAGAAATATTTGAGTGACAGATGTAAATTCTTAAATTTATATCCATTAGAATTACATTGGAATTAATTTTGGAGGTATGTGTAGATCTAGGTTTCATGTATGCTGAAGTTTATACATTACGGGGAAGTTTAAGAAATGAAATAACGGGGCCCAATAGGGATGTCCTTGCCTTCCATGCACCGGGATCCTATATAGGTGTCAGTTGGTGTCCAGGCCACCCCACTTCCCATCCAGCTCCTTGCTTGTGGCCTGGGAAAGCAGAAGCATGGCCCAAAGCGTTGGGACCCTACACCCATGTGGGAAACCCAGAAGAAGCTCCTGCATCCAGGTTTCAGATCAGCTCAGCTTCAGCCTTTGTGGCTGCTTGGGGAGAGAATCAGGGGAGGGAAGATCATCTGCTCTGTCTCTCCTCTCTGTATATCTGACTTTCCAATAAAAATAAAATAAATCTTTAAAACCAAAGACATGAAATACAAAGTTATGTATGTGAAATTTAACAAGAAAGTGAATTATAGAAGTCATACCAAATTACAAATTTCAAAGGGCTGATGATTACAAAGATCATGAAATTCAGAAATAGAAAAAAATTATTTTTAAAAATTTATATTAATGTAAACAGGACAGATTTAATGTATTTCATGGATATGCTTTTAAGAAGGTAACCATACCTCCATCATTTCTTTATCTCTCCCTCAATATGCTTGCTTCTTTTATTCCAACTTTTATCTAATATTTGTAAAAACGTACTTTCAGTCCACTCTATAATCACAGGTTTGAGGTACTACCAAACATAATATTCAGCAAGTAAAAAGTAGTTCTACAGGAATATAAACAAGGGTTAACAATAACAATCAAGTCAAAAGATTACTGTTTTATTACTGTATATTTAAAAATATCCTATTTCATATTCTATATTAACTACCACACATCAGAGAAAATATATGTCTTTTGGGGACTGGCATATTTCAGTAAACATAATGGTTTCTAGTTGCATGCAGTGGCAAAAGACAGGATTTTCATTATGTATTTGTGGACCCCTCACCTATATGGGAAGCAGTTTGTGTCCCTGCTGCTGCACTTCCTATCCAGCTTCCTGCTTATGGCTTAGCAAAGCAGTGAAGGATGGCCCAAGTTGTTGGAATCCTGTATCTATGTGGGATACTCAGAAGAGTCTCCTGGTTCCTGGCTTCTGATTAGCTCAGCTCCAACCACTGCAGCCATTTGTGGGGTGAACCAGCAGATGCAAGATCTTCCCCTCTGTCAATCTTTCTCTCTGTAAACCTACTTTTCAAATACATTTAAAAAATAAATGTTTACATGCTCATCAGTTGATGCAGTTCTGGGTTGATTCCATATGTTAGCTATTGTGAACTGGGGTTACAGATAAGTGTAACTGGGAGATGAGGAGGGACAGATAACCATTTCATATGCTGATTTTACTTCATTTGGGTAAATTCTAAGGAATGGTATAGTTGGATCACATTAGAGATTTCAAATTGCTGAGAAATTCCCATACTGTCTTTCAGGATATTTAAACTAGTTTACGTTCCCATCAACAGTACATTAAGGTATCTTTCCGCACATCCTCACTAGCATTTAATATTTTTTGATTTTGGGGTGATAGCCATTGTTACTGATGGGAAGTGAAATGTCATTGTGGTTTTTCTTTGCATTTCCATGATGGCTAGTGATCCTAATATTTCATCCTTTGAAAATTTACAGTTCATGTCCTTTCTCCAGTTCTTAATGAGATTTTTATTGTTTGAATGTCTTGAACTCTATATATCACGCATATTAATCCTTTATCATATGCATGGTTTCCATATATTTTTCTCCCATTCTGTCAGTTGCCTCTTCTCCTTTTTGGTGCTTCCTTCACTGTGCAGAAGCTTCCTAGCTTGATGTAATCTTATTTGACTTTGCTTTCATTGCCTTCATCTCTGGGGTCTTTTTCAAGAAGTCTTTCCCAACAAGTTTCTTGCACAGTGTCTCCGTTGTTTTTCATCTAGTAGTTTGATGGTATCTGGTCATATATTTAGATCCTTGATCCATTGTGAGATGACTTTTCATATAAAGGAAAACATAGGGTCTTGTTTCTTACTTCTGAACATGGAGATGCAATTTGCCCAACATCATTTGTTGAAGATATTGTCCTTTCTCCAGGATGTAATTTTTAGCTTTTATTTGGTTGTAGATGTGGATACATTTCTGGGGTTTCTATTCTGTTCCTTTCAGCTACATGTCTATTTTTTGTACTGGTGCCATAGCTTTTTGATTATAACCAACCTGTGATATGTCTTGAAATCTGGTATGGTGGTGTCTCCAGTTTGGTCAAAATTGCTTCAGCCAGTTTGGGTGCGTTGTGTTTCCATATGAAGTATATCACTGGTTTTTAAGATTTGATAAGAACATCCTTGGTATTTTGAGTAAGATTATCTTGAATCTGTAAGTTATTTTGGGAAATAAGCACATTTTGATACTAATTCTTTTAATCCATGGACATGGAAAAGTTTACTTTTGTGTTTTTTTTTTTGATTACTTTTCTTAACGTTTTATAATTTTCAGTGTAAAAATATTTCTTAACCTTGCCTAAATTTACTCTAAGGTTTTCAAAAAATTTTTGAATTCTATTGATTTTACAAAATCTTTTTCAACCGTGGCATTATTTGTGTACACAAAAATTTATTTTTGTATGTTTATTTTATAACTTGAAAATTTACCAAACTCTCATTAATTTCAACACTCACTGGTTCATATATATATATATATATATACACACATATATATATATGTGTACATATAATTTGTATATGTATACATATATGATTACCACAACCTGAAAATAGAGATAAGTTGACTTTCTTGCTCATTTTGTTTTCCTTTGATTTCTTTTTCTTGCGTAGTGGGTCTGTTCAAAACTTCCAGAACTGTATTGAATAGAAATAATGGAAATGGACATTGTTGTATGGTTCTGGATCTTAGTGGAAATGTTTCTGGCTTTTCACCACTGAGCATGATGCTGCTGTTGGCTTGTCATATGTTGAGATATGTTCTCTCTTTACCTAATTTTCTTAAAGTTTTTATCATGAAACCATTGGTATTTATTCAAGTGTTTTCCTTGTATCTAATGAGATAATTATGTGGCTATTATTCATCAATTTGTTCATGTGTTGTATCATATTTATTGATTTGCATATATTGAACCATCCCTGTTACTATGAGATGAATTCCACTTGGTCCAGGTGGACGACCTTTTTGATGTGTTGTTAATTTGGTAGTTTGCATCTTGTTTAGGATCTTTGCATCAATATCTATCAGGGATATTGATCTGCATTTCTCTTTCTTTGTTGTATCTTTTTCTGCTTTTACGATTAAGGTGATACTGGTCTTACAGAAGGAGTTTGGGAGGATTCTCCACTTCTCAAAAATTTTTTGAAGAGTTTATGAGAAATTAGGACTAGTTCTTCAAAAGTTTGGTAGAAATAAGCAGTGAAACTTTCCAGTCTGGGTTTTTTTTTGTTGTTGTTAGGAGGACCTTTACTACTGATTCAATGTCCATCTTTGTTATTGATCTATTTAGTTTTCAATGTTTTATGATGCAATTTTGTAAACTCTACCCATTTATTCTAGATTTTACAACTTGTTGACATTAAGCCATTTGTAATAGTTTTTAATATGGTGGCATAGCGAGGAGCTTCTTTTGGGTCTCCCACATGGGTGCAAGGTCCCAAGGGTTTGGGCCATCTTTTACAGCTTTTCCAGGCCACAGGCAGGGGGTAGAAGGGAAATGTAGTAGCATGGATTTGGCCTGGCACCCATATGGGATCCCAGTGCTTGCAAGGCAAGGATTTAGCCACTGAGCCATTTTGTTAGGCCCAAGACTCAAATTTAAAACAAACAAAACAAACAAAAAGACCAAAATCCATCTATATGATACCTACAAGAAACACACTTGATATAGACTGAAATGAAAAATATGGGAAAAGGTATCCCATGTGAATGCAAATCAAAATAAGCAAGGGTACCTATCACACAAAACAGACTTTAAGACAAAAACAGTTCAAATCAAACAAGAAGGTCAGTATATAATAATTAAGAAATTAATTCAATAGAAAAATGTGATTACAGTAAATGTACATGTACTCAATGGTAGACACCCAGTTATTGAAAACAACTGTTAATGGAGTTAAAGGGAGACATATACTCTAATAATATTACAATAGGAGACTTTGACACCCTACTTTAATCATGGATAGAGCAACTAGGCAAAAAAAAAAAAAGAACAAAAAATAACAGAGCCAATCTACACTATTGACCAATTGGATCTAACTGATATCTAGAGAACATTTCAATCCATGGTCATGGAGTACATTCTTTTCATTAATGCATGGAACAGTTTATAGGAGAGACCAAATGCTAGGCCATAAAAGAGGTCTCAACAAATTCAAGGACACATTTTAATGGATGTACATCCTGATACATCTCTGTAATACTATTTTCCTTTTCCTTTTAGCTAGGTGCTCATGAATTGTTTTACTGTATGGCAATAGTTTCAGAATGTAGTTTTTTAACCAGGGTCTAGATATTAGAAAGTTACATCAGACTTTCTTCTTGTTTCATTAGTTTAAACTTATTTATTCTCATTGAAGGTTTATAAGTTTTGACTTCCCAACTGCATGGTGATAAGGTACTTGTACAACGTTCATGAGGTTGCTAAATCAGGGACCTTTCCAGGGTAATTTGAACTTGAAGGATAACAAACTGTCGATGTATTCTAAAATATTTCTATGTGTCATGATAAAAAGGGATATTTTAGTAGAGCAAGTCTTTTCCCTATTATACAATGCAAGTTATTTAATTACGTGAGCTATTTGTCATCATTATTTCTGAATAGACAAAAATCTTATGGGTCTGAGGGTCAATAAAATTGCATGGTACGCAACAGAGACAAGACTTCGATGACAGTAGAATTTTTGATCATATGATTAGAGGGCTGGGATGTTACAGAAACCAAATACTGTCAAAATTTCAGATTTCAATTTAATTTGAACATAAAATATGCCAGTATTTGTTTTGTGCATTATTTTCTGCAGTTTGTGAAATGGTAATAGATAGGGATTAACTAATCAGAATTCTATCTTTCCTATGAGCGATTTGATTTTTTATTGAAGGTAGCAATCCATATAATTAAAGAAGCAGATTATGGATAAAGGATATAATGAAGCATACATATTAAAATATGAAATTCCAATAATTTATGGTAAATTTGTTTTTAGTTTAAAATATGTTAAAAGATGTGCTTGAAATGGTTACAAAGGTTTAGGAGCTCCAATTCAGACAGGTTGAAGAGTTTTTTGGTTTAGGCAACCTAATATTTCCATGTGTGGTTTTATCTAGGAGCTAAAATAAACTTATCTTTTAATCATGGTGTCCATTATGAGTTATAATCTGAAGGTCCCAAGTTGTGATTTTTGACATCTTTTAGCGTATAGCTTCTGGGATGCAAGAATAGGAAAACAAGAAAAAATCTAACTGGTAACTTCAGAAGTCTTAGTTCATTCTTAGTGGGTCAACTGGGATCATATGTCCATCACAAATTAAATCATTTCTCAAAGGTACATCATATCACCCAAGTTTGATTCACATGACATTGTATCTGAATCTAAAAACAATACTGTTGGTAGAAGAGGGAAACTGAAAAGATCAACTTGAGCATGTGCTTTTACCCATTCAATTTCAATAGACATTTCCTTCACATATATAATTTTTCAACTATGCCTTAGTTTGGCACATAATGGCACACTTCTACCTTGACTCAAGGCCTTCTCTAATGGGGAAAACTCTGCATTTGGTCCATTTGTTGCATCTAATTCTAGGATGACTGGGTCTGTATGTTTTCAAATAAATCTGGATCTCACTCTCATATCTTGAAACATATGGATAAATGATAGCTCTAATCACTTCTAGTATACTGAAAATGCAATTGTACATTAAAATGGGATAACAAAAATTTAGAACTCTTATAAATAAGAGGAATAGCACAGATTCTATCCTGCAGACAAGAAATTTTTGCCTGGGCAACAAAGAGAAATCCTTGAAAAGTCAATTTGCCTACTTCTGGTTCTTTCTCTGCTAAGATAATTTATGTCTAGTAACCACTATAGAAAATGAACACAGGACCCGGTGCGGTAGCCTAGCCGCTGAAGTCCTCGCCTTGAACATGCACCAGGATCCCATATGGGCACTGCTTCTAATCCCAGTGGTGCCACTTCCCATCCAGCTCCCTGCTTGTGGTCTGGGAAAGCAGTCGAGGACAGCCCAAAGCCTTGGGATCCTGCGCCCGAGTGGGAAAGCTGGAAGAGGCTCTGGGCTCCTAGCTTCGGATCGGCTCAACTCCGGATGTTGCGGCTGCTTGGGGAGTAAATCAACGGATGAAAGATCTTCCTCTCTGTCTCTTCTCTCTGTATATCTGACTTTGCAAAACAGATAAATAAATCTTAAAAAAAAAAAAAAGAGAGAAAGAAAGTGAGCACAAAGTAGGAATCCTCTTGTTGTGGATAACACAGAAAAGGTAAAGAATTTGTACATCTCTCATTCCAGTTCTATACACAATGACACATACTGGTAGCTTAAATGCCATGATACCTCTAATCCTAGAGCTCAGCCATTGTTCTTCAAGTTTGCATCTACCCACTGCCAATTTTAACCTTATCAGGACATTCCTGAGAGGAGGCCTATGAATTACTTAGGTCTTGAGGTTGAGTAATAACTTTTCTTTATATATTGACATATCTTTGGCAATGCAGTTTTCATAAAAATTTGGATGCCTATGAGTCCATAATTCTATGAGTTAATCACCAAATCCACTGATCTTGTTAAGTTAGAATCTGGGCAGGAGAATTGTACTTATTAGAAACTAACTGCAGTTTCTCTTTATTTGACCAGGCCTCAGTCTCAAGGCCTTTATCTTGACCTTTGTCTTGCAGCATAGTGAACATATGGTCTGCAGGTGGAGAGGCAATAGCTAATCAGTTTTTGGCCCCCAAGCTGCATGCCCAATGAATATCTGCAATTAAGATAATTAACCCCCTTTGCAGGAATGTAATTCATAGCAATGTAGGAGTCTATAGGTAGGCGCCTGATCATCAGACTCCTTTTTTTTTAACTGATAATTTCATTTTATGCTGTTTTCTACTTTGTTTTCATTTCTACAGTCTATGCAGATAATTTTATTTTTTGAATATGTAAATTCTCAAATCACTGGACTGTTAGGCATTTACAAAGATACCTTTTTGGGAAAAGATTTTTATTAGTTTTTCAAACGGGTCCATTTCTACAAAGTTGTTGTCTTTCTTCTAAGAGAAGAAACAAGAAAGGATATTGCCCTGAAAGCAAAGTGAAGAATACATATTGAGAAAGAATTGCTCAGCTAAAAAAAAAAAAAAAAAACTTCTTCACTTATTTGAAAGGCAGAGTAAAGAGTGACAGAGGAAAAATTCTGTCTACTGGTTTATTCCCCAAATGCTTAACAATAGCCAGGGCAGAGCCAGAATACAGACAGGACCCTGTAACTTCATCTTAGTCTGCCATCAAATACTCCCTTCCTGACAGAGAACTCTGCTCTGGGTTTCAGGCTTCCTGAGCTTAACCTCACTCCAGGAGTGAGACTATACTGTCACATTCTTGTAACTACTATAAGGAACTTTACTAATAAGTAAAGTCATTCCCGGTGACATTTATAGGTAATACATAGATGGGGTCTATTTTTTTTAATTGTTAAAATTTAATTGTACCACAGCAAGCTTTGGCTGAGAGTTACTATCTAATTTATTTAGTGCCTTGAGTTGCTCAGGATCTAAGAGTTCTTCTATTAACTCTTTCAAAAAAATTACCAAGAGATAATTACTTTCTTCCCAGATAAAAAATTTTAAAGTTTTTGCATTAATAAAATGAAGATTAAAACAATTACTACCCAAAGCTGCAATAATAAAATATATTTAATTAGTAGTTTGACATCTAATGAACAAAAATAATATAAGTTTAAGGCATTATTACTTCATTTACATTTTAATCCATTATATCTAATTCCACTTAGTAGTAGTTACTGGAAAATCTCATTTCACTTTGTTAAAGTCAGAACAATCCATTTTTAAGCTATCATCTTCTAGAAGGTCTAAATTTGAGGCCGAATGAATTTACTTAGGCTTTCTAAGAACCTTGAATCTCTAAGCCTTACACTTTATACATAATAAGGATCAAACCCCCCACTATTTGTAGATAGAATGTGCATTTCATGGTAAGACCATACCAGCTATTTGCTTGACATTTCTGAAAAGAGCTTAGGTACAAGAAGAAATGAGGAGCAGCGATAATGGAGGGAAATGCTGAACAGGATTATCATTCGGCTCAGCGCCCCCTCTCTACCTCTCGCATGCTGTTTTTAAGCAGTAGGCACTCTCCTTCCAGTTCCTTTGTATTTTCCTGTAGGGAGTAAGAAAATGGCTTCACTCCTTGTAACACAAAAAGGTCGTCATAGATGAGAGAGGCAGAGCTCTTCTTAGTTGCATTTTACAAATACTGCCCACTTGCCCCAGGAAGGGCTGCCTCTCCACTCTACACAGCCGCTTCCCTTTCGCTCAGCCACTGGCCTGTATTCAGGACTATGGCTTCAGGCAGTTGGCAGCTCATTACTGTTACTGTCCAAGGCCATGAATAAAGCTATCCAGACAATTATTCTTACTAAATTCTTCTTCAGAGGGAGAACCTTGATACTAAAACATGCAAAATGTTCAAGCTACTGGGCCTGTAGAAGGGGTGAGTTCACTAGTTCCCTTGGACATCAAACAGTTCACATTTCTTGACTGGTTTTTATTGTAGAAAAATGTTTAAATTGAGTTTATGCATGAATATTTTGGAGAACTTTCACAATATTTAATATGGGCAAAGTACAGCGCAAGTGTGTTGTTCATATCGAAATTTTCCCATATTAATCTAAATGTACTCCCAAATTAATAGAGAAACAATGTGATGTAATAAGTTTGGTATTGCTGATAATTGTTTTGATGATACTGAACATTTCACAGTTTTTGAGGATGTCTTGGAACAGATGAGGGTGTTGCCTCAATATCTCTAGGGATTCTTTTTGTTGCTTCTTGTGATGCATTGGATGTTTACTGGACATCATTCACTAGTACACAAGGCTCTTTTAATCCAGAAAGATGAAAGTGCTTGCTACAATAATTCCAGGCTTATCTAACCTTCGGCAAATACTTCCCTTTAATCAATCAATGGCAAATACTATGACATTCAATAATCATTGTTTATTAAGTACTTGCTGTGTAGCAGACACTAAACATCACATTTAATTCTCAGAGCAATCCTACACAGTCAGTACATTTAAAGACAACGATAGTTAAGGAAGCTTAGTGCCTTTCCAGTATCTTGCTACTAATAAAAGGTAGAACCAGATTTCAAATCTGTGTGTCTAACTTCCACGGCCATATTCAATTCTGTGGGCATGCTGTGAAGTAAAAGGATGAAATAACGGTCTCTGACTTTACTTAGATATGAATGTATAAATTCATAAAAGGCATCCATCTAGTGGTAAGAGACAACTGCAGAAAATGGATATGCAAAATGGCATGTGAGCACAGAGGCGGGAGGCAGCAATTCTGTCTGGGTAAATCTGACAAGGGTTAACAAAAGTAATATCCTAGGCAGAAAAGAGAAGAGGGACAGTCAGGCTAAACGCAGTCAGTAAAACGGCACCAAGCAGGAAACGCTATTAGCATATTATGGAAATTATGCAAAGTTTGGTATTGGGGTAGAGGTGCTATGGCAGGAGCATTAAAATTAAATATGACAATGATCTGAATTTACTCTGTTGAATAACTGAATATTAAAATAGTCTGTAAGGATCAGGGAGCATAAGTTAGAGGTTAAGTGACTGAGACAGGACTTATGACTGGCCGAGTTTTAAGCCAGGACTATTTCTCTAGTTATTTTAATTACTTTGTCAGCATCCTTCAGAACACATGCCTTCTGCAGATTTTTTGTTTCAGGTCAACAACTCTGTGTGCATTCCTGCTAATGCCTCATTATGATGCTAACTGTATTTCCTTTGTTGAAACTCTATATTATAGTGTGTTACTATATATGGCAGGGTATGATTTGGCCTTGCCGAACTTTGGGCCATTACCAGTAGCTTCAAATTGAACAGGGTTATTTTGAGGTCACACACTGACACTACAAAGGATTGAATTATTTATGGCTTTAATATTCACCAGTGTTTCTAGCTCAAGATCCAATATACCACTGAATATTATCTGTCAACAAAATGCTGCAACTGTTCCGTTTGTTGATGACCGATAAAATAAAGCAGTTAGAATTGGTGCTTTGAACTCAGAATGAGCTGAATTTCCACCCTGAGTATTTTGATAATAATAATAATAGCAATTCATATTTATAATATTTATAATACCAGTAATATTTATGTCAGATGCTACTTAGCATGTGATATAGATGCATTAAATTAAATATACATACTAAAATCTGTGAACCTATGTGTATAATTTTACATTTGCTGTATTTATTTTTGCATAACAGAGACGAACTAGAAGAAAAATGTGGCTTAATCAATATCAGCTATAGGCCCATAGCTGCATTCTGTAATAAATCAGAAAACACATTTTAAAAATCTTGAGTATTTTCTACCTCTCTCTTCTGATCACTTTATCTGATCTCTCATCTGATCATCTTTATACTTGTTACCCTCAGCAAAATTTAGGAAAAATTAATATTAGTGATCATGCAAGGAGGAATGAATATTTTTATATAGTGACTACAAATTTTCTTATTGTGAAGGAAATACCTGAAAGTGAATATATTGATAATTTTATAGAATTAAACCGTAGAGATAGAAAGCTGTTCCAAGTTTAATTGTAAACATCTTTAAAACAGACTTTCCAAAATTGTCATTAGCAAAATATTTCTCCTAGCACTGACTCTGAAACAGGTCTTCATTACCTCCTGATAGTTTTTCCTTGGTCACAATCAGGCAGGACATGGCATTTCTGGGAACAGCAGTAGGGGATAGAATATCTTAAAGTAGTAATTATTTTTCCCCAGGGACATCATGCTAGGAATTGCATTGCTGACCAAAAACTTGGCATAAGATAAATCACAGATCTACTCAATAATACAGTATAAAAACAAAGACTGAGGCATAGTGCGGAATAAGGGAAATGATAAGGAAAATAAGGGGCCTAGCAAGAGGGCCTGGAATATGATAGGTAATTCATATATGTTAGTTTCTCATAACCAAGTTCAGGTCACTATCAAATTGCTCCAAACTTAGTGATTTAAAACAATAATGATCACTTGTTGGGGCTTGTGGTTCACCTGGGTCAGGAAATCAAAAAGGGCAAAATAGGCTCAGCTTCACTCTGCTCCACAATATCTGAAGCCCTGAAGGCTGAAGACAGAGGCACTTGAAGGCTCATTCACTCATATGACAGGTAATGGATGGTGACTTTTGGTCAGGGCCTATCTAGAGATGATAGCTGGAACCCCTCACATGGCTTCTCTGTGTCAGTGAAGCTTCCTCAAAACATAATAGCTGTAAGATGGCAACTAGCTAGGTAGCTAGCTAACCAGATGGACAAGTAAATAAGATATGGAGGACAGAAGGAAAGAAAGAGAGAAATCACAATAGTTGCTGGGCAATTTATGATCTAGTTGCAAACATCTAGTATTACTTTTATCAGATGCTAGTAGTCACTGAAGTTACAAAGATTCAAAAAGAGGAAACATTAGCCATGTCCCTCATCAGAACCCTGTGGATGTCTCACTGTAAGAAGAGCATGGGGTGCACCACATGGCAGGCAAGGAGTGCCCACTCTGTGCACACTACTGGGTTATGGGCCACATGAGGTCATGGAACCCCCAGACCTACTACCATGCCTGCACACCAAAACTAGGCCATTGAGGGATATTTGAGGTGTATAAAATAGTTGCTAGGAACCTCCATAGAATAGGACACTGTCATGCATGTCAGGAAGACAGCAGACAGGTGATGGAGCAGATAGGGCATCCTAGTGGTTCTCCCAGGGCTGGGCTGCTACACTTGCCAATGTACAGGATAGCCGGACTTGGGAGTCATCCAGGTGTGGGTGCCTGGAAGATCTCCTGGGACAAGGCTGTTACACTCCATGGTGCACATGGTGTCAGGGAATGAGGGCAGGCCAGGATGTAACATCTGCTGGAATATGTGAATGTTGGGTTGGGACAAGGTTGTAGGGATTCTGGAGGGTTGCCCTTTCCATAGCAAGGTAACTGACAATGAGCACAAAAGCTGGGTCTGGGGATGCACCAAGCCAGGCCACTGAACCCAGGTGTAAGAGTGAAAATTGGAGGGGAGAGGAGTAAGCCTGGTCACCACTGTTACCTTTGCTGCATATGAGAGGTAAGTCTGGGAACTGGTATGGTAGGGGTACATAGCGGCACAGTCAATTAGGCAGGTACACATGCCAGTGCATTTTTAAACTGGGACTAAGGATAGGAAGGATTTGGCTGCAGCACCTGCTATTGCACGTGCTGCCTGGTGTGGGGGCGCTGGGTGTGAGTTAAGGTGTTGGAGATGGTCCAATGGAGAACACGAGAGCTAGGTCTGGGCAATGGCCTTGTTGGGATTTAAGGGGTCACTCCAACTGGGCCACTGCATCCACCAGTGTACATGGGAGCAGGTCCTGGGGGCAGGTCAGGTTAGACTGCTGCTCTGCTGCTCACACTAGTGCCCATGGGAACTGGTACTGGAGGCTAACCTGGTAGGGGCTCTGGAGAGGCCCCTAACATGACAACACACCTACAGAAATGTACAGGACACAGAGCAGGTGACTGTCTGGACCAAACTGAAGCACTTGCCAAAGAATGCAAAAACTGCAGCTAGGGTGGGCTGGGTAGGGTGACCTGGCCAGCAGTGCAACTACTAAGTTGCATGAGTACCTTAGACAGATAGGATCCCCAATCTCAGGGGACATCCCACAGACATGTGATCTGGCTGCACAGCACATGTTGCAAGATGGGGCCACCGCCACTGCTGACTCCAAAGACATGATGAAGAGCAAACCCAGATGCACATGAAAGACAGGGCAACCATATTTTCTAATCCAACAACAGGCTTTCAAGTACCTCTTCAAATGATGGAAAGAAAAGCAAATGGAGCAGCACTTCAAGCCTGTGGGTACTCTGAGGGAGACATGGACAACCAATATGCTTTAAAACTTATACAGAGAGAACAAGAAAGAGCCCCTGTGAGGACTGATGGAATGTACTACCTACACAATGAGCACTCTACATTCCCAAGGCATTTTCCTCCACTTGTGAGGCCCCTGAGGTGGCATGAACAGACCATCTCTATTCCTCACCACTGATGTAGTCTGATAAGGGTTAGGCCACAGTACTCATCCACAAGTGTTGGAGTAGGGAGTGAGCCACATCAGAATGTGAGAGAACTGAATACGGGAGCTGATTCTGTAGGGAAATTGTGGCCTCTCCTCTCTGGGACTGTAGCACCTGAGGGTTTATAAGAGAGTTGGGGTGCTGATTGGCTGAGCAAGGCTGGACCACAGAACTCACTTGACAGGAACCCACCAGACACTTGTGGAGTTAGGAGAAGATCGGGCAGGGCCAGGCAGCAGCACCTGCTGGCACAAGCTGGGGCAAACAATATTCAAAAATGAATAAATAAAACCTAGTTTTGGAAGAGTATGTTTCCAACTGGAATTGGAAAGTTAGATGTGTCTGATAACTTGTGATTTTGCTAATGGGCACAATGGGAGGCAGCAGGGGGCGGCTCATGGCTCATGTAATTTGCTCCACATGGACAACCTAAACTGAGTTTGAGTTTTCTGGCCTCAGTCTGGCCAGCTCTAGGTATTTTGGGCATGTGTGGAAAGAACCAGCAGATGAAAAATCTCTATTTCTGTCTCTTTCTCTCACTTGCTCTCCATGTCTTTCTGTTAAATAAAAGGAATACACAAATAATAATAATAATACAAACATTCCATTTGTTCAATGGAAAGCTGTTGATCAACTATCAAAAAAGGCTCTAACTTCCTCATCTGCACACACGTACACACACACCCCTAAAAGTTACATTGGTTCATTTTCAAAGCTCAGGCAAATGTTTTTGGTAGATGCCACATTCTGGATTCATCTGCTTGCTTCTGCATGCTGAATTTGTTCCAATTTGTACCTTCAGACAGACTGGTGTTTTCCAACTTTGGCACCATTAACATTTTGGGCTACAGAATTCTTCGTTTTGGAGGCCACACTGTCCTGTGTATTGCAGGATTTGAAGTACCATCCTCGGCTTCTTTCTACCAGATGCAGTAACAACACCAAGGCTATGATGACCACAAATGTCTTTAGACACTGCTACAAGTGTCTGGATTGGAGGTGGGGGGAACCACTCCTAGCAAGGGTGGTAAACATCTGGCCCAAGGGTTGTATATGAGGCCCAAGAAATCATTTGGTCTCGCCCTTCTAAAAGCAACCAGAGGCAGGAATCAACATTCAATAAATGTGTAGCAGGCTATTTTTTTTTTTTAAAAAAGATTTATTTATTTTTATTGGAAATTCAGATTTATAGAGAGGAGAGATAAAGATCTTTTATCCACTGGCTCACTCCAAAATGGCTGCAATGAATGCAGTGAGTAGATCTGAAGAAGGCAGGAGCTTCTTTTGGGTCTCCCACATGGGTGCAGGGTCCGATGGCTTTGGGCCATTCTCCATTACTTTCCCAGGCCATAAGCTGGATGGGAAGTGGAGCAGCCAGGACACAAACTGGTGCCTGTATGGGATCCCGGAGTATTGCAAGGGGAGGATTAGCCAGTTGATGTACTGAAACAGGCCCAAGCAGGCTGATTTTTAAGCTAATAATTTTGCATGACCCAAGAATGAAGTTAGGAATATCCAAATAGCCCTTGGCAGAAAACAGGTTCTCCATTTTTGGCCAGAGGCTTGAATAAATTCAGGCTCAACAATTTTGAGAGTATTTCTGAAGTGTTGGGTTTTTTTTTAAAGATTTATTTTATTTTTATTGGAAAGTCAGATATACACATACAGAGAGGAGGAGAGACAGAGAGAAAGATCTTCCATCCGATGATTCACTCCCCAAGTGAGCACAACGGCTGGTGCTACGTCGATCCAAAGCTGGGATGCAGGAACTTCTTCCAGGTTTCCTATACAGGTGCAGAGTTCCAAGGCTTTGGGCCATCCTTGACTGCTTTCCCAGGCCACAAGTAGGGAGCTGAATGGGAAGTGGGGCTGCTGGGATTAGAACCGTACCCATATGGGATCCTGGTGCATATTCAAGGCAAGGACTTTAGCCACTAGGCCACGCTGCTGGGCCCGAGCTGTTTGTTTAATCATACATGTAACCTTAGATTATTTCAGTATTAGTAATGGCTAGCTTTGATCACTTGTTCAAGGCAGTGATGTAATTTTAAAAGGGACGTTCTCTCTCCTAAGTAAGCTATGCCTTAATACTTTGAGACCATGTGAATAAATTGTACTCCCTAAAATTTCCCCTTAGTGGTATTTATTATCTTACAATGAATTTTGTCTCCCTCAGTTGCAATTATTTGGAAAAACTGCTAGTTTTCTAACTTTATCATTTGTTCTATATTTAAGAAAAATGTTTCAGCTTCTACCCTTTCCTCTTTTTGGGTGTCATTCCATTGTTTTACATTTTTAAAAACAATTGAGTAAGTTCCATCAGTCAGTGTCATTCTTTTTGATGTTTACATGGCCCTGTATTTCTCTAGTAGGAATCACTTTTTCTTTAACCCATTCTTTATAGGAAGGAAACTTCCCTGTGGAGCATTTTGTCAAAAGTATTGTAAGTACCATGTAACAGTACATTGCCACATGTGGGGAGAATTATGTGAACAATTTCCATTTAATGTCAGAAATTCTGATAACAGGAAAAAATGTATCACTTTTTTTTTCATAGTTCCACTACTTGCAAAATGTAAACAGTTGGCAAGAGAAAATTCCACTGAACAACCATTAAAAGTATTTGCAACTTAACGTTGTGATACATATTTACAGCTAAGTGGTAAGTATATTTGTGATTCCCGGACACGATGAAAGGTGCCTGTAAGGTGAAATACATTTGCAGCATACACACACAACTTAAACATTGTATACTGCAGGAAGGTGTAGGGAATGGCATGGAATTGCTTCTGATTCTAAAAGCCCTTGGACATATACTTCACCAAAATTATCTAAGGATTATGCTTGGAAATACATTTCAATAGAATCCGACTGTAAAAAAAATAGCGATTACAGAACTATCACTTTTTGGAAGGGCCAAATGAAAGATCTGTTAAAACCATTAAAAAAATGTGTGCTGCAGACATTATTCTGCCTGTGTTACTTCCGATTTCTTCCCTAGTCCCCAAGAGATCGGCCCAGTTCTATCGACTCGGCACAAACCTGTATCCAAGGTTTTAGTTTGGGTTAAGAGTCCTAAAGGTGAAAAACGCACAGCGTGGAGCGAACTTTCAGCCAGCGCCTACCCGGCCCACGTACCTTTTCGACTGCTCCTCCCCGATTGGCTACCGTGGATGTCAGCTGCCCAATCACACTGGAGCGTCCTCCGCGCACGCGCACTCGGGACGGGCTACCCCGCGCCTCAGCGCTCCGGGCCCAGGGTTGTAGTCAGCGGCGGTGAGGCCCGGCCGCGTGTGGTTGGTGTGGAGGCCGCCCTGGACCGGTCAGGGGAAGGCCAAACCAGCACTGCTGTGACCCCGAGAGCCCCCACACTGTTTCCATGCAGCTCAGGCCCTCCACTGTGCTGATAAAGGCGGTCCTGTCCGAGCCGCAGTGTTGCCTTTACCTCCCCCAAAAAAGAGGGGGAAGGGAGCCAAATCTTTTAAAAAGTCGACTTTCCCTGTCCGCACAATGGGCTGGGATCGGGGTACACCTATGTCAGCCCCAAATACGGCCTCCCTGGCGCCCTCCGGGACGCACCGCCCCTCCCGCGGGCTCCTCCCTGTCCTGTCTGAGGTGGACGCGGCTCGGCGCTGGGAACGCGAGCCCCACTGGGCGGCTCTGCCAGGCCCCTGTCCGCCGGCGTCCCAGGAGGGGCACTTAGGAAGAGGGGTCGGCGGAGAGGCCGAATCTCCACGGTCCTCCACAGTCCCGGCGCTCCGGGACCCGGAGCCCTCCCAGCCTTCCGCCCGACCCGGCCGCTCGGAAAACGCGGCGAGCGGAACCCGCACGCGGAAGCGCCGGCCGCACTGAGCATGCCCAGTTGTGGAGCCGACCACAGTTTTTTTTTCTTTTCTTTTCTTTTCCTTTTTTTTTTTTTTTCGGTCTCAAGTAGGAGGCTTCCCCCCCACCCCCACCCCATCCCAGCCCCCCCACCACCCCCCGGCCTAAGCAGCTACCATGGCCGAGATCCCCAGCGCGGCGTTGTCCCAGGCGGGTTGGTAAGTGGTGAGTCCCGCCGGCCGGCCAGCCGCGGGAGCGGGCCGGCGCCCCCGAGGAGGGCTGGGGCTGGGGGCGGTGGGGTGCTGGTCGGGGGTAGGCTGAGGCCGCCGCCCGCCTCCGGCCTCTCCCGGGGCCCTCCAGGCCGGCTCCGCCCCCGGCGCCACGCGGAGCCGAGCGAGTCCCCCCAGCTCCCTTCGGGGCGGCGGCCTGGGCCGTGGGCTGCGGGCCCGGAGAGGGACCCGGGGCGCGGGCGGCGGCGTAGGCCCGAGGCGTCCGGCTGTGGGCTGCGAGCTGCGGCTCTGCCGGCGGCTGCCGCCTCTCCGCGGGCCCGCGGGAAGTTGTGGGGAGCGCAGCCCGTGTCGCCGCCCAAGCCGCTTTCTGGTTCTCCCCATCTCCCCGGACAGGACGGACCGGGGAGTGCGGAGCTGGCCCCGACGGCTGCCGCACAACTTCTGAGGCTGAGACTGACCTCACTGTCAACTCACGGGGGCTGCTCGGGAGAACTTTCCTGCAAAGGGCTGACGTTTGTTCTCATGTCTGAAAAGATTTCTTGTCAAGAGTTTAGGATCTGAGAGCTGTGGGGGAAAAAAATCAGGGGAAACTAGAAGATTTTCTGGACTTCAGCCATTATGGTTGTAAACATACAGTTTAATTCAGTCTTGCATTTCCCAGGATAGCATGGGTACAGCCTGGGGTGAAGGGATTGGGTAGCATCAAGGATGAGAAAGATCTGACCCAGTCTCCAAAATTACTATCTTAGCGAAATGAGAAAGGGAAACACTGAAAAAGGTCAAGCGCTAGAACAGGGGCAGTGTAAGCCAGCACGTCCAGGGGAGAGGCGCGGGAGCTTTGCACTTGGAGGGAGAGTTTCCTAGAGACGTGGAACTGTAAAGTTTTTGCTGAAACAGTTGCTGAGAATGGTGTGTAGGTAGGAAGTGCCTGTTACTGTACGCAAGTGACCTTCGATGCTTTTATTGGTGCAAAGAGGAGACTGTTCACCCAGCTGGGAGACCAGAAAGGTAACCAGGAAGCCGTCGCTGTCCCAGAGACACGGATTTACCTGTCTGAATCAAGTTTTTTATTAGAGTGCTTCTGGTCACACCTGTGTTTGGTAGAAGCTGTTTTTGGCTTTCCAGGCTCTGTTGTTTTAGCATGCACTGCATTTAACAGGTGAGAAAACCCAGGGAAAGAAATGGTGGTTAACTTTCCCAGCATGACAGCTAGAGAGTGGAGTTGAATGTGTGACAGTTGGGTTCTATTTCCAAACCTGGTATTTTTAACCCTTGTGTGTGATTGGTGGCGTTGTATTTTCACAAACCTCAGTTGGCATAGTAAGTTATGGAGCTCAGTGTTCCCCTTGCTCAGTTTGGCTTTTTTTTTTTTTTTTTTTTTTTGCTGAAGTCTCTTCCTTTCTTTGCCTCAAAGGCTGTCCTGAACAACTTTGGCTCACTGGTCAATGGGTTTCCCATTCTGCATTAGCATGAGTGCTAGTTTTTCAAACTAGTAATTTCTTCCATTAATCCTGTAATCTGCTGTCCTTTATGATGGCTCCTCCTGGAGTAAGTGAGATCCTAAATACATCCCACATGATCATCTTTGGGCACCTGAAGGACAGGACCTCGGTCTTTTCTGTTCATCAGTGGTGCCAGGGACGGAACCACCTTGTGGGTTCTCAGTGAAGTCTGACACAGTTGGTTTTGGAATGCCCCTGCCCATCCAGGCTAAGTCTACAGAAGCTTAGCATCCCTCCTGACTTTGTTACATTTTTATTTTATAGCCTAGCAATGTCTTTTGGCTGTTGCCACTTTGTCATGCACCGTGTCTGCATTTTTTTTTTCTTTGTGCCACTTCTGTATGGCTGTGGCTTTTAAAGGTGATGGAATCTGTGGGGGCTGACAAGACTATCTTGCTAAGAATTTTAAAGTTTTATGTAATTCCTTGTAGGTCTTGAACGGGGAGGCATGTGCCAAGTAAGACACGAGGATGGCTCTTTTCTGGTGTCTTGTACTGCGTCTTTAACTCAAGACTGACTGCATCAAAATACCTGATCTCAAATGTTAGGTAGGAAGAGCAGCTGTGGTGACTCCTTCCCATTGTGAAGTCCTGGCTTTCCTCTGTCAGTGCAAACCATTTTACCTTTGTACTCAAGTCTTCTATGTACTTACTTGTAGGGCCTTAAAAATGATGCTGAAATATACAAAATATTAAATCTGTCAGTGAACTTCATCTAACAGCAGATAGGGGAACATTTAGTGCTAAATGGCTGTAATCTTCAGGGGTGAAAAATGTATGTGTATACCAATCTTACTCAAGCTTATGTAATTTTTGAGCACCATTTGTCCTCCCATCTCCAATCTTCCCTATAATGCATTCAAAAGTTAACTTTAAAAATTTAAGTCTGTATTTGGGATTGATGTGATGGCACAACAAACTAATCCTCCACGTGCGGCACCAGCATCCCGTATAGGTGCTAATTCATGCATGTCCTGGCTGCTTCACTTTGGATACAGCTCCCTGCTAATGTCCTGGGAAAGCAAGGGAGGATGGCTCAAGGCCTTGGGCTTATGCACCCATGAGGGAGATCTTGAAGAAGCTCCTGGCTCCTAGCTTGACGTTAGCCCAGCTCTGGCCGTTGCTGCCATCTGGGGAGAGAACCAGCAGATGGAAAATCCCACTCTGTCTCTCTGTCTCAGTCTATATTTCTTCCTCTTTCTCTCCCTCCTCCCATGCAAAATCTTTTTTAAAAAATCTAAATATATAATTAAAAATATAATCCAGTAGTAGGACCATAGCAGAGTTTACAGTGATTTTCTTTTCTTTTGATTCTTGGTGGCCAATTGCACAGAAAATATGGTTTGTCTTCTCTCAGCCATTGAATTCACCTAACTACAGATGTAAAAATAGCAAAGAAATAAAAACAAAACTCCATCTGTACTGAACATGAGTTTATTTCTTGTTGTTATTCTTTAATACAATATGAAAATTAGCTTCATAGCATTTCCGTTATAATAAGTATTATAAGTCATCTACAGATGATTATATATATTCATTAAGTCTTTATCAAAAAAGTGTTTTGATGAGAAAACCATGGGATAAACAGAAAAAGAAGCAGTTTCAGTATCGGTTACAAATGATTATTGCTCTCTCTTCTTGAAGTGTCTGCCCCGTTCCACGTGTTCTCCTGAAATAACTCCTTTGAAGATGTATAGCACCTTCTGGGTATTTTTTCTGGAATTTGTAATTCCTAAATTTTGACATCTCTGTAAATGAGTGCTTCCCAGCACGTAGAAGGAAGTTCTTGTCAGACGCATGACTGATCAACAGCAGGCCAGTTTCTTATTGCAAAGCCCACCACTGGGCCTGTCTGGTTGGTGTAGCTTTCCCAGAGGCACATCTGTTCCTCAGAAGATTGCTGGTAGATATTCTCAATCTTGGATGAGATATATTTTGCCTAGGTGTCACCTATTTAGTAGTGTCAGAACAACTACATGTTTTCGTAAGATGTTGGAGACAGTAGTCATACAGTAAATTTTATGTAAAGGGTATCATGTTATTCAAGCACAACTTTTGGGGAATAGGTGTACTTGTGAAGAGCATTGGAAGCTCTTCACAAGGTTTTAAAATAGCAACAGGGTATTTTTTTGTTATCTAGAAGTATAAAATAACCTTTCATTGCCATATTAATTCAGATACTGGTTTTACACTGTTTTGAAAAGGATCAGCATTATAAAGAGTTTTTTTAGCTGCTGAACAACACCAGTAGAAACCATTTGCTTTTTATTTCGATCATAAAATAGTTTCCTTTAACAAGCATTTGAAAATTTCCCTGACTTATATTGTTTTTGAAATTAAAACATTCAAATATAACAGGCTTATTGCCCTTTAGTCTCAGAATGTGATGGTACTTCAAAAGCTTATGGACAAGTGAAATTAAAAGTTTATTTTTGTGCTAACATTTAAAATCCATGAATATTTTTCATGAGCTTTGAGAAGACCCTTGTGTGTAACATTACTTTGCTTCCTCTGTTGTAACTGTTCAAAGGGACTGGATATTCTGTGCAGGTGTTCAGGTTTTAAAACTTGCTGTGATTTTTTGGGTGACTAACCTATAAATCTAGTTTCAGCTGCTTGTAGACTTGACTGCCTCCAGCATAAAGGAGGTATAAAAAGAAACCTGCTATCTCAGCATGTCGAAAATAATTTTTCCTTTAACCCAGCAACATTTGCTAAATCAACGAAAAATTGCATAGTAACATTTCAGGAGCCATAAAAATATGACTGTGTCAACGTATTTTGCTTTACATCTTTTCTTTTGGCAAGAGAAGAATATTGACAGTTTAACTTATCATGTTACTGTTAAGACACTTCAATCTAGAATGTTTTCCATTTTGAAAGACCTTCTAGCATATGAAAGTAGTTAGGGAATACTTAAGTTCCAGGTAATTTCTGGAAGAAGCAGACTGTGCTTCTAGTAATACAGACACTTTTGTGTAAAAAAAAAAAAGTCACAGATACACTGTAGAATTACAGGACAAAGAAGAACAGGGAACATGGAATTTATAGTAATAATGTATTAAGAGATTAAGTTAAAGATACTGGTAGCAGAAAAAAAAACATAATGATAGAGAACAAGTGGAGGAATAAGGGGAAGGAATAGCTACAGGGCCAGCCAGAGAGCCGATAGTCCCTTGGTCCTGTGACCCCTAAGCTGTCATACCTCTGCTTGATTGATGTGTCTCCGTGTATGTGTGTGCATGTGCCCTCCTTTGACACATGTATTATAGTTTGATGGTCTTTGAAATAGAGACAGAGTGCTTTGTGTTGCGGTACAGCATGATAGGCTGACATTTTTGGTTCTGGCATCTCACATTGGAGAGCCAGTTTGAGTCTCAGCTGCTCCACTTCTGAGCCAGCTCCCTGCAAATAATCCTGGGAAGGCAGTTCAAGATGGCCCAAGTTCATGGACTTCTTTCATTTGGAGCAGTATGATAGAGTTCCTGGCTCCTGCTTTGGCCTGACCCAGACCCTAACTCTCTGCTTTCCAATTAAGCAAATCTTAAAAAAAAAAAAAAAGAAAGAAAGAGGAGAGCTACTCTCATTTTAGTATGGTGCTGTTAAAAGCAAGATCTCCTTTGAGTAGTAAATCATATTGCCAAGAAATATATAACCCTATACAGTAAAAGTGCACTTAGTAAATGTTGATGCCTCTTAATATAGATACTGTGTTGTTTGGATATAGTGGTGGCAAAAGATAAGAAAAATTTGAATATGTTGCACTTTGACATTTTACTGGCAGAGCACTGTTGGAATTTATTGGAGGGTAGTTAATCTAGACTAGAAACCTTTCTAGGACTAATGATAATGATAATGGTAAGATTTGCTATGCATATCTTCCTAATTGTGTCTGGCCTTTGTTAAGGCAAAGCATGAGATTGTTTATTGTTGTGCATAGTGGTGGATAGTGTATTTGACAGACACGTTAGTACTGTCAGGAATAAACTTATTTGTAGAGTCAGTAATTACATATTGGAGCCTACTGCATTTATAAAATATGCTGGAGTGGGGAAGGAGCATTGCTCTAGATATGTTTATAAAAGAAGGATTTGGCTTCTTTGTGGTAGTGAGAGAATGAAGGCAATTGACTAGGTAAGAGGAGAGTAGGCTGTGCAATGGTCCCATGGCAAGAGATCATGGTGAACACAATGGTTTAAAGGACCACGGTTGCTATAAGGCAAGAAAGAGGGGCTGCCATATTGTGAAGTAGGTTTGGGAGATACTTATAGTCTGGATCACACAGATTGTGTCTTGTGAGCTATGTCAAGCTTTCTTTATATTCTCGAGGTAGCAAAAATCAAAGAGCTTTATTTTTATTTTTTTTAAGGCAAATTTATTTATTTTGTAATTTGAAAGGCAAAAATAGAAAGCGGGTGTGAATATGAGAGAGAGAAAATTCATCCGCTGTTTCATTTCCCAAATGCTGTGCAACAACTAGGGTTGGACCAGACTGGATCCTGGAAGCAGGATCCATCCAATTTGAGTCTCTCATGTTGGTGACAGGGATTCAAGTACTTGAGCTGTAATCTACTGTCTCTTATGGGGTTCATTGGCAGCACAATGGAATCAGAAGACAAGTTCGGACTTGAATCCAGGGACTCTCATATAGGATGACTACTTCCCAAGTGATATCTTTATTACTTACGTCAAATACCTCCCACAGGGTTGCTATCCCAATTTTAAGTTATCCTTGCATTGAGGAAAATGGAGCTGGACAGGAATTGATGGTGGATGCTTGTGATAGATAACAGTGCTTGTTTGATTAGTATTAGTTCATTGACTTACTGGCAGAGACTAAGAGCAGTGTTTAACACATTATAAATTTAGATATCTGGAGGTCTTTTTAATTCTGCCTCAAGTACCCCCACTCTCATTCTTTGTAAAGCATAAATTGAATTTTGATGAGGCAGTCTGTCATGGACATTAAGTGAACAAAAGCATTTTTAAAAAGATTTATTTATTTGTACTTGAAAGGCAAATTTAGAGGAGAATTGGAGGAGGTCTTCCATCTGTTGGTTCACTCGCCAAATGGCCACAATGACCAGATTTGAGCCGAGCTGAACTGAGCTGAAGTCAGGAGCCAGGAACCTTTTCTTAGTCTCCCACATGGGTGCAGAGGACCAAGGACTTGGACCATCCTTTGCTGCTTTACCAGGCCACAAGCAGGGAGGTACCTGGATGCAAAATGGAGCAGCCAGGACATGAACCAGTGCCTATATGGGGTTCTGGTGCCAAAGACTGGAGAATTAGCCTGTTGAGCTACGGTGCTGACCCCCAGAAGAACATTTTTATTTTACTAAATTCTAAATTGGGACCTTGAGGAGTTCACAAGCTAAAAAAGGTAGATTTTGAAGAATATGTAGTGTGAACCATTAAATATAAATACTGATAGAAAAACTTGCTAAACAAATTAAACCAATATTTTATAGTTAATTTGTAATTGACTTGGTTCAGGCTTTGGAGAGAAAAATGGAAATGACATGCAAATTTGTGTCCAGAAAGCAATATGGTTTTTATGATAAAGTTAATGAAATAATTCTTTTCTTGCCATAAATACATTACATTTCTAGATACAGAAAAATAAGTCACTGTTTGGCTTTTCTTGTCAATTAAACTAGTGTTAATGATTCCTTATGACATTATAACCTTCTCTAGTCAATGATCAAGCATTTTCATATGTTTATAGTAGTTCTCACATTTAGCAGGGTGCAAGATGCATGGTAAACAAATTCCATGGAACAAATGGTATTGTAATCTTAGTCTTGATATTTTCATCATATTGTTTTTGTATTCTTAAGGGATATGAAATCCTGCAAGTGTTTTGTACAATAGAAAATTTGTGAAATATATAAAGTGGTTTCATGAAAACGTGTTCACAGAAATTCTGATAATTATTATTGAAAATGTTATATTTTCTGCTTTGTTGGTAGTTACAATGTAGCTGATGAGAATATGGCTGATGATAGCATTTAATGAATATATTTATAAGTAAATTTAAATATATTGATAAAATCTTGTGTAGAGACAATGAATGGGGTTCTGTCAAAGTATTATGAATAGGAACTGTTTTCAGAAGATTTTCAACTTAGTATAGTTTGTCCTTGATCCCAATCATTTCTTTATACTTTTGATATTTTATGAAATATGCTACAAAATGTTTTTGTTATTTCAGATACAGTTATAACTTGGGAGAGTTATGGTGAATGAGATTCTAATTGATGCTAGGGTTTTTGATACTGCAAAAAAGTAGGCATTTTGTAATTGAATAAGGGTTCTAGTCTCCTGAAGATACTGCTAGACACAGTGGCCCAGCCTAACCATGCCAGCAACACACTCTACCCTCTGGTATACCAGAGAGAAATGCAGTCTGATCAGAGAGATTCCAATAACCCCATCAGACCCTCCCCCAGCCCTGGTTCCTGTGCGTGTTGGTACGTGTAGCAGACTGGTTCAGTCTGTCCTACATCCCATTCAGCTCTGGAACACATCAATGGGCATTGACGCCTAACTCAACTCAAGCAGCTGTAGTATCTAGCTCACACTCAATGCTAGCAGGTGCCACCACCTGTCTAGCCAGGTCTGGCCCCAGCCCTGGTTTTCATGCTCACTGGTGGGAGTTACAGCCTATCAGAGAGGTGCCCATAGTTTCCCTACTAGGCCCACTCCCAACCGCAGATACTACACTTTCTAGGTAGTTCAAGGCTAGACTGATAGGACTTGCCCACTAATGCAGCAAAGCCCAGCCAGGCAACACTCAATGGCTTATGCATGTACCCGTGGATATGGTTGCTTAGACCAGCCTGGGAGCCTGGGTCTCCTCCAACCCAGCTTACATGTAGGCCAATGGTGTTATGGCCTTGCCATGCCTGGTCTGTCCTCAGATTCTCATGCTTGCCAGCAAGAGCAGTGACCAAGAAGGGGAGCCCTAGCAGCTCTCCTGCTGGGCTCACCCCCCACCACAGGTCTTATATGTAATGGTGAGAGCAGTGGGCAAGTCTGGCATGGCTTGCCTGACCTCAGCATGCTCCAGTGATTTCTTCTGTCTGGGTTGGCCCAATCTGCTTCTAGTTCTAGCTCATGCTGGCAGGTGCTGCAGCCTAGTGCAGCACAGCAAGTCCCCAGTCTTGGCCCAAGTGTGAATGGCTGGTGTTGTCACCCAGGCTGGCCCATCTTGTACCCTGTTCTGGTACTCACATTTGCAGTGAGTTGAATTGGCCTAACCAGGCCCACTTCCAGACCTGACTCACTAGTATGTTGGCTGCTGTAACCTGGCTTGGTTTGGGTTGCTCCCAGTTTGGTTCTTGAGCTCTCTTGCAGAGATGTGTCCTGACAGAGGAGTTCCTCAAGCTCCTTTCTCATGTCACTCCCAGTGGCAGATCTTACACATACCAGTGTGTTCTTGATCCAGTTTGATTTAGCCTAATTATTGTCCTGGCAGAAACGGTTGCCTTGCTCAGCTGACTTACACCCATTGTAGCTTTTACTGTTGGGTGCTACAGCCCAACCACACCTGATATACAACCAGACACAGCTCTCGCGTGGTTGAGTGGGTACAGAGGCCTTGCCCAGCCTGTCCTGCATTTACCATGGACTTATAAACATCAGCAAATACTGAAACCTAGCTGAGTCTGGCACACCCCAAACCCAGTCCACATCCATGTCGAGGGATGCTTCAGCCATGTCCGACCCAGATCACTACCCCCATTCCAACTCTTGCACTCAGTAGTGGGAACTGAAGCCCAGCAGGTGTGTCTACATAGCTCCCCGACCAGGCTTGCTCATAGCCATATATTTGCACATGCCGTTGGTAGCTCCGACCCACCTGACAAACCCATCACCTAGTTTGACCTTTGCCTTCAGATGCTACAACCTGGACTGCCTGGCTTGGCCCACTCCCTGGGCCCAACTCTTACTGTTTCGGTTGGTTTTGGTTTTGCTGTCTTTCATGCAAGCATGTAGTTGTGATAAGCTAGGCTAGGTCAACATGGCCGCTCTCCATCCTGGCTCCTGCACATGCCAGTGTGCTATTTGTATATCTGGCTCTGCCCAGTTGGCCCGCTGCAGAGCCAGCCTACACACCTGATAACAAGTGAAGCATCCCTGCCTGCCTGACCAACACCCAGCCTACTCCCATGCTCACCAATAGGAGCAATGGTCCACCAGGGAAGTTCCCCCCAAGTTCCCCCACCAGATCCACTCCCAGAACCAGATCTCATGTGTGCCAGCAGGTTCTAGGCCCTAACCCAGCAGTCTGCCCTTTGTGTGTACTGGTGGATGTTGTGTTCTGGCCTGCAGATATGCAGAGAAGGAGAGACAGAGAGGAAGATCCTTTGTCTGATGGTTCACTCCCCAAGCCGCTGCAACAGGAGGAGCTAAGCCAATCTGAAGTCAGGAGCCAGGAGCCAGGAGCTAGCTCCTCTGGGTCTCCAGTGTGTTCAGGGTCCCAAGGCCCATGGCTGTCCTTGACTGCTCTCCCAGGCCACAAGTGGGGGAGCCAGGATTCGAACCGGCGCCCACATGGGATCCTGGTGAGTTCTTGATGAGGATTTCAGCTGCTAGGCCATTGCCCTGGGCCCTAATTTTTTCTTAAGTCTGCTTTAGAGAGAAACCTAGGCAAATGTAACAGAGCCTCCCTGTTACAGAGGCCCTCATAATATCTATTTTTCCTTCAATCAGCAAGCAACCCACAACAGTGGGATAATCCTTTTTTGTGCTGTCATGTAGGGACCTGGGTTTCTTTTATTTTATTGTCTTATTGTGTCTGCTACATTGGCATCACCTGGTAGCTTGTTACAAGCATATAATTGTAATCTTCACCAGGGATGTACTGAATTTGCATCTGTATTTTAACAAGATTTCCTCAGTGATTTCTTGTGCACATTGAAGTTTGAAGAGCACTACCCTGAGGTATCATTGTCTTCGTAGTCAGAGCAGAATAGCTGCTACATCTGGCTTTCAGTTGCAGCAAACGGAGTGATGGCAGAGAGAAGAGCCTAAGAGTGAGTATGCTGAGGAAGGTGCCAAACATTGGGTCACTGGTTTCCAGCAACTTCAGTTTCACATTTACTGGAAAGAGATTCCCAAAGCTCCTGTTAATGCAGTGATTCTCAAATTGACAGTTTTGCCAGTTTAAATTCGTCATAGATCAGTACTCTTGTAAACTGTAAAACCTTGTGGCAGTGTCAGCTTACTGTAAAAGTTTCTAAATATTATCCTTAGTTTCTGTAACTTTCCCATCATGCAGCGGTAGCTATTTTTAGGTGGCATTTATCCATTGACCAGACCCTTGCAGTAATTCTGTTCTATCTGCACACATTTTAAGATTTTTACTCAGTGATGCCATTGGATTAGAGTGACTTTTTTGTGATTGAATGTAATCCCATTTTGTTTTTATTATATTGTATTGTATTGTATTGTATTGTTGTTGACAATCTTTACATAGTAAATTGCAGTTAGAAAAAAAGGATCAGGGGTATAGGGAAGTGGATAATACTATTATGTCCATATTGTTTCCGTCATGTATCTGAGGTAAAGGGGGATATTGAGGGAGAAGCCCCACCCGGTTTCCTGCCCACCCCAAGTCCCGGATGTGGGGCATGCTCTGAGATATTTGCTCGAGTGGTTTTAATAGTTCTCCAGTTATGAATCGCTGTCAGTTTTGCTCGATGAGGTCGTCCACTGATTGATATGGTCCATCATAAAGTCACCGTTTGCCCCATATTTCGCTGCCAACATATAGCTGTGATGAATGATTGTCCTGTTCTGTCTTCTGTCTTTTCTTGGTTAGAGTTCTGAGTCCAGCAGTTCAATTGGGGAGATCTCCAAAGAAACTTTGAGGTATTCCCAGACCAGATTCTTGTATGTTCTAGCAAGCACAGGGTCCGGCACAGTCCATCACCACGATCAGCTGGTGGTTGCAATTGCTGAGTTGGTTCTGTTTTCAGTCCCGACTTGCACTGGAACCAATGGGTGTTGCAGTCCATCTTGGTTCTGCCCAGCACATACTCGGCCCTGACATAAACCAGTGGGAGCTGCAGCCTAGTCGGGGTGACCCACAATAACCCCCAGCAGGCCCACCCCCTACCCTGGTTTGCCAGTATGTGTAGCAGTAGACCAGTCTGTCCCACATCCCATTTGGCTCTTGTACTTGTCAATGGGTGTTGAAGCTTAGTTCCATCTAACCAACTCAATCATCCAGCCCTCACGGATGTGGAGTGCCTCTCTGTCTAGCCACCTCAGCCCCCGTCCTAGCTTTCATGCCCTCCCACGGGAATAGTGACCCGGGAAGGGGGAACCCACTTTTTCCCTCCCAGGTCTCTTTCAGTCCCGGTTTATACACTCTTTAGGTCATTCTGTGATTTGACTTGACAGAATTAGTCCCCAGTGCCAGCTTCTGCCAGCTGATGCTGTGGGCAAGCCCAAACATCCCTCACCCACTCTAATTTATGCTTGCACCCACAGG